>NC_090406.1:10534013-11231226 GCF_036365525.1 Heterodontus francisci
TTTCTACTGACCATCCCTTTAAGTCATACTGATTATTGTAACTTCGGGTTGTTTTATAGTATGATGACTTCTGCACTTTCTAAGTAGGTGAGGAGGTTTCTGATAAAAACGCAGTGAACCCCCCCCCCCCAAATATTTATTGCAACTCAGTCCCTGTATAAATTGCAGAGAACCAGAATAAAACTCTTTGCCAATCTCTAATAAGGTAAAATGTTTTTTTATATAATTTTTAATAATTTAATAATTTTTATTGATATAAAAAGCTGGGGATGGAGCTTATGATAACCACAGGAGGGAAATGTAAAACTGAATTTGTTCCCAAATAATTAAATAGTCAATGTTGGATTTCGTGTGTTGCAATGTTTTAAATGCTACTTTAAAGTTTTGCTAAGTTTGCAAGAGTTTTATTGCACCGCCCCTTTAAGTGCCTGGGTAGAGTCAGACTGATGTGAAATGGGGCGGGGATAAGGACGGGTCCAACAACTGAGGCTGCAAGAACGATAACCAAGTTCCTTTTTTCTTTGCACAGACTCCGCCTCGCAGTCAGAGCTATCGGTGCTCAACAGCCTTTAATAAGACCCCATTGGGTGCAATCAACACTACTGACGAGTATTTACAAGCACATAACCTGCAAACCCCTTATCAGGAGTTGGATCAGACAAGGAAGGTTGTTGGGTTAGAGGCGATCATCGGGGCAATCGTGTCTTCAAAGGCACGGGGGGCCTCTGTGGTGTAAAGTTTGCCAGGCGTTTAAATGATGTTCCTTGTCCTTTAAAGAGGTGGATCTTTGAGCAGACTTTGCGTGCCTTTACTTTCAGTGAGAGACTATCTTTTAGTGAGGGAAGAGTTGCAATTTAAAAATATATATCATCACCGTGGAATAAATAATAGTGAACCCAGTTCTGCTTCAATCGGTAGGTCATCTGCCTGTTTTTCTCATGCTGTCTGGTGGTGGTCAGATCCTGGCACGTAGTCTGTGGAAATCTTTAGCAGTTGTATATAGCTTGCACTGGGTTTGTTTGGGTTACACTGCCTATTATGATTCAACTCCACCCCCTACCAACCACCCCCCCCCCCCCCCCTCACTTCCCCCACCCCACCCACCCACCCACACACAAATACAACAGAAAATCTGGTTATATTCTGCCCCACTGCACTTTCATTTTGTTATTGTCTCAATCGCAATGATTCAGATAGGCTCAGCTGGAATATATGTGAACCACTTGCTCGGTAAACTCAGTGCAATGATGCCTCCAGACAATGCCACACAGAACTTTGTCATTTCTTTAAAGCTTTTGTACTCTTATATAACAGAGAATGTTAATATTAGGGAATGACATCAACCATAACTTGCATTTACATAGCACCTTTAACATTGTAAGATATTCCAAGGAGCTTCACAGTGTGACAGAGTGTGTTGAACCATTAATGGTAAAGAAAGATCTGGCTCTAATTTTTAGGCTATGTACCCTAGTCCTAGACTCGCAACCAGCAGAAATAATTTCTCCACCCTGTCTGTTCCCTTTAATAGCTTGAAAACATTGATCAAGTCATCCCTTAACCTTCTAAATTCCTAAGGAATACAACCCTAGTTTGTGTAATCTTTCCTCATAATTTAGTCCTTCGGGTCCAGGTATCATTCTGGTAAATCTACACTCCAAGGTCAATATATCCTTCCTCAGATGTGGTCTAAACATTCAGCAGTGAAATTAGGAAACACTTCTACAGACAAAGGGCAGTAGAAGTTTGGAACTTTCCTGCAAATTGATGCTAGATCAATTGTAAATTTTAAATCTGTGATAGATTTTGTTAGCCAAATATATTAAGAGATATGGGGCAAAGGCAGGTATATGGAGTTAGGTCTCTGATCAGCCATGATCTCAATGAACGGCTTGAGGGTCTGAAAGACCTCCTCCTGTTCTATGTTCCCATGTTCCCACAATCACTCCTGTAGACGCTCAGTGATGCCTTCATTTTACCTCAAGACTTGACTATTCCAACACACTCCTGGCTGGTCTCCACATGCTACTCTCCATAAACTTGAGGTCATTCAAAACTGCTACCTGTGTCTTAACTCACACCAATTCCTGTTCCCCTATCACCCCTGTGCTCACTGACCTACCTTGGCTCCTGGTCAAGAAACATCTTGATTTTACGATTCTCATCCTTGTTTTCAAATCTCTCCATGGCCTCACCCTCTCCCTATCTCTGTAATCTCCTCCAGCCCTACAACTCTCTGAAATATCTGTGCTCCTCTAATTCTGGCCTCTTGTGCATCCCTGATTTTAATCGCTCCACCATTGGTGGCTGCACTTTAGTTGCCTAAGATCCACGCTCTGGAATACCCTCCCTACACCTCTCTGCCTCTTTGACCAAGTTTTTGGTCATCTGACCTAATATCTCCTTTTGTGGCTTAGCGTCATTCTTAGTTTTATAATGTTCCTGTAAAATGCCTTTGGATGTTTTATTACATTAAAGGTGCTATATAAATATAAGTTGTTGTTGGTAACAGTGCTCAGTGGTGATTTGGACAGATGACTCAATAATGTGTAGTGAGTGAAAAAAAAAAGAGTTGGGTGAAAGAATTTGCAAGGGCCAACTCATGTTGTTAATATGAAGATGAAGAATGTCTGTGGTGATGAAGTTACAGTTGGAACTTGCATGCAGGAATTGTTAGATGAGAAAAGACAATGATCTATCTAGTTCTTTTTCTACCATTCCTGGTAGTCATATGATACAACAATAATGGAGTTTATGACTAATCATCACGATCAATCTCCAGCAATTAGTCTAGAACAGATCGAAACATGACCACAAGAAAACCCCCAGTGGTGGAGAGCTTTGGGAATCATAGATCCAAAGTGATCTGGTACTCCCTAGCAAGCAACACTTACCACATGTCATATCTCAAATTACTCGTATACTGTGTCCCAAATGTTATCCCATATGTGTTGGCAAGAAATGCTGTACTTATACCAAGAAATGATAAGAAGGATGTACCAAGGAAGGCTCTACAACTGAAAATAGAAGACAAATTACTCCACTTTTAGCTAAAAGGGAGACTGTGGCATAGTAGTAATGTCACTGGACTAATAATCCTGAGATTTAAGCTATAGCTGTGGGGACATGGCTTCAAATACCAACACAACTGGTCAAATTTAATTAATAAAATAATCTGGAATTTCTGTAATAGCTCCATACAACTATCATACAAACCCATCTGGTTCACCAATGCCCTGCAGGAAAGGAAATCTGCTGTCCTTATACAGGTAACTTCAGACCCAATATGTTTGGCTTCTAACTGTCTGCTGAAATGGCCTAACAAGGCACTCAGTTCAAGGGCAATTTGTGATGGGCAACAAATGATGGCTTTGTCAATGATGCCCACATCCCATGAAAGACTTTTAAAAAGGTTGCCAAAGTGAATGTTCTGGTGGAAAATACATGGCTCACATCAACCTGTCTGAAGTTAGCTGCTATTAAAGAAAGACTTTCACCTATATAGAGTCTTTCGCAATCTCAGGACATCACAAAGCATTTACATCCAGTTAAGTACTTTTGAAGTGTAGTCACTGTTGTAGGAAATGCAGAAGCCAATTTTTACACAACAAGCTCCCACAAACAGCAACGTGATAATGACCAGATAATCTTTTAATGAAATAAAAACAGAAAATGCTGGAAATGCTCTGCAGGTCTGGCAGCATCTGTGGAGGGAGAAACAGAGTTGATGTTTCAGGTCAATGTCCTTTCATCTTTTAATGATGTTGGTTGAGGGATGAATGTTAGCCAGGACTCTAGGAAGACCACTCCTGCTCTTCGAAATAACGCCTTGGGATCTTTTATGTCCACCTAAGAGGGCAGGTGAGCTCTTGTTTCGACATCCCATTTAAAAGACAGCACCTCCAACAAAGCAGCACTCCCTCAGGACTTCATTGGAGTGTCAGCCTAGAACTTGTGCTCAATTTTCTGAAATGGGATTTGAACCCACAATATTCACTGACTCAGAGGTTAAGAGAGCTACCACTGAGTCACAGCTGATATTTGATACTTAAAAGCCAAACTTACAATGAACAAGAAGACAAGAACTCGAACAATTTGTGAATAGGGGCGTAGCCAGGCAAATCAGTACACTTTTCATATGTCAGATTGGTAACCCAGTGCCCTAAGGAAACTATCCAGGAAATTGCTGCTCCTCTGCTTCCTGATGCCTGTCTTACTGCTGTGCCTGGCTGCATGTTGTAGCTGATGCTGCTGCTTCATTCCAGGAGCAGAGTTTGTGCTGCCAGCTGCTGAAAGTGGAAATTTCTGCTCTTCCAATAGAGTCATAGAATCATAGAATGGTTGCAGCACAGAAGGAGGCCATTCAGCCCATCCTGTCTGTGATTGGAAATTCCAACCTACGGCATAGAGCCCACTCTCAAAACAAAGCTGCAGGTAGAAACTGCAACTGGGACAGGGAGGGAGAAGACTACCAAATAAGGAGGGTGTCTCTGGGAACTGTGAGGTGGTCTAGGGTGGGGGGTGTGGGGGGTGGGCGTTGGCGGGCGTTAGTTCCATTATCAACTGAAGGTGTTTGGAAGGGTTAGACTATCTCTGTGAACTGTGGGATAGGTTAGACAAGATTGTCCCTATGAAGGGGGAATATGCCTTTATGTAGGAGCAGGAGTAGGCCATTCAGCCCCTCGAGCCTCTTCTGCCATTCAATTAGATGACATTTGCATGAAGATAAGATTTATGAGACGTTCCAGGGTTTGAGGGACTTCAGTTACATGGATAAATTGGAGAAGCTGGTATTGTTCTCCTTGGAGCAGTGAAGGGCGAGAGGAAATCTAATAGAGGTGTTCAAAATCATGAGGGGTCTAGATAGAGTAAATAGAGAGAAACTGTTCCCATTGCAGAAAGGTCGAGAACCAGAGGACACCGATTAAAGGTGAATGGCAAAAAAAACAATGGCAACATGAAGAAAAAACCTTTTTTCCGCAGCAAGTGGTTAGGATCTGGAATGCACTACCTGAGTGTGGTGGAGGCAGATTCAATCGTGGCTTTCGAAAGAAGATTTGATAAGCACGTGAAATGAAAAAAAATTTGCAGGGCTACAGGGAAGGTCAGGGTAGTGGGACTAGCTGAGTTGCTCTTGCAAAGAGCCAGCATGGACACGACAGGCCGAACGGCCTCTCTCTATCATTCTATGTTTGATCTGTGCCTGAACTCCACCCACCTGTCCTGGTTGTGTAACACTTTGTTCAAGCAGAACTAATGGTTTCTTTGATCTGTTGATTGTAGATTAATCCAAATGTCACTTACCTTTCCTATTAAAAACAATTTTTTTTAGAATAAAAGTGAACAATTGTGAAGTTAAAAGGTGTGCAACATTAAGTGGAATGCAGCATTAATGATGTAAAAATTCAAATGTTGTCTAAGGGAGCAGATCTTCATATTCCTTCCTCCCCCATAGGAATGCATGCATAGGGGTTATAGGGGCTGAACTTGGAAGAATTGTGCACCATTTAAAACTCGCTATCTAAAGCCCTAGGGGTTGGGCCCTTGTATCACGAGTCATTAACTGGCCACAAAAGAGAAAACAGTTTATTTAATAAGTGGGGGGTGGGTGGGGAAGGTGCTGGTTTTTGCACAGTTGGAGGAATGCATCTAATGTGGATCATGTTAATCTTAAACTGTATGACTATCTCCACATATTAGATGCAGACACATTGCCTTATTATTTAGTGACGAGGATGAGGCTGCATGGGGTGAAAGCACATGTCCCTGATGCTGAAGGTTCTCGTTTGATATCAGTAACTATGATGAAACTGCCCCCTTAGAGTAGGGCTGGGAATTAAAGGCCCAGTGTCTTTCTGCTCGCCTGATTGCTCACATCTTAATTTTATCATAATAAAAATAACCACTGAGGAAAATTGGGCCCTTAACTGCAAATAAAAATGTGTCGTTTTATGGAAATTACTCTTTAAAATATATTGAAGCTTTCAGATATTCAATTACCTTGTTTTAAAGGCATAAAATAAAAGGTTTGATTATGTTAATGGGAGGGGCTGTCACAGAGATTTGTTTTTTATGAGTTTGGAACAAACAGCCACTGTAGGCCAAACAAAAGCGATACTGTCACTTTAAACCTCTCGACAGCCATCTGCTGAAGGCCGTAAAGCACAGATGTTCTAAAACTGTGCTGTAATCTCACTGGCCTCGGAAGAGTGGTCAGTTCCAATTCCTTAACCCTTTGGGCAACGGATTGGCCAGGGTGCCACCTTCTCTCTCCCCCTCCATCAGAAAGACTGCTCTTTGGCTATGTTTTGGGTCACCCCCCTTAGCTTCTGTCCTACTCCCTGTTCACCTCCTCTCCTATTGAGCACCCTGGGACATGGGGTCATGTAAAAGGTGTCATATATAAATGGAAGATGTCGTGACCTCGAGAGGAAAAGAAATTGCATTTGATATTGTGCCTTTCATGTCCTCGGGACTTCCCAAAATGTTGCACAATCAATATATTACTTTTTGAAATGTAGTTACTGTTTTGTTGCCAGACATGACAGTCAATTTACACACAGCAAGATTCCACAAACAGCAAGCAAAAAGAAGAGCTTGCATTTCTATAGCGTCATTCATGACCCCAGGACATCCCAAAGCACTTTACAGCCAATGAAGTGCTTGTGAAGTGTACGCATTGTTGTGAAGTAAGAGATGCAGCAGCCAAATTGTGCACAGCAAGCTCCCACAAATGGCAATGTGACAATGAACGGATAATCTGTTTTAATGATAGTTGTTGAAACATAAATATTAGAATATTGGCAGGATAATAGGGAAAGCTCCCTTGCTTTTCTTCAAAATAGTGCCATGGGATCTTTTGCATGTATCTGGGAGGGCACGTAGGGCCTTGATTTAATATCTCATCCAAAAGATAGTGCCCCAAACGTGCAATGCACCCTTAATATTTCATCAAGTACCAGCCTGGATTATACAGCTCAAGTTGCTGGAGCCAGATTTAAACCCACAACTTTCTGATTCAAAGAGCAACAGTGTTACCCACTTAGCCACAGCGAGGTTGTGTCTGACTTGCATGTTTTGATGGTGTTGGCTGGAAGATAGCTTGTGACCATAGGAGAACTCCTATGCTCTTCTTTGCATATTGCCGTGGGATCATTTACGCCCACTTGAGTTGGCAGACAGGTGGTTTGAAGTCTCACATGACAGATGGCACCTCTGACAGTGCTGCACTCCCGCAGTACTGCACTGACGTGCTTTACTCACAGAAGGGTGATTCTGCAGTCTCAGTGGCGAGGTTACGCTAGCAGGGAGCGCAGGTTGGAGATGGGACGACAAAGATTAAGGGTAGCTTTCTGCTTTAACATCCTTTAGGCTATTCTGCTGTGAAAGTAACATTGATATTCGGTGTAATCATGTCAAGTTACAGTAACCTAACCAGGTTAGGTTAAAATGACCTCGTGTGTGGGGAATATTTCTTGTTATGATGAGAAATGAATGGGAAGCTGTAAATGGCTCAAGAGACAGGCACTAACACTCAGAGTTGAGGTGAGCTAAGCTATTGTTTAGCTTCGATTTGGGGAGATTGGCATCAATCAATTAACTCACTGATGATTAGAATTTCATAGAGATTTACATAAATGGCACCAGGGATGTGGGACTTCAGTTAGGTGGAGAGACTTGTGAAGCTGGGATTGTTCTCCTTAGAGCAAACAAGATTAAAGGAGACTTAATAGAGGTGTTCAAAATCAAAAGGGTTTTAATGGGGTAAAATAAGGAGAAACTGTTTCCACCGACAGAATGTCCAGTAACCAGAGGACACAGATGACAGGTAATTGGGAAAAGAGCTAGCGGCAAGATGAGGAGAATAGTTTTTTTACACAGCAAGCTGTTAAGATCTGGAACGCAGTGCCTGAAAGGGCACTGGAAGCAGATTCAATAATGACTTTCAAAAGGGAATTGGATAAATACTAGAAGGGGAAAAATTTGCAGGGCTATGGGGAAAGGGCAGGGGCATGGGACTAACAGGATAGATATTTTAAAGAGCTGGCAAAGTGCAATGGGTCACATGGGCCTCTCTGCTGCTGTACCATTTTGACATCAGGCTCCCTTGTTAGAGATGTAAGGGGTCACTTTGGGAAAATCCACTATCTGCTTAGGTCCCATGTGTAGCACCAATGTCCTGGTTCTCCGAGCCATACTCGCTGCTCTCAAGGCCCTCAGTGAAGCTGGAATGTTTCTGGATGCTGGTATCCCAGAATCTGAACTCAGCATCAACGTAAAAGCAGGCAGCTTGTCTACAACTGCAGTCATTTTCTGTTGTCTCTCAGCCTGCGCTTTTATGCCTCTATTCCATCGGCCAGCCTTGAACTTACCTTGACCTTTGCTAATAATAAAACCTATACAATTCCTGTACTGTGCTCGCGACAGAATATGTCGTGTCACACTGCTTATCAGCACAAGATTGGAACACAAATAAGCGATTCTGGCGAAGGCAGCAGTCTCACTTGTGCCAGGATGTAACCAAAGAGACAGAGTCCCAGGAATGGGGCAACCCAAGTGGAACGAATGCAGTTTTGTTTGTCCTCAGCCCCAGCTGTTCCTCACAGAGTGCTCCTCCCATTCACGTATGGAAACTTTTGACTTTACATTCAGAACCCTAAGTCTTATGATTTGTACCAGGGAGGGCTGGCTATTAACCCCGATCCCTCTAATCCAGTAATGGAGGAATTTTAAATGAAAGGTTGTTAGAAACATTGTTGAATTTATTAATCAAACTAGCAAATCTGCCATGGTATCACTCATAGCAGATTGTTTTTTACTCTGTTTATAAGGACAGGAATTGCATATGGCAGGTATTATTCTGCTGTTAAAACGCAAAGATAAGTGGGAAAGCAACTTGTGAGGAGAACACAAAAGGCTTGATTTTTAGGCCCTGCAACAGTAGCCAACAGATCATTAATGGCCACTCAACGAGGCCAACTGGGATTTTCCAGTCGGGGCTGGTTTAAGGGATTGGAGGCGGCCTCCCAGCGGCAGACCAGGGTGGGGGGGCGGTGGGGTGCAGTGTTCCAGACAGGCCTAGACGCTGTGTGCCTGGGTGATGCAGCAGCCATAGACCCTCCTGTAGAGGGGTTCCCTCCAACCGCCACCCCCCCCCCCAACCAAACAATGGGGGCTCGACCGCAAAACCCATTTTCTAATTTAAACTTTAATAAACTTGGAGGGTGCCTACATTTTGAAGTGTCCTCTCCCTTAATTACCTGTCATCACAGCCTGCTGCCTCTGATTGGCTCTCCAGCTTTGAGAACCCACCTACCGTCCTTAATTGGATGGCGAGCCCGCCATCTGGCCATTAATTGGCCGCTCCGGGACAAATCACAATGAGTGACTATTTCCCGCACTGTACAGGCTTCTGACACACACTTCAGTCTGACGGCAGGGTTCACTAGCCCACAGGGAAAATCCTGTCCAAAGAGTCTGCAAAGGGATAAGTGACTGGGTAAAAATTTGGCAGATGGAGTACAATGTGTGAAAATGTGAGGTTATCCACTTTGGTAGGAAGGATAGAAAACAAAATATTATTTCAATGGAGACAGACTACAGAATACTGTTGAAGAGTGATCTGGGTGGCCTCATACATGAAACACAAAAAGTTAGCATGCAGGTACAGCAAGTAATAAGAAAGGCGAGTGGTCAATTCGAGATGATTTGTTCTTAAACTGCTCCTTGGGTCAATTCGAGATGATTTGTTCTTAAACTGCTCCTTGGGTCAATTAGAGATCAATTGTTCTTATACCGCTCCTTGGGTCAATTAGAGATGAATTGTTCTTATACCGCTCCTAGGGTCAATTAGAGATGAATTGTTCTTAAACTGTTCCTTGGGTCAATTAGAGATGAATTGTTCTTAAACCGCTTCTTGGGTCAATTAGAGATGAATTGTTCTTAACCCGTTCCTTGGGTCAATTAGAGATGAATTGTTCTTAAATCGCTCCCTGGGTCAATTAGAGATGAATTGTTCTTAAACTGTTCCTTGGGTCAATTAGAGATGAATTGTTCTTAAACCGCTTCTTGGGTCAATTAGAGATGAATTGTTCTTAAACCGCTTCTTGGGTCAATTAGAGATGAATTGTTCTTAAACCGTTCCTTGGGTCAATTAGAGATGAATTGTTCTTAAATCGCTCCCTGGGTCAATTAGAGATGAATTGTTCTTAAATCGCTCCTTGGGTCAATTAGAGGTCAGAATTGCTTTCTTGTTTTACTTTTTCTTGTAAAGTGTGCCTCCAGAAGTTAATTACAAGGTATTTTCTGTTAGTGGAGAAGTTTCTCTGTTCATTGGAAATGGATTGAGAAAAATATTTGCATATTTCACAGTGTGATGCCTGGGGTGGCACAGAGCCAATGGCAGCAAGAGGGAGAGGAAGAACAGCAGCAGCGACACGGATGTAGGAGACGTTCTCTTGATTACCACACCTGTGCACATCTTCCCTGTTCCTATCACGGGACTGAGAAATTGGAATGCAGGGAGCAGCATTATAAAGTTTGCAGATGATACCAAACTTGGCAAAGTAGTAGATAATGATGTGCATAGTTATAGGCTTCAGGCTGACAAAGGCAGGAAGGTGACCTGGGCAGAAGCATGGCAGATGTAATTCAACATGGAGAAGTGTGAAGTGATGAAATTTGGGGTGACCAATATGGAAAAACAGTAGGCCACAAATGACACGATTTTGGAAAGTGTCGATGAGCAGAGAGACTTTAGTGTCCATATACACAAATCCTTAAAGGTGACAACAGGACAACTTGATAAGGTGGTTAAAAACCATATAGTTATTGGGGAAGAGAATATAAAAGCAAAGAAATCATGTCAGAAATTTATAAATCTCTGGTTAGGCCTCAGCTGGAGTATTGTGGACAATTCTCTGCAACAGACTTCAGTAAAGCTGTAACGGCCTTAGAGGAGATTTACCAGGATGTTACCAGAAATGAGGAGAGGTTAGAAGCGTTAGGACTGCTCTCCTGGGAACAGGAAAGGCTGGGAGGTGACCTGATAGAGGTTTTGAGATGGTGAAAGTTTGTGACAGAGTAGATTGAGAAAACTATTCCCTTTGCTGAGTGGGTCAATAATTAGAGGTCATAGATACAAAATCAGTGGCAAAAGATCTAGAGGGGAGATTGTCAAGATCTGGATCGCTCGACCTGAAAAGGTGGTTGAAGCTGATTCTATAAATTATTTTAAAAGGGAGTTGGACAGGTACTTGACGATGAGGAACTTACAGGGTTATGAACAAAAAGCAGAGGTGTGAGACTAAGCATGATTGCTCTTTCAAAGAGCCAGCACAGGCACGATAGGCCAAATGGCCTCCTTCTGTGCTGTAAGTTTCTATGAATCTATGATTCTATAGTTACAGATTTTGGGAAAGATTGAACAGTTTGGGGTTTTCTTTTAGCAAAGAGAAGACAATGAACGGGTTGGGCAGGATAGATGAGGAGAGAATGTTTCCCCTTGTGGGAGAAACTAGGGGTTACTAATAAATCCAATCGAGAAATAAGGAGAACTTTTGTTACTCAGAGTGGTTAGAAATTTGAACGCGCTACCACAGGAAGTGGCTGAGCAAGTAGCTTAGATCCTTAAAAGTGGATGACTACGTGAAAGAAAAGATACAACCTGGTTTACGCGGCTCACTGAGACATCAGGGAGTTTGCGATATCATTCTGAGCCTGTCCATTCCTCCCTACAAAGGAGCACCCCAGACAGAACCAGTTTCATTTCAGTCTGAATGCAGATTCGGTTCCATGGTAAGCTGTTGGCTTGGAGCTATGCTTAACCTGGACTGTCCTCGTGAGGCTACCTACACAGGTGCTCCTTGTGAAGAATTGGGCTAATTAGCCACACCCTGAGGTCAATTCAAGGATATTGCTGAGGGAAATTTGCTAATTGACAGCTGCTTGTAAACTCTACCCTTGGGGATAGGCCATGTAACCAGAGTCAGAAAACCAGAAGGAAATAACTGGCTTGCTTTCTGTTTTTTGTGTATGGTTGTGTGTAGATTCTATGTTAATATGTCTGTGTCAAGGGAATATGAACATATTAGTAGCATTTGCTTTTGTGTGGAGGGATTGTGTGTGTTTTTTTTAATTCATGAGATGTGGGCATCACAGGCAAGGGCAGCATTTATTGCCCATTCATACCTGCCCTTGAGAAGATGGTGGTATGTGTGGATTATAGATTTTCATAGTGGATTTTTGATACAACTGAATGGCTTGATTAGATTTTTAGATTAGAGATACAGCACTGAAACAGGCCCTTCGGCCCACCGTCTGTGCCGAACATCAACCACCCATTTATACTAATCCTACACTAATCCCATATTCCTACCAAACATCCCCACCTGTCCCTATATTTCCCTACCTACTAGTGACAATTTATAATGGCCAATTTACCTATCAACCTGCAAGTCTTTTGGCTTGTGGGAGGAAACTGGAGCACCCGGAGAAAACCCACGCAGACACAGGGAGAACTTGCAAACTCCACACAGGCAGTACCCGGAATCGAACCCGGGTCCCTGGAGCTGTGAGGCTGCGGTGCTAACCACTGCGCCACTGTGCCGCTTGCTAGGCCATATCAGAGGGAAGTTAAGAATCAACCACATTACCATGGGTCTGGAGCCACATATAGGCCAGACTGGGTAAGGACAGGAGGTCTCCTTCCCTAAAGGACACTAGTGAGCCAGATGGGTCTTTATGAAAATCCAGTAGTTTCATAGTCACCATTACAGAGACTAGCTTTTGAATTCCAGATTTATTTAATAAACTGAATTTAAACTCTGCAGCTGCTATGGTGGGATTTGAATTTATATCTCTGGATTATTAGTCCAGGGCTCTAGATTACAAATCCAGTAACATAACCACTATACTACCATACTCCAGTAAGTGCATTGGTCTTATGTGTGTGTATGTCCAGGGATTGTGAGTGTATGGACAGTATGTACGTATGTATGGTGTGTGTGTATGTGTGTTTAGGTGTATTTTTATGCATTGTCATCTTAATCCCACTAACCCCTTCCCGCACTGTCCCCCCAAACTTATCCAACTTTACTATCGACTACCTTCTATTGACACCCAGAATGAATCAGAACTCTGAGGAAACCAAAAAAAAAACTTACAGCAACGAGCAGGTCTGGGGCCTAGTCATGCTCCTTATTGCCTGAAAGGGAAGAGAGATAGAAAAGCTTCAGTGAGAATTTCAGCGCATTTTACTCACGTAGTTTTACACATTGCTTCTCCCACAAATTGCCCCATTCTGTTTACGGAAAAGCATCTCCGTTCCAACTGCTGTTGTGTTTAACATTTGCCCTTGTTGTTGTTTGACAGGATTTTTTTTTTAATAGAGGGTTTTTTTCTCTCTTTTTCGTGCATGTGGTGTCTTAATGGAGTTGACCTGATTTAATTCATAGAGAACCAAATAGGTGTGAAATTGTTCTTATTTGAAGAAGAGCAAGGGGAGTTCTTCCCGTTATCCTGGCCAATATTTATCCCACAAACATCATTGTCAAAGCTGATTATTTTGTCATTATCTTCATTGCTGTCTGTGGGAGCTTGCTGTGTGAAAATTGGCTGCTGTGTTTCCTACATTACAACAGTGACTACACTTCAAAAGTGTTTCATTGGCTGCAAAGCGCTTTGGGAAGCCCTGAGGTCATGAAAGGCGCTTATATAAATGCATCTGCTTTCCTTATTATTTAAGGTAGTTACAATGCTCGAGAAAACCCACAGCCAAAGGCCAATGCACGGTGGTCACTCTCCCTTGGTTGCAGTTAGGACTATAAACGACCTCATTTACCCTATTCCAGGCACAAAGGAGATTCACTGTTTTGTTGGCCTGACAAATGGTCACTGCTCTTGCCAACTCCATTTATCTCTGGTGCCTGATGGAGAACCACATTGGAGCAGGTGGCACCAGGTGACTGGTGGAACAACACTCTCCCCAAAACGACATTGCCAAGTAAAGGTGGCTGTGGATTTCCCTTTGTATTTTCTGGTTTTGTTCCGGTTGAATTGCTAAAAAAAGTTACAGAAAGTATAATAAAAGTGCTTTATTGGGTAATAAAAGTTTAATGTTGGTGGAGTGCCTGCTTGGCTCAGTTGGTCTGAGCACTAACATCTCTGAGTCAGAAGGCTGCGGATTTAAATCCCATTCTGGTCTCGGTGGACACTTGAGTGCAGTGCCCAGGGAAAGCAGCATGGCCAAAGCTTCCGTTGCTGGGAGGAGACATTAAACCTGCATATTCGGACATTAAAGACTTAATGGCTCTGTTCAATGAGCAGGGAGTTCTCCTGGTGTGCTGGTCAACACACATCTCTCAACCAGCACCATCAACGACAGATTACATGGACAAACATCATCATTTGCTGTTTATGGGATGTTGCTGTACCAAAATTGGCTGTTAGTGTTTGTATCCTACATTCCAACAGTGAGTGCACTTGAAAGCTTTGTGGCAGCAAATTAGGGTGACGCGAGGCCATGTAAATGCGTGTCTGTCCTTCAGTTGTATCATGTGTTTGCTTGCACATCTACATATGTTATATCTTCATTTCCGTTAGAGTCTGTCTATGGCTCATTGTTGGAGGCGGTGTCAGCTTGGCAGACCAAGGGGCTTCTAATCTGGGTGGAGAAGAAGCGAACCATCTTGTATAATGGACCCACTGATTCAGTCAGTATCACCAGTAAGTAACATAGGGACCATGGGATCCCAGGCTACATTTCCTGGTCTGTTCTAAGTTCCAGGCTTTAGGAGCTTGTGCTGCTCTGTATTGATGGGATTTGGGGAGGGAATCTGCAATTGGATCTAACTGCTCTACACAAACATCAGTAGCGCAGTCTCAATCAATGGGTGGGAATCGGAAAGTTTTCCGATCCAATCTGGAGTCAGACAGGGCTGTCCTCTCTCCCTGGTCTTGTTTGTTTGCTGTATTGAACCCCTTGCTGAGTCTATTAGGAAGGATGCGAGCATAAGAGGGGTGACAATCGCAGGCAGCGGAGGCACTCAGGTGAAAATCTCCCTGTACATGGATGACGTCGCCGTCTTCTGCTCGGATCCGCTGTCCGTGCGCAGACTGATGAGCATCTGCGACCAGTTCGAACTGGCTTCGGGAGCCAAAGTTAACCACGGCAAGAGCGAGGCCATGTTCTTTGGGAACTGGGCTGACCGATCCTTTGTCCCCTTCACCGTCAGGTCAGACTATGGTTCGGAAGGGCCGGGGCGTGCACCAAAACCTGGGAGGAGCGAGTAGCCAAGGTACAACAAAAGTTGAGCATGTGGGGGCAGCGATCTCTCTCCATTGTGGGTAAGACCCTGGTCATCAGGTGCGAGGCGCTCACGTTGTTGCTGTACGTAGCGCAGGTCTGGCCCATACCCCACTCCTGCGCTGTGGCAGTCACCCGAGCCATTTTCTGCTTCATCTGGTGATCTAAAATGGACTGGGTCCGGAGGGACACGATGTTCAAATCTCTGGATAAGGGTGGGAAAAATGTAGCCAACGTGGCCCTCATCCTGATGACCACCTTCGTGTGCGGCTGTATCAAGCTGTGTGTAGACCTCCAGTACGCAAACTCCAAGTGTCACTACGTGCTGAGGTTCTATCCGTCCCCGGTGTTGCGAAGGATGGGAATGGTCACATTGCTGTGGAACGTTCCTTGCAGTTGGGCCGTGCCGTACCACCTATCCTTCGTGGAGCAGTTTCTGCGGCAAAACACCTTTGACCACCGGTCCATCAGGCAGTGGTCTGCACGGAATGTCCTCAAGGCCCTACGGGATAAGGAGACGGTGGATCCTGTCGGATGGTTCCCCGAGCAGACCGCCAAAGTCATTTGGCGGAATGCCTCCTCACCAGAACTTTCAAACAAGCACCAAGATGTAGCTTGGCTGGTGGTGAGAAGGGCCCTCACCGTCAGATCCTTCATGCACACCCAAAGTCTCGCCTCCTCCGCACAATGACCCTGCGGTGGCTGTGGTGGGGAAGAGACGGTCGCCCACCTCCTCCTGGAATGTGTCTTCGCAAAGCAGGTGTGGAAAGAGATGCAGTGGTTTTTGTCGCGGTTCATCCCAAGCAGCTCTGTAACACAGGAGTCTGTGCTCTACGGGCTGTTCCCAGGGACGCACACCGAGACAAACATCAACTGCTGCTGGAGGACTATCAATTCGGTGAAAGACACCCTTTGGTCTGCCCGAAACGTGCTGGTCTTCCAACGCAAAGAGTTGTCCACCACCGAATGTTGCAGACTGGCACATTCCAAGGTCCAGGACTACGTGCTGAGGGACGCACTAAAGCTTGGGGCAGCCGCAGCAAAGGCTCAATGGGGAAAGAGCACAGTGTAAGGTCCCCCCACCAAGCTGAACTGAGGGGCTGGATCCATGGGATACCCCTCAAACTGTATCGGGAAAATTTTGTGTGCTGTAAATGTAAAAATGTATATGGCATGACAATGAAATGGAAGAGTTGTGAGGCAACTCATGATTGTATTGAAGGAAACTGATCATCTTTGCACTGTTTGTATTTTTTGACTAGATGCTGTTTGATGCGGCACAGTGGTGCAGTGGTTAGCACCGCAGCCTCACAGCTCCAGCGACCCGGGTTCAATTCTGGGTACTGCCTGTGTGGAGTTTGCAAGTTCTCCCTGTGTCTGCGTGGGTTTTCTCTGGGTGCTCCGGTTTCCTCCCACAAGCCAAAAGACTTGCAGGTTGGTAGGTAAATTGGCCATTATAAATTGCCACTAGTATAGGTAGGTGGTAGGGAAATATAGGGACAGGTGGGGATGTTTGGTAGGAATATGGAATTAGTGTAGGATTAGTATAAATGATTGGTTGATGGTCGGCACAGACTCGGTGGGCCGAAGGGCCTGTTTCAGTGCTGTATCTCTAAACTAAACTAAACTGTTTGGGAATGTAATTTTTACAGATTTTTATGAATAAAGTATATTTTGGAAATAAAAAAAAAAATTGAATTGTAAGTATTGCTTCCATTAATGTGCGTAGCATTAAATCCACTACGCGATGTGTTTCAATCTTGGATTACCTCGCCAAGGTCAAAGCCGACCTACTGTTTCTGCAGGAGTGTGGAATACCACACCTCAGCACCTACAGGCAGTGGTCGCGATGGTGGTCCCACGGGCCATCGATCTGGTCGGGGGGTAATGATTGCCGTTCCTCCGGCCTGGGTATTCTGCTGCGGGGAGGTAACTTCACCATCTCCGAAGTTAAGGAGGTGGTGAGCGGTCGCCTCCTCGTAGCAGACGTGATGTACAACAACGCTCCGCTCCGGTTGATCAACGTGTATGCCCCAGTACAACGCAGCGAGCGGCTGACCGTCTTCCAGCAGCTCCCACTGCTGCTGGCGACGTCCAGGCCGGTCATCCTAGGCGGTGACTTCAACTGCATCATCGATGCGGCTGGACGATCCGGCAGTGACAACAGCAAAATGGACGCTACGTCCAGATTCCTAATGGAAACAGTTAAAGATGCCAAACTGCACGACGTCTTCAGCAAACCTGCAGACGGAGCGCAGATACACATGGTCAAGATCGGACGGGTCTGCCCGTTCCAGGATTGACTTCCTGTTTGTGTCCCGTGCTGTCATGGTCGGATCCACCGATGTCAAGCCGGTGTTCTTCTCCGACCACTGCCTCTTACTGGCCAACTGTTATTTACAGGACAACCAGCGGGTTGGCAGAGGGACGTGGAAGCTCAATGCTACACTGCTGACCCCAGAGAACGTTGAGGAACTCAAAAAGGATTACAAAGGTTGGAGGACCGTGAAACCCCTCTTTGAGTCTCCAGTTCACTGGTGGGAAGCGATCAAGGAGAACATCAAGAGGTTCTTCATCCACAAAGGAATAAGAGGGCGAGAGAGAGACAGAGGGAAATGTCCCGACTCCAGAAAAGTATGCAAAATCTGCTCCGGTTGCAGTCAATGGGGGTCGAGGTCAAGGAGGATCTCCAAGAGGTGAAGAGCCAGCAGGCCTTGCTCTTTGCCACGGAGGCCTCCAAGATCATCTTCCAGTCCAGAGTCCGCTCCATCGAGCAGGATGAGACATGCTCGCGTTACTTCTTCCAAAATGTACAGAGAGAGAGCTCTGTTATCAGCAGCCTGAAAGAAGAGGATGCCTCGGTAACGTCTTTGCAGTCCGACATACCAAGGATCAGCAAATCCTTTTATGCTGGGCTGTATGACGCGAAGCCAACAGACCGCAAAGCCTCCCAGTCCTTCCTGTCATCCATCACAGAGGTCTTGGGTGACAGCAGGAGGGAGAGACTGGAAAAGCCGCTAACTCTGGACAAGCTGAAAAAGGCCGTCGAGTCCTTCGAGACAAGTAAAACTCCCGGAAGCGACGGCTTACCGGTCGAGTTGTATTTGGTCCTGTGGGACTGGGTCGGCCCGGACCTGCTGGAAGTATACGAGAGTATGCTCCTGGTTGGCAGCATGTCAGAATCCATGAGGAAACGCATCATCACCCTCATTTACAAGCGGAAGGGGGAGAGGGCAGAAATCAGAAATTGGCGGCCCATCTCACTGCTTAATGTGGACTACAAGATTCTGTCCAAAGTCATAGCCAGTCGAGTCAAGTCTGCTCTGGAGTTGGTGATTCACCCTGATCAGACCTGCACTGTACCCGGCAGGAAGATCTCTGATAGTCTCGCGCTACTCAGGGATACGATCGCCTATGTACGGGACAGGAGGGTGGACACCTGCCTCATCAGCCTGGACCAGGAGAAGGCTCTTGACAGGTTATCGCACACCTACATGATGGACGTGCTTTCCAAAATGGGGTTTGGGGAGGGAATCTGCAATTGGATCGAACTGCTCTACACAAACATCAGTAGCGCAGTCTCAATCAATGGGTGGGAATCGGAAAGTTTCCCGATCCAATCTGGAGTCAGACAGGGCTGTCCTCTCTCCCGTCTTGTTTGTTTGCTGTATTGAACCCTTTGCTGAGTCTATTAGGAGGGATGTGGGCATAAGAGGGGTGACAATCCCAGGCAGCGGAGGCACTCAGGTGAAAACCTCCCTGTACATGGATGACGTCGCCGTCTTCTGCTCGGATCCGCTGTCCGTGCGCAGACTGATGATCATCTGCGACCAGTTTTAACTGGCCATGGGAGCCAAAGTTAACCACGGCAAGAGCAAGGCCATGTTCTTTGGGAACTGGGCTGACCGATCCCTTGTCCCCTTCACCGTCAGGTCAAATTACCTGAAGGTGCTGGGAATATGGTTCGGAAGGGTTGGGGGCGTGCACCAAAACCTGGGAGGAGCGAGTAGCCAAGGTACAACAAAAGTTGAGCATGTGGGGGCAGCGATCTCTCTCCATTGTGGGTAAGACCCTGGTCATCAGGTGCGAGGCGCTCACGTTGTTACTGTACGTGGCACAGGTCTGGCCCATACCCCACTCCTGCGCTGTGGCGGTCACCCGAGCCATTTTCCGCTTCATCTGGGGATCTAAAATGGACCGGGTCCGGAGGGACACGATGTTCAAATCTCTGGATAAGGGCGGGAAAAATGTAGCCAACGTGGCCCTCATCCTGATGACCACCTTCTTGTGCGGCTGCATCAAGCTGTGTGTAGACCTCCAGTACGCAAACTCCAAGTGTCACTAGGTGCTGAGGTTCTATCTGTCCCCGGTGTTGCGAAGGATGGGCCTGGTCACATTGCCGCGGAACGCTCCATGCAGTTGGGCCGTGCCATACCACCTATCCTTCGTGGAGCAGTTTCTGCGAGAAAACACCTTTGACCACCGATCCATCAGGCAGTGGTCTGCATGGAATGTCCTCAAGGCCCTACGGGATAAGGAGACGGTGGATCCTGTCGGATGGTTCCCCGAGCAGACCGTCAAAGTCATTTGGCGGAATGCCTCATCGCCAGAACTTTCAAACAAGCACCAAGATGTAGCTTGGCTGGTGGTGAGAAGGGCCCTCCCCGTCAGATCCTTCATGCATGCCCGAAGTCTCTCCCCCTCCGCTCAATGCCCCCGTGGTGGCTGTGGTGGGGAAGAGACGGTTGCCCACCTCCTCCTGGAATGTGTCTTTGCACAGCAGGTGTGGAAAGAGATGCAGTGGTTTTTGTCGAGGTTCATCCCAAGCAGCTCTGTAACACAGGAGTCTGTGCTCTACGGGCTGTTCCCAGGGACGCACACCTAGACAAACATCAACTGCTGCTGGAGGACTATCAATTCGGTGAAAGACGCCCATTGGTCTGCCCGAAACATGCTGGTCTTCCAGCGCAAAGAGTTGTCCACCACCGAATGTTGCAGACTGGCACATTCCAAGGTCCAGGACTACGTGCTGAGGGACGCACTAAAGCTTGGGGCAGCCGCAGCAAAGGCTCAATGGGGAAAGAGCACAGTGTAAGGTCCCCCCACCAAGCTGAACTGAGGGGCTGGATCCATGGGAAACCCCTCAAACTGTATCGGGAAAATTCTGTGTGCTTTAAAATGTAAAAATGAATATGGCATGACAATGAAATGGAATGGTTGTGAGGCAACTCATGAATGTAATGAAGGAAACTGATCTCCCTTGCAATGTTTAATTTTTTGGTGCTGTTTGGAACTGTTTGGAAATGTATTTTTTTTACAGATTTTTATGAATAAAGTATATTTTGGAAATAAAAAAAAAATTTAAATCCATGTAGCTTAACTCAAAATCTACAGCCTCTTCAATTTAGCATCATCTACAAATCTGACCAAATCACATTGTGTTTCTTAATCTAAGTCATTTTATCGGTAAGAAATAGCACAGGGCCCATCACCAGCCCGCGGATACGCCACTCTGCTAATGCTCCCAGCCTGGCACTGCCTTAACTGGAACTCACTCCTTCCTCTTTATCAGACAACTCCTTATCCATTCACTAAGTATTACCATGCAGCCTTAAGCTGGTGCAGCAAACTTTCATATTTATTTTTGCAATTAGTTCATGGAAAATCCTATTTATTTATATGCTTGACAAAGAATAGAAAAGGAAGCTGTTTCATACATGAGGTTATGAGATGTTAGAATGCCCTCATGTGGATAGCTATTGCGGCAGAGACTATGGTCAGGATTTTCCCTATTGGAGTCTGAACCCTGCTGTCAGACTCAAATGAGGGTCTGAAGCCCGCACTGTGTGGGAAACAGTCACTCGATCAGATTTTCCCCAGAGCGGCCAATTAATGGCCAGAGGGCGGGCTCACCTTCCAATTAAGGATGGTGGGCAGGCTCTCGAACTTGGAGGGCCAATAGAGGCCTTCAACAACAACAACTATTTATACTTATACAGTGCCTTTAACGTAATAAAATGTCCCATGGAGCTTTGCAGGAGTATTATATAACAAAGTATGACACCGAGCCACAAAAGGATATATTAGGTCAGATGACCAAAAGCTTAGTCAAAGAGGTAGGTTTTGAACAAAGAACAAAGAACAAATAAAATTACAGCACAGGAACAGGCCCTTTGGCCCTCCAAGCCTGCGCCGATCCAGATCCTCTATCTAAACATGTCGCCTATTTTCTAAGGGTCTGTATCTCTTTTCTTCCTGCCCATTCATGTATCTGTCTAGATACATCTTAAAAGACGCCATCGTGCCCGCATCTACCACCTCCGCTGGCAACGCGTTCCAGGCACCCACCACCCTCTGCGTAAAGAACTTTCCACGCATATCCCCCCTAAACTTTTCCCCTTTCACTTTGAACTCGTGTCCTCTAGTAATTGAATCCCCCACTCTGGGGAAAAAGCCTCTTGCTATCCACCCTGTCTATACCTCTCATGAGTTTGTACGCCTCAATCAGGTCGCCCCTCAACCTCCGTCTTTCTAATGAAAATAATCCTAATCTACTCAACCTCTCTTCATAGCTAGCACCCTCCATACCAGGCAACATCCTGGTGAACCTCCTCTGCACCCTCTCCAAAGCATCCACATCCTTTTGGTAATGTGGCGACCAGAACTGCACGCAGTATTCCAAATGTGGCCGAACCAAAGTCCTATACAACTGTAACATGACCTGCCAACTCTTGTACTCAATACCCCGTCCGATGAAGGAAAGAAAGGAGTGTCTTAAAGGAGGAAAGCAAGATGGAGAGGCTGAGAGGTGTAGGGAGGTTATTGTGGTCTAGGTGACTGAAGGCATGACCACCAATTGTGGAGTGATTAAAATCAGGAATGCTCGAGGGGCCAGAATTAGAGGAGTGCAGATATCTCGGAGGCTTGTGGGGCTGGAGGAGATTATAGAGATAAGGAGGGTTGAGGCCATGGAGGGCTTTGAAAACAAGGATGAGAATTTTAAAATCAAGATGTTGCTTGACTGGGAGTCAATGTAGGTCAATGATGAATTAAGACATGGGCAGTAGATTTTGGATGACTTCAAGTTTATGGAGAGTAGAATGTGGGACACCAACCAGGAGTGCATTGAATAGTCAAGTCTAGAGGTAATGGAGGCATGAATGAGGGATTCAGCAGCAGATGAGCTGAGACAGGGGTGAAGTTACAGAGGCGGAAATAGGCAGTCTTGGTGATGGCACAAATATGAGGTCAGAAGCTCATCTTGGGGTCAAATGTGACACCAAGGTTGTGAATAGGCTGGCTTAATCTCAGAATGTTGCCAGGGAGAGGGATGGATTCAGTAGCTAGGGACCAAAAACAATGACTTCAGTCTTCCCAATATTTATTTGGAGGAAATTTCTGCTCATCCAATACTGGATGTTGGATAAGCAGTCTGATAATTTAGCAACAGTGGAGGAGTTGAGAGAAGTGGTGGTGAGGTAGAGCTGAGTGTCGTCAGCATACATGTGAAAAATAACACTGTGCTTTCAGATGATGACACTGAGGGGCAGCATGTAGAGGAGAAAAAGGAGGGAGCCAAGGACAGATCCTTGGGGGACACTAGAGGTAACAGTGCAGGAACAGGAAATGAAGCGATTGCACGTGATCCTCTGGCTACTATTGAATGGATAAGAATGGAACCAGGTGAGAGCAGTCCCACCCAGCTGGACGACAGTGGAGAGACATTGCGGGAGGATTGTGTGATCAAACGTGTCAAAGCCTCCAGACAGGTTGAGGAGGACGAGGAGGGAAAGTTTACCTTTGTCACAGTCACATAGGATGTCATTTGTGACTTCAATAAGAATTGTTTTGGTACTGCAGCAGGGAAACCTGATTGGAGGGAATTCAAACATGGAGTTCCAGAAAAGATGGGAAGGGACGTGGAAGGTAATAACACATTCAAGGATTTTGGAGAGGAAATGGAAGTTGGAGATGGTTTGCAAGGTCTTTGGGGTCAAGGGTTGGTTTTTTGAGGAGGGGGTGATGATAGCAGAGTTAAAGGAGAGAGGGACAACACCTGAGGAGAGAGAACTGTTTATAATATCGTCTAACATGGGACCAGGAAGGGAAGTTTGGTGATCAGCAATTTAGTGGGAATAGGATCGAGGGAGCAGGAGGCAGGTCTCATGGTGTTCCCTTCGAGTTTGAAAGCAGCAGCAAGATGCCATGGCAGGCAAGTGAGGGAGAGGGCACTTCAAAATGGAGGCGCCCTCGCAACAACTTTTTAAAATTTGCAATAAAAAATTGGGTTTTGCAGCCAGGCCACCATTGTGTGGAGAGGTGAGGCGTGAGGGGGAAACCCCTTTGCTGCACCCAGGCAGCCAGGGCGACTTGGCCTGCCTGGAGCCCTGTCCCTCGGTCTGCCTTGGGGAGGCTAGCTCCAGGCAGCTAAACTTTCCCCCACTGCCTCTGGGAACATGGAGGTCGACTGGAAAGTCTCAGTCAGCCTCCTTGAATTGGTCTTTAGGCGTTAGTTAGTTTAGTCGGCTACCCACCACACACAGGCTGGTAGTCCTGCCGTCAACGCAGCACCACCCTCCCCCCCCCCCACCAATCCCACCTCCAGGATAATAGCCCAAAGGCCGGATGGAATCAGGGAACTGCCAGGCAGTTTGGCGGCGCTATTTTCAGCACCCTTTTGTCTGTCTCCGATCTCGGCCACAGAGGGGACTCGAAATCCAATCCTACTGCATCTTTCTCATGGGAATGGATAATTTTGTGTCAAGGAATATAATAAAGTACAAGGAAATGGCAGAGAAATGGGAGTTGGGTAGATAGTTTTAGCATAGGCATATTAGGAAAACGGTCTCTGATGGGAGAGTCCAGACCTTAAATTTAGAGTTACATCTGTTGTGTGATTATCTTTAAGAGTAAAGCACCTTTAATATCTTGGTATACTCCCCAAAGACACATTGTACAGCGAGCTCGCCACTGGTATCAGACCCACCGGCCGTTCATGTCTCCGCTTTAAAGACGTCTGCAAACGCGACATGAAATCCTGTAACATTGTTCACAAGTCATGGGAGTCAGTTGCCAGCGTCCGCCAGAGCTGGCGGGCAGCCATAAAGGCGGGGCTAAAGTGTGGCGAGTCGAAGAGACTTAGTAGTTGGCAGGAAAAAAGACAGAGGCGCAAGGGGAGAGCCAACTGTGTAACAGCCCCGACAAACAAATTTCTCTGCAGCACCTGTGGAAGAGCCTGTCACTCTGCAATTGGCCTTTATAGCCACTCCAGGCGCTGATCCACAAACCACTGACCACCTCTAGGCGCTTATCCATTGTCTCTCGAGATAAGGAGGCCAAAGAAGAGATACTAATGAGCTAAGTGCCAGAATATAGTCATGTGACTACATGCCAGTTTCACTCTGTACTGTAGCACCGAGGCAAGACCTACAAATAGATAGCTCTGTACTGCTTATAGTTGTTAGCTGTTTAATAAACCTGTTTGAGATCAGCAATCAACCTGGACTCCATGCATCTCATTTTATGTTGCACCAGACAACATAAAGAAGCTTCTCATTGCATGGTGGCAGCTGTGGGGAGAAGACAGAATCCAAGTTTGAAGACCACAGGGAAACAGCTTTAAAAATACCTACAATTGGAAGAGAGAAAGTGAAAAGAAACACTAGCCCAAACAGTGTAAAGAAAAAACTCACCTTCAGCTGCAGAAGACAGAGCTCTGAGTAACAGGCTGCAGATCAGTCACTGTGATCAGATGAGTCAGTCTGCCATCGGTACAGGAATCCCAGTAGAAAAAAAGAGAAGCCTTGAAGTCCTTAAAAGATTGATTTCTTTTGTCTCTCAAAGGCTCCCTGGGAAAGTAAAAATTCAGGGACCACCCCATTCACACAGCTGGCAGCTAGAGCTATAAATAGAAGCCATTAAATCAATCCAAGGCTGAAGAGATTTTATTCTCTCAATTAGAGTTTTTTTAAAAACTCAAGTCTACTCAAGCGTGCAGAACTGCCTATTGAATGGCTGCAGAAACAAACTGGCAAAAAAGGCACTTGAAATACCTGTTGCACAGCTGTATAAACAAACAGACTAGAGTGCTCCAAGCTAGCTAAACAGTCAAGCTGCTGCTGTCAATCAAATCAGCGAAGAGAATTTCTTAAAGGCGTAGAGTCACAGATGTAATTTCTTAAAGGAAGTGGTAAAGCAAAAGAACAGCAGAAAAATGGATATCAAATTATTTCCCAGCATGAACTGGAAAGCCTTGGATATCCTATCTGAGTTCAAACTGTTAATTATGCTTTACAGAGCAAGTAATTACATAACCATTACATTACATAAGTAATTACATAGGGGCGGCACAGTGGCGCAGTGGTTAGCACTGCAGCCTCACAGCTCCAGCGACCCGGGTTCAATTCTGGGTACTGCCTGTGTGGAGTTTGCAAGTTCTCTTTGTGTCTGCGTGGGTTTCCTCCGGGTGCTCCGGTTTCCTCCCACATGCCAAAGACTTGCAGGTTGATAGGTAAATTGGCCATTATAAATTGCCCCTAGTATAGGTAGGTGATAGGGAAATATAGGGACAGGTGGGGATGTGGTAGGAATATGGAATTAGTGTAGCATTAGTATAAATGGGTGGTTGATGGTCGGCGCAGACTCGGTGGGCCGAAGGGCCTGTTTCAGTGCTGTATCTCTAAATTAAAAAAAAATAAATAAATAAACCAGAAAAGTAAGCTGTAAAAATAATGATTGCAATTGGAAATAAGGGATTGCACAGAATAAACACCTTTGGATTATCTGAATAAGAGCAGAAAGATCCAGAAAAGATATGGAAAGTGCTGGAAGATCAGTTCCGATTACGAGTGAATTCCAGAATTCACCACCTGGATTTGATGTCCTATAGGCAACAGCCACAGGAATCAAGAGACCAGTTCATCCGCAGATGCTGAAGTAAGTGTAGCGAATGCGATTTCACAGAAGCTGAGCTGTCAGATCAAATAATGGAGCTGGTGATCATATCAACACCCATTGAAGCATTTCAGAAAGATCTCTTAGGGAAAAAGAAAGGTCACAGCATCAATGCATTGCTGGAATATGGCAGGAAGTACGAAGCCATTGTAGCTGGACAACAGCACCTGTAAGCACTAAGTGCAACCAAAAGTATCGGCACCATAACCAGTTCGAAAAGAGTGAGCAAGTTGTGTGGTAAGTGCGGTCTGCCCCACTCACAGCGAAATTGCCAGGCATTTTGAGACCTGTGCAAGGCATGTGGTGCAAAAGGACACTTTGCCTGCCTATACAGGAATTCTGGCACAAAAGGCACAGTCAGAAGCCATGGTAGGACACGAACCAACAGAAAATAGACACAGCAACACTGCAAGAACAGTAAGGAAAAACAAGCCGATACACAAAGTCCACAGCAAAACAGACCTGAGACAAGACTCAGAGAGAAGCAATTCTCAGACAGAAGACGAACAGGCATTCCACATTGTGAACCTGACACATCATGTTGATGGAGTCCAAAAACTGGAAGCTTTCACTACCATCAACATCATATGCCCAAAGAAAGCTGGCAAACACACACTCAAGGTCAAGATTGACACTGGCGCTAGTGCAAATATCCTACCAGTCCGAATCCTCAAAGACATGGACCGGAGTTGTTGGAACTCAATGATACAACCGACAACTGCCAAGTTATCTGCATATAATGAGTCACCCATCCCATGCAGTGGCGCATTAATGCAATACAAATATGGCAAATTGGCCTGGAAACCACAAACATTCTACCTAGTAGACACCAGTGGCAGTGGCAGGACTACCAGCATGCAAGGATCTCAGCGTCATAACTATCCACGAGAGCATTGCCAAGGAGAAATCTCCAAGGATCAAAACCCACTCACGGACTCTGACCAGCATCAAACGGTGCAGTCTGGAAACCCAGCAACTGCACAACTATGCCGCACCTTCACTTCTGCTCTCTAGAGAACCGCCAGCACCAGAACGAGCCAGAATGGACAGGTATCTCCATGAGACCAAGTACTCTTCCCCCAACAAGTCCTCAACCTGGTGCCCCAAGCCTTCAGACGCAGAGGCTGAGGAGAGGCAAAGGACACGCAATGTCCTGAAGAGGCAGAGAAAGAATGAGTTGTAGCAATGTCTATTGGCTCTTTGAGATGAGGTGCCGGAACCTTCCAAGAATGACGAGACCCCAAAAGTGGTCATCTTGAGAAAGGTAACAGAGTATGTGAGCAGGCTGAAGGCACAGCAACAGAAAATGAATGCAGAGAGGGAGAAACTTCAGAAAGAACAGCAACAGATGAGAGGTAAACTCGCTGAGCAAGTGTTGTCAAACCACTGAGACGACCTTTAAGCCTCTATATTTGTAAAGTTCATAATCTCTACACATGTGTAAATAATTTTGATGTTATCTGAGTTAATGTATTTTTACTTTTAGTATACGATACTTATCTTTGGTTAGAAGGGGGATGTTGAGTGATTGCCTTTAAGAGTAATGTACCTTTAAGATCTTAGTACGCTTATAAGATGAGTGCCAGGTTATAGTCATGTGACTACATGCCATTCTCACTCTGTCCTGTAACACCAAGAGGCAAAACCTGCAAATAAATAGCTCTGTACTGTCTTCTTCTTCTCTTCTTTCTTCTTTGGCCTCCTTGTCTCGAGAGACAATGGGTAAGCACCTGGAGGTGGTCAGTGGTTTGTGAAGCAGCGCCTGGAGTGGCTATAATGGCCAATTCTAGAGTGACAGACTCTTCCATGGGCGCTGCAGATATAATTGGTTGTCGGGGCTGTTACACAGTTGGCTCTCTCCTTGCACTTCTGTCTTTTTTCCTGCCAACTGCTAAGTCTCTTCGACTCGCCACTCTTTAGCCCCGCCTTTATGGCTGTCCGCCAGCTCTGGCGATCACTGGCAACTGACTCCCACGACTTGTGATCAATGTCACAGGATTTCATGTCGCATTTGCAGACGTCTTTAAAGTGGAGACATGGACGGCCGGTGGGTCTGATACCAGTGACGAGCTCACTGTACAATGCGTCCTTGGGGATCCTGCCATCTGTATGTAGTTGTTAGCTGTTGAATAAACTTGTTTGAGATCTTCAATTAACCTGCACTCCATGGATCTCATTTTATGTTGCACCAGATAACAATAAAAAAGCTTCTCATTGCAACGTCATTCAGGGGTGATGTCAGAAAGCACTTCTTCACACAAAGCGTAATTCCTTTCTTCCTATGATTCTACATTTACCAGGTCATTAACTCCACAGACCACGTACAATCCAAGCTCTCATGGGCTCTGTACAACACTTTTACTCACCTGTGGAAGGACTCTGTAAAATGTCTCCTCAGAAGTAAATTATTGAACAACTACAGGCATCTTAACCCATACTCTTAACGCAATCTTCCCTAGGATTTCAGAACTGAGCGATTCCTTCCCTCCTTCTTACAGCTGACAGACTTTCAAGCTTGGCATCATCCCTGCACAAAATCAAATTATTGCAGATAATGGAAATCTGAAATAATTACTGATGGGAGCCTTGTTTGCCCTCTCAGGTGGATGTAAAAGATCATGTGGCACTATTTTGAAGAAGAGCGGGGGCGTTCTCCTTGGCGTGCTGGCCAATATCTATCCCTCAATCAACATCACTAAAACAGATTATCTGCTCATTATCTCATTGCTGTTTGTGGGAACTTGCTGTGCGCAAATTGGCTGCTGCATTTCTTACATTACCACAGTGATCACACTTCAAAAAGTACTTCATTGGCTGTAAAGCGCTTTGAGACGTCCAGTGCACATGAAAGGCACTATATAAATGCAAGTCTTTCTTTTGTTCATTGACCTGAAATGTTAACTCTCTCCAGGGATGTCACCTGACCTGCTGAGTACTTCCTTTAATCCAACCGCTGAGGAACAGAGGAGTTGAGGAGAAATTTAATTGAGGTACATAAAATTATGAGGGGCCAAGATAGGGTTGATAAGAAGGATCTATTTCCCTTAGCAGGGAGGTCCATAGCCAGAGGGCATAGATTTAAGTAATTGGTGGGAGGACTACAGGGGAGTTGAGGAGACATTTTTTCACCCAGAGGTTGGTTGGGGGTCTGGAACTTACTGCATAAAAGGGTAGTAGAGGCAGAAACCCTCATCGCATTTAAAAAATACGTGGATATGCGCGTGAAATGTCATAACCAACAAGGCTACAGAGCAAGAGCTGGAAAGTGGGATTAGGCTGGGTAACATTTTTCCAGCCGGCAGGGACACAATGGGTCAAATGGCCTCCTTGGTGCCTTGAATTTTCTATATTTCTGTACATCACTGCTTCTTGATTTATCTCATCCTCGCTGCTATTCTTTGTTAATCTTGGTGGAGTCTTGCACGACAGGCCTCTGTCCTAACCTAGACTTCTCAAGTAAGATAAAGATACAACCTATTCAACCCCCAACATTCTACAATCCCTATGGGCCCAACAGCTCCAGGACCACCACCTTCATTTCACTGGATAACAGGTTGGGTTGCCTTCTGGGAGATAAGCTCAGGAATATAAGCTATTTTCACTAGTTTTTCTGATGCCCCCATTCTCACCTTCAATACAGGGAATAGCATTGGAGACATATCACTGATATTTTCCCACCCCCTTGCCTATTTAATCTTCTCACCTCATCCCAGGCTGCACAGTCCCTGCAGGTGTGTGCTGAAGCCAGCATTCCACACATCTTTCACATTCTAAAATAGCTCTTTGCTATACTAACCCATTGTGTAACTTGATGCTTTATATAACAGGACCATCACTGCACATTGCAGAAGAAATCAGTTACTGCTACAGTTTACATTTTCACTTCAGTAAGAAGTGTTTATCTGAAAAGGAACTCTCAGCTCTCGTTTGGGTTCCTTCCGTAGAGGTCCAACTTTTTCCTGTCACCATCACATTACCTTATTCAGCTTCCCGTTCCCTCTCAAGGAGAGAAAGACTTGCATTTATCTAGTGCCTTTCATACATCCCTCAGTTTAACATCTCTTCCGAAAGACAGCACCTCTTGACAGTGCAGCACTCCCTCAATACTGCTCTGGAGTATCAGGCTGGATTATGTGCTCAAGTCTATGGACCTTCAACGTTTTGACACAGAGGCAAGCGTGCTACCCACTAAGCCATGGCTGAAACATGCTGATGAATAGATTTTCCAGAGTTTTCTTCATTTACCTTGGTAGACAGGAAATCAGGCAGAGCATTGCCATAGCAAATTGAGTAAGTGGAGTCCATGATTGTGTGTGGGCCCTGCAAGCCAAAGATTTGATGAGCCAAATGGTGTCCTTCCGTGGCCAGCACAAGCATGATGGGCTGAATACCTTCTTTGATGCTGTCAGGTTCTATGCTTCTAACTGGACTTTTCTCAAGCCACGTTTTCTTACATTTGTACAGTAGAGCATGCAGGGTGTTTTGGTGCCATGAATCTCCAACTCAGAATGCAAGGTGAAGCCTTTAATTGTCCAGACACATCGTTCTACAATGTCACAGGAAGCCAATTGCCCTATGCTGCTCTCAATTGGTTCCAACAACTGTGTATTGGCCATCAATTTCCAACTAAAAGGAGAGCCTTGCCGCAGCACCTCTGCCGAGGGCCTCAGTGACAGACCATTGGAAGGTATGTATATGAGAGTGGCTGGGTAACTCATGCACTGATTTTTGATTTCCTGTGTAAGGAAGCCTTGGCTTTCAGTTCATCAGTTTGCCTCTCCACAACACAACTTATCGGTCAGCCCATGAAGCCTCCTTTTTAATGAGTCAGGGTATTAACAATCCATCTGCAGTGTTCTACAACATTCCTGAGCTTCTAATGAAGACTCTGAGCTCCATCAACAGCAGGCTAACCAGCTAATTTATTTAAAATGGACGGACAACTGGTTAAGTACATTGATACTCAAGGCTATTAGCCAACTCGCATTGATCTGACCTGAAACTATTCCGTTCAGTGCTTAACTCCCCATAGCTTGTACCGATTACACGGAGATGAAGTTGCTTTGTTTGTACATGGGTATTGTATCTGCACTTTGATCTTATGATGTCAACTCTGTGTTTGTACCTTTAACATGCTAGCTGACACTGTGCCAAGGAATCATATTGAACTCTGGCTGAAGACAGTTCTGTATCAGGCAGAGGTCATTATGATTGCCAACCACCAACGCCCCCCGCCCCCCCCGCACCCCTCCGCCACCCAATCAAATTGCTCATCTCTCTGAAGAGGCTGACTGTCACTTTAGCACGATTCCACAGGCCTAGGCTCACGCAAAGAGCTCCTCTTCAAGTCTGGCATGAAGACATTCAAGAAAGAGGAAGAATAGAAAATTTTCTGAAAAGACTGAATTTCACACTCAAGATATATAGGCTAATGCCCTGTGGGGAACGTATTTGTGCTGGTGAAGGGATTAGAGGTGCTGGAAGGTTTGTTCCAAGGTTTGTTTGTTTATACTTCCAAAGCGAATCATCTCCTTTCAATGGCTTTATCAAGGGCAATGTTGGAATAAGAGTCTTTGATGATCCCGCAGGCAGCTACAAAACAAACCTGTGATAGACAGACACAAGAAGACCCTATAATCTCATTCCAGCTGCCACTGTTGATTTCTCATACCTTGAGGATAACTGACCTGGCTCCACGGGATCTTTGTGAATTTGACATTCCCGGGAGACGTCTTTATTTGAGTTGTGACCGCACTTACAGCTGTCAATAATCCAAGCTGAAGTGTAGTCAACAATAACAGCAGCACATCTGACCCGAGGCCTTTTCTGACAGGGATTATCCAGCCCTGGTCAGCAGGCCTCTGCTTTTCTTTTTGCTTTTATTTCAACTTTCTTTCCTTTGCTTTTGGTACTGTTCCAAAGGCCGCAACGCTCTGAGGCCCTCAGATCGAGCCCAATTCTAATGCCCACATTCAAGCAGTTTCAAGTAGGTGGCTAACTGGTCAGGAGTCCTGGGTAGAATTTCCCCACTCTAGCCTAGGCTAACTTCAGTGTCTGAAGTGCAAGAACATGGTTACAACCTAGGATAGGAGTGAAAGTACTTTCAAAAGAGGGGACCTCATGCTCGACAAGGAGTAAAATAAAACTCTTAATAAGCAGTAAAGGTTTTTAATGCTATATGTGAATAGCAATAAATATTTCGATTAAAATTAGATCCCTACTCTACCTTCTCCCTTCTTATTTCTAATACTCTTCTCCAGCACTACAACTGTCTCTCAAAACCTACCAGCTCTACATTCCTCTAACCCTGGCCTCTCGCACGCCCACCCCAACAACCCCCTTCACCCCACCAATGGTGCTTGTGCCATCTGCCACTTGGTCCCCTTCCTCCCAAACTCATTCACTTCTCCACCTCTCTCATGTATCTCAATGTTGTTTGTTGTGGTGGTGCGCAGATCGGCTGCTGCATTGCCCTACATTTCAAAAGGGACTACACTCCACTTGGGATGTCCTGAGTTTCTGAAAGGCACGCTGTAAATGCAAAACCCTTTCCTTCCATTCAGAACAAATGGCGGGAGAAAAGGAAATCAAGTCCAAAGCCAATTGGCCATGTTACAGCCTCTTGGTAAAGTCAGTTTTCCTCAATGATTTGCCTAATTCTTGTGAATAACTCATGGCAGAAGAATGTTTTAGCTAGTTCGGCTTCTCAACAATTCTCAGACGACTGACTCATTCTTGCAATTGTCAACATGTGTTGAACCACTCCCACACCCACTACCCCGCCCCCTCCCCAAAGCTAGAAACCCCAAAGACCAATCTCTGCTTCGTACAGAAGCTGCTTATTGGTCCAGTTTCTATGATTTGTTGGTACCTTATTAAAGATAAAGAATCATTTTTGCAGACTCATTTTACTGGTTACTGGATGTTGTGTGTAAAGAGGAACTGCTGGCACAGTGTGTCAAACTTTTAAAACACTTCTATCCACTTGCAATGTAGGGCTGATTTTATAACAGTGCACAGCAGGCCAAGAAGCTGTCCCTCATATCAGGAAATCACGGGTCTGCTGACTATAACTTTCTTCTGGCAGCACTCATTTGTAAAAGCAGTCCTTTCGTTCTTCCCAGTGGCCTGCTTTAGTGAAGCTGACATATTAATAGTGGGGTTGTTGCCAGTGGCTCAGTTGATAGCACTCTCACCTAAGAATTAGAAGGCTGTGAATTCAGGTCCCACTTCATAAGACTAGACTATAAAAATCTAGGCTGATGCTCCCAGTGCTGTGTTGAGGAAGTGCTGCACAGTCGAAGGTGCTGTCTTTTGGAAGAACTGCCCTCTCAGGTGATGTTAAAGATCCCATGGCATTATTTTGGAGAAGAGCAGGTGAGTTCTCCCCAGTGTCCTGACTAATATTTATCCCTCAAACAACGTAACTAAAAACAGATCATTATCGCATTGTTGTTTGTGGGAGCATGCTGTACGCAAATTGGCTGCTCCGTTTCCTACATCACAACTTCAAAAGTACTTCATTGGCTGTAAAGCGCTTTGGGACATACTGAGATTCTGAATGGCGCTAAAGAAATGCAAGTCTTTATTCTATACCATTCGGTACTTGTGGAAGGCCAATTGGATCAAACAGAAACAGAAACAATGCTTTTCTGCAATGCCTCGGCATGTTTCCAAGTTATATTGACAGAATGTTGGGAGACTCCTGAGAAGGTTGTGATGAGGCCAGTCAGTTTATATTGGTCAGCTCCCGTGTGAGCTCCTGAGTTGTCCAGTCTTGTGCCTGCTCAGTTGCTTGGGGATTGTGAGACTGGTTTTTAAGTTTCCACCCTTTGGCCATTTTTGATGCCGGGAGAAGGTCCGCACAGGCCATTGTTGGCAACATGGGCTTAGTCCACCTGAGGCAGAGCAAAGTGGCAGGCAGACGGTTCTGTTGGCTGGCAGTGGTTTTGGCTCCAAGTGAGCTGGGTGAATCCCTCCCTGGGTTTCGGAATTTCTGGCGAAAGTGGTGCCACCTTATTATGTGTTTTATTCTGGGGCACTGAAGATGGGACTATCTCTAATGGCAGTGAGTTAACTGCTGAATTGTTGAACCTTCAACTGTTGGGCAATTAGCAATAAAGCTACGAGCTATCATGCTGTGTGACTTTAAAAATTGGCACAGCAACAAGAACTTGAATTTATATAGTGCCTTTAAAATAGTAGATAATCCTAAAGCATTTCACAGGAGCGTAATCAGACAAAGAAAATTGAAACAGAGCCAAAGGAAAGAACATTTGGGTGGTGCAGTGGTTAGCACCGCAGCCTCACAGCTCCAGCGACCTGTGTTCTGGGCAGTGCCTGTGCGGAGTTTGCAAGTTCTCTCTGTGACTGTGTGGGTTTCCTCCTACATGCCAAAGACTTGTGGGTTGATAGGTAAACAGGCCATTGTATAAATTGTCCCTAGTGTAGGTAGGCGGTAGGAGAATTGAGGGAAGGTGGGGATGTGAGGGGGAAAAATTGGATTAATGTAGGATTAGTATAAATGGGTGGCTGCTGGTCAGCCCAGACTCATTGGGCCAAAGGGCCTGTTTCATTGCTGTATCTCTCTCTATTAGGATAGATGAATAAAAGCTTGGTCAAAAACATATATTTTAGGAAGCGTCTTAAAGGAGAGAGAGTGGAGAGACAGAGATGTTTCAGGGAGGAAATTCCAAACTTTAGGAGCTATACAACAGAAGGGACAGCCGTCAATGGTGAGACAAAGCAAGCTGATGGCGCATAAGTGGCCCAAGTTGGAGTACAGTGGTATAATGGTTATGGTAGAGGCCCAGAAATCCTTAAAGGTTGAGAGTTCAAATACCACTGTGGAAAAGTATAATATTAATTATAATTCATCAACAAAAAAATATGACCATGCTTCTATTAATTTTAAACCACTGCTTCACTGAGGTCCTACCTGGTCTGGCCTATGTTGTTGACTTCAATGTCCCCTGATGTGGCACAGCCAGACACCGCGTTGTACAAACAAACGGAACAACAAGGAATGGGCAATAACTGCTCCCCAGTCAGCATTGCCCACATGTCAATGACAAATTATATTGAAGAGGCTTTATTCTTTAGAAAAGGGAAGACTTAGAGGAGACCTGATAGAGGTCTTCAAAATTCTGAATGGGTTGGATGATTCCTATGCGAGCGAACTATAGCCTCAAAACTAGGGGCCATAAAATACAAGATAGCGACTAACAAATCTAATAGGGAAATAAGGAGAAATTTCTTTACTCAGAGAGTGGTTAGAACGCAGAACTCGTTACCACAGGAAGTATTTGAAGCAAATAGCTTAGATGCTTTCAAAAGGAAACTAGATGAGTACATGAGAAAAAAGGGAATAGAAAGATACGCTGAAAGGCTGAGATGAGGTAAATGGGATAGGAGGAGACTTGTGTGGAGTATAAACACCAGTACAGACTAGTTGGGCCGAATGGCCTGTTTCTGTGCTGTATATTCTATGTAATTTTATATAACAGTGAATCTCTTGCTGTGCAGGGGCTGAAAGTACTGGGAAGCATATGAACGAAGGCTGGAGGCCAGTCTGCATGGCGCCCTTCCCCGGCCCCGGTGACGAAACAGCTGCTGGCTCAGTTTCTCCCCAGCCCTCGCAGCTGTTCTAACTTTACTGTGTGTACCTCGTGCTACTCCTTTTGGAAACAGCTGCAAATCTAAAAATGCCATAACAGCCTCTGTAACCAGGGGCCGGCCCAAATTCCCCCTCCATTTACAATATTACTCTGCTGCCCTTCTCCAATTCCACCAAGTCAAGCTCACCCATCACCCCCTGTACTCGCTGGTCTACATTGGCTCCTGGTTTGGGATGGCTTCGAACTTAAAATTCTCATTCTCGTTTTAAAAGCCCTTCATGGCCTTGTCGCACCCTGAACAGGACTTGGTGCGAGCTGGGATATGGGCAGCAGAGCTTTAGATGAGCTCAGGTTTATGGAGTGTGCAAGGTGGGAGTCCAGCCAGGACAGTACTGGATTAATCGAGTCTGGAGGTAATAAAGGCATGGTTGAGGGTTTCAACAAAACCCACACACGTGGTGGGTGGGATGTATCATGACATCACAGGGGGCTATGTTGTCACAGTCCCCCATGAAGTCTTAATTCAGCCCCTCATGTATATCCCCCACATCCTGTGTACATTTTGTATGTCATAGCATCATTAGTCGAAAAACATCAAGGCTTGTGGCCCAAGAGAATTCATTGGTTTTAGCTTCATGTGACTGCCAGCTTGAGGACACCAGGACAGTGAGAGGCAGGGCTCAAAGGTCAATATGAAGACAGCTAGTACTATTCAGATGCTCTGAAGATTACAACAACCTGCACTTTTAAAGTAGTAAAGCATCACATGACACGGGATAGCAGCGTTATCAGACAAAAAAATGACAGAGATGAAGAAGTAGACATTGGGACAGACGAGTAAAAGCTTGGTCAAAGAGGTAGGTTTTAAGAAGTGTCTTAAAGGAAGAAAGAGAGTGTGAGGTGCAGAGGTTTAGGAAGGTAATTGCAGAGTTTAGGGCCTATACGGATGAAGGCGTGGCCACCAATGGTGGGGTGAAGGAAGTGGAGGATTAAAAAAAGGAATGGTGCAAATGACCTAAACCTATCTTATAAATGGGGTGGCAGATGATTATGAATGGATTCATGTCTCATCTTGTCCAATAAGGTTGTATCCGGAAACGCCTTATAACCATTAGCACTTTTGGGTCTCTCCATAAAGAACATCCTCCTGCCAAGTGCCTCAAAATGGTTTACTATGTTAAAGGCACTATATAAATGCAAGTTGTTGTCAACAGAAAGTTGTAGCAACAACAAAGCTAAATGGCCCCCTTTTCCCACCTAGGGGCTGACCTTTGAACCTGCCATACAGAGGAACAATGTGCTTCTGCCATTATCATCTCACTCGGACCACTCCTCCTGGCATCGAGGTGGCGGGGATAGTAATGGTGACAATGCCAAGTGTGCAATGTCGCCCCAACTGCGTGCGTGAGAGATTTGCCAGTGCACAGTTACTTCAGGGGCCCTGCTCTTTTGTTTCTGTTCAGCCAGGCTGGTGAGAATCTTCCGGAAGTAGCTGAATCCGGATCCTTAGAAATTGGGCACCAATTGTTAATTTTTTTTTATTCATTCACAGGACGTGGTAGTTGCTGGCAAAGTTAGCATATATTGCCCACCCATAATTACCCTTGAAAAGGTGGTGGTGAGCCGCCTTCTTGAACTGCTGCAGATCCATGTGGTGTAGGTACACCCACAGTGCCGTTAGGAAGGGAGTTCCAGGATTGCGACCCAGTGACGATGAAGGAATGACAATACAGTTCCAATTCAGGATGGTGTGTGGCTTGCAGGGGAACTTGGAGGTGGTGGTGTTGCCATGCGCCCGCTATCTTGTCCTTCTTGGTGGTAGAAGCCGCAGGTTTGGAAGGTGCGGTCAAAGAAGCCTTAGCAAGTTGCTGCAGTGCTTCTTGTAGATGGCACAAACTGCAGCCACGGGGCACCGATGATGGAGAGAGTGGATGTTTACGGGGGCTGATGTTAGAGCTGCACTCATTCAGGCAAGTGGAGAGTATTCCATCACACACCTGACTTGTGCCTTGTAGATGGTGGAAAGGCTTTGAGGAGTACAGAGGTGAATCACTCACCATAGAATACCCAGCCTTTGACCTGCTGTTGTAGCCACAGTATTTATGTAGCTTGTCTAGTAAGTTTCTGGCCAATGGTGACCCTCAGGATGGTGAGTGATTCAAAACTGAAAGCTACTTAATACTACAAACGCTCCCAGTGGTAGGTTCTAGGTCTGTAAGGGGTTAAGGTAGCTAGAAGTTTCTTTACAGCAGTGACGTCATGTGATAAATACTGACTCGTCATTCTGCTTGTATGCAAAGAATTAGACAGTAAATTTAAGATCAGTCAAGATTAAATCTTGATTAAATGCTGAACTGTGCCCAATAAATAAGAGGTGATTGTCGCAGAGTTTCACTGTCATTAAGACAACAATAAGTGTATTGTTTGGTGCACTGTTATAACTGAGACATTCCGCAGTGCAGTGTTATCTCAGGTACAGTATACCTGCTTATCTATATTGCAGAGATAAGCAATCTATGTCTCTTGAAGTCCATGCAGGTATCCAATAAAGTGGATCTATCGCACAGATTACACCACAGAGAGGAGTGAAAAACACCACAAGCAAATGGGGCAGAGGGGGAACTTACAGCAAGATAACACTTTCTTTTTATAAACTGTTTACTTAAAATCATCTGTCAAGACAAAGGCTCAGAGGTGGATTACATCATTACCAGATAAGTCGGTGATTTTAGCTTTCCGTGTTCGTTCTCAGGAATAATTTTTCAGTCTTCCTTAGACTCGGGGGTGATGCCAGAGGACTGGAGAATTGCAAACATTACACCCTTGTTCAAAAAAGGTTGTAAAGATAAGCCCAGCAGCTACAGGCTGGTCAGTTTAACTTTGGTGGTGGTAAAACTTCCGGAAAAAATAATTTGGGAACAATCAATGGACACATGGACTAATGTGAATTAATTAAGGAAAGCCAGCATGGATTTCTTAAGGGAAAATCATGTTTAACTAACTTACTGGAGTTTTTTGAGGAGATAACAGGAAGTTGATGAGGGCAATGCTGTTGATGTGGTGGACTTTCAAAGGGCATTTGATACAGCGCCACACAACAGACCTGTGAGCAACCTTGTAGCTCATGGGATAAAAGGGAGAGTAGCAACATGGATATAGAATTGGCTGAGTGACAGGAAACAAAGAGCAGTGGTTAATGGATGTTTTTTGGGCTGGAGGAAGGTTTGTAGTGGAGTTCCCCAGGGATCGGTGTTGGGACCAACCCTTGTTTTTTCTGATATATATATTAATGACCTAGACCTGGTTGTACAGGGCACAATTTCAAAATTTGTGGATGATACAAAACTTGGAAGCATTGTGAACTGTGAGGAGGATAGTGTAGAACTTCAAAAGGACATTGACAAGTTGTTGGAATGGGCAGAAAGGTGGCAGATGAAGTTCAATGTGCAGAGAAATGTGAAGTGATTCATTTTGGTAGGAAGAACATGGAGAGACAATATAAAATAAAGGGTACAATTCTAAAGGGGGTGCAGGAGCAGAGGAACCTGGGTGTATATGTGCATAAGTCATTGAAGGTGGCAGGACAGGTTGAGAGAGCAGTTAATAAAGCATACAGTATCCTGGGCTTTATTAATAGGGGCATAGAGTACAAGAGTAAGGAAGTTATATTGAACTTGTATAAGACACTATTTTGGCCTCAGCTGGAGTATTGCATCCAGTTCTGGGTGCTACACTTTAGGAAAGACGTGAGGGTATTGGAGAGAGTACAGAAAAGATTCACGAGAATGGTTCCAGGGATGAGGAATTTCCATTATGAGGATAGATTGGAGAAGTTAGAACTATTTTCCATGGAGAAGTGAAGGCTGAGAGATGATTTGATAGAGGTATTCAAAATCATGAGTGGTCTGGACAGAGTAGATAGTGAGAAACTGTTCCCACTCGTGAAAGGATCGAGAACGAGAGGGCACAGATTGAAAGTATTTGCTAAGAGAAGCAAAAGTGACATGAGGAAAAACTTTTTCATGCAGTGAGTGGTTAAGGTCTGGAATGTTCTGCCTGAGAGTGTAGTGGAGGCAGGTTCAATTGAAGCATTCAAAAGGGAATTAGACAAATATATAAAAAGGAAGAATGTGCAGGGTTGCAGGAAGAAGGCGGGGGAATGGAACTGAGGGAATTGCTCTTTCAGAGAGCCAGTGCAGACACGATGGGCCGAATGGCCTCCTTCTGCACTGTAACAATTCTGTGATAAAAATAGAAACGGCTGGAAATGATCAATAAGAGAGAGTGGTCATGGCACAATATTATTAGCGCATTTGCCTAACACCGTCATCCCTTTTGTCATTTAATCATTGTCTCCACTCTATCACATACCTTCCCTTTTGTTCTTTCACCCCATCACCCCCCCCCCCCCCAATGCAACTCTTCATCCCGTCTCTGTACTTACTTATAACATCTCTAACATCTTCCAGTTCTGATGGAAGGTCATCAGTCTGAAACTTTGGCCCTGATATTTCCTCAGGCTGAGAGAGAGCAGAGGAAGGATTTTCAGTTGGGAAACCCAGAATTTTGCGTCCGACAGCCAGATTGACAGGCAGGAAGGCAGGCGGGGAGCAGATACCAGGTGAGTAGGACACCGTGGAGGGGAGAGTCTCACATCGCCAATGTGGTCTAATGTTGAGGGCTTTAAATCAGACATCACAGGTGTCGGGGGGTGGGTGTTGGAGATTAACTTGTTGGGACTGGATGAAAAACTCCTGCGCCTCCTGGGCCACAAGAAGTGCAAATAAAGGCACTTACCTCATGGATCTGGCCCTGCCTGCTGTGTTTTATCTGCCAGTACATGCATTAAAAATAGAAAATGTAGTTAAAAGGGAGGCATGCAGCCTCCTTAAAAGATTGTAATGACCAACCCATCTCCTGAGAGCTGATTGGTCGCTCACCCCTACCCGCCTTCCCCCACCCACCACAACCCACCTCTCTTAAAACTGAAAGTGGATGAGGATGGGTCAAGTTTGAGAATTTTAAAATTTTTACCTTCCCACTCGTCCCCTCTTACCAACCCCCCCTTGCATTAACTCTGTTTCTCTCTCCACAGACGCTGCCTGATCTGTTGAGTGTTTCCAGCATTTTCTTTTTTTAATGCAGATTTCTAGCAGCCACAATATTTCGCTTTAGGCCACAGGATGTGGGTAATGGTTCTTGTGTTGCCCATCCCTCCTTGCCCTTCTTGAATTAAGAATTGTTTTTGCAGCTTGCTTGGCCATTTCAGATGGCATTAAATGTCAACCACATAGGTCAGACTGATTAGGGATGAAAGACTCCAATACCTGTGAGAGACTGGTTGGGTTTTTACACAATCTGATTTTTTTTTCCCCTTGCTGTGAAATGTTCAGATTTATTTAATTCCATTTTTACCATGGTGGGATTTGAACTCACAAATGCTGGGTTACTATTGCCAGCCTTGACTCAGTAGTCACACTCTTGTCAGAGGTCAGAAGGCTGTTGGGCTCAAATCTTACTCCAGAGACTTCAGCACGTAATCTACATTCATGGTTCAGTGCAGAACTCTCTGAGTTGCCATCTTATGGATGAAATGTTAAATCAAGGCCCCGTCTGACCTTTAGGGTAGACTTAAAAGATCCCCTGGCAGTATTCGAAGAAGAGCAGGGGAATTATTCCATGAGTGAGCAAAACTGTGGTTGATGGACTTCAATGCAGGTAAGGGTGATGGTCACCATTTTTGCATAAAAATGTATAGATCTGATGATGTTTTTATCTGGTGAAAAGCTGAGAACAGTGGAAGCCCAAAGAGATGTAGGTATCCATGAAAAGAGATCACTAAAATGTGGTAGTCAGGTTTAAAAGATAACTAGAGGACTATAATAGAAAGGGGATGAAGTTTAGCTACAGCTATACAAACCCTGCTTAGACCACACGTGGAGTACTGTGGACTGTTCTGACAACTGCACCTTACAAAGAACAGATTAGCTTTGGACAGAGTACAGTGCAGATTCATCAGAATGTTACCAGGGCTCCAAGGGTTCATTTATAAGGTGAGATTACATAAACTAGGCTTGTATTCCATGGCATCTTGAAGGTTGAGGGGTGATTTAATTGAGGTTTTTAAGATTTTGAAATGAACTGATAGGGAACATAGAGAGAAACTTTTCTGTTGTTGGGAGTCTGCATCAAGGAGACTAACCTTACAATCAGAGCATATCCATTCAGGAAAGAGTTAGGAAACATTTTCATACTCAAAGGGTGATAAAAGTGGAACTCTCTCCCACAAAAAGCAGTAGATGCTAGCACGATTACTAATTTTGAATCTGAAATTGATAGATATTTGCTATCCATGGGTTTTAAGAGATATGGAGCCAAGGCGAGTTGGTGAAGTTAGGATACAGATCAGCCATAATCTCATTGAATGGCACAACATGCCCAAGGGGCTTGATGGCCTACTTCTGTTCCTATGATCCTGAGTAACCTGGCCAATGTTCATCCCTCAATCAATGTCACATCCAATGAATTAGCTTTGAATGGTAGTTAGTGTTACATTGGCAAACACAGCATTTTGCGAAGAATGAGATCCTACAAACAATAAATCAGATAATGTTGCCCAGGACACCGGTGAGTACTCCATTGCTCTTCTTTTGAAAAAATGCTTTAGAGCCATAGAGTTATACAGCACAGAAACAGGCCCTTTTGCCCATCGTGTCTGTGCTGGCCATCAAGCACCTACCTATTCTAATCCCATTTCCAGCACTTGGCCCGTAGCCTTGTATGCTATGGTGTTTCAAATGCTCATCTAAATACTTCTTAAATGTTGTGAGGGTTCCTGCCTCTACCACCTCTTCAGGCAGTGCGCTCCAGATTCCATCCACCCTCTGGGTGAAAAAATATTCCTCAAACCCCCTCTAAACTGCCTGCCCCTTACCTTAAATCTATGCCCCCTGGTTATTGACCCCTCCGCTAAGGGAAAAAGTTTCTTCCTAGCTAATCTATCAATGCCCCTCATAATTTTGTATACCTCAATCATGTCCCCCCTCAGCCTTCTCTGCTCTAAGGAAAACAACCGCAACCTTTTCATTCTCTTTTCATAGCTGAAATACTCCAGCCCAGATAACATCCTGGTGAATCTCCTCTGCACCCTCTCCAGTGCAATCACATCCTTCCTATAGTGTGGTGACTAGAACTGTGCACAGTACTCCAGCTGTGGCCTAACTAGCGTTTTATACAGCTCCATCATAACCTCCCTGCTCTTATATTCTATGCCTCGGCTAACAAAGGCAAATATCCCATATGCCTTCCTAATCACCTTGTCAACCTGTGCTGCTGCCTTCAGTGATCTATGGACAAGTACACCAAGGTCCCTCTGACCTTCTGTACTTCCTAGGGTCCCACCATCCTTTGTATATTCCCTTGCCTTGTTAGTCCTCCCAAAATGCATCACCTCACACTTCTCAGGATTAAATTCCATTTACCACTGCTCCGCCCATCTTACCAGCCCATCTATATTGTCCTTAATCTTAGGCATTCCTCCTCACTATTTACGACACCACCAACTTTCGTGTCATCTACGAACTTACTGATCATACCTCCTATATTCCCATCTAAGTCATTAATGTACACTACAAACAGCAAGAGTCCCAGCACTGATCCCTGCGGTACACCACTGGTCACAGGCTTCCACTCGCAGAAACAACCCTCGACAATCACCCTCTGCCTCCTGCCACTAAGCCAATTTTGGATCCAATTTGCCAAATTGCCCTGGATCCCATGAGCTCTTACCTTCTTAACCAATCTCTCATGCGGGACCTTATCAAAAGCCTTACTGAAGTCCATGTAGACTACATCCGCTGCAATACCCTCATCTACACATCTAGTCACCTCCTCAAAAAATTCAATCAAGTTAGACACAATCTCCCCCTGACAAAGCTATGCTGACTATCCCTGATTAATCCCTGCCTCTCCATGTGGAGATTAATCCTGTCCCTCAGAATTTTTTCCAATCGTTTCCCAACCACTGATGTTAGACTCACTGGCCTGTAATTACCTGGTTTATCCTTGCTACCCTTTATGCTTTGGGGTCCTTTATGTCCAACTGAACAGGCCGCCGGGCCCTTCATTTAACTTTTCTCTGAAAGACGGCACGTCTGACAATGCTAGAATATCAGATTAAATGCTGGAGAGAGACTTGAACCCACAATTTTCTGACTCAGGTGACTGAGCCAAGTTGACTCGCACCCCCTTATAGTTCTTAGGGCCTGGATTTTCCTCCACTGCACTGCTCCAAATCAGATGGTATATTGACAGGAAATTTGGGAAAATCACATGGGGAGCAACTTACCCTGTAATTTTTTTTCAAGTGTGTAGGCGATCTCTTTAAGTGCATAGCCCCTTTAAATGTTTTTGCACGTGCAGTAATTTAAAGAGGCTGACTTCTGTGCGGTCGTGTAGCTTAGAGGGAACATTGGTTAGGGTGACTTTCAGGTCTCTCCCTGGTACAGAGATCAATGCAAGCACAATCTATTCTCATCATCTGAGAAACCTCACTCAAATCATCCCTAACTTTACACTTCTCTAAATTGTAGAGTTCCAGTTCTCTGAGCCTATCTCGATAGCTAAGATCCTTTTAGACTGGTAATGAATCCTCCATACCCTTCCAAAGCCTCAATCTCACCTATGATGAGACCAAATCTGGACACAGTATTCTAACTGAGTTCTAACCAAGGTCTTGTACAATAGTATGCGTTTCCATCTAGTCAAATGTCCCCTAAATGCATCCCAACAACCTATTCATTCAGGTATCACTTCACAACATTGGTTCTGAACCTTTAGAGATTTATGCACTGTAACACCTAGATTTCCTTCTTTTTCCAAGAAAAAGCAGGATGGGGTGCCTGTTAGTGGTTTAATTGTTCACCGCCATTCACGACTGGATGTGGCAGGACTGCAGAGCTTTGATCTGATCCGTCAGTTGTGGGAAAGCTTAGCTCTGTCTATACAAAATACATATATATTTAGGGTGTGCAGAATACATAATTAGAGCATATAGACTACATTTTGGAAGACCAAGATCCATAAACCATCTTCTGGTATTTACTTGTGTGGGTCTATTAGTCTGCTGATGGAATTTGACAGTTAAACTTCATGGTGCAAACTCTGGAAACTCTGGGTTTACAGAGGCTGGTCTTCCAGTGTCCTAACTAAAAAAGGGCCTTTATACTTTGTGAGGTCATTGGGTTTGTAGAGTTCCAGTTCTCTGAGCCTATCTCGATAGCTAAGATCCTTTAGACTGGTAACAGTTATGCAGCCAGATTATGTAAGCCTGCATGGACTTGCAAAGACCAGTGACCTGAAAGACCCGTTAATAAAACAGTCCTCGATGGTTTTAGCGAGGGCTAACAGTCTTACATTTGGTTTGCAGCTGCTGTGCAAGACCTGTGGTTTAGGAGCCCAATGGTATTGGTGTTTTCTAAGAGCACCTCATTCCCTAATGCTGCTGGCCTTATCTACTAGCCCAGCCTTGGAAATTTCTCGCTTCTCTGTCTCTCAATCTTAATACACCAATTGACATAATGAGTTTCAAACAAATTCATGTATTTTCACAATGCTCTTTACCTTTTAGTATAAGTCATACAATTCGTAATACAATTTTGCCACTGTAATATGCCACAGTTTCCTTAACTTAACCGCATTAGATACAAACAACCTTTAAATGGGGTGCCAAAGCACTCAGAACACTAGAGCGATCAAGCTCTTTGTTCACAAAGGTTATTTCTGACATTAATCTTCTTGGACAGTATGTTTCCTCAACATAGCCTCACGTTGAGGTGGCCAATTCTATCTTCTTTTATCCTTCCTTAGTAGTACAGAGAACAGAGATCTTCTTCAACCACTCTTGGTTTGCCACCTGGGTGGTTACCTCTCCTAATAGCTTGACGCACGTGAGGTTGACCCTTTTCCAGTAATTGTTACCCATCCCTTTATGGGTGCTATCTCTGCCAATCTTGACACAACCCATGCCTGATGATTTGAACAGTTTGAAAGGTTTTGGTTAACCACAGTTCATAAACAAGTCCAGAGTGAATCATGTGGTTCTGCTGACTCACAGAAGGTTTTCCAAAATGTGTCTGGTGACCCGCACAAGTCTTTTCAAGATATGTCAAATTTCAAGAGATGAGAACTAATTGCCTCAAAGTTCTTCAGCCCCAGCTGTGAGATGTTGCCTAAGCTAGTATATGGGGCCAGTCCATTCCCTTTCTTGCTCTCCACACTAAAAGCAAATAGAACCAAAGACTGTATTTATATAGCGCTTTTCATGAACTCAGAACATTCCAAAGCCCTTTACAGTTAGTGATATATTTTTGAAGTGCAGTCACTGTTGTAATGTAAGAAACGTGACAGCCAATTTGCGTACAGCAAGCTCCCACAAGCAGTCGTGTGATAATGACCAGATAATTCGTTTTTTTTCTTGTGATATTAGTTGATGGATAGAAATTGGCCAGGACACAGGGAAGAACTCCCTGCTCTTCTTTAAAATAGTGCCATTGGATCTTTTACATCCACCTGAGAGGGCAGAAGGGGCCCTGATTTAACTTCTCATTCAAAGAAACCTTTGGGAGTCCAGCACTCCCTCACTACTGCATTGAAGTGTTAGCACAGATGATGTGTTCAAGTCTCTGGAATGGGTCTTAAACCCACAAATGTCTGACTCCAAGGTAAGTAGGCTACTACTGAGCCATGGCTGAATACTATTGAGATGTCATATTATCCCAGCTTTGACAAAGCAAGCGAAAAGATCCGTTTCAAACTTCAACTATCTAATAGAACTCATTTACATCCCCACTTTCCAGAGAAATTCCTGGCCTCCACTTGGAAAATGGCCATCATTGAAATTTGCCAAGTGGAGGCCGGAATTTCTCTGCAGGAAAGTGGGGATGGAAAAATAAGCTATTGTGGGGGGAATTGCAGGCACAGACCTGTGTCCCTTCACTCTGTGCTGGGCTACGACATTCCTGAGAGCGCCCAGTGACCAAGACACTTGTTTAGGATTGTGCCCCTCAACAAAGATTCAGTAAGTGGACTGCTCCGAGTATGTAGCTAAGCCAAGTTCCTCTGGAACACAGAAATAGCCAAGAATTTACACAGAGTTGGGCAATATCAGTATAAATTGTTTTGTACATGTTGGAATACAGCTTTAGGTAGGACCCACTCATTTCATGGAGAAAGGAATCGTTTCCTGTGTTTAAAAAAAAACTGCTCGCAACTCTTTTCATCTCAATGGCTCTGCAATCTGTCTTGTTATTAAAGTTAAGCCGCAGTTCTCTTCATTTTGAATGAACTTGCAATCTGTCAAGATGTTCTCCTCATACAGTCTCAGTGCTGGCACTCAACCTGCCTTGGCAAGTGTCTTTAATTGCTGACAAAAGATATTGTTTAACAAAGAGTTCTGCACTGGAGAGTTTGATTTTTTTAAATTCTAGGAAAAATGTGTTCTATTTTTCTTAATTTTTTTCAGGATACATACTTTTTTTTAAAAAAAGAGCTGGTTTAAAAATGTAATGCTGATGTCAAAATGTCAGTCAGCAGTTTTGCAACTGCAGCAAATCTCCGATTTTCAAAGCATAACAAACAGGCTTTACATTTGTTCTCCAGATGTAACTGAAGCCCCAGAAGCTGAACTTATATTCAACAAAGTCAAAATAAAACCCCTCTCTTCAAGGCTTTATCTGAGTGAGCAGGCCGACCTCAATGACCTGCACCTGGGCTCAGGTAGAAGGCTTTCCTTTAGCTGTTGCTGGGCTTGAAAAGACAAGGATTGGTTTTCACACACACAAGAAAATGACAACTGGTTCAGAGTTTAATCTCCTTCTACAAAGATGTGGTTCCTAGTGTTTCAGTCTTACCTCTCCATTATTTCTTCAAAACTGATCAAACGCTTGGTGCAGGGGGTGGGGGAGGGGGGGCGGTGCTGGGGGGGGGAGGCGCTGGTGGTGGTGGGCAGGGGTCAGAAACAACACCCAAAAAAAAAAACAAGTCTTATCAGCTTTTGTGCTTCAAAGAACTTGATATAGGAATAGAGGAACAGGAGGAGGCCATTCAGCCCTTCGAGCCTGTTCTGCCACTCAATGAGATCATGACTGATATGAATCCTAACTCCATCCACCTGCTTTGCTCCACATCCCTTCATACCTTAGACTGGAAAAAAAAATCCAATTGCTCTCAGATTTAAAAGTGTTTAATTGAGCGTAATTGCTTTTCGTGGGAAAAAGTTCCACACTTCCATTACCTTTTGCGTGAAGAATTGCTTCCAAACTTATCGCCTCAAAGGCCTAACTCTGATTTTAAGGTTAGGTCTCCTTGTGGTGGACTCCCTCACCAGTAGAAAGAGTTTATCTCTATCTACTCTTATCAATTCCTTTTCAAATCCTAAAAATCTCAATCAAATCACCCCTTAATGCTCTATATTTCAGAGAATACAAGCCTAGTTACTTTTTGTACATTTTATTTCTTTATAACCAGGGACTAGAAGATGAAGACGAGGGCTTTTCACATCATATGTTATCGTTTATAAATGTACTTCACCATGCAATGGAATATCGTCCCAATTCCAGTCTAGTCTGCTGCATTGCATTGAATATTTGCAAACCAAAATAATGAATTAAAAATTGAATCCAAAACTCTGTTGCACGTATCCTATTCCACACTATTTCCTGCTTGCCCATCACATCTGTTCTAGCTGAGCTACACTGTTTCCCAGTCCACCAGTGCCTCAAATTCATAACTCAGCCTTGTGCTTAAATTCTTCCATTGTCAGACAGTAGGAGGAAATGGGCCATTTTTGGGATGGCAGTGTGTAACTAGTGGAGTGCCGCAAGGATCAGAGTTTCAGCGCCGGCTATTTACAATCTGTATCTATGACTTAGATGAGGTGACCAAGTGTAATATATCCAAGTTTGCTGACCATACAAAGCCAGGTGAGAATGTAAGCTGTGACGGGGATCGAAAGAGGCTGCAAAGGGATGTAGACAGGTTAAATGATTGGGCAAGAAGGTGGCAGCTGGAGTATAATGTGGGGAGGTGTGAAATTATCCACTTTGGTAGGAAGAATGGAAAAGCAGAATATTTTTAGAAGAGTGAGAGACTAATAAATGTTTGGGATTTGGGCGTCCTTACACATGAATCATGGAAGGTTAGCATGCAGGTGCAGCAAGCAACTAGGAAGGCACATGATATGTTAGCCTTTATTGTAAGGGTAAAGACGTCTTGCTGCAATTATATAAGGCCTTGGTAAGACCTTAAGTACTGTGTACAGTTTTGGTCTCCTCACCTAAGGAAGGATATCCTTGCCTTAGAGGGGTGCAACAAAGGATCACTGGATTGATATGGGATAGTGGTGTTGTCCTATGATGAGAGATTGAGAGTAGAAGCGGCCTATATTCTCTGGAGTTCAGAAGAAATGAGAGGTGATCTCATTGAAATATATAACATTATTTGTGGGCTTGACAGGGTAGATGCTGAGAGCTTGTTTCCTCTGGGTGGAGAGTCTCAAACTTGGGGTCATAGTCTCAGGATAAGTGGTCAGTCATTTAGCACCGCAGCCTCACAGCTCCAGCGACCCAGGTTCAGTTCTGGGTACTGCCTGCGTGGAGTTTGCAAGTTCTCCCTGTGTCTGCGTGGGTTTCCGCTGGGTGCTCCGGTTTCCTCCCACCTCCAAAGACTTGCAGGTTGATAGGTAAATTGGCCATTGTAAATTGCCCCTAGTGTAGGTAGGTGGTAGGAGAATGGTGGGGATGTGGTAGAGAATATGGGATTAATGTAGGATTAGTATAAATGGGTGGTTGTTGGTCGGCACAGACTCGGTGGGCCGAAGGGCCTGTTTCAGTGCTGTATCTCTAAATAAATAAAGTAAATAAACTGAGATGAGGGGAAACTTCTTCACTCTAACAGTTGCAAACCTTTGGAATTCTCTACCTCAGAGGGCTGTGGATTCTCAGTCAATGAGTATATTTAAGACTGCGATCAATAGATTTTTGGGCACTAAAGGAATCAAAGGATATGCGAATTCAGCAGGAAGGTGGCATTGATGTAGAAGTTTAGCCATGATCTTACTGAATGGCGGAGCATGATCGATGGGTTATATGGCCTACTCCTCCTCCTATTTCTTATGTCTCATCTCCTTCCCATCTCTGTAACCTCCTCTATCCCCAGATTCACCAAACTCTCCGTTCCTCCAACTCTCCATTAGTGACTGCATCATCAACTCAGTTACTGGTATCAACTGTGGCTCAGTGGGTAACACTCTTAATTTATAAAGCCAGAAGGTTGTGGGTTCAAGGCTCACTCTAGACACTTGACTATAAAAGAAGGAAAATACTATGGATTCTGGAATAATAACAGGAAATATTAATAGGTCTGGTAGCATCTGTGGTGAGAGAAACAGGGTTAACATTTCAGGTCAATGACCTTTGTTGTTCTGATAAATGTATGAAACCCTTTCTTGTTCCACAGATGCTGCCTGACCTGCTCAGTATTTTCTGTTTTTAAACCCGATTATATAATCTAGACTGACACTCCAGTGCAGTGCTGAGAGAGTGCTGCACTGTCTTTTTTGATAAGACGTTAAATCGAGGCCCCACCTGCTCTTTCAGGTAGACCAATGACACTGTTTTGAAGAAGAGAAAGGGAGTTCTCCCTCATGTTCTGGCCAATATTTATCCCTTAACCAACATCACTAAAGTAAATTATCTTCTCATAATCACATTGTTGTTTGTGGGAGCTTGCTGTGCGTAAATTGGCTGCCGTGTTTCCTACATTAAAACAATGATTACACGTCAAGAATACTTTATTGGCTGTAAAGCACTTTGTGATGTCTTGAAGTTGTGAAAGTGGTATCTAAATACACGTTCATTCTTTCTTAATGGAGGGGCAATGAGTATTAAAGTTGCTATGACTCCTTTGATGTTGGCAACTCTTTGCTAACATGTCCATTTGGCCATTCCTCAAGTGTGAACCTAGAGAGTGGAGTTTGGTGTGATGTGCAATTTGACTGTAGAGGGCATCACAGCTAAACCCGATCTTGTCCTCTCCAGAAGTCCACACACAGAGGTACTTTCCAGCAGGGATCCCTGGTTCGGGTTCTGGAACAGGAAACCCGGCTATTATTTTCCTCCTCTGTCGGGCATGGGCCGGTTATAATGCCCCAAAGCATCACTCCATCTTAGACCTTGGTATAGATTGTGGATCAAACCTGGGATCTTCCTAATCGGTATGGCTTAAGGAGTGATGCAAATGAGGTGCCTAAAGGATTTATTGGGTAGATGAAGAGATGCTATTTCCTTCCGTGGGGAGGTCCAGAACAAAGGGGTTGTAATGTTGTAGTGTTTTGAAATTGCAATTGCATTGTGCATTTTGTACTCTAGAGGCTGCTGTAGAACACACATGCTAGCAAAGAGAAAGTGAAACCAAGATAGAATAAAAAGAGAAGCCTTTGTGTTCAGCTGCTGCAGTCTTTGCCCCATATCCTATACCAAACCTGGTTAAACCTCACTCAAGCCCGAAGACATCACAGGGGTCTAACCTTAAAATTAGAGCTGGGTCATTCAGGGGTGATGTGAAGCCAGATCAATTGAAAATTTCAAAACTGAGATGAATAGGCTTTAGTTAGGCAAGGGCATTAAAGGTTATGGAACGAAGTTGGGTAGATCGAGTTAAGGTACAGATCAGCCATGATCTAATTGAATGGCATAACAGGTTCAAGTGGATAAATTACCTTCTCTTGTTTTGACATTTCTTACTGACAAGCCCGCCAAGCAATTAATGATTGTTGTGGTGGAAAGCATCCAAGAATTAGGAAACAGACACTTCTTGTATGGTGGTTTCCAATATGGGACAAAACTGGAAGAGATGAGGCCTTCACGGAGTAATCTTTTATTTTCCCTCTTTTTCCAATTTGGCCTCACCCAGGAGATTGCGTGACTGTTGGGGGAAAGGCGGGATGGGGTTGAGGACACACATACTTTGTGCCATATTGGATGGTGGCAAGCTTTAATGGACGAGCTAGTCTATTCCTGTACACGAATATCTGAAATCTAACTGAAGAGCAGTAATAGAGTACCCCTGTGAATAGCTGCAGAATTTGAACTAGTTCTGGAGAGGCCAACATGTGTTTTGCGTTGGACACAGCTGGAACTCCCATTTGGTAACGTAGGCAAGTTGTAGCGTGGTCACTGGTGACTTATAAATACCAATGTGAAGGCTTGACACTGTTCAGTCCTGTACGCAGTTGTCCCGTACATCAGATTTGGAATTTAGAAGTATTTGCAAAGTCCTTTCTGTACTGAAACTTAGCCCATTTGGATTTATTCAGATCCTTCTGGATTTGTCAGATTACAAATGAAATCAGACAATTGGAATCTGAAGGGGCTAAAATTGTGATTTTCCGAACCAGGAGTTTTGGGTTTGAAGGGTTCTGATTGTCTGGATTGAATCAAAATTCTTCCCCAATGGCTCATTTGTTATGTTGAACTTCCCAGGCGGATCTGATACAGGAATGTCTCTGCTGAGTGAACTAACCTTAGTTGGAGTAGCCGTTGGGTACAATGCCTCAGAGGTATAGAGGGGGAAAAGAAAATCTGTCATGGTTCATGTTTTTGAGTGGGGTCAGTGAAAAGCATTCTCACCACTAAGTTGGAAGGTTGTGAGTTCAGATTCACAGAATCACAGAATAATACAGTGCAGAGGCCCATCGAGTCTGCACTGATGCATTATTATTATTATTATGTATATAATCTAGGCTGACACTCCCATGCAGTACTGAGGTAGTGTTCAACTGCCAGTGGTGCCATTTTACGGATGAGAATATGCATTATCTACTCTCTCAGGTGGACGTAAGAGCAGGGGAGTTCTCCCAGGAACTGACCGATATTTAGCCTAAGCAAAGCCACTAAAAGCAGATTATCTGGTCATTTTCTCATTAGGGTTTATGGGACTGGGTTTTGTGCAAATTGGCTGCCCAGTTTTCTATATCACAACGTTAACTACAGCAACTTATATAGTGTCGTTCACATTATAAAACATCCCAAGGTGTTTCATAGGAGTATTGTAGAGCAAAATTTGACACTGAGCCACATGAGAAGATAATAGGGCAGATGGCCAAGAGCTTGCTCAAAGAGGTAGGTTTTAAGGAGATTCTTGAAGGAGGTAAGAGAGGTAGAAAGGTAGAGAGGTTAATGGAGGGAATTCCAGAGCTTAGGGCCTTGGTAGCTGAAGGCACGGCCACCAATGATGGAGAGATTAAAATTGGGAGGTTGAAGAGGTCTGAACTAGGGGAGTGCTGATATCTTGGAGGGTTTTAAGTAAATATCCAATTCCCTTTTGAATGTTACTATTGAATCTGCTTCCACCACCCTTTCAGGCAGCGCGTTCCAGATCATCGTAACTCACTGCGTATAAAAATTGTCCTCATTTCCTCCCTGGTTCGTTTGCTAATTATATTAAATGTGTCCTTTGGTTACCGACCACCTGAAACAGTTTCTCCATATTTACTCTGTCAAAACCCCCATATCATTTTGGGAACTCCTCTATTAAATCTCCTCTTAACCTTCTCTGCTCTGAGGCACCAAGTCTCCTCCAGCCCCACAATCTTTCAAGATATCTGCGCTCCTCCAATTCTGGCTTCTTGCGTATCCTCGATGTTAATCGCTCCACCATTGGGGGCCGGGCTTTCAGCTGCCAAGGGCCTAAGCTCTGGAATACCCTCCCCATATCCCTCCACCTCTCTACCTCTCTGCTCCACAAAGGCGCTGCTTTTTTCTATTCGTTCATGGGATGTGTGCATCACTGGCAAGGCCAGCATTTGTTGCCCATCCCTAATTGCCCTTGAGAAGGTGGAGGTGATTCGCCGTTTTGAACCGCTACAGTACATGTGGTGTAGGTACACCCACCGTGCTGTTAGGATGAAGTTCCAGAATTTTGATTCAGCAACCATGAAGGAATATTGATACAGGTCCAAGTCCTACCTCTTTGATCCATCTGCTCTAATATCTCCGTATGTGGCTTGGTGTCATATTTTGTTTTATAACACTCCTGTGAAAGTGCCTTGGGACATTTTAATACATTAAAGATTCTATATAAATGCAAGTTGTTGTTGATCTATTGCTGAGAACAATCCCAGTTTCACTAGCCTCCCTACAGAACTGAAGTCCTTTATGCTACCCTGAGTTGCCAGAACCCATGCGTTCAGGAGGGGAGAAAGGAAAATCACAGGAAGAAAAAAATACAGTAACTTAAAAGAGGGATTTTTTTTTACCATGGGGACCTCTTTCAGAAATCAAACGTCCTCTTGGAGTTACAGACGTCCCCCCTTCACCCAGATAGAAACATAGCAGCTGGAATCAGGTTAAAGAAATAAAGCATAATGAGAGCATGAGTCACCCACTCTTAAAAAGTTAAAATTACTTTACGAATAAAGAAAGCCAAAAATAGGTTAGTCATAACATACCGCTTGCAAACGCTATAAATAACTAGTGTTAGTTGGCGGCCGGACTTCGTCCTCATGTAGAACTGGACCTCAGTAATAGGTCCCTTTATAGAGCTCTAACCTGCAATTTAAAAATCTAACCAACCAAGCTCTCTGGATTGTACCACAGGAACTTCAATTAAGTCGAATCTATCACACTCCTTCCAGAATTTTCCTTTCGTTAATTTTAGAAATTCTAGTTTGACGCCTGGCATTTATAGCCCAGGGCTGGAATAACTGGACCCTCTGAGGCTGTGCCTATGCTAATTATGGTTGTTACAGTGGAAAATGGCTGTGTGTTTTAGACACCTACTTACCAATGAGCAAACTGGATTAGAACAGATGGGAGATGCAAATGAGCAGCGTTAAAGGAGAATGTGTCTCATTAAAGAACTATTAGAGTGCAATTTCCAACACCATTCCCAGCTACAAAATCAACGCAGTTACTGTTATTTGAAGATTTCCTATTTTCTGCTGTCTTCAATTTCATCCCTTCCTATTCTAAGGTGCTCGTGTGGGCTGGCGACAGTTCCACTTCAACATTCGCCCACCAGTATAATAAATACTGCAGATGCTGGAAATCTGAAATAAAACCAAAAAAATGCTGGAAATACTCAGCAGGACTGGCAGCATCTGTGGAGAGAGAAGCAAAGGTAACGTTTCAGGTCAGTGACCTTTCATCAGAACTGGACTCTGTCTTCATGCCCATTCATCAATACGTATTAGTTGGATATCTGATTGTGAAAGGAATCAGAGCTGAGCCTGACTCATCACACACTCAGACTCACACACACTCAGACTCATCACACTCAGACTCACACACACTCAGACTCATCACACTCAGACTCACACACACTCAGACTCATCACACACTCAGACTCACACACACTCAGACTCATCACACAGTCAGACTCATCACACACTCAGACTCATCACACACTCACTCACACACACAGACTCATCACACACTCAATCACACAAACTCAGACTCATCACACACTCAGACTCACACACACTCAGACTCATCACACACACACTCACACACACTCAGACTCATCACACACACACTCACACACTCAGACTCATCACACTCAGACTCACACACACTCAGACTCATCACACACACACTCACACACACTCAGACTCATCACACACTCAGACTCACACACACTCAGACTCACACACACTCAGACTCATCACACACACACTCACACACTCAGACTCATCACACACTCAGACTCATCACACACTCACTCACAGACTCAGACTCACTCACACACTCAGACTCATCACACACTCACTCACACACACTCATACACACTCAGACTCATACACACTCAGACTCATCACACACTCAGACTCATCACACACTCAGACTCATCACACACTCACTCCGACACACTCAGACTCACACACACTCAGACTCATCACACACTCAGACTCATCACACACTCACTCATACACACTCACTCATACACACTCAGACTCATCACACACTCACTCAGACTCATCACACACTCACTCAGACTCATCACACACTCACTCAGACTCATCACACACCCACCCATACACACGCAGACTCACACACACTCAGACTCATCACACACTCAGACTCATCACACACTCAGACTCACTCACACACTCAGACTCATCACACACTCAGACTCATCACACACTCAGACTCACACACACTCAGACTCACACACACTCAGACTCATCGCACACTCAGACTCATCGCACACTCAGACTCATCGCACACTCACTCACACACACTCAGAACCATCACACACTCAGACTCATCACACACTCACTCACACACTCAGACTCATCACACACTCAGACACATCACACTCAGACTCACACACACTCAGACTCATCACACACTCAGACTCATCACACACTCCGACTCATCACACACTCACTCACACACTCTCAGACTCATCACACACTCAGACTCACCACAGACTCAGACTCACCACACACTCAGACTCACCACACACTCAGACTCACCACACACTCAGACTCATCACACACTCAGACTCATCACACACTCAGACTCACACACACTCAGACTCATCACACACTCAGACTCACACACACTCAGACTCACAGACACTCAGACTCATCACACACTCAGAATCATCACACACTCAGACTCACACACACTCAGACTCATCACACACTCAGACTCATCACACACTCAGACTCATCACACACTCACTCACACTCAGAGTCATCACACACACAGACTGATCACACACTCAGACTCATCACACACTCAGACTCATCACACACTCAGACTCATCACACACTCACTCACACACACTCAGACTCATCAAACACTCAGACTCATCACACACTCAGACTCATCACACGCTCACTCACACACTCAGACTCACACACACTCAGACTCTTCACACACTCAGACTCATCACACACTCACTCACACACTCAGACTCATCACACACTCACTCACACACTCAGACTGACACACACTCAGACTCTTCACACACTCAGACTCATCACACACTCACTCACACACACAGACACATCACACACTCACTCACACACTCAGACTCATCACACGCTCACTCACACACTCAGACTCACACACACTCAGACTCTTCACACACTCAGACTCATCACACACTCAGACTCATCACACACTCAGACTCACACACACTCAGACTCTTCACACACTCAGACTCATCACACACTCACTCACACACTCAGACTCATCACACACTCACTCACACACTCAGACTGACACACACTCAGACTCATTACACAGTCAGACTCATCACACACTCAGACTCATCACACACTCAGACTCATCACACACTCACTCACAGACTCAGACTCACACACACTCAGACTCATCACACAATCAGACTCATCACACACTCAGACTCATCACACACTCAGACTCATCACACACTCACTCACACACTCAGACTCACACACACTCAGACTCATCACACACTCACTCACACACTCAGACTCATCACACACTCAGACTCATCACACACTCACTCACACACTCAGACTCATCACGCACTCAGACTCATCACACACTCACTCACACACACAGACTCATCGCACACTCACTCACACACTCAGACTCATCACACACTCACTCACACACAGACTTACACACACTCAGACTCATCACACACTCAGACTCATCACACACACAGACTCATCACACACACAGACTCATCACACACACAGACTCATCACACACTCACTCACAGACTCAGACTCATCATACACTCAGACTCATCACACACTCACTCACATACACTCAGACTCATCACACACTTAGACTCATCACACACTCAGACTCATCACACAATCAGACTCATCACACAATCAGACTCATCACACAATCAGACTCATCACACACTCACTCTCACACAATCAGACTCATCACACACTCACTCTCACACAATTAGACTCATCACACACTCACTCACACACTCAGACTCATCACACACTCAGACTCATCACACACACAGACTCATCACACACACAGACTCATCACACACACAGACTCATCATGCACTCACTCACACACACTCAGACTCATCACACACTTAGACTCATCACACACTCAGACTCATCACACAATCAGACTCATCACACACTCAGACTCATCACACACTCACTCACACACACTCAGACTCATCACACACTTAGACTCATCACACACTCAGACTCATCACACAATCAGACTCATCACACAATCAGACTCATCACACACTCAGACTCATCACACAATCAGACTCATCACACACTCACTCTCACACACACAGACTCATCACACACACAGACTCATCACACACTCACTCACACACTCAGACTCATCACACACTCACTCACACACTCAGACTCATCACGCACTCAGACTCATCACACACTCACTCACACACACACACAGACTCATCACGCACTCAGACTCATCACACACTCACTCACACACACAGACTCATCACACACACTCACACACTCAGACTCATCACACACTCACTCACACACAGACTTACACACACTCAGACTCATCACACACTCAGACTCATCATACACTCACTCACACACAGACGTACACACACTCAGACTCATCACACACTCAGACTCATCACACACACAGACTCATTACACACACAGACTCATTACACACTCACTCACAGACTCAGACTCATCATACACTCAGACTCATCACACATTCACTCACACACACTCAGGCTCATCACACACTCAGACTCATCACACACTCAGACTCATCACACACTCACTCACACACTCAGACTCATCACACACTCAGACTCATCACACACTCAGACACATCACACACTCACTCACACACTCAGACACATCACACACTCACTCACACTCAGACTCACACGCACTCAGACTCATCACGCACTCAGACTCATCACGCACTCACTCACACACTCAGACTCATCACACACTCACACACACACTCAGACTCATCACACACTCACTCACACACAGACTTACACACACTCAGACTCATCACACACTCAGACTCATCACACACACAGACTCATCACACACTCACTCACACACTCAGACACATCACACACTCACACACACTCAGACTCATCACACACTCAGACTCATCACACACTCAGACTCATTACACACTCAGACTCATTACACACTCACTCACACACTCAAACTCACACACACTCAGACTCATCACACACTCAGACTCATCACACACTCAGACACATCACACACTCACACACACTCAGACTCATCACACACTCAGACTCATCACGCACTCAGACTCATCACACACTCAAACTCATCACACACTCACTCACACGCTCAGACACATCACACACTCACTCACACACTCAGACTCACACACACTCAGACTCATTACACAGTCAGACTCATCACACACTCACTCACACACTCAGACTCACACACACTCAGACTCATCACACACTCACTCACACACTCAGACTCATCACACACTCACACACACACTCAGACTCATCACACACTCACTCACACACAGGCGTACACACACTCAGACTCATCACACACTCACTCACACACTCAGACTCATCACACACTCACACACACACACTCAGACTCATCACACACTCACTCACACACAGACGTACACACACTCAGACTCATCACACAGTCAGACTCATCACACACACAGACTCATTACACACTCACTCAGACTCATCACACACTCAGACTCATCACACACAGACTCATCACACACTTGCTCACACACTCACTCACACACTCAGACTCACACACACTCAGACTCTTCACACACTCAGACTCTTCACACACTCAGACTCTTCACACACTCAGACTCATCACACACTCACTCACACACTCAGACTCACACACACTCAGACTCATCACACACTCAGACTCATCACACACTCACTCACACACTCAGACTCACACACACTCAGACTCATTACACAGTCAGACTCATCACACACTCAGACTCATCACACACTCACTCACACACTCAGACTCATCACACACTCACTCACACACTCAGACTCATCACACACTCACTCTCACACAGACTTACACACACTCAGACTCATCACACACTCAGACTCATCACACACTCAGACACATCACACACTCACACACACTCAGACTCATCACACACTCAGACTCATCACACACTCAGACTCATCACACACTCACTCACACACTCAGACACATCACACACTCACTCACACACTCAGACTCACACACACTCAGACTCGTTACACAGTCAGACTCATCACACACTCACTCACAGACTCAGACTCATCATACACTCAGACCCATCACACACTCACTCACACACACTCAGACTCATCACACACTGAGACTCATCACACACTCACGCACACACTCAGACTCTCACACTCAGACTCATCACACACTCAGACTCATCACACAATCACTCACACACTCAGACTCATCACACACTCAGACTCATCACACACTCAGACTCATCACACACTCACTCACACACTCAGACACATCACACGCTCACACACACTCAGACTCATCACACACTCAGACTCATCACACACTCAGACTCATCACACACTCACTCACACACTCAGACACATCACACACTCACTCACACACTCAGACTCACACACACTCAGACTCATCACACAGTCAGACTCATCACACACTCACACACACTCAGACTCACACACACTCAGACTCATCACGCACTCAGACTCATCACGCACTCACTCACACACTCAGACTCATCACACACTCACACACACACTCAGACTCATCACACACTCAGACTCATCACACACTCACTCACACACTCAGACTCATCACACACTCAGTCTCATCACACACTCAGACTCATCACACACTCAGACTCATCACACACTCACTCACACACTCAGACACATCACACACTCACACACACTCAGACTCATCACACACTCAGACTCATCACACACTCACTCACACACTCAGACACATCACACACTCACTCACACACTCAGACTCACACACACTCAGACTCATTACACAGTCAGACTCATCACACACTCACTCACACACTCAGACTCACACACACTCAGACTCATCACGCACTCAGACTCATCACGCACTCACTCACACACTCAGACTCATCACACACTCACACACACACTCAGACTCATCACACACTCACTCACACACAGACTTACACACACTCAGACTCATCACACACTCAGACTCATCACACACACAGACTCATTACACACTCACTCACACACTCAGACTCACACACACTCAGACTCATCACACACTCAGACTCATCACACACTCAGACTCATCACACACTCACTCACACACTCAGACACATCACACACTCACACACACTCAGACTCATCACACACTCAGACTCATCACACACTCAGACTCATCACACACTCACTCACACACTCAGACTCACACACACTCAGACTCATCACGCACTCAGACTCATCACACACTCACTCACACACTCAGACTCATCACACACTCACACACACACTCAGACTCATCACACACTCACTCACACACAGACTTACACACACTCAGACTGATCACACACTCAGACTCATCACACACACAGACTCATTACACACTCACTCAGACACTCAGACTCACACACACTCAGACTCATCACACACTCAGACTCATCACACACTCAGACTCATCACACACTCGCTCACACACTCACTCACACACTCAGACTCACACACACTCAGACTCTTCACACACTCAGACTCTTCACACACTCAGACTCATCACACACTCACTCACACACTCAGACTCACACACACTCAGATTCATCACACACTCACTCTCACACTCAGACTCATCACGCACTCAGACTCATCACACACTCACTCACACACACAGACTCATCACACACTCACTCACACACTCAGACTCATCACACACTCACTCACACACAGACTTACACACACTCAGACTCATCACACACTCAGACTCATCACACACACAGACTCATTACACACTCACTCACACACTCAGACTCATCACACACTCAGACTCATCACACACTCAGACTCATCACACACTCACTCACACACTCAGACACATCACACACTCACTCACTCACTCACACACTCAGACTCACACACACTCAGACTCATTACACACTCAGACTCATCACACACTCAGACTCATCACGCACTCAGACTCATCACACACTCACTCACACACTCAGACTCATCACACGCTCACTCACACACTCAGACTTACACACACTCAGACTCATCACACACTCAGACTCATCACACACTCAGACTCATCACACACACAGACTCATTACACACTCACTCACACACTCAGACTCATCACACACTCAGACTCATCACACACACATACTCATTACAAACTCACTCACACACTCAGACTCATCACACGCTCACTCACACACTCAGACTTACACACACTCAGACTCATCACACACTCAGACTCATCACACACACAGACTCATTACACACTCACTCACACACTCAGACTCATCACACGCTCACTCACACACTCAGACTCACACACACTCAGACTCATCACACACTCAGACTCATCACACACTCAGACTCATCACACACTCACTCACACACTCAGACTCATCACGCACTCAGACGCATCACACACTAACTCACACACACAGACTCATCACACACTCACTCACACACTCAGACTCATCACACACTCACTCACACACAGTTTTACACACACTCAGACTCATCACACACTCAGACTCATCACACACACAGACTCATCACACACACAGACTCATCACACACACAGACTCATTACACACTCACTCACAGACTCAGACTCATCATACACTCAGACTCATCACACACTCAGACTCATCACACACTCACTCACACACACTCAGACTCATCACACACTCAGACTCATCACACACTCAGACTCATCACACACTCAGACTCATCACACACTCACTCACACACTCAGACTCACACACACTCAGACTCTTCACGCACTCAGACTCATCACGCACTCACTCACACACTCAGACACATCACACACTCACTCACACACTCAGACTCACACACACTCAGACTCATTACACACTCAGACTCATCACACACTCAGACTCATCACACACTCACTCACACACTCAGACACATCACACACTCACTCACACACTCAGACTCACACACACTCAGACTCATTACACACTCAGACTCATCACACACTCAGACTCATCACACACTCACTCACACACTCAGACTCACACACACTCAGACTCATCACGCACTCAGACTCATCACGCACTCAGACTCATCACACACTCACTCACACACACAGACTCATCACACACTCACTCACACACTCAGACTCATCACACACTCACTCACACACAGACTTACACACACTCAGACTCATCACACACTCAGACTCATCACACACACAGACTCATTACACACACAGACTCATTACACACTCACTCACAGACTCAGACTCATCACACACTCGCTCACACACACTCAGACTCATCACACACTCACGCACACACTCAGACTCATCACACACTCAGACTCACACACACTCAGACTCTTCACACACTCAGACTCTTCACACACTCACTCACACACTCAGACTCACACACAGTCAGACTCTTCACACACTCAGACTCATCACACACTCACTCACACACTCAGACACATCACACACTCACTCACACACACTCAGACTCATCACACACTCAGACTCATTACACAGTCAGACTCATCACACACTCAGACTCATCACACACTCAGATTCATCACACACTCACTCACACACACTCAGACTCATCACACACTCAGACTCATCACACACTCAGACTCATCACACACTCAGACTCATCACACACTCACTCACACACACAGACTCATCACACACTCACTCACACACTCAGACTCATCACACACTCACTCACACACAGACTTACACACACTCAGACTCATCACACACTCAGACTCATCACACACACAGACTCATCACACACACAGACTCATCACACAGCAGACTCATTACACACACAGACTCATTACACACTCACTCACACACACTCAGACTCATCACACACTCACGCACACACTCAGACTCATCACACACTCAGACTCATCACACACTCAGACTCATCACACACTCAGACTCATCACACACTCACTCACACACTGAGACTCACACACACTCAGACTCACTCACACTCAGACTCACTACACACTCAGACTCACCACACACTCAGACTCACCACACACTCAGACTCATCACACACTCAGACTCATCACACACTCAGACTCATCACACACTCAGACTCACACACACTCAGACTCATCATACACTCAGACTCATCACACACTCACTCATCACACACTCAGACTCATCACACACTCAGACTCATCACACACTCAGACTCATCACACACTCTGACTCATCACACACTCACTCACACACACTCACTCACACACACTCACTCACACACTCAGACTCACACACACTCAGACTCTTCACACACTCAGACTCTTCACACACTCAGACTCATCACACACTCACTCACACACTCAGACTCACACACACTCAGACTCATCACACACTCAGACTCACACACACTCAGACTCATTACACAGTCAGACTCATTACACAGTCAGACTCATCACACACTCAGACTCATCACACACTCACTCACACACTCAGACTCATCACACACTCACTCACACACTCAGACTCATCACACACTCACTCTCACACTCAGACTCATCACGCACTCAGACTCATCACACACTCACACACACAGACTCATCACACACTCACTCACACACAGACTCATCACACACTCACTCACACACAGACTTACACACACTCAGACTCATCACACACTCAGACTCATCACACACACAGACTCATTACACACTCACTCACACACTCAGACTCATCACACACTCAGACTCATCACACACTCAGACTCTTCACACACTCACTCACACACTCAGACACATCACACACTCACTCACACACTCAGACTCACACACACTCAGACTCATTACACACTCAGACTCATCACACACACAGACTCATCACACACACAGACTCATCACACACACAGACTCATTACACACTCACTCACAGACTCAGACTCATCATACACTCAGACTCATCACACACTCAGACTCATCACACACTCACTCACACACACTCAGACTCATCACACACTCAGACTCATCACACACTCAGACTCATCACACACTCAGACTCATCACACACACAGACTCATTACACGCTCACTCACACACTCAGACTCATCACACACTCAGACTCATCACACACTCAGACTCATCACACACACAGACTCATTGCACACTCACTCACACACTCAGACTCATCACACGCTCACTCACACACTCAGACTTACACACACTCAGACTCATCACACACTCAGACTCATCACACACACAGACTCATTACACACTCACTCACACACTCAGACTCATCACACGCTCACTCACACACTCAGACTCACACACACTCAGACTCATCACACACTCAGACTCATCACACACTCAGACTCATCACACACTCACTCACACACTCAGACTCATCACACACTCACTCACACACAGTTTTACACACACTCAGACTCATCACACACTCAGACTCATCACACACACAGACTCATCACACACTCAGACTCATCACACACACAGACTCATTACACACTCACTCACAGACTCAGACTCATCATACACTCAGACTCATCACACACTCAGACTCATCACACACTCAGACTCATCACACACTCAGACTCATCACACACTCACTCACACACTCAGACTCACACACACTCAGACTCTTCACACACTCAGACTCTTCACACACTCAGACTCATCACGCACTCAGACTCATCACACACTCACTCACACACTCAGACACATCACACACTCACTCACACACTCAGACTCACACACACTCAGACTCATTACACACTCAGACTCATCACACACTCAGACTCATCACACACTCACTCACACACTCAGACACATCACACACTCACACACACTCAGACTCATCACACACTCAGACTCATCACACACTCACTCACACACTCAGACACATCACACACTCACTCACACACTCAGACTCACACACACTCAGACTCATTACACAGTCAGACTCATCACACACTCACTCACACACTCAGACTCACACACACTCAGACTCATCACGCACTCAGACTCATCACGCACTCACTCACACACTCAGACTCATCACACACTCACACACACACTCAGACTCATCACACACTCACTCACACACAGACTTACACACACTCAGACTCATCACTCACACAGACTCATTACACACTCACTCACACACTCAGACTCACACACACTCAGACTCATCACACACTCAGACTCATCACACACTCAGACTCATCACACACTCACTCACACACTCAGACTCACACACACTCAGACTCATCACACACTCAGACTCATCACACACTCCGACTCATCACACACTCACTCACACACTCTCAGACTCATCACACACTCAGACTCACCACAGACTCAGACTCACCACACACTCAGACTCACCACACACTCAGACTCACCACACACTCAGACTCATCACACACTCAGACTCATCACACACTCAGACTCACACACACTCAGACTCATCACACACTCAGACTCACACACACTCAGACTCACAGACACTCAGACTCATCACACACTCAGACTCACCACAGACTCAGACTCACCACACACTCAGACTCACCACACACTCAGACTCACCACACACTCAGACTCATCACACACTCAGACTCATCACACACTCAGACTCACACACACTCAGACTCATCACACACTCAGACTCATCACACACTCACTCACACTCAGAGTCATCACACACACAGACTGATCACACACTCAGACTCATCACACACTCAGACTCATCACACACTCACTCACACGCTCAGACACATCACACACTCACTCACACACTCAGACTCACACACACTCAGACTCATTACACAGTCAGACTCATCACACACTCACTCACACACTCAGACTCACACACACTCAGACTCATCACACACTCACTCACACACTCAGAATCATCACACACTCACACACACACTCAGACTCATCACACACTCACTCACACACAGGCGTACACACACTCAGACTCATCACACACTCACTCACACACTCAGACTCATCACACACTCACACACACACACTCAGACTCATCACACACTCACTCACACACAGACGTACACACACTCAGACTCATCACACAGTCAGACTCATCACACACACAGACTCATTACACACTCACTCAGACTCATCACACACTCAGACTCATCACACACAGACTCATCACACACTTGCTCACACACTCACTCACACACTCAGACTCACACACACTCAGACTCTTCACACACTCAGACTCTTCACACACTCAGACTCTTCACACACTCAGACTCATCACACACTCACTCACACACTCAGACTCACACACACTCAGACTCATCACACACTCAGACTCATCACACACTCACTCACACACTCAGACTCACACACACTCAGACTCATTACACAGTCAGACTCATCACACACTCAGACTCATCACACACTCACTCACACACTCAGACTCATCACACACTCACTCACACACTCAGACTCATCACACACTCACTCTCACACAGACTTACACACACTCAGACTCATCACACACTCAGACTCATCACACACTCAGACACATCACACACTCACACACACTCAGACTCATCACACACTCAGACTCATCACACACTCAGACTCATCACACACTCACTCACACACTCAGACACATCACACACTCACTCACACACTCAGACTCACACACACTCAGACTCGTTACACAGTCAGACTCATCACACACTCACTCACAGACTCAGACTCATCATACACTCAGACCCATCACACACTCACTCACACACACTCAGACTCATCACACACTGAGACTCATCACACACTCACGCACACACTCAGACTCTCACACTCAGACTCATCACACACTCAGACTCATCACACAATCACTCACACACTCAGACTCATCACACACTCAGACTCATCACACACTCAGACTCATCACACACTCACTCACACACTCAGACACATCACACGCTCACACACACTCAGACTCATCACACACTCAGACTCATCACACACTCAGACTCATCACACACTCACTCACACACTCAGACACATCACACACTCACTCACACACTCAGACTCACACACACTCAGACTCATCACACAGTCAGACTCATCACACACTCACACACACTCAGACTCACACACACTCAGACTCATCACGCACTCAGACTCATCACGCACTCACTCACACACTCAGACTCATCACACACTCACACACACACTCAGACTCATCACACACTCAGACTCATCACACACTCACTCACACACTCAGACTCATCACACACTCAGTCTCATCACACACTCAGACTCATCACACACTCAGACTCATCACACACTCACTCACACACTCAGACACATCACACACTCACACACACTCAGACTCATCACACACTCAGACTCATCACACACTCACTCACACACTCAGACACATCACACACTCACTCACACACTCAGACTCACACACACTCAGACTCATTACACAGTCAGACTCATCACACACTCACTCACACACTCAGACTCACACACACTCAGACTCATCACGCACTCAGACTCATCACGCACTCACTCACACACTCAGACTCATCACACACTCACACACACACTCAGACTCATCACACACTCACTCACACACAGACTTACACACACTCAGACTCATCACACACTCAGACTCATCACACACACAGACTCATTACACACTCACTCACACACTCAGACTCACACACACTCAGACTCATCACACACTCAGACTCATCACACACTCAGACTCATCACACACTCACTCACACACTCAGACACATCACACACTCACACACACTCAGACTCATCACACACTCAGACTCATCACACACTCAGACTCATCACACACTCACTCACACACTCAGACTCACACACACTCAGACTCATCACGCACTCAGACTCATCACACACTCACTCACACACTCAGACTCATCACACACTCACACACACACTCAGACTCATCACACACTCACTCACACACAGACTTACACACACTCAGACTGATCACACACTCAGACTCATCACACACACAGACTCATTACACACTCACTCAGACACTCAGACTCACACACACTCAGACTCATCACACACTCAGACTCATCACACACTCAGACTCATCACACACTCGCTCACACACTCACTCACACACTCAGACTCACACACACTCAGACTCTTCACACACTCAGACTCTTCACACACTCAGACTCATCACACACTCACTCACACACTCAGACTCACACACACTCAGATTCATCACACACTCACTCTCACACTCAGACTCATCACGCACTCAGACTCATCACACACTCACTCACACACACAGACTCATCACACACTCACTCACACACTCAGACTCATCACACACTCACTCACACACAGACTTACACACACTCAGACTCATCACACACTCAGACTCATCACACACACAGACTCATTACACACTCACTCACACACTCAGACTCATCACACACTCAGACTCATCACACACTCAGACTCATCACACACTCACTCACACACTCAGACACATCACACACTCACTCACTCACTCACACACTCAGACTCACACACACTCAGACTCATTACACACTCAGACTCATCACACACTCAGACTCATCACGCACTCAGACTCATCACACACTCACTCACACACTCAGACTCATCACACGCTCACTCACACACTCAGACTTACACACACTCAGACTCATCACACACTCAGACTCATCACACACTCAGACTCATCACACACACAGACTCATTACACACTCACTCACACACTCAGACTCATCACACACTCAGACTCATCACACACACATACTCATTACAAACTCACTCACACACTCAGACTCATCACACGCTCACTCACACACTCAGACTTACACACACTCAGACTCATCACACACTCAGACTCATCACACACACAGACTCATTACACACTCACTCACACACTCAGACTCATCACACGCTCACTCACACACTCAGACTCATCACACACTCAGACTCATCACACACTCAGACTCATCACACACTCAGACTCATCACACACTCACTCACACACTCAGACTCATCACGCACTCAGACGCATCACACACTAACTCACACACACAGACTCATCACACACTCACTCACACACTCAGACTCATCACACACTCACTCACACACAGTTTTACACACACTCAGACTCATCACACACTCAGACTCATCACACACACAGACTCATCACACACACAGACTCATCACACACACAGACTCATTACACACTCACTCACAGACTCAGACTCATCATACACTCAGACTCATCACACACTCAGACTCATCACACACTCACTCACACACACTCAGACTCATCACACACTCAGACTCATCACACACTCAGACTCATCACACACTCAGACTCATCACACACTCACTCACACACTCAGACTCACACACACTCAGACTCTTCACGCACTCAGACTCATCACGCACTCACTCACACACTCAGACACATCACACACTCACTCACACACTCAGACTCACACACACTCAGACTCATTACACACTCAGACTCATCACACACTCAGACTCATCACACACTCACTCACACACTCAGACACATCACACACTCACTCACACACTCAGACTCACACACACTCAGACTCATTACACACTCAGACTCATCACACACTCAGACTCATCACACACTCACTCACACACTCAGACTCACACACACTCAGACTCATCACGCACTCAGACTCATCACGCACTCAGACTCATCACACACTCACTCACACACACAGACTCATCACACACTCACTCACACACTCAGACTCATCACACACTCACTCACACACAGACTTACACACACTCAGACTCATCACACACTCAGACTCATCACACACACAGACTCATTACACACACAGACTCATTACACACTCACTCACAGACTCAGACTCATCACACACTCGCTCACACACACTCAGACTCATCACACACTCACGCACACACTCAGACTCATCACACACTCAGACTCACACACACTCAGACTCTTCACACACTCAGACTCTTCACACACTCACTCACACACTCAGACTCACACACAGTCAGACTCTTCACACACTCAGACTCATCACACACTCACTCACACACTCAGACACATCACACACTCACTCACACACACTCAGACTCATCACACACTCAGACTCATTACACAGTCAGACTCATCACACACTCAGACTCATCACACACTCAGATTCATCACACACTCACTCACACACACTCAGACTCATCACACACTCAGACTCATCACACACTCAGACTCATCACACACTCAGACTCATCACACACTCACTCACACACACAGACTCATCACACACTCACTCACACACTCAGACTCATCACACACTCACTCACACACAGACTTACACACACTCAGACTCATCACACACTCAGACTCATCACACACACAGACTCATCACACACACAGACTCATCACACAGCAGACTCATTACACACACAGACTCATTACACACTCACTCACACACACTCAGACTCATCACACACTCACGCACACACTCAGACTCATCACACACTCAGACTCATCACACACTCAGACTCATCACACACTCAGACTCATCACACACTCACTCACACACTGAGACTCACACACACTCAGACTCACTCACACTCAGACTCACTACACATTCAGACTCACCACACACTCAGACTCACCACACACTCAGACTCATCACACACTCAGACTCATCACACACTCAGACTCATCACACACTCAGACTCACACACACTCAGACTCATCATACACTCAGACTCATCACACACTCACTCATCACACACTCAGACTCATCACACACTCAGACTCATCACACACTCAGACTCATCACACACTCTGACTCATCACACACTCACTCACACACACTCACTCACACACACTCACTCACACACTCAGACTCACACACAATCAGACTCTTCACACACTCAGACTCTTCACACACTCAGACTCATCACACACTCACTCACACACTCAGACTCACACACACTCAGACTCATCACACACTCAGACTCACACACACTCAGACTCATTACACAGTCAGACTCATTACACAGTCAGACTCATCACACACTCAGACTCATCACACACTCACTCACACACTCAGACTCATCACACACTCACTCACACACTCAGACTCATCACACACTCACTCTCACACTCAGACTCATCACGCACTCAGACTCATCACACACTCACACACACAGACTCATCACACACTCACTCACACACAGACTCATCACACACTCACTCACACACAGACTTACACACACTCAGACTCATCACACACTCAGACTCATCACACACACAGACTCATTACACACTCACTCACACACTCAGACTCATCACACACTCAGACTCATCACACACTCAGACTCTTCACACACTCACTCACACACTCAGACACATCACACACTCACTCACACACTCAGACTCACACACACTCAGACTCATTACACACTCAGACTCATCACACACACAGACTCATCACACACACAGACTCATCACACACACAGACTCATTACACACTCACTCACAGACTCAGACTCATCATACACTCAGACTCATCACACACTCAGACTCATCACACACTCACTCACACACACTCAGACTCATCACACACTCAGACTCATCACACACTCAGACTCATCACACACTCAGACTCATCACACACACAGACTCATTACACGCTCACTCACACACTCAGACTCATCACACACTCAGACTCATCACACACTCAGACTCATCACACACACAGACTCATTGCACACTCACTCACACACTCAGACTCATCACACGCTCACTCACACACTCAGACTTACACACACTCAGACTCATCACACACTCAGACTCATCACACACTCAGACTCATCACACACTCACTCACACACTCAGACTCATCACACACTCACTCACACACAGTTTTACACACACTCAGACTCATCACACACTCAGACTCATCACACACACAGACTCATCACACACACAGACTCATCACACACACAGACTCATTACACACTCACTCACAGACTCAGACTCATCATACACTCAGACTCATCACACACTCAGACTCATCACACACTCAGACTCATCACACACTCAGACTCATCACACACTCACTCACACACTCAGACTCACACACACTCAGACTCTTCACACACTCAGACTCTTCACACACTCAGACTCATCACGCACTCAGACTCATCACACACTCACTCACACACTCAGACACATCACACACTCACTCACACACTCAGACTCACACACACTCAGACTCATTACACACTCAGACTCATCACACACTCAGACTCATCACACACTCACTCACACACTCAGACACATCACACACTCACACACACTCAGACTCATCACACACTCAGACTCATCACACACTCACTCACACACTCAGACACATCACACACTCACTCACACACTCAGACTCACACACACTCAGACTCATTACACAGTCAGACTCATCACACACTCACTCACACACTCAGACTCACACACACTCAGACTCATCACGCACTCAGACTCATCACGCACTCACTCACACACTCAGACTCATCACACACTCACACACACACTCAGACTCATCACACACTCACTCACACACAGACTTACACACACTCAGACTCATCACTCACACAGACTCATTACACACTCACTCACACACTCAGACTCACACACACTCAGACTCATCACACACTCAGACTCATCACACACTCAGACTCATCACACACTCACTCACACACTCAGACTCACACACACTCAGACTCATCACACACTCAGACTCATCACACACTCCGACTCATCACACACTCACTCACACACTCTCAGACTCATCACACACTCAGACTCACCACAGACTCAGACTCACCACACACTCAGACTCACCACACACTCAGACTCACCACACACTCAGACTCATCACACACTCAGACTCATCACACACTCAGACTCACACACACTCAGACTCATCACACACTCAGACTCACACACACTCAGACTCACAGACACTCAGACTCATCACACACTCAGACTCACCACAGACTCAGACTCACCACACACTCAGACTCACCACACACTCAGACTCACCACACACTCAGACTCATCACACACTCAGACTCATCACACACTCAGACTCACACACACTCAGACTCATCACACACTCAGACTCATCACACACTCACTCACACTCAGAGTCATCACACACACAGACTGATCACACACTCAGACTCATCACACACTCAGACTCATCACACACTCAGACTCATCACACACTCACTCACACACACTCAGACTCATCAAACACTCAGACTCATCACACACTCAGACTCATCACACACTCACTCACACACTCAGACATATCACACACTCAGACTCATCACACACTCAGACTCATCACACACTCAGACTCATCCACACTCAGACTCATCACACACTCACTCACACACTCAGACTCATCACACATTCAGACTCATCACACATTCAGACTCATCACACACTCAGACTCATCACACACTCAGACTCATCACACACTCAGACTCATCACACACTCAGACTCATCACACACTCACTCACACACTCAGACTCATCACACACTCAGACTCATCACACGCTCAGACTCATCACACACTCACTCACACACTCAGACTCATCACACACTCAGACTCATCACACACTCACTCACACACTCAGACTCATCACACACCCACTCAAACACTCAGACTCATCACACATTCAGACTTGTCACACACTCACTCACACACTCAGACTCACACACACTCAGACTCATCACACACTCAGACTCATCACACACTCAGACTCATCACACACTCACTCACACACTCAGACTCACACACACTCAGACTCTTCACACACTCAGACTCATCACACACTCACTCACACACTCAGACTCATCACACACTCACTCACACACTCAGACTGACACACACACAGACTCTTCACACACTCAGACTCATCACACACTCACTCTCACACTCAGACTCATCACACGCTCACTCACACACTCAGACTCACACACACTCAGACTCTTCACACACTCAGACTCATCACACACTCACTCACACACTCAGACTCATCACACACTCACTCACACACTCAGACTGACACACACTCAGACTCTTCACACACTCAGACTCATCACACACTCACTCACACACACAGACACATCACACACTCACTCACACACTCAGACTCATCACACGCTCACTCACACACTCAGACTCACACACACTCAGACTCTTCACACACTCAGACTCATCACACACTCAGACTCATCACACACTCAGACTCACACACACTCAGACTCTTCACACACTCAGACTCATCACACACTCACTCACACACTCAGACTCATCACACACTCACTCACACACTCAGACTGACACACACTCAGACTCATTACACAGTCAGACTCATCACACACTCAGACTCATCACACACTCAGACTCATCACACACTCACTCACAGACTCAGACTCACACACACTCAGACTCATCACACAATCAGACTCATCACACACTCAGACTCATCACACACTCAGACTCATCACACACTCACTCACACACTCAGACTCACACACACTCAGACTCATCACACACTCACTCACACACTCAGACTCATCACACACTCAGACTCATCACACACTCACTCACACACTCAGACTCATCACGCACTCAGACTCATCACACACTCACTCACACACACAGACTCATCGCACACTCACTCACACACTCAGACTCATCACACACTCACTCACACACAGACTTACACACACTCAGACTCATCACACACTCAGACTCATCACACACACAGACTCATCACACACACAGACTCATCACACACACAGACTCATCACACACTCACTCACAGACTCAGACTCATCATACACTCAGACTCATCACACACTCACTCACATACACTCAGACTCATCACACACTTAGACTCATCACACACTCAGACTCATCACACAATCAGACTCATCACACAATCAGACTCATCACACAATCAGACTCATCACACACTCACTCTCACACAATCAGACTCATCACACACTCACTCTCACACAATCAGACTCATCACACACTCACTCACACACTCAGACTCATCACACACTCAGACTCATCACACACACAGACTCATCACACACACAGACTCATCACACACACAGACTCATCATGCACTCACTCACACACACTCAGACTCATCACACACTTAGACTCATCACACACTCAGACTCATCACACAATCAGACTCATCACACACTCAGACTCATCACACACTCACTCACACACACTCAGACTCATCACACACTTAGACTCATCACACACTCAGACTCATCACACAATCAGACTCATCACACAATCAGACTCATCACACACTCAGACTCATCACACACTCAGACTCATCACACACTCACTCACACACTCAGACACATCACACACTCACACACACTCAGACTCATCACACACTCAGACTCATCACACACTCACTCACACACTCAGACACATCACACACTCACTCACACACTCAGACTCACACACACTCAGACTCATTACACAGTCAGACTCATCACACACTCACTCACACACTCAGACTCACACACACTCAGACTCATCACGCACTCAGACTCATCACGCACTCACTCACACACTCAGACTCATCACACACTCACTCACACACTCAGACTCACACACACTCAGACTCATTACACAGTCAGACTCATCACACACTCACTCACACACTCAGACTCACACACACTCAGACTCATCACGCACTCAGACTCATCACGCACTCACTCACACACTCAGACTCATCACACACTCACACACACACTCAGACTCATCACACACTCACTCACACACAGACTTACACACACTCAGACTCATCACACACTCAGACTCATCACACACACAGACTCATTACACACTCACTCACACACTCAGACTCACACACACTCAGACTCATCACACACTCAGACTCATCACACACTCAGACTCATCACACACTCACTCACACACTCAGACACATCACACACTCACACACACTCAGACTCATCACACACTCAGACTCATCACACACTCAGACTCATCACACACTCACTCACACACTCAGACTCACACACACTCAGACTCATCACGCACTCAGACTCATCACACACTCACTCACACACTCAGACTCATCACACACTCACACACACACTCAGACTCATCACACACTCACTCACACACAGACTTACACACACTCAGACTGATCACACACTCAGACTCATCACACACACAGACTCATTACACACTCACTCAGACACTCAGACTCACACACACTCAGACTCATCACACACTCAGACTCATCACACACTCAGACTCATCACACACTCGCTCACACACTCACTCACACACTCAGACTCACACACACTCAGACTCTTCACACACTCAGACTCTTCACACACTCAGACTCATCACACACTCACTCACACACTCAGACTCACACACACTCAGATTCATCACACACTCACTCTCACACTCAGACTCATCACGCACTCAGACTCATCACACACTCACTCACACACACAGACTCATCACACACTCACTCACACACTCAGACTCATCACACACTCACTCACACACAGACTTACACACACTCAGACTCATCACACACTCAGACTCATCACACACACAGACTCATTACACACTCACTCACACACTCAGACTCATCACACACTCAGACTCATCACACACTCAGACTCATCACACACTCACTCACACACTCAGACACATCACACACTCACTCACTCACTCACACACTCAGACTCACACACACTCAGACTCATTACACACTCAGACTCATCACACACTCAGACTCATCACGCACTCAGACTCATCACACACTCACTCACACACTCAGACTCATCACACGCTCACTCACACACTCAGACTTACACACACTCAGACTCATCACACACTCAGACTCATCACACACTCAGACTCATCACACACACAGACTCATTACACACTCACTCACACACTCAGACTCATCACACACTCAGACTCATCACACACACATACTCATTACAAACTCACTCACACACTCAGACTCATCACACGCTCACTCACACACTCAGACTTACACACACTCAGACTCATCACACACTCAGACTCATCACACACACAGACTCATTACACACTCACTCACACACTCAGACTCATCACACGCTCACTCACACACTCAGACTCATCACACACTCAGACTCATCACACACTCAGACTCATCACACACTCAGACTCATCACACACTCACTCACACACTCAGACTCATCACGCACTCAGACGCATCACACACTAACTCACACACACAGACTCATCACACACTCACTCACACACTCAGACTCATCACACACTCACTCACACACAGTTTTACACACACTCAGACTCATCACACACTCAGACTCATCACACACACAGACTCATCACACACACAGACTCATCACACACACAGACTCATTACACACTCACTCACAGACTCAGACTCATCATACACTCAGACTCATCACACACTCAGACTCATCACACACTCACTCACACACACTCAGACTCATCACACACTCAGACTCATCACACACTCAGACTCATCACACACTCAGACTCATCACACACTCACTCACACACTCAGACTCACACACACTCAGACTCTTCACGCACTCAGACTCATCACGCACTCACTCACACACTCAGACACATCACACACTCACTCACACACTCAGACTCACACACACTCAGACTCATTACACACTCAGACTCATCACACACTCAGACTCATCACACACTCACTCACACACTCAGACACATCACACACTCACTCACACACTCAGACTCACACACACTCAGACTCATTACACACTCAGACTCATCACACACTCAGACTCATCACACACTCACTCACACACTCAGACTCACACACACTCAGACTCATCACGCACTCAGACTCATCACGCACTCAGACTCATCACACACTCACTCACACACACAGACTCATCACACACTCACTCACACACTCAGACTCATCACACACTCACTCACACACAGACTTACACACACTCAGACTCATCACACACTCAGACTCATCACACACACAGACTCATTACACACACAGACTCATTACACACTCACTCACAGACTCAGACTCATCACACACTCGCTCACACACACTCAGACTCATCACACACTCACGCACACACTCAGACTCATCACACACTCAGACTCACACACACTCAGACTCTTCACACACTCAGACTCTTCACACACTCACTCACACACTCAGACTCACACACAGTCAGACTCTTCACACACTCAGACTCATCACACACTCACTCACACACTCAGACACATCACACACTCACTCACACACACTCAGACTCATCACACACTCAGACTCATTACACAGTCAGACTCATCACACACTCAGACTCATCACACACTCAGATTCATCACACACTCACTCACACACACTCAGACTCATCACACACTCAGACTCATCACACACTCAGACTCATCACACACTCAGACTCATCACACACTCACTCACACACACAGACTCATCACACACTCACTCACACACTCAGACTCATCACACACTCACTCACACACAGACTTACACACACTCAGACTCATCACACACTCAGACTCATCACACACACAGACTCATCACACACACAGACTCATCACACAGCAGACTCATTACACACACAGACTCATTACACACTCACTCACACACACTCAGACTCATCACACACTCACGCACACACTCAGACTCATCACACACTCAGACTCATCACACACTCAGACTCATCACACACTCAGACTCATCACACACTCACTCACACACTGAGACTCACACACACTCAGACTCACTCACACTCAGACTCACTACACATTCAGACTCACCACACACTCAGACTCACCACACACTCAGACTCATCACACACTCAGACTCATCACACACTCAGACTCATCACACACTCAGACTCACACACACTCAGACTCATCATACACTCAGACTCATCACACACTCACTCATCACACACTCAGACTCATCACACACTCAGACTCATCACACACTCAGACTCATCACACACTCTGACTCATCACACACTCACTCACACACACTCACTCACACACACTCACTCACACACTCAGACTCACACACAATCAGACTCTTCACACACTCAGACTCTTCACACACTCAGACTCATCACACACTCACTCACACACTCAGACTCACACACACTCAGACTCATCACACACTCAGACTCACACACACTCAGACTCATTACACAGTCAGACTCATTACACAGTCAGACTCATCACACACTCAGACTCATCACACACTCACTCACACACTCAGACTCATCACACACTCACTCACACACTCAGACTCATCACACACTCACTCTCACACTCAGACTCATCACGCACTCAGACTCATCACACACTCACACACACAGACTCATCACACACTCACTCACACACAGACTCATCACACACTCACTCACACACAGACTTACACACACTCAGACTCATCACACACTCAGACTCATCACACACACAGACTCATTACACACTCACTCACACACTCAGACTCATCACACACTCAGACTCATCACACACTCAGACTCTTCACACACTCACTCACACACTCAGACACATCACACACTCACTCACACACTCAGACTCACACACACTCAGACTCATTACACACTCAGACTCATCACACACACAGACTCATCACACACACAGACTCATCACACACACAGACTCATTACACACTCACTCACAGACTCAGACTCATCATACACTCAGACTCATCACACACTCAGACTCATCACACACTCACTCACACACACTCAGACTCATCACACACTCAGACTCATCACACACTCAGACTCATCACACACTCAGACTCATCACACACACAGACTCATTACACGCTCACTCACACACTCAGACTCATCACACACTCAGACTCATCACACACTCAGACTCATCACACACACAGACTCATTGCACACTCACTCACACACTCAGACTCATCACACGCTCACTCACACACTCAGACTTACACACACTCAGACTCATCACACACTCAGACTCATCACACACTCAGACTCATCACACACTCACTCACACACTCAGACTCATCACACACTCACTCACACACAGTTTTACACACACTCAGACTCATCACACACTCAGACTCATCACACACACAGACTCATCACACACACAGACTCATCACACACACAGACTCATTACACACTCACTCACAGACTCAGACTCATCATACACTCAGACTCATCACACACTCAGACTCATCACACACTCAGACTCATCACACACTCAGACTCATCACACACTCACTCACACACTCAGACTCACACACACTCAGACTCTTCACACACTCAGACTCTTCACACACTCAGACTCATCACGCACTCAGACTCATCACACACTCACTCACACACTCAGACACATCACACACTCACTCACACACTCAGACTCACACACACTCAGACTCATTACACACTCAGACTCATCACACACTCAGACTCATCACACACTCACTCACACACTCAGACACATCACACACTCACACACACTCAGACTCATCACACACTCAGACTCATCACACACTCACTCACACACTCAGACACATCACACACTCACTCACACACTCAGACTCACACACACTCAGACTCATTACACAGTCAGACTCATCACACACTCACTCACACACTCAGACTCACACACACTCAGACTCATCACGCACTCAGACTCATCACGCACTCACTCACACACTCAGACTCATCACACACTCACACACACACTCAGACTCATCACACACTCACTCACACACAGACTTACACACACTCAGACTCATCACTCACACAGACTCATTACACACTCACTCACACACTCAGACTCACACACACTCAGACTCATCACACACTCAGACTCATCACACACTCAGACTCATCACACACTCACTCACACACTCAGACTCACACACACTCAGACTCATCACACACTCAGACTCATCACACACTCCGACTCATCACACACTCACTCACACACTCTCAGACTCATCACACACTCAGACTCACCACAGACTCAGACTCACCACACACTCAGACTCACCACACACTCAGACTCACCACACACTCAGACTCATCACACACTCAGACTCATCACACACTCAGACTCACACACACTCAGACTCATCACACACTCAGACTCACACACACTCAGACTCACAGACACTCAGACTCATCACACACTCAGACTCACCACAGACTCAGACTCACCACACACTCAGACTCACCACACACTCAGACTCACCACACACTCAGACTCATCACACACTCAGACTCATCACACACTCAGACTCACACACACTCAGACTCATCACACACTCAGACTCATCACACACTCACTCACACTCAGAGTCATCACACACACAGACTGATCACACACTCAGACTCATCACACACTCAGACTCATCACACACTCAGACTCATCACACACTCACTCACACACACTCAGACTCATCAAACACTCAGACTCATCACACACTCAGACTCATCACACACTCACTCACACACTCAGACATATCACACACTCAGACTCATCACACACTCAGACTCATCACACACTCAGACTCATCCACACTCAGACTCATCACACACTCACTCACACACTCAGACTCATCACACATTCAGACTCATCACACATTCAGACTCATCACACACTCAGACTCATCACACACTCAGACTCATCACACACTCAGACTCATCACACACTCAGACTCATCACACACTCACTCACACACTCAGACTCATCACACACTCAGACTCATCACACGCTCAGACTCATCACACACTCACTCACACACTCAGACTCATCACACACTCAGACTCATCACACACTCACTCACACACTCAGACTCATCACACACCCACTCAAACACTCAGACTCATCACACATTCAGACTTGTCACACACTCACTCACACACTCAGACTCACACACACTCAGACTCATCACACACTCAGACTCATCACACACTCAGACTCATCACACACTCACTCACACACTCAGACTCACACACACTCAGACTCTTCACACACTCAGACTCATCACACACTCACTCACACACTCAGACTCATCACACACTCACTCACACACTCAGACTGACACACACACAGACTCTTCACACACTCAGACTCATCACACACTCACTCACACACTCAGACTCATCACACGCTCACTCACACACTCAGACTCACACACACTCAGACTCTTCACACACTCAGACTCATCACACACTCACTCACACACTCAGACTCATCACACACTCACTCACACACTCAGACTGACACACACTCAGACTCTTCACACACTCAGACTCATCACACACTCACTCACACACACAGACACATCACACACTCACTCACACACTCAGACTCATCACACGCTCACTCACACACTCAGACTCACACACACTCAGACTCTTCACACACTCAGACTCATCACACACTCAGACTCATCACACACTCAGACTCACACACACTCAGACTCTTCACACACTCAGACTCATCACACACTCACTCACACACTCAGACTCATCACACACTCACTCACACACTCAGACTGACACACACTCAGACTCATTACACAGTCAGACTCATCACACACTCAGACTCATCACACACTCAGACTCATCACACACTCACTCACAGACTCAGACTCACACACACTCAGACTCATCACACAATCAGACTCATCACACACTCAGACTCATCACACACTCAGACTCATCACACACTCACTCACACACTCAGACTCACACACACTCAGACTCATCACACACTCACTCACACACTCAGACTCATCACACACTCAGACTCATCACACACTCACTCACACACTCAGACTCATCACGCACTCAGACTCATCACACACTCACTCACACACACAGACTCATCGCACACTCACTCACACACTCAGACTCATCACACACTCACTCACACACAGACTTACACACACTCAGACTCATCACACACTCAGACTCATCACACACACAGACTCATCACACACACAGACTCATCACACACACAGACTCATCACACACTCACTCACAGACTCAGACTCATCATACACTCAGACTCATCACACACTCACTCACATACACTCAGACTCATCACACACTTAGACTCATCACACACTCAGACTCATCACACAATCAGACTCATCACACAATCAGACTCATCACACAATCAGACTCATCACACACTCACTCTCACACAATCAGACTCATCACACACTCACTCTCACACAATCAGACTCATCACACACTCACTCACACACTCAGACTCATCACACACTCAGACTCATCACACACACAGACTCATCACACACACAGACTCATCACACACACAGACTCATCATGCACTCACTCACACACACTCAGACTCATCACACACTTAGACTCATCACACACTCAGACTCATCACACAATCAGACTCATCACACACTCAGACTCATCACACACTCACTCACACACACTCAGACTCATCACACACTTAGACTCATCACACACTCAGACTCATCACACAATCAGACTCATCACACAATCAGACTCATCACACACTCAGACTCATCACACAATCAGACTCATCACACACTCACTCTCACACACACAGACTCATCACACACACAGACTCATCACACACTCACTCACACACTCAGACTCATCACACACTCACTCACACACTCAGACTCATCACGCACTCAGACTCATCACACACTCACTCACACACACACACAGACTCATCACGCACTCAGACTCATCACACACTCACTCACACACACAGACTCATCACACACACTCACACACTCAGACTCATCACACACTCACTCACACACAGACTTACACACACTCAGACTCATCACACACTCAGACTCATCATACACTCACTCACACACAGACTTACACACACTCAGACTCATCACACACTCAGACTCATCACACACACAGACTCATTACACACACAGACTCATTACACACTCACTCACAGACTCAGACTCATCATACACTCAGACTCATCACACATTCACTCACACACACTCAGGCTCATCACACACTCAGACTCATCACACACTCAGACTCATCACACACTCACTCACACACTCAGACTCATCACACACTCAGACTCATCACACACTCAGACACATCACACACTCACTCACACACTCAGACACATCACACACTCACTCACACTCAGACTCACACGCACTCAGACTCATCACGCACTCAGACTCATCACGCACTCACTCACACACTCAGACTCATCACACACTCACACACACACTCAGACTCATCACACACTCACTCACACACAGACTTACACACACTCAGACTCATCACACACTCAGACTCATCACACACACAGACTCATCACACACTCACTCACACACTCAGACACATCACACACTCACACACACTCAGACTCATCACACACTCAGACTCATCACACACTCAGACTCATTACACACTCAGACTCATTACACACTCACTCACACACTCAAACTCACACACACTCAGACTCATCACACACTCAGACTCATCACACACTCAGACACATCACACACTCACACACACTCAGACTCATCACACACTCAGACTCATCACACACTCAGACTCATCACACACTCAAACTCATCACACACTCACTCACACGCTCAGACACATCACACACTCACTCACACACTCAGACTCACACACACTCAGACTCATTACACAGTCAGACTCATCACACACTCACTCACACACTCAGACTCACACACACTCAGACTCATCACACACTCACTCACACACTCAGACTCATCACACACTCACACACACACTCAGACTCATCACACACTCACTCACACACAGGCGTACACACACTCAGACTCATCACACACTCACTCACACACTCAGACTCATCACACACTCACACACACACACTCAGACTCATCACACACTCACTCACACACAGACGTACACACACTCAGACTCATCACACAGTCAGACTCATCACACACACAGACTCATTACACACTCACTCAGACTCATCACACACTCAGACTCATCACACACAGACTCATCACACACTTGCTCACACACTCACTCACACACTCAGACTCACACACACTCAGACTCTTCACACACTCAGACTCTTCACACACTCAGACTCTTCACACACTCAGACTCATCACACACTCACTCACACACTCAGACTCACACACACTCAGACTCATCACACACTCAGACTCATCACACACTCACTCACACACTCAGACTCACACACACTCAGACTCATTACACAGTCAGACTCATCACACACTCAGACTCATCACACACTCACTCACACACTCAGACTCATCACACACTCACTCACACACTCAGACTCATCACACACTCACTCTCACACAGACTTACACACACTCAGACTCATCACACACTCAGACTCATCACACACTCAGACACATCACACACTCACACACACTCAGACTCATCACACACTCAGACTCATCACACACTCAGACTCATCACACACTCACTCACACACTCAGACACATCACACACTCACTCACACACTCAGACTCACACACACTCAGACTCGTTACACAGTCAGACTCATCACACACTCACTCACAGACTCAGACTCATCATACACTCAGACCCATCACACACTCACTCACACACACTCAGACTCATCACACACTGAGACTCATCACACACTCACGCACACACTCAGACTCTCACACTCAGACTCATCACACACTCAGACTCATCACACAATCACTCACACACTCAGACTCATCACACACTCAGACTCATCACACACTCAGACTCATCACACACTCACTCACACACTCAGACACATCACACGCTCACACACACTCAGACTCATCAGACACTCAGACTCATCACACACTCAGACTCATCACACACTCACTCACACACTCAGACACATCACACACTCACTCACACACTCAGACTCACACACACTCAGACTCATCACACAGTCAGACTCATCACACACTCACACACACTCAGACTCACACACACTCAGACTCATCACGCACTCAGACTCATCACGCACTCACTCACACACTCAGACTCATCACACACTCACACACACACTCAGACTCATCACACACTCAGACTCATCACACACTCACTCACACACTCAGACTCATCACACACTCAGTCTCATCACACACTCAGACTCATCACACACTCACTCACACACTCAGACACATCACACACTCACACACACTCAGACTCATCACACACTCAGACTCATCACACACTCACTCACACACTCAGACACATCACACACTCACTCACACACTCAGACTCACACACACTCAGACTCATTACACAGTCAGACTCATCACACACTCACTCACACACTCAGACTCACACACACTCAGACTCATCACGCACTCAGACTCATCACGCACTCACTCACACACTCAGACTCATCACACACTCACACACACACTCAGACTCATCACACACTCACTCACACACAGACTTACACACACTCAGACTCATCACACACTCAGACTCATCACACACACAGACTCATTACACACTCACTCACACACTCAGACTCACACACACTCAGACTCATCACACACTCAGACTCATCACACACTCAGACTCATCACACACTCACTCACACACTCAGACACATCACACACTCACACACACTCAGACTCATCACACACTCAGACTCATCACACACTCAGACTCATCACACACTCACTCACACACTCAGACTCACACACACTCAGACTCATCACGCACTCAGACTCATCACACACTCACTCACACACTCAGACTCATCACACACTCACACACACACTCAGACTCATCACACACTCACTCACACACAGACTTACACACACTCAGACTGATCACACACTCAGACTCATCACACACACAGACTCATTACACACTCACTCAGACACTCAGACTCACACACACTCAGACTCATCACACACTCAGACTCATCACACACTCAGACTCATCACACACTCGCTCACACACTCACTCACACACTCAGACTCACACACACTCAGACTCTTCACACACTCAGACTCTTCACACACTCAGACTCATCACACACTCACTCACACACTCAGACTCACACACACTCAGATTCATCACACACTCACTCTCACACTCAGACTCATCACGCACTCAGACTCATCACACACTCACTCACACACACAGACTCATCACACACTCACTCACACACTCAGACTCATCACACACTCACTCACACACAGACTTACACACACTCAGACTCATCACACACTCAGACTCATCACACACACAGACTCATTACACACTCACTCACACACTCAGACTCATCACACACTCAGACTCATCACACACTCAGACTCATCACACACTCACTCACACACTCAGACACATCACACACTCACTCACTCACTCACACACTCAGACTCACACACACTCAGACTCATTACACACTCAGACTCATCACACACTCAGACTCATCACGCACTCAGACTCATCACACACTCACTCACACACTCAGACTCATCACACGCTCACTCACACACTCAGACTTACACACACTCAGACTCATCACACACTCAGACTCATCACACACTCAGACTCATCACACACACAGACTCATTACACACTCACTCACACACTCAGACTCATCACACACTCAGACTCATCACACACACATACTCATTACAAACTCACTCACACACTCAGACTCATCACACGCTCACTCACACACTCAGACTTACACACACTCAGACTCATCACACACTCAGACTCATCACACACACAGACTCATTACACACTCACTCACACACTCAGACTCATCACACGCTCACTCACACACTCAGACTCACACACACTCAGACTCATCACACACTCAGACTCATCACACACTCAGACTCATCACACACTCACTCACACACTCAGACTCATCACGCACTCAGACGCATCACACACTAACTCACACACACAGACTCATCACACACTCACTCACACACTCAGACTCATCACACACTCACTCACACACAGTTTTACACACACTCAGACTCATCACACACTCAGACTCATCACACACACAGACTCATCACACACACAGACTCATCACACACACAGACTCATTACACACTCACTCACAGACTCAGACTCATCATACACTCAGACTCATCACACACTCAGACTCATCACACACTCACTCACACACACTCAGACTCATCACACACTCAGACTCATCACACACTCAGACTCATCACACACTCAGACTCATCACACACTCACTCACACACTCAGACTCACACACACTCAGACTCTTCACGCACTCAGACTCATCACGCACTCACTCACACACTCAGACACATCACACACTCACTCACACACTCAGACTCACACACACTCAGACTCATTACACACTCAGACTCATCACACACTCAGACTCATCACACACTCACTCACACACTCAGACACATCACACACTCACTCACACACTCAGACTCACACACACTCAGACTCATTACACACTCAGACTCATCACACACTCAGACTCATCACACACTCACTCACACACTCAGACTCACACACACTCAGACTCATCACGCACTCAGACTCATCACGCACTCAGACTCATCACACACTCACTCACACACACAGACTCATCACACACTCACTCACACACTCAGACTCATCACACACTCACTCACACACAGACTTACACACACTCAGACTCATCACACACTCAGACTCATCACACACACAGACTCATTACACACACAGACTCATTACACACTCACTCACAGACTCAGACTCATCACACACTCGCTCACACACACTCAGACTCATCACACACTCACGCACACACTCAGACTCATCACACACTCAGACTCACACACACTCAGACTCTTCACACACTCAGACTCTTCACACACTCACTCACACACTCAGACTCACACACAGTCAGACTCTTCACACACTCAGACTCATCACACACTCACTCACACACTCAGACACATCACACACTCACTCACACACACTCAGACTCATCACACACTCAGACTCATTACACAGTCAGACTCATCACACACTCAGACTCATCACACACTCAGATTCATCACACACTCACTCACACACACTCAGACTCATCACACACTCAGACTCATCACACACTCAGACTCATCACACACTCAGACTCATCACACACTCACTCACACACACAGACTCATCACACACTCACTCACACACTCAGACTCATCACACACTCACTCACACACAGACTTACACACACTCAGACTCATCACACACTCAGACTCATCACACACACAGACTCATCACACACACAGACTCATCACACAGCAGACTCATTACACACACAGACTCATTACACACTCACTCACACACACTCAGACTCATCACACACTCAGACTCATCACACACTCACTCACACACTGAGACTCACACACACTCAGACTCACTCACACTCAGACTCACTACACACTCAGACTCACCACACACTCAGACTCACCACACACTCAGACTCATCACACACTCAGACTCATCACACACTCAGACTCATCACACACTCAGACTCACACACACTCAGACTCATCATACACTCAGACTCATCACACACTCACTCATCACACACTCAGACTCATCACACACTCAGACTCATCACACACTCAGACTCATCACACACTCTGACTCATCACACACTCTGACTCATCACACACTCACTCACACACACTCACTCACACACACTCACTCACACACTCAGACTCACACACACTCAGACTCTTCACACACTCAGACTCTTCACACACTCAGACTCATCACACACTCACTCACACACTCAGACTCACACACACTCAGACTCATCACACACTCAGACTCACACACACTCAGACTCATTACACAGTCAGACTCATTACACAGTCAGACTCATCACACACTCAGACTCATCACACACTCACTCACACACTCAGACTCATCACACACTCACTCACACACTCAGACTCATCACACACTCACTCTCACACTCAGACTCATCACGCACTCAGACTCATCACACACTCACACACACAGACTCATCACACACTCACTCACACACAGACTCATCACACACTCACTCACACACAGACTTACACACACTCAGACTCATCACACACTCAGACTCATCACACACACAGACTCATTACACACTCACTCACACACTCAGACTCATCACACACTCAGACTCATCACACACTCAGACTCATCACACACTCACTCACACACTCAGACACATCACACACTCACTCACACACTCAGACTCACACACACTCAGACTCATTACACACTCAGACTCATCACACACACAGACTCATCACACACACAGACTCATCACACACACAGACTCATTACACACTCACTCACAGACTCAGACTCATCATACACTCAGACTCATCACACACTCAGACTCATCACACACTCACTCACACACACTCAGACTCATCACACACTCAGACTCATCACACACTCAGACTCATCACACACTCAGACTCATCACACACACAGACTCATTACACGCTCACTCACACACTCAGACTCATCACACACTCAGACTCATCACACACTCAGACTCATCACACACACAGACTCATTGCACACTCACTCACACACTCAGACTCATCACACGCTCACTCACACACTCAGACTTACACACACTCAGACTCATCACACACTCAGACTCATCACGCACTCAGACTCATCACACACTCACTCACACACTCAGACTCATCACACGCTCACTCACACACTCAGACTTACACACACTCAGACTCATCACACACTCAGACTCATCACACACTCAGACTCATCACACACACAGACTCATTACACACTCACTCACACACTCAGACTCATCACACACTCAGACTCATCACACACACATACTCATTACAAACTCACTCACACACTCAGACTCATCACACGCTCACTCACACACTCAGACTTACACACACTCAGACTCATCACACACTCAGACTCATCACACACACAGACTCATTACACACTCACTCACACACTCAGACTCATCACACGCTCACTCACACACTCAGACTCACACACACTCAGACTCATCACACACTCAGACTCATCACACACTCAGACTCATCACACACTCACTCACACACTCAGACTCATCACGCACTCAGACGCATCACACACTAACTCACACACACAGACTCATCACACACTCACTCACACACTCAGACTCATCACACACTCACTCACACACAGTTTTACACACACTCAGACTCATCACACACTCAGACTCATCACACACACAGACTCATCACACACACAGACTCATCACACACACAGACTCATTACACACTCACTCACAGACTCAGACTCATCATACACTCAGACTCATCACACACTCAGACTCATCACACACTCACTCACACACACTCAGACTCATCACACACTCAGACTCATCACACACTCAGACTCATCACACACTCAGACTCATCACACACTCACTCACACACTCAGACTCACACACACTCAGACTCTTCACGCACTCAGACTCATCACGCACTCACTCACACACTCAGACACATCACACACTCACTCACACACTCAGACTCACACACACTCAGACTCATTACACACTCAGACTCATCACACACTCAGACTCATCACACACTCACTCACACACTCAGACACATCACACACTCACTCACACACTCAGACTCACACACACTCAGACTCATTACACACTCAGACTCATCACACACTCAGACTCATCACACACTCACTCACACACTCAGACTCACACACACTCAGACTCATCACGCACTCAGACTCATCACGCACTCAGACTCATCACACACTCACTCACACACACAGACTCATCACACACTCACTCACACACTCAGACTCATCACACACTCACTCACACACAGACTTACACACACTCAGACTCATCACACACTCAGACTCATCACACACACAGACTCATTACACACACAGACTCATTACACACTCACTCACAGACTCAGACTCATCACACACTCGCTCACACACACTCAGACTCATCACACACTCACGCACACACTCAGACTCATCACACACTCAGACTCACACACACTCAGACTCTTCACACACTCAGACTCTTCACACACTCACTCACACACTCAGACTCACACACAGTCAGACTCTTCACACACTCAGACTCATCACACACTCACTCACACACTCAGACACATCACACACTCACTCACACACACTCAGACTCATCACACACTCAGACTCATTACACAGTCAGACTCATCACACACTCAGACTCATCACACACTCAGATTCATCACACACTCACTCACACACACTCAGACTCATCACACACTCAGACTCATCACACACTCAGACTCATCACACACTCAGACTCATCACACACTCACTCACACACACAGACTCATCACACACTCACTCACACACTCAGACTCATCACACACTCACTCACACACAGACTTACACACACTCAGACTCATCACACACTCAGACTCATCACACACACAGACTCATCACACACACAGACTCATCACACAGCAGACTCATTACACACACAGACTCATTACACACTCACTCACACACACTCAGACTCATCACACACTCACGCACACACTCAGACTCATCACACACTCAGACTCATCACACACTCAGACTCATCACACACTCAGACTCATCACACACTCACTCACACACTGAGACTCACACACACTCAGACTCACTCACACTCAGACTCACTACACACTCAGACTCACCACACACTCAGACTCACCACACACTCAGACTCATCACACACTCAGACTCATCACACACTCAGACTCATCACACACTCAGACTCACACACACTCAGACTCATCATACACTCAGACTCATCACACACTCACTCATCACACACTCAGACTCATCACACACTCAGACTCATCACACACTCAGACTCATCACACACTCTGACTCATCACACACTCTGACTCATCACACACTCACTCACACACACTCACTCACACACACTCACTCACACACTCAGACTCACACACACTCAGACTCTTCACACACTCAGACTCTTCACACACTCAGACTCATCACACACTCACTCACACACTCAGACTCACACACACTCAGACTCATCACACACTCAGACTCACACACACTCAGACTCATTACACAGTCAGACTCATTACACAGTCAGACTCATCACACACTCAGACTCATCACACACTCACTCACACACTCAGACTCATCACACACTCACTCACACACTCAGACTCATCACACACTCACTCTCACACTCAGACTCATCACGCACTCAGACTCATCACACACTCACACACACAGACTCATCACACACTCACTCACACACAGACTCATCACACACTCACTCACACACAGACTTACACACACTCAGACTCATCACACACTCAGACTCATCACACACACAGACTCATTACACACTCACTCACACACTCAGACTCATCACACACTCAGACTCATCACACACTCAGACTCATCACACACTCACTCACACACTCAGACACATCACACACTCACTCACACACTCAGACTCACACACACTCAGACTCATTACACACTCAGACTCATCACACACACAGACTCATCACACACACAGACTCATCACACACACAGACTCATTACACACTCACTCACAGACTCAGACTCATCATACACTCAGACTCATCACACACTCAGACTCATCACACACTCACTCACACACACTCAGACTCATCACACACTCAGACTCATCACACACTCAGACTCATCACACACTCAGACTCATCACACACACAGACTCATTACACGCTCACTCACACACTCAGACTCATCACACACTCAGACTCATCACACACTCAGACTCATCACACACACAGACTCATTGCACACTCACTCACACACTCAGACTCATCACACGCTCACTCACACACTCAGACTTACACACACTCAGACTCATCACACACTCAGACTCATCACACACACAGACTCATTACACACTCACTCACACACTCAGACTCATCACACGCTCACTCACACACTCAGACTCACACACACTCAGACTCATCACACACTCAGACTCATCACACACTCAGACTCATCACACACTCACTCACACACTCAGACTCATCACACACTCACTCACACACAGTTTTACACACACTCAGACTCATCACACACTCAGACTCATCACACACACAGACTCATCACACACACAGACTCATCACACACACAGACTCATTACACACTCACTCACAGACTCAGACTCATCATACACTCAGACTCATCACACACTCAGACTCATCACACACTCAGACTCATCACACACTCAGACTCATCACACACTCAGACTCATCACACACTCACTCACACACTCAGACTCACACACACTCAGACTCTTCACACACTCAGACTCTTCACACACTCAGACTCATCACGCACTCAGACTCATCACACACTCACTCACACACTCAGACACATCACACACTCACTCACACACTCAGACTCACACACACTCAGACTCATTACACACTCAGACTCATCACACACTCAGACTCATCACACACTCACTCACACACTCAGACACATCACACACTCACACACACTCAGACTCATCACACACTCAGACTCATCACACACTCACTCACACACTCAGACACATCACACACTCACTCACACACTCAGACTCACACACACTCAGACTCATTACACAGTCAGACTCATCACACACTCACTCACACACTCAGACTCACACACACTCAGACTCATCACGCACTCAGACTCATCACGCACTCACTCACACACTCAGACTCATCACACACTCACACACACACTCAGACTCATCACACACTCACTCACACACAGACTTACACACACTCAGACTCATCACTCACACAGACTCATTACACACTCACTCACACACTCAGACTCACACACACTCAGACTCATCACACACTCAGACTCATCACACACTCAGACTCATCACACACTCACTCACACACTCAGACTCACACACACTCAGACTCACACACACTCAGACTCACACACACTCAGACTCATCACACACTCAGACTCATCACACACTCAGACTCATCACACACTCACTCACACACTCAGACACATCACACACTCACACACACTCAGACTCATCACACACTCAGACTCACACACACTCAGACTCATCACGCACTCAGACTCATCACACACTCACTCACACACTCAGACTCATCACACACTCACACACACACTCAGACTCATCACACACTCACTCACACACAGACTTACACACACTCAGACTCATCACACACTCAGACTCATCACACACACAGACTCATTACACACTCACTCACACACTCAGACTCACACACACTCAGACTCATCACACACTCAGACTCATCACACACTCTGACTCATCACACACTCGCTCACACACTCACTCACACACTCAGACTCACACACACTCAGACTCTTCACACACTCAGACTCTTCACACACTCAGACTCATCACACACTCACTCACACACTCAGACTCACACACACTCAGACTCATCACACACTCACTCTCACACTCAGACTCATCACGCACTCAGACTCATCACACACTCACTCACACACACAGACTCATCACACACTCACTCACACACTCAGACTCATCACACACTCACTCACACACAGACTTACACACACTCAGACTCATCACACACTCAGACTCATCACACACACAGACTCATTACACACTCACTCACACACTCAGACTCATCACACACTCAGACTCATCACACACTCAGACTCATCACACACTCACTCACACACTCAGACACATCACACACTCACTCACACACTCAGACTCACACACACTCACTCTCACACTCAGACTCATCACGCACTCAGACTCATCACACACTCACACACACAGACTCATCACACACACAGACTCATTACACACTCACTCACAGACTCAGACTCATCATACACTCAGACTCATCACACACTCAGACTCATCACACACTCAGACTCATCACACACTCAGACTCATCACACACTCACTCACACACTCAGACTCACACACACTCAGACTCTTCACACACTCAGACTCTTCACACACTCAGACTCATCACGCACTCAGACTCATCACACACTCACTCACACACTCAGACACATCACACACTCACTCACACACTCAGACTCACACACACTCAGACTCATTACACACTCAGACTCATCACACACTCAGACTCATCACACACTCACTCACACACTCAGACACATCACACACTCACACACACTCAGACTCATCACACACTCAGACTCATCACACACTCACTCACACACTCAGACACATCACACACTCACTCACACACTCAGACTCACACACACTCAGACTCATTACACAGTCAGACTCATCACACACTCACTCACACACTCAGACTCACACACACTCAGACTCATCACGCACTCAGACTCATCACGCACTCACTCACACACTCAGACTCATCACACACTCACACACACACTCAGACTCATCACACACTCACTCACACACAGACTTACACACACTCAGACTCATCACACACACAGACTCATTACACACTCACTCACACACTCAGACTCACACACACTCAGACTCATCACACACTCAGACTCATCACACACTCAGACTCATCACACACTCACTCACACACTCAGACTCACACACACTCAGACTCACACACACTCAGACTCATCACACACTCAGACTCATCACACACTCAGACTCATCACACACTCACTCACACACTCAGACACATCACACACTCACACACACTCAGACTCATCACACACTCAGACTCACACACACTCAGACTCATCACGCACTCAGACTCATCACACACTCACTCACACACTCAGACTCATCACACACTCACACACACACTCAGACTCATCACACACTCACTCACACACAGACTTACACACACTCAGACTCATCACACACTCAGACTCATCACACACACAGACTCATTACACACTCACTCACACACTCAGACTCACACACACTCAGACTCATCACACACTCAGACTCATCACACACTCAGACTCATCACACACTCGCTCACACACTCACTCACACACTCAGACTCACACACACTCAGACTCTTCACACACTCAGACTCTTCACACACTCAGACTCATCACACACTCACTCACACACTCAGACTCACACACACTCAGACTCATCACACACTCACTCTCACACTCAGACTCATCACGCACTCAGACTCATCACACACTCACTCACACACACAGACTCATCACACACTCACTCACACACTCAGACTCATCACACACTCACTCACACACAGACTTACACGCACTCAGACTCATCACGCACTCACTCACACACTCAGACTCATCACACACTCACTCTCACACTCAGACTCATCACGCACTCAGACTCATCACGCACTCACTCACACACTCAGACTCATCACACACTCACACACACACTCAGACTCATCACACACTCACTCACACACAGACTTACACACACTCAGACTCATCACACACACAGACTCATTACACACTCACTCACACACTCAGACTCACACACACTCAGACTCATCACACACTCAGACTCATCACACACTCAGACTCATCACACACTCAGACTCATCACACACTCACTCACACACTCAGACTCACACACACTCAGACTCACACACACTCAGACTCATCACACACTCAGACTCATCACACACTCAGACTCATCACACACTCACTCACACACTCAGACACATCACACACTCACACACACTCAGACTCATCACACACTCAGACTCACACACACTCAGACTCATCACGCACTCAGACTCATCACACACTCACTCACACACTCAGACTCATCACACACTCACACACACACTCAGACTCATCACACACTCACTCACACACAGACTTACACACACTCAGACTCATCACACACTCAGACTCATCACACACACAGACTCATTACACACTCACTCACACACTCAGACTCACACACACTCAGACTCATCACACACTCAGACTCATCACACACTCAGACTCATCACACACTCGCTCACACACTCACTCACACACTCAGACTCACACACACTCAGACTCTTCACACACTCAGACTCTTCACACACTCAGACTCATCACACACTCACTCACACACTCAGACTCACACACACTCAGACACATCACACACTCACTCTCACACTCAGACTCATCACGCACTCAGACTCATCACACACTCACTCACACACACAGACTCATCACACACTCACTCACACACTCAGACTCATCACACACTCACTCACACACAGACTTACACACACTCAGACTCATCACACACTCAGACTCATCACACACACATTCTCATTACACACTCACTCACACACTCAGACTCATCACACACTCAGACTCATCACACACTCAGACTCATCACACACTCACTCACACACTCAGACACATCACACACTCACTCACACACTCAGACTCACACACACTCAGACTCATTACACACTCAGACTCATCACACACTCAGACTCAACACGCACTCAGACTCATCACACACTCACTCACACACTCAGACTCATCACACGCTCACTCACACACTCAGACTTACACACACTCAGACTCATCACACACTCAGACTCATCACACACTCAGACTCATCACACACACAGACTCATCACACACTCACACACACAGACTCATTACACACTCACTCACACACTCAGACTCATCACACGCTCACTCACACACTCAGACTTACACACACTCAGACTCATCACACGCTCACTCACACACTCAGACTTACACACACTCAGACTCATCACACACTCAGACTCATCACACACACAGACTCATTACACACTCACTCACACACTCAGACTCATCACACGCTCACTCACACACTCAGACTCACACACACTCAGACTCATCACACACTCAGACTCATCACACACTCAGACTCATCACACACTCAGACTCATCACACACTCAGACTCATCACACACTGAGACTCATCACACACTCACTCACACACTCAGACTCATCACACACTCACTCACACACTCAGACTCATCACACACTCACTCACACACAGTTTTACACACACTCAGACTCATCACACACTCAGACTCATCACACACACAGACTCATCACACACACAGACTCATCACACACTCACTCACAGACTCAGACTCATCATACACTCAGACTCATCACACACTCAGACTCATCACACACTCAGACTCATCACACACTCACTCACACACTCAGACTCACACACACTCAGACTCTTCACACACTCAGACTCTTCACACACTCAGACTGATCACGCACTCAGACTCATCACGCACTCAGACTCATCACACACTCACTCACACACTCAGACACATCACACACTCACTCACACACTCAGACTCACACACACTCAGACTCATTACACACTCAGACTCATCACACACTCAGACTCATCACACACTCACTCACACACTCAGACACATCACACACTCACTCACACACTCAGACACACACACACTCAGACTCACACACACTCAGACTCATTACACAGTCAGACTCATCACACACTCAGACTCATCACACACTCACACACTCAGACTCACACACACTCAGACTCATCACGCACTCAGACTCATCACACACTCACTCACACACACAGACTCATCACACACTCACTCACACACTCAGACTCATCACACACTCACTCACACACAGACTTACACACACTCAGACTCATCACACACTCAGACTCATTACACACTCACTCACAGACTCAGACTCATCACACACTCACTCACACACACTCAGACTCATCACACACTCACGCACACACTCAGACTCATCACACACTCAGACTCACACACACTCAGACTCTTCACACACTCAGACTCTTCACACACTCACTCACACACTCAGACTCACACACAGTCAGACTCTTCACACACTCAGACTCATCACACACTCACTCACACACTCAGACACATCACACACTCACTCACACACACTCAGACTCATCACACACTCAGACTCATCACACACTCAGACTCATTACACAGTCAGACTCATCACACACTCAGACTCATCACACACTCAGATTCATCACACACTCACTCACACACTCAGACTCACACACACTCAGACTCATCACACACTCAGACTCATCACACACTCAGACTCATCACACACTCAGACTCATCACACACTCACTCACACACACAACTCATCACACACTCACTCACACACTCAGACTCATCACACACTCACTCACACACAGACTTACACACACTCAGACTCATCACACACTCAGACTCATCACACACACAGACTCATCACACACACAGACTCATCACACAGCAGACTCATTACACACACAGACTCATTACACACTCACTCACACACACTCAGACTCATCACACACTCACGCACACACTCAGACTCATCACACACTCAGACTCATCACACACTCAGACTCATCACACACTCACTCACACACTGAGACTCACACACACTCAGACTCACTCACACTCAGACTCACCACACACTCAGACTCACCACACACTCAGACTCATCACACACTCAGACTCATCACACACTCAGACTCATCACACACTCAGACTCACACACACTCAGACTCATCATACACTCAGACTCATCACACACTCACTCATCACACACTCAGACTCATCACACACTCAGACTCATCACACACTCTGACTCATCACACAATCTGACTCATCACACACTCACTCACACACACTCACTCACACACACTCACTCACACACTCAGACTCACACACACTCAGACTCTTCACACACTCAGACTCTTCACACACTCAGACTCTTCACACACTCAGACTCATCACACACTCACTCACACACTCAGACTCACACACACTCAGACTCATCACACACTCAGACTCACACACACTCAGACTCATTACACAGTCAGACTCATTACACAGTCAGACTCATCACACACTCAGACTCATCACACACTCAGACTCATCACACACTCACTCACACACTCAGACTCATCACACACTCACTCTCACACTCAGACTCATCACGCTCTCAGACTCATCACACACTCACTCACACACACACACAGACTCATCACACACTCACTCACACACTCAGACTCATCACACACTCACTCACACACAGACTTACACACACTCAGACTCATCACACACTCAGACTCATTACACACTCACTCACACACTCAGACTCATCACACACTCAGACTCATCACACACTCAGACTCATCACACACTCACTCACACACTCAGACACATCACACACTCACTCACACACTCAGACTCACACACACTCAGACTCATTACACACTCAGACTCATCACACACTCAGACTCATCACGCACTCAGACTCATCACACACTCAGACTCATCACACACACAGACTCATTACACACTCACTCACACACTCAGACTCATCACACACTCAGACTCATCACACACTCAGACTCATCACACACACAGACTCATTACACACTCACTCACACACTTAGACTCATCACACGCTCACTCACACACTCAGACTTACACACACTCAGACTCATCACACACTCAGACTCATCACACACACAGACTCATTACACACTCACTCACACACTCAGACTCATCACACGCTCACTCACACACTCAGACTCACACACACTCAGACTCATCACACACTCAGACTCATCACACACTCAGACTCATCACACACTCACTCACACACTCAGACTCATCACGCACTCGGACTCATCACACACTCACTCACACACACAGACTCATCACACACTCACTCACACACTCAGACTCATCACACACTCACTCACACACAGTTTTACACACACTCAGACTCATCACACACACAGACTCATCACACACACAGACTCATCACACACACAGACTCATCACACATACAGACTCATTACACACTCACTCACAGACTCAGACTCATCATACACTCAGACTCATCACACACTCAGACTCATCACACACTCACTCACACACACTCAGACTCATCACACACTCAGACTCATCACACACTCAGACTCATCACACACTCAGACTCATCACACACTCACTCACACACTCAGACTCACACACACTCAGACTCTTCACACACTCAGACTCTTCACACACTCAGACTCATCACGCACTCAGACTCATCACACACTCACTCACACACTCAGACACATCACACACTCACTCACACACTCAGACTCACACACACTCAGACTCATTACACACTCAGACTCATCACACACTCACTCACACACTCAGACACATCACACACTCACTCACACACTCAGACTCACACACACTCAGACTCATTACACAGTCAGACTCATCACACACTCAGACTCATCACACACTCACTCACACACTCAGACTCACACACACTCAGACTCATCACGCACTCAGACTCATCACGCACTCAGACTCATCACGCACTCAGACTCATCACACACTCACTCACACACACAGACTCATCACACACTCACTCACACACTCAGACTCATCACACACTCACTCACACACAGACTTACACACACTCAGACTCATCACACACTCAGACTCATCACACACACAGACTCATTGCACACACAGACTCATTACACACTCACTCACAGACTCAGACTCATCACACACTCACTCACACACACTCAGACTCATCACACACTCACGCACACACTCAGACTCATCACACACTCAGACTCACACACACTCAGACTCTTCACACACTCAGACTCTTCACACACTCACTCACACACTCAGACTCACACACACTCAGATTCATCACACACTCAGACTCATCACACACTCAGACTCATCACACACTCACTCACACACTCAGACTCATCACGCACTCAGACTCATCACACACTCACTCACACACACAGACTCATCACACACTCACTCACACACTCAGACTCATCACACACTCACTCACACACAGTTTTACACACACTCAGACTCATCACACACTCAGACTCATCACACGCACAGACTCATCACACACACAGACTCATTACACACACAGACTCATTACACACTCACTCACAGACTCAGACTCATCACACACTCAGACTCATCACACACTCACGCACACACACTCAGAATCATCACACACTCAGACTCATCACACACTCAGACTCATCACACACTCAGACTCATCACACACTCACTCACACACTCAGACTCACACACACTCAGACTCTTCACACACTCAGACTCATCACACACTCAGACTCATCACACACTCACTCACACACACTCAGACTCATCACACACTCAGACTCATTACACACTCAGACTCATCACACACTCAGACTCATCACACACTCACTCACACACTCAGACTCATCACACACTCACTCTCACACTCAGACTCATCAAGCACTCAGACTCATCACACACTCACTCACACACACAGACTCATCACACACTCACTCACACACTCAGACTCATCACACACTCACTCACACACAGACTTACACACACTCAGACTCATCACACACTCAGACTCATCACACACTCAGACTCATCACACACTCACGCACACACTCAGACTCTCACACTCAGACTCATCACACACTCAGACTCATCACACAATCACTCACACACTCAGACTCATCACACACAGACTCATCACACACTCAGACTCATCACACACTCACTCACACACTCAGACACATCACACGCTCACACACACTCAGACTCATCACACACTCAGACTCATCACACACTCAGACTCATCACACACTCACTCACACACTCAGACACATCACACACTCACTCACACACTCAGACTCACACACACTCAGACTCATCACACAGTCAGACTCATCACACACTCACACACACTCAGACTCACACACACTCAGACTCATCACGCACTCAGACTCATCACGCACTCACTCACACACTCAGACTCATCACACACTCACACACACACTCAGACTCATCACACACTCAGACTCATCACACACTCACTCACACACTCAGACTCATCACACACTCACTCACACACTCAGACTCATCACACACTCAGACTCATCACACACTCAGACTCATCACACACTCAGACTCATCACACACTCACTCACACACTCAGACACATCACACACTCACACACACTCAGACTCATCACACACTCAGACTCATCACACACTCACTCACACACTCAGACACATCACACACTCACTCACACACTCAGACTCACACACACTCAGACTCATTACACAGTCAGACTCATCACACACTCACTCACACACTCAGACTCACACACACTCAGACTCATCACGCACTCAGACTCATCACGCACTCACTCACACACTCAGACTCATCACACACTCACACACACACTCAGACTCTTCACACACTCACTCACACACAGACTTACACACACTCAGACTCATCACACACTCAGACTCATCACACACACAGACTCATTACACACTCACTCACACACTCAGACTCACACACACTCAGACTCATCACACACTCAGACTCATCACACACTCAGACTCATCACACACTCACTCACACACTCAGACACATCACACACTCACACACACTCAGACTCATCACACACTCAGACTCATCACACACTCAGACTCATCACACACTCACTCACACACTCAGACTCACACACACTCAGACTCATCACGCACTCAGACTCATCACACACTCACTCACACACTCAGACTCATCACACACTCACACACACACTCAGACTCATCACACACTCACTCACACACAGACTTACACACACTCAGACTCATCACACACTCAGACTCATCACACACACAGACTCATTACACACTCACTCACACACTCAGACTCACACACACTCAGACTCATCACACACTCAGACTCATCACACACTCAGACTCATCACACACTCGCTCACACACTCACTCACACACTCAGACTCACACACACTCAGACTCTTCACACACTCAGACTCTTCACACACTCAGACTCATCACACACTCACTCACACACTCAGACTCACACACACTCAGACTCATCACACACTCACTCTCACACTCAGACTCATCACGCACTCAGACTCATCACACACTCACTCACACACACAGACTCATCACACACTCACTCACACACTCAGACTCATCACACACTCACTCACACACAGACTTACACACACTCAGACTCATCACACACTCAGACTCATCACACACACAGACTCATTACACACTCACTCACACACTCAGACTCATCACACACTCAGACTCATCACACACTCAGACTCATCACACACTCACTCACACACTCAGACACATCACACACTCACTCACACACTCAGACTCACACACACTCAGACTCATTACACACTCAGACTCATCACACACTCAGACTCATCACGCACTCAGACTCATCACACACTCACTCACACACTCAGACTCATCACATGCTCACTCACACACTCAGACTTACACACACTCAGACTCATCACACACTCAGACTCATCACACACTCAGACTCATCACACACACAGACTCATTACACACTCACTCACACACTCAGACTCATCACACACTCAGACGCATCACACACTCAGACTCATCACACACACAGACTCATTACACACTCACTCACACACTCAGACTTATCACACACTCACTCACACACTCAGACTTACACACACTCAGACTCATCACACTCACAGACTCATTACACACTCACTCACACACTCAGACTCATCACACGCTCACTCACACACTCAGACTCACACACACTCAGACTCATCACACACTCAGACTCATCACACACTCAGACTCATCACACACTCACTCACACACTCAGACTCATCACACACTCAGACTCATCACACACTCAGACTCATCACACACACAGACTCATTACACACTCACTCACACACTTAGACTCATCACACGCTCACTCACACACTCAGACTTACACACACTCAGACTCATCACACACTCAGACTCATCACACACACAGACTCATTACACACTCACTCACACACTCAGACTCATCACACGCTCACTCACACACTCAGACTCACACACACTCAGACTCATCACACACTCAGACTCATCACACACTCAGACTCATCACACACTCACTCACACACTCAGACTCATCACGCACTCGGACTCATCACACACTCACTCACACACACAGACTCATCACACACTCACTCACACACTCAGACTCATCACACACTCACTCACACACAGTTTTACACACACTCAGACTCATCACACACACAGACTCATCACACACACAGACTCATCACACACACAGACTCATCACACATACAGACTCATTACACACTCACTCACAGACTCAGACTCATCATACACTCAGACTCATCACACACTCAGACTCATCACACACTCACTCACACACACTCAGACTCATCACACACTCAGACTCATCACACACTCAGACTCATCACACACTCAGACTCATCACACACTCAGACTCATCACACACTCAGACTCACACACACTCAGACTCTTCACACACTCAGACTCTTCACACACTCAGACTCATCACGCACTCAGACTCATCACACACTCACTCACACACTCAGACACATCACACACTCACTCACACACTCAGACTCACACACACTCAGACTCATTACACACTCAGACTCATCACACACTCACTCACACACTCAGACACATCACACACTCACTCACACACTCAGACTCACACACACTCAGACTCATTACACAGTCAGACTCATCACACACTCAGACTCATCACACACTCACTCACACACTCAGACTCACACACACTCAGACTCATCACGCACTCAGACTCATCACGCACTCAGACTCATCACGCACTCAGACTCATCACACACTCACTCACACACACAGACTCATCACACACTCACTCACACACTCAGACTCATCACACACTCACTCACACACAGACTTACACACACTCAGACTCATCACACACTCAGACTCATCACACACACAGACTCATTGCACACACAGACTCATTACACACTCACTCACAGACTCAGACTCATCACACACTCACTCACACACACTCAGACTCATCACACACTCACGCACACACTCAGACTCATCACACACTCAGACTCACACACACTCAGACTCTTCACACACTCAGACTCTTCACACACTCACTCACACACTCAGACTCACACACACTCAGATTCATCACACACTCAGACTCATCACACACTCAGACTCATCACACACTCACTCACACACTCAGACTCATCACGCACTCAGACTCATCACACACTCACTCACACACACAGACTCATCACACACTCACTCACACACTCAGACTCATCACACACTCACTCACACACAGTTTTACACACACTCAGACTCATCACACACTCAGACTCATCACACGCACAGACTCATCACACACACAGACTCATTACACACACAGACTCATTACACACTCACTCACAGACTCAGACTCATCACACACTCAGACTCATCACACACTCACGCACACACACTCAGAATCATCACACACTCAGACTCATCACACACTCAGACTCATCACACACTCAGACTCATCACACACTCACTCACACACTCAGACTCACACACACTCAGACTCTTCACACACTCAGACTCATCACACACTCAGACTCATCACACACTCACTCACACACACTCAGACTCATCACACACTCAGACTCATTACACACTCAGACTCATCACACACTCAGACTCATCACACACTCACTCACACACTCAGACTCATCACACACTCACTCTCACACTCAGACTCATCAAGCACTCAGACTCATCACACACTCACTCACACACACAGACTCATCACACACTCACTCACACACTCAGACTCATCACACACTCACTCACACACAGACTTACACACACTCAGACTCATCACACACTCAGACTCATCACACACTCAGACTCATCACACACTCACGCACACACTCAGACTCTCACACTCAGACTCATCACACACTCAGACTCATCACACAATCACTCACACACTCAGACTCATCACACACTCAGACTCATCACACACTCAGACTCATCACACACTCACTCACACACTCAGACACATCACACGCTCACACACACTCAGACTCATCACACACTCAGACTCATCACACACTCAGACTCATCACACACTCACTCACACACTCAGACACATCACACACTCACTCACACACTCAGACTCACACACACTCAGACTCATCACACAGTCAGACTCATCACACACTCACACACACTCAGACTCACACACACTCAGACTCATCACGCACTCAGACTCATCACGCACTCACTCACACACTCAGACTCATCACACACTCACACACACACTCAGACTCATCACACACTCAGACTCATCACACACTCACTCACACACTCAGACTCATCACACACTCACTCACACACTCAGACTCATCACACACTCAGACTCATCACACACTCAGACTCATCACACACTCAGACTCATCACACACTCACTCACACACTCAGACACATCACACACTCACACACACTCAGACTCATCACACACTCAGACTCATCACACACTCACTCACACACTCAGACACATCACACACTCACTCACACACTCAGACTCACACACACTCAGACTCATTACACAGTCAGACTCATCACACACTCACTCACACACTCAGACTCACACACACTCAGACTCATCACGCACTCAGACTCATCACGCACTCACTCACACACTCAGACTCATCACACACTCACACACACACTCAGACTCTTCACACACTCACTCACACACAGACTTACACACACTCAGACTCATCACACACTCAGACTAATCACACACACAGACTCATTACACACTCACTCACACACTCAGACTCACACACACTCAGACTCATCACACACTCAGACTCATCACACACTCAGACTCATCACACACTCACTCACACACTCAGACACATCACACACTCACACACACTCAGACTCATCACACACTCAGACTCATCACACACTCAGACTCATCACACACTCACTCACACACTCAGACTCACACACACTCAGACTCATCACGCACTCAGACTCATCACACACTCACTCACACACTCAGACTCATCACACACTCACACACACACTCAGACTCATCACACACTCACTCACACACAGACTTACACACACTCAGACTCATCACACACTCAGACTCATCACACACACAGACTCATTACACACTCACTCACACACTCAGACTCACACACACTCAGACTCATCACACACTCAGACTCATCACACACTCAGACTCATCACACACTCGCTCACACACTCACTCACACACTCAGACTCACACACACTCAGACTCTTCACACACTCAGACTCTTCACACACTCAGACTCATCACACACTCACTCACACACTCAGACTCACACACACTCAGACTCATCACACACTCACTCTCACACTCAGACTCATCACGCACTCAGACTCATCACACACTCACTCACACACACAGACTCATCACACACTCACTCACACACTCAGACTCATCACACACTCACTCACACACAGACTTACACACACTCAGACTCATCACACACTCAGACTCATCACACACACAGACTCATTACACACTCACTCACACACTCAGACTCATCACACACTCAGACTCATCACACACTCAGACTCATCACACACTCACTCACACACTCAGACACATCACACACTCACTCACACACTCAGACTCACACACACTCAGACTCATTACACACTCAGACTCATCACACACTCAGACTCATCACGCACTCAGACTCATCACACACTCACTCACACACTCAGACTCATCACATGCTCACTCACACACTCAGACTTACACACACTCAGACTCATCACACACTCAGACTCATCACACACTCAGACTCATCACACACACAGACTCATTACACACTCACTCACACACTCAGACTCATCACACACTCAGACGCATCACACACTCAGACTCATCACACACACAGACTCATTACACACTCACTCACACACTCAGACTTATCACACACTCACTCACACACTCAGACTTACACACACTCAGACTCATCACACTCACAGACTCATTACACACTCACTCACACACTCAGACTCATCACACGCTCACTCACACACTCAGACTCACACACACTCAGACTCATCACACACTCAGACTCATCACACACTCAGACTCATCACACACTCACTCACACACTCAGACTCATCACGCACTCAGACTCATCACACACTCACTCACACACACAGACTCATCACACACTCACTCACACACTCAGACTCATCACACACTCACTCACACACAGTTTTACACACACTCAGACTCATCACACACTCAGACTCATCACACACACAGACTCATCACACACACAGACTCATCACACACACAGACTCATTACACACTCACTCACAGACTCAGACTCATCATACACTCAGACTCATCACACACTCAGACTCATCACACACTCAGACTCATCACACACTCACTCACACACAGTCAGACTCATCACACACTCAGACTCATCACACACTCAGACTCATCACACACTCAGACTCATCACACACTCACTCACACACTCAGACTCACACACACTCAGACTCTTCACACACTCAGACTCTTCACACACTCAGACTCATCACGCACTCAGACTCATCACACACTCACTCACACACTCAGACACATCACACACTCACTCACACACTCAGACTCACACACACTCAGACTCATTACACACTCAGACTCATCACACACTCAGACTCATCACCCACTCACTCACACTCTCAGACACATCACACACTCACTCACACACTCAGACTCACACACACTCAGACTCATTACACAGTCAGACTCATCACACACTCAGACTCATCACACACTCACTCACACACTCAGACTCACACACACTCAGACTCATCACGCACTCAGACTCATCACGCACTCAGACTCATCACGCACTCACTCACACACACAGACTCATCACACACTCAGACTCATCACACACTCACTCACACACAGACTTACACACACTCAGACTCATCACACACTCAGACTCATCACACACTCAGACTCATCACACACTCAGACTCATCACACACACAGACTCATTACACACACAGACTCATTACACACTCACTCACAGACTCAGACTCATCACACACTCACTCACACACACTCAGACTCATCACACACTCACGCACACACTCAGACTCATCACACACTCAGACTCACACACACTCAGACTCTTCACACACTCAGACTCTTCACACACTCACTCACACACTCAGACTCACACACAGTCAGACTCTTCACACACTCAGACTCATCACACACTCACTCACACACTCAGACACATCACACACTCACTCACACACACTCAGACTCATCACACACTCAGACTCATTACACAGTCAGACTCATCACACACTCAGACTTATCACACACTCAGATTCATCACACACTCACTCACACACTCAGACTCATCACACACTCAGACTCATCACACACTCAGACTCATCACACACTCACTCACACACACAGACTCATCACACACTCACTCACACACTCAGACTCATCACACACTCACTCACACACAGACTTACACACACTCAGACTCATCACACACTCAGACTCATCACACACACAGACTCATCACACACACAGACTCATCACACAGCAGACTCATTACACACACAGAGTCATTACACACTCAATCACACACACTCAGACTCATCACACACTCACGCACACACTCAGACTCATCACACACTCAGACTTATCACACACTCAGACTCATCACACACTCACTCACACACTGAGACTCACACACACTCAGACTCACTCACACTCAGACTCACTACACACTCAGACTCACCACACACTCAGACTCACCACACACTCAGACTCATCACACACTCAGACTCAACACACACTCAGACTCAACACACACTCAGACTCATCACACACTCAGACTCACACACACTCAGACTCATCATACACTCAGACTCATCACACACTCACTCATCACACACTCAGACTCATCACACACTCAGACTCATCACACACTCTGACTCATCACACACTCAGACTCATCACACACTCTGACTCATCACACACTCACTCACACACACTCACTCATCACACACTCACTCACACACTCAGACTCATCACACACTCAGACTCATCACACACTCACTCACACACTCAGACTCATCACACACTCACTCACACACTCAGACTCATCACACACTAACTGTCACACTCAGACTCATCATGCACTCAGACTCATCACACACTCACTCACACACACAGACTCATCACACACTCACTCACACACTCAGACTCATCACACACTCACTCACACACAGACTTACACACACTCAGACTCATCACACACTCAGACTCATCACACACACAGACTCATTACACACTCACTCACACACTCAGACTCATCACACACTCAGACTCATCACACACTCAGACTCATCACACACTCACTCACACACTCAGACACATCACACACTCACTCACACACTCAGACTCACACACACTCAGTCTCATTACACACTCAGACTCATCACACACTCAGACTCATCACGCACTCAGACTCATCACACACTCAGACTCATCACACACTCAGACTCATCACACACACAGACTCATTACACACTCACTCACACACTCAGACTCATCACACACTCAGACTCATCACACACTCAGACTCATCACACACACAGACTCATTACACACTCACTCACACACTCAGACTCATCACACGCTCACTCACACACTCAGACTTACACACACTCAGACTCATCACACACTCAGACTCATCACACACACAGACTCATTACACACTCACTCACACACTCAGACTCATCACACGCTCACTCACACACTCAGACTCACACACACTCAGACTCATCACACACTCAGACTCATCACACACTCAGACTCATCACACACTCACTCACACACTCAGACTCATCACGCACTCAGACTCATCACACACTCACTCACACACACAGACTCATCACACACTCACTCACACACAGTTTTACACACACTCAGACTCATCACACACTCAGACTCATCACACACACAGACTCATCACACACACAGACTCATCACACACTCAGACTCATCACACACTCACTCACACACTCAGACACATCACACACTCACACACACTCAGACTCATCACACACTCAGACTCATCACACACTCACTCACACACTCAGACACATCACACACTCACTCACACACTCAGACTCACACACACTCAGACTCATTACACAGTCAGACTCATCACACACTCACTCACACACTCAGACTCATCACACACTCAGACTCATCACACACTCAGACTCATCACACACTCAGACTCATCACACACTCACTCACACACTCAGACACATCACACACTCACACACACTCAGACTCATCACACACTCAGACTCATCACACACTCACTCACACACTCAGACACATCACACACTCACTCACACACTCAGACTCACACACACTCAGACTCATTACACAGTCAGACTCATCACACACTCACTCACACACTCAGACTCACACACACTCAGACTCATCACGCACTCAGACTCATCACGCACTCACTCACACACTCAGACTCATCACACACTCACACACACACTCAGACTCTTCACACACTCACTCACACACAGACTTACACACACTCAGACTCATCACACACTCAGACTCATCACACACACAGACTCATTACACACTCACTCACACACTCAGACTCACACACACTCAGACTCATCACACACTCAGACTCATCACACACTCAGACTCATCACACACTCACTCACACACTCAGACACATCACACACTCACACACACTCAGACTCATCACACACTCAGACTCATCACACACTCAGACTCATCACACACTCACTCACACACTCAGACTCACACACACTCAGACTCATCACGCACTCAGACTCATCACACACTCACTCACACACTCAGACTCATCACACACTCACACACACACTCAGACTCATCACACACTCACTCACACACAGACTTACACACACTCAGACTCATCACACACTCAGACTCATCACACACACAGACTCATTACACACTCACTCACACACTCAGACTCACACACACTCAGACTCATCACACACTCAGACTCATCACACACTCAGACTCATCACACACTCGCTCACACACTCACTCACACACTCAGACTCACACACACTCAGACTCTTCACACACTCAGACTCTTCACACACTCAGACTCATCACACACTCACTCACACACTCAGACTCACACACACTCAGACTCATCACACACTCACTCTCACACTCAGACTCATCACGCACTCAGACTCATCACACACTCACTCACACACACAGACTCATCACACACTCACTCACACACTCAGACTCATCACACACTCACTCACACACAGACTTACACACACTCAGACTCATCACACACTCAGACTCATCACACACACAGACTCATTACACACTCACTCACACACTCAGACTCATCACACACTCAGACTCATCACACACTCAGACTCATCACACACTCATTCACACACTCAGACACATCACACACTCACTCACACACTCAGACTCACACACACTCAGACTCATTACACACTCAGACTCATCACACACTCAGACTCATCACGCACTCAGACTCATCACACACTCACTCACACACTCAGACTCATCACATGCTCACTCACACACTCAGACTTACACACACTCAGACTCATCACACACTCAGACTCATCACACACTCAGACTCATCACACACACAGACTCATTACACACTCACTCACACACTCAGACTCATCACACACTCAGACTCATCACACACTCAGACTCATCACACACACAGACTCATTACACACTCACTCACACACTCAGACTTATCACACACTCACTCACACACTCAGACTTACACACACTCAGACTCATCACACTCACAGACTCATTACACACTCACTCACACACTCAGACTCATCACACGCTCACTCACACACTCAGACTCACACACACTCAGACTCATCACACACTCAGACTCATCACACACTCAGACTCATCACACACTCACTCACACACTCAGACTCATCACGCACTCAGACTCATCACACACTCACTCACACACACAGACTCATCACACACTCACTCACACACTCAGACTCATCACACACTCACTCACACACAGTTTTACACACACTCAGACTCATCACACACTCAGACTCATCACACACACAGACTCATCACACACACAGACTCATCACACACACAGACTCATTACACACTCACTCACAGACTCAGACTCATCATACACTCAGACTCATCACACACTCAGACTCATCACACACTCAGACTCATCACACACTCACTCACACACAGTCAGACTCATCACACACTCAGACTCATCACACACTCAGACTCATCACACACTCAGACTCATCACACACTCACTCACACACTCAGACTCACACACACTCAGACTCTTCACACACTCAGACTCTTCACACACTCAGACTCTTCACACACTCAGACTCATCACGCACTCAGACTCATCACACACTCACTCACACACTCAGACACATCACACACTCACTCACACACTCAGACTCACACACACTCAGACTCATTACACACTCAGACTCATCACACACTCAGACTCATCACCCACTCACTCACACTCTCAGACACATCACACACTCACTCACACACTCAGACTCACACACACTCAGACTCATTACACAGTCAGACTCATCACGCACTCAGACTCATCACACACTCACTCACACACTCAGACTCACACACACTCAGACTCATCACGCACTCAGACTCATCACGCACTCAGACTCATCACGCACTCACTCACACACACAGACTCATCACACACTCAGACTCATCACACACTCACTCACACACAGACTTACACACACTCAGACTCATCACACACTCAGACTCATCACACACTCAGACTCATCACACACTCAGACTCATCACACACACAGACTCATTACACACACAGACTCATTACACACTCACTCACAGACTCAGACTCATCACACACTCACTCACACACACTCAGACTCATCACACACTCACGCACACACTCAGACTCATCACACACTCAGACTCACACACACTCAGACTCTTCACACACTCAGACTCTTCACACACTCACTCACACACTCAGACTCACACACAGTCAGACTCTTCACACACTCAGACTCATCACACACTCACTCACACACTCAGACACATCACACACTCACTCACACACACTCAGACTCATCACACACTCAGACTCATTACACAGTCAGACTCATCACACACTCAGACTTATCACACACTCAGATTCATCACACACTCACTCACACACTCAGACTCATCACACACTCAGACTCATCACACACTCAGACTCATCACACACTCACTCACACACACAGACTCATCACACACTCACTCACACACTCAGACTCATCACACACTCACTCACACACAGACTTACACACACTCAGACTCATCACACACTCAGACTCATCACACACACAGACTCATCACACACACAGACTCATCACACAGCAGACTCATTACACACACAGAGTCATTACACACTCAATCACACACACTCAGACTCATCACACACTCACGCACACACTCAGACTCATCACACACTCAGACTTATCACACACTCAGACTCATCACACACTCACTCACACACTGAGACTCACACACACTCAGACTCACTCACACTCAGACTCACTACACACTCAGACTCACCACACACTCAGACTCACCACACACTCAGACTCATCACACACTCAGACTCAACACACACTCAGACTCAACACACACTCAGACTCATCACACACTCAGACTCACACACACTCAGACTCATCATACACTCAGACTCATCACACACTCACTCATCACACACTCAGACTCATCACACACTCAGACTCATCACACACTCTGACTCATCACACACTCAGACTCATCACACACTCTGACTCATCACACACTCACTCACACACACTCACTCATCACACACTCACTCACACACTCAGACTCATCACACACTCAGACTCATCACACACTCACTCACACACTCAGACTCATCACACACTCACTCACACACTCAGACTCATCACACACTAACTGTCACACTCAGACTCATCATGCACTCAGACTCATCACACACTCACTCACACACACAGACTCATCACACACTCACTCACACACTCAGACTCATCACACACTCACTCACACACAGACTTACACACACTCAGACTCATCACACACTCAGACTCATCACACACACAGACTCATTACACACTCACTCACACACTCAGACTCATCACACACTCAGACTCATCACACACTCAGACTCATCACACACTCACTCACACACTCAGACACATCACACACTCACTCACACACTCAGACTGACACACACTCAGTCTCATTACACACTCAGACTCATCACACACTCAGACTCATCACGCACTCAGACTCATCACACACTCAGACTCATCACACACTCAGACTCATCACACACACAGACTCATTACACACTCACTCACACACTCAGACTCATCACACACTCAGACTCATCACACACTCAGACTCATCACACACACAGACTCATTACACACTCACTCACACACTCAGACTCATCACACGCTCACTCACACACTCAGACTTACACACACTCAGACTCATCACACACTCAGACTCATCACACACACAGACTCATTACACACTCACTCACACACTCAGACTCATCACACGCTCACTCACACACTCAGACTCACACACACTCAGACTCATCACACACTCAGACTCATCACACACTCAGACTCATCACACACTCACTCACACACTCAGACTCATCACGCACTCAGACTCATCACACACTCACTCACACACACAGACTCATCACACACTCACTCACACACAGTTTTACACACACTCAGACTCATCACACACTCAGACTCATCACACACACAGACTCATCACACACACAGACTCATCACACACACAGACTCATTACACACTCACTCACAGACTCAGACTCATCATACACACAGACTCATCACACACTCAGACTCATCACACACTCACTCACACACACTCAGACTCATCACACACTCAGACTCATCACACACTCAGACTCATCACACACTCAGACTCATCACACACTCACTCACACACTCAGACTCACACACACTCAGACTCTTCACACACTCAGACTCTTCACACACTCAGACTCATCACGCACTCAGACTCATCACACACTCACTCACACACTCAGACACATCACACACTCACTCACACACTCAGACTCACACACACTCAGACTCATTACACACTCAGACTCATCACACACTCAGACTCATCACACACTCACTCACACACTCAGACACATCACACACTCACTCACACACTCAGACTCACACACACTCAGACTCATTACACAGTCAGACTCATCACACACTCAGACTCATCACACACTCACTCACACACTCAGACTCACACACACTCAGACTCATCACGCACTCAGACTCATCACGCACTCAGACTCATCACGCACTCAGACTCATCACACACTCACTCACACACACAGACTCATCACACACTCACTCACACACTCAGACTCATCACACACTCACTCACACACAGACTTACACACACTCAGACTCATTACACACTCAGACTCATCACACACACAGACTCATTACACACACAGACTCATTACACACTCACTCACAGACTCAGACTCATCACACACTCACTCACACACACTCAGACTCATCACACACTCACGCACACACTCAGACTCATCACACACTCAGACTCACACACACTCAGACTCTTCACACACTCAGACTCTTCACACACTCACTCACACACTCAGACTCACACACACTCAGACTCATCACACACTCAGACACATCACACACTCAGACTCATCACACACTCACTCACACACTCAGACTCATCACGCACTCAGACTCATCACACACTCACTCACACACACAGACTCATCACACACTCACTCACACACTCAGACTCATCACACACTCACTCACACACAGTTTTACACACACTCAGACTCATCACACACTCAGACTCATCACACACACAGACTCATCACACACACAGACTCATTACACACACAGACTCATTACACACTCACTCACAGACTCAGACTCATCACACACTCAGACTCATCACACACTCACTCACACACACTCAGACTCATCACACACTCAGACTCATCACACACTCAGACTCATCACACACTCACTCACACACTCAGACTCACACACACTCAGACTCTTCACACACTCAGACTCATCACACACTCAGACTCATCACACACTCACTCACACACACTCAGACTCATCACACACTCAGACTCATTACACACTCAGACTCATTACACACTCAGACTCATTACACACTCAGACTCATCACACACTCAGACTCATCACACACTCACTCACACACACTCAGACTCATCACACACTCAGACTCATTACACACTCAGACTCATCACACACTCAGACTCATCACACACTCACTCACACACTCAGACACATCACACACTCACTCACACACTCAGACTCACACACACTCAGACTCATTACACAGTCAGACTCATCACACACTCAGACTCATCACACACTCACTCACACACTCAGACTCACACACACTCAGACTCACACGCACTCAGACTCATCACGCACTCAGACTCATCACACACTCACTCACACACACAGACTCATCACACACTCACTCACACACTCAGACCCATCACACACTCACTCACACACAGACTTACACACACTCAGACTCATCACACTCTCAGACTCATCACACACACAGACTCATTACACACTCACTCACAGACTCAGACTCATCACACACTCACTCACACACACTCAGACTCATCACACACTCACGCACACACTCAGACTCATCACACACTCAGACTCTTCACACACTCAGACTCTTCGCACACTCACTCACACACTCAGACTCACACACAGTCAGACTCTTCACACACTCAGACTCATCACACACTCACTCACACACTCAGACACATCACACACTCACTCACACACACTCAGACGCATCACACACTCAGACTCATTACACAGTCAGACTCATCACACACTCAGACTCATCACACACTCAGATTCATCACACACTCACTCACACACTCAGACTCACACACACTCAGACTCATCACACACTCAGACTCATCACACACTCAGACTCATCACTCACTCAGACTCATCACACACTCACACTCATCACACACTCACTCACACACACAGACTCATCACACACTCACTCACACACTCAGACTCATCACACACTCACTCACACACAGACTTACACACACTCAGACTCATCACACACTCAGACTCATCACACACACAGACTCATCACACACACAGACTCATCACACAGCAGACTCATTACACACACAGACTCATTACACACTCACTCACACACACTCAGACTCATCACACACTCACGCACACACTCAGACTCATCACACACTCAGACTCATCACACACTCAGACTCATCACACACTCACTCACACACTGAGACTCACACACACTCAGACTCACTACACACTCAGACTCACCACACACTCAGACTCATCACACACTCAGACTCATCACACACTCAGACTCATCACACACTCAGACTCATCACACACTCAGACTCACACACACTCAGACTCATCATACACTCAGACTCATCACACACTCACTCATCACACACTCAGACTCATCACACACTCAGACTCATCACACACTCTGACTCATCACACACTCAGACTCATCACACACTCTGACTCATCACACACTCACTCACTCACACACACTCACTCACACACACTCAGACTCATCACACACTCAGACTCATCACACAGTCAGACTCACACACACTCAGACTCATCACACATTCAGACTCATCACACATTCAGACTCATCACACACTCACTCACACACTCAGACTCACACACACTCAGACTCATCACACACTCACTCACACACTCAGACTCACACACACTCAGACTCATCACACACTCAGACTCATCACACACTCTCTCATACACACTCAGTCTCACACACTCTCAGACTCATCACACACTCAGACTCATCACACACTCACTCATGCACACTCAGACTCATCATACACTCAGACTCATCACACACTCACTCACACACTCAGACTCATCGCACACTCAGACTCATCGCACACTCAGACTCATCGCACACTCACTCACACACTCAGACTCACACACACTCAGACTCATCACACACTCAGACTCATCACACACTCACTCATACTCAGACTCACACACAGTCAGACTCACACACACTCAGATTCATCACACACTCACTCATACACACTCACTTGTACACACTTACTCATACACACTCAATCACACACACTCACTCATACACACGCACACTCACCCTCACCCTTCACACACACCCGCAGATAAAAGCTGAAACACTCTCAAACTCACTGTCACACACTCACTCACCCTCACATACTCACTCACACCCATTCACACACCCTCACACACACTCACACCCATTCACATTCACCCTCACACACTCACACACTCCTGCAAACACACAGATTCATACACAAATAGGGCAGCATTTCCCTGCGGGCTGCAGGACCCCTCTGACAAGCTGAAATAGGGTCAGAGCCCGCACTGTGTGGGGAGCAGTTACTCACCTGTGATTTCCCCCCAATTGGTCAATTAATAGCCTGATGGCGGGTAGCCTCTCGAAGTTGGAGGGCCAATGGGAGGTCTTCCAGCTTGGAAGCTGCAGCAGGTTGCCATGGCAGGTAAGTGAGGGAGATGACACCCCAAGAGGGAGGCACCCTCTCTCCAACTTCTTAAAATCTAAAATAAGAAAAGGCCCTTACAGCTGAGCCACCACTGTGGAGAGAGAATCCCTCTACAGGGTGGACTGTGGCTGCAGCTCTACTCAGACAGGAAGGGCCTCTAAGCCTGCCTGGGAGGCACTGTTGCCCCACCAGCTGCGGGGCCTGGCGGCCAAATGGAAAATCCCAGTCGGCCTCCAACAATAGACCTTAATAGGCCTTTAAGTGCTTCAATTAGCTACTCACTTCTTGTGGGCAGATAGCCTTGCCGCACGCTCCCCCATCCTGCCTCCGGGAAAATCACCGGGGTGGGGGTGGGCAGGATCGGGTAACTGGCATGCCGGCCAGTGGCGTGAAACTTCGCGCCCGCGCACCTCCACTCCCGTTGCTATCGGCACCTAAATATTCAGCCCATAGAGTCATACATTCAGGCACATGCACCCTCTCGCACATGCTCACACTCACAGGCACACACTCACTCGCACTGACACTGCCACACAAAGACACAGACTCATACACGTAGATTCACAAGCACAGACACACACACAGCGTCATATACAGACACAGATACACGCTCACTCACAGACACACAAACACACCCATGCAAACAGAATCACACACTCAAAAGTACACACATGCTCACACAGACACACACACTTACATATTCACAGATACGTTCACACACACACACTCAGGAAACATACAAACATATTCATATACACAGACATACACAGTCTCATACACTCACACATGCTCAGATTCAGGCACACTCACACACCAACACTCACACACACCTCGAAATTGAGCTGTGTTCCCTGCCACCTGTTAAAGGGCCTCATTTAAAATGCCCACTGAGACTGGTTTATGGGAAATATTTCAATGCGTCTCCTCCCACCTTGGCTCTCATGAATGGCTTCATTCTGCCGCTGGCTCTCAATAGATACATTATTGCCTCGCCCGTAGTCCGACAGAATCTATCCATCATCATCAGAGCATCTTTGTGTCTGGGGCCTGGGTAGAAAAACATTTGCAACTTAAACACTCGGTTGCTTGCGAAAAATCAGTGTAAGGGCTTTTCACTTAATCCTTTTCATGGAATTAAAAGGTAAGATTAAAAAGTTTTTTTGGGGGTGGTGTTGTGGGGATGGGCCAATTTCTTCCCTGTCCTCCTCTGTAGCTCATTGCTGGGCCTGGGTATTTGGTCTGGCAATGCTGCCTCACCCGGGAGAAAAAATGCTTCATTTGTGAGTGTTTGACAAGCTGTTCACCCCATGGAGGCCTCACAGCCAAGCCTGTTCTCTGTGTTTGTGTGTGTGTGCACGCGCTTGCGATTTTTACACGGATGCAGATACTGCCGTGTGGCCTCTCATCCTCCAAAGCCACCTTGTGCTGGAGGCAGGGCTCCCGAGGCTGGGCCGAAAAGGCAGGGGGAACCCCACCTCTGCATTTTCTCGGCGCCCCCCGGAGCAATCCACTGTTCTTTTTGTGTCAAAGTTTCAGGAACCAGGATCCCTTAAAGACTTTAAAGGGACAGGGATCTGGCCTCCAAGAGCTGCCAGCCAATCAGAGGGCTGGCAGCTCAACAGTATTGGCAGGGCCACCAGGAGCGATGGCCACAGCTGGAACTGCAGAGGCTGCAGACCCAGACCCAGCGGTGGAACCCTGGAATAGAGGTAGGTGAGGCGGGGTCACCAGGGCCATTCTGGAAGCCCATGGCAAGGGGTGGCTGGGGTGTGGTCTTGCAGTCCAGCAGGAGAGGGTACTTGGGGGCTGAATTGGTTCCCAGTGGGGGTCCTCCATGGGCCACAAATTGCTCACACAGGACGGAGCCCACCCAATAGCCTGCAGGATTTACAAGTCGTCCTCCCCATATGGCAGAGGCCCCCTCGTTCTCCCCCTCCCCGCTGCTGCTGACAAGATCCAAGCGGCAGCAAGAAGCACCTAATTGGCTGTTAATAGGCCACTTAAGAGCCCCAGTTAGTCTCTGGATGGGAAGGCCATTGTCGGCCTATCCCTCCCCTGGAAGATCGCTGGGCGATGGGGAGGCGATGGTTCCTCCGCCCTGTCACCCATCGCAATATTCCATATTCCCCCCCGCCTCCGATTCCGTCTTGGGGTAGTCCATAAAATCCAGCCCCTAGAGTTGCCAACCTTCCAGGAATCGCAAGGAATTAAGATTAATCTCCCAGGAACATTGTAGGAGCAAATCCTGGGGGAAAACAACATCACGGCATTAAAAAAAAAATTTTTTCAAAGATTTGTTTGCACACTTTTGTTTATTAGTATTAAAATATGGCAGTGATGGAAATAAAAAGGGCCTGTTTGACTGGACAGGTTAGTTGGAGATTTTTTTTATTCGTTTATGGGCATTGCTGACGAGGCCAGCATTTGTTGCCCATCCCTAATTGCCCTTGAACTGAGTGGCTTGCTAGGCCATTTCAGAGGGCAATTAAGAGTCAACCACATTGCTGTGGGTCTGAAGTCACATGTAGGCCAGACCAGGTAAGGACAGCAGATTTCCTTCCCTAAAGGACATTAGTGAACCAGATGGGTTTTTACCACAATTGGCAATGGTGTCATGGTCACCATTAGACTGGCGTTTAATTCCAGATTTATTAATTGAATTAAAATGTCACTGTCTGCCGTGGTGGGATTCAAACCCATGCCCCCAGAGCATTAGCCTGGGGCTCTGGGTTACTAGTCCAGCGACATTACCACTACACCACCACCTCCCCCAAGAGGTCATGTGAGGAAACCTCTGATAATACGTCCAACCAGAGTTGGTGATGCGACGTCTCAGATGGTTTCGGAATCCATGAACCGTGTGGCTTTACCTAACACCTTTCACCAGCCTTTATATATTTCAGAAGGCTTCAAATGTGCCGGAATGACCTTTGAACTGCATATTCAGTTCACAATGAAACCCCCTCAGCAGGTAAAACAAACTGGGATTTCGGAATAACACGAACCTTATCAAAATAGCTGTAAAGAGAAAGACTTGCATTTATATTGCACCTTTCGCGACCCAAAGCATTTTATGTCCAATGAAGTACTTTTGAAGTGTAGTCACTTTTGTAATGTAGGGAATGCAGCAGCCAATTTGTGCACAGCAAGCTCCCACAAACAACAACAAAATAAACAATCAGATAACTTGTTTTTAGGTAAGAGCTGAGGGATAAATATTGGCCAGGACAAGAGGGAGAATTGCCCTGCTCTTCCTCAAGTACTATCATGTGATCTTTTACATTCACCTGAGAGGACAGATAAGGCCTCAGTTTAACATCTCATCTTAATGCCAGCACCTCCAACAGTGCAGCTACACCTCAGTACTGCATTAGAAATGCCAGCATGCTTTATGTACTCAACTCTCTCAGAAGTGAGAGTGCTACTTACTGAGCCAGAATTTACATTGCACCCAAATACCAATGAGGTACAATGATCTATGGACTGACCCTGAAGCAACGTATGGGGAGGTAAGAAGGAGTGTGGTGAATATGGTGGTTGCTTCCATTGAATGACAGCCTATTAGCTTAGTGTAAGAGAGCTACAGGGATTAGCCAAACATCATTTCCCACAAGTCTGCCTCTGCCAACTGAGAGTGGGTTGTGATTAATGTAACCTCAACAAGCAAAACCTTTTAATGTTCGACACAATCGCAACCCTCCAATTATGGTTTCTCTCTCTCTCTCTCTCACGAAAGCAAATCAGGCCTGAGCGGCCTACAAAGGGATCAGTTACTCTGGACAAGCCTGAATCAGAGGCTTGCAGTGTGTCTGCTGATCTCGGCTATCGCCTGTCTTTCAAGAGCTTCACAACCTGCAATTATGGGCTCGTTTGTCAAGGGATACAGTAACAGGCCTAGACTCTCACTGTGGACGGCAGCCTGGAGGCAAGAAGGAAACAACAGACAGCAAACAAATTGTTCTGTAATGACTACTGAGTTATTGCTCAACTCAGCTGCCAAATCTGACTGTGGATCTTTAAAGTCTTTATTAGACAATAAAGGATAATTGTAGGGATGGCAGACCACACTAAAACACCCTGATGCTTCTCTGATATTTGCTTTGCCTTGTACAATTCTATTTCTGCCAGCCTTTCCACACACTTGTTCTTCAAGCACTTTGCAGTTCATTCACAAGAACCTCTACCCACTCCACCCACCCCTAGTGGTGGCACTGTCGCTGTGGCTCCAATCCATAGGTACCGGTTACTCTCGGTGCCTCACCCAAGGATCTATTGTGCAGGACAAGGCACTTGTGTTGGTGGGCTTCTCTCAGAATCTACAGACCAGAAACATACGAACATACAAATTAGGAGCAGGAGTAGGCCATTCGGCCCATTTGATCCAGGCCTGAGCTTATGCTCCACACTCCCTGGTGCAGAGGTCTCTAACCCAGTCCCACACTCTCTGGTCCAGGTACTGTGTAGGGATCTCCATGATTCACTTCCACACCAGCTAGTGCATTTACCCACTGAATCATCAAAGTAACCACCAATAAGATTTAAAAAAAAACTTATTGAAAATCAGTCAATCTCATCGCTTCGGTCCCCAATATTGGTTAAGTAAGGCAGCCAGCTTCTTAGGAGCCTTCCTCTTTTAAAAAATAAGCACAGCTTTCTGTATCAACAAAGCTCAGTCATCCCATTTGCTTGTAAAGTCTGGTGATAGCTGCAGCCATAAATTCCCCATAATACTTATGAATTTAATGTGTAATACACAATTTCCACAGACCTATTAACCCCCTAAGTACTCAATGTTTTATGTAGCTTTCAGTGCACGAGTCAGGTTTACCTTTGGCTGTGATCTATAACATGTGAAGAGTTTTCCATAACTTTGTTTCTGAATTTGATACTGGTTTACCTGTTGTTACACTTTGGTTACAAAGGTTCAAGAGGCATGCAGAGCCTGATAGCGTGCTTGATTATAATTGTATATTGCTCAGGACAGTATTAATTATAACTACATGTCCTACATTGTCTCTCGGTCTGGCAATGCCTCGCTTTTCAAATCACTCCATGGTCTCACCCCTCCTTGTCTCTATAACCTTCTCTGGCTCCAAAGATTTCTGTGTTCCTCCAATTCTGGCCTCTTGCGCATTCCTAAATTTTCCTCCACCATTGACGGCCATGTCTTCAGCTGCCAAGGCCCTAAGCTCTGGAACTCCCTCCTTAAACTGCTCTACCTCTCTTTCCTCCTTTAAGATGCTCCTTAACACCTACTTCTTTGACCAAACCTTTGGTCACCTGTTCTAATTGTATTTGATAATTCTCCTTTGAAGTGTCTTGGGACGTTTTACTGTTTTAAAGGTGCTATATAAATGCAAGTTGTTGTATCGTGCGTCTGCCATCCTGCAAATATCACACTTCAAAGGATTGAAAGTACACAAAAAAAAAAGAGCAAGCCGACCATTTCCTTCTCACCTCTTCTGACCCGGCGTTAGAAATTTACAGGCACATGCCACTCTTTAGTAGTTCCTCACTAATGGCAATTAACCTCAGAATTCACAGCAATGGGACTTGTGGCCTTAAAGGGACAGCTCAATTCAAATTCAGCTGAACCTTACCAGCAGATTTGTAGGTTACATGGGCGGACACTGCATTTGTTATAAAGATCATTTTCATTTCTCTTAACAAGAGCAAAGTACAAGATGTCCACGAATACTATTTGTGTTCAGCACCTTACATGTTGGGAATTTTCAAAGCACCTCACATTATGGTCACTTTAGGACTATGGTGACCAATGTTCCCTCTAAGTTGGGCATGTCCGCTACTGTGCAGCAACCATGAAGGTACGGTGCAGGCCGCTCACCCGCTGTTCCTTTTTAAATACCACGCATGTGTGGCAATGAGGTACCGCGCATTGAAATGCACAACAAATAAAACTTAGAGGGATCATAGGTGGTGAAATTAATGCAGGCTTTGTATGCCAGAAATGTCCAAGAAATGAAAATATTGATACAGTCATATAAAGCTCTGCTGAGACACCACCTGGAGTTCTAGACACTGCACCTCAGGAAGGATATACTGGCCTTAAAAAGGCTGCAGCGCAGATTCACCAGAATGATACCAGGACTCATAGGGTTAAAATATGAGGACAGGTTGCATAGACTGAGCTTGTATCCCTCAAGTATAAAAGATTAATGGATGATCTAACTGAGGTGTTTAAGAAGATTAAAAGATTTAATAGGTTAGATAGAGATAAACTGATCCCTCAGGTGGGGTGGACCCAGAACAAAAACTTAAAATTCGAGCCAAGTTGTTCAGAGGTGATGTCAGGAAACACTTCATACAAAGGGTAGTGGAAATCAGAAACATATATGGAGTTAGGTCGTAGATCAGCCGTGATCTCATTGAATGGTGGAACAGGTTCGAGGGTGAAATGGCCTCCTCCTCTTCCTTTGTTCCTATATTGTTATTTACCTGCAGTCTTCAGAAGAAAGGCTAGAGCTCTAGAAAACTGGAATTCTATACAATAGAAGCAGTTTGGTCCATTACGTTTTACATATTGAGAGTGATTAGGAAGAGGGTTTGGTCCATTAAATTCTATACAGTGAATAGAAAGGAATTTGGCCCATGGAATTCTATATACTGGGAGACAATGGGAAAGAATTCACTATGTTGGAATTCTATACAGTGAAGGTGAATGGGAAGAGGTTTGGTCCATTGAAATCTATCCAATGGGAAAGGGGTTGTCCATTGGAATTCTATATAGTGGAAGTTAATGGGACAGCATTTGGTCCATTGATGTACTGTTTATTGGGAGTTAATGAGATATACTTTAGTCCATTAAAATTTGTTACAATGTGAGCGTATGGGAATTATGTTTTTTTTTAATTTGTTCTTAGAATGTAAGTGTTGCTGGCAAGCATTCATCCCTAATTGCCTTGAGAAGGTGGTGGTGAATTGCTTTCTTGAACCACTGCAGTCCATGAGGTGTAGGAACACCCACAGTAGGGAGAGAGTTCCAGGATTTTGGCCCAGTGACAGTGAAGGAATGGTGATATAGTCCCAAGTCAGATGGTGTGTGACTTGGAGGGGAACTTGCAGGCGGTGGTGTTCCCATGCGCCTGCTGCCCTTGTCCTTCTAGATGGTAGAGTGGCAGGTTTAGAAGGTACTGTTGAAGTAAAGGTCTGCAAAGGAAACCCAACTTGAGCCCGAATGCCGTACCCAGAAGTCCGACCCGACCCATGTCGTCGGGACCCATTGGGGTCCGGTCGGGTAGCAGGCTTTTACATCAGTACATGTGTAAAGGCCTATTACCCCACCCGACCCTGACAGGACTCAACGACGTGTGTCAGATTCGGGTCAGGTCGGACTTCCGAGTCTGGCATTCAGGCTCGGGTCGGGTTTCCTTTGCAGACCTTTCTGTTGGAGGAGCTTTGGCAAATTTCTGCATTGCATCTTATAGAAGGTACACTCTGCAGTCACTGTGCACCAGTGGCAGAAGGAGTGAATACTTAAGGTGGTGGATGGTGTTCCAATCAAGCAGACTCCTTTTTCTTGGATGGTGTCGAACTTCTTGAGTGTTGTTGGAGCTGCACCCATCCAGGCAAGTGGAGAGTATTCCATCACACTCCTGACTTGTGCCTTGTAGATGGTGGACAGGCTTTGGGGAGTCAGGAGGCAAGCTACTCATTGCAGAGCTCCCAGATTTGCTCTTGTAGCCACAGTATTTACATGGCTGTACTAAACTCCAGAAAGCTCGTTATGGAAGGATAATGCTGGAGTCTATCTTTACTCAATTTCACATTTATTGTACAGAGTAAAGGATTACAAGCATGTAATTCCTCACTCAAACCCTCCACCATTCTCAGTAAGTGTTATAAGTAAGACCCCAATTAACACCCTCCACCTGCATTTAATCAAACAATTGATACACAATTAACAGATGTTCCAGTTAAATTTCTGGTCAGTGGTGACCAGATTAGATTCTCTCTTGTTGGAGGTGGTCATTGTTTGGCACTTGTGTGATGTGAATGTTACTTGCCACTTATTAGCCCCAAGCATGAATGTTGTTTAGATCTTGAAGCATGCGGGTATGAGCTGCTTCAGCATCTTGGTAACTTGTTCCATCATTACCAAGTGAAAATTAAGCACCTTCCTTCACACTGGGGTAGACCCGATTAACATGGCCTTATTTTGATTTCCAAAAACCCAAATGGAGCCCTTCAAGGTTTAAAGTTTTGTTAGTGAGAACTTTTTGGTTTCATTAAAGAAAAACATTTCCGTGTCATGCTGTAGGTATTATTTATATCAGTCTGCCAGTTTGATTTTCACAAAGAACAGTAAAAAAAATCAGCCATAAAATATAGGCGAACACATGCAACTCAGCTCAGAACCCAACAGCTGTTTTCATTTATCCCAGAAATGAGATGAATTTTCATTTGTATCAGCCGTGCGTTTATACCAAACTTATTTTTTAAAAAAAGAGATGAAGTTACGTGAAAAACACACTGGAAATGCTGACTCCTTTAAATTTGACTGATTACAATTATCTGATTGCTAACCTCCAGTTATGCATCTTTGGTAGAGGAAGTGATTATGTAAATCCAACTGTGGTATAAACTATGTACTCAATGCTGGAGCATGTTCTGTGGTTCGGTTCATCATTCTGATGTTACACAAAAGGTTTTGAAATCTCACTGGCCTGTGACCAAGTGCTAACTGACTGTGATTAGCACAGTAATGCAACTGTTAGTCAAACTGCTTCAAAGGAAGATCAATAGGAAATTTAGGCCTTTTCACAATGCCATTTCTGAGTTGACCATTAGATGATCGTTTAGAGTGCTCAGTTGGTAAATGTAATGACCGGTGCGCAGTGACAATAGCAACTGGCATTCATACAGCATCGTAACATGAAGAAATGTCCCAAAAGAACTTCACAAATCGATGATAATGAAAGGAAAATGTGCATTTACATAGCACCTTTCACAACCACAGGATGTTCCAAAGCACTTTACACCCAATGAAGTACTTTTGGAGTATAGTCACTGTTGTAAAGTCGGAAAAGTAGTTGCCAACTTGTACACAGCAAGCTCCCACTAATAGCAACATATTAATGACCAACTATCTGTTTTTTAGTTGAAATAAAAATAAAAATTGCTGGAAATACTCAGCAGGTCAGGCAGCATCTGCGGAGAAACAGAGTTAATGTTTCAGGTCAGTGACCTTTCATCGGAACTGCTGTTACTGTTTTGCAGTTATGTTGGTTGAGGATAATTATTGGTCATGATATTGGGCTGGATTTCCCTGCTCTACTTTGGAATAGTGCCATGCGATTCTTACATCCACCTGAGAGGGCGGACATCTCACCTGAAAGATGACGGGCTGGATTTTACCAGCCCTGTGGAGATGGGCTGGGAGGTGCGAGGCCTGGTAAAATGGCAGTGGAAAGCATCGAGAGGGGAGTGGCAGAAAACTCAGCGGCGCGGCCGCCCACTGGGTGGCCAATTAAGCCAAATAAATGGTCTATTATTATCCACTTATGGCCCCCATCGGCATTTGACTAGCGTGTGGAGGGGCCACTGGATGGTGGAGCTGAGCACTATGACCCAGAGAAGTCCGAGGTTTGACAGTAGTTCATAGATTCATAGGGTGGAATTTTACCGGCCCCCGGGTGGTGTGCTAGGAGGTGGGGGTGGGGGGGAGTCAGTAAAATGCTGGAATGCTGCATTGGGATGGCTCCCCGATGCTGTCCCGCCACCGGGGGAGTTTCCCAGTGGTAGGAACGGTGGTGTCTCGGCTGCCCGATAACCAGAGGAGGGCGGCCAATTTAGACAATAAAAGGCCCAATTAGGGGCCATTTTTCCAGTGCGCTGGCATTTCGCCAGTGGCGGAACTGCCCCTCGCTGTGTGGGGACACCGTCGGCTGCAAGGAGGCTGCCTCCCTGCAGTTCCCCGGGGGGTAATGAAACTAGATGTTCCATTGCCCAAGGAGGGGGCAGCCAGCGGTAAAGACCACCCACACTGCCCCGATGCTACCACAGGAGGGGTTACCCCTCTGATCGCCAGGGCCTGCCTGCTTGACCCTGGCATGCCACCCTGCAAGGGCGCCTCAAAATGAAGGTCCATCGTGTTTCCCTTGCTGCCTCAGCAGTACACACCCGTTTCGGTGGCGTTGCCAAGGCTGCAGAGCTGCAGGTCCTCTGATTGGGCTGACAGCATGGAAGGCCCGCCCCTTTCCTTAATTGGTCACCTCCCCCACCTGTCGGCTCTTAATTGCCTTCCCCTGGCAATATCGTGGGGGATGTCTCACCCCCTACACGATTGTGCTGGCCATCCAAAAAAAAACTCCTCGACATTGGCACTCCCCCCCTTCTGGAAAGATCCCGCCCATACAGTCATACCGTCACAGAAGAAGGCCATTCAGCCCATCGAGTCCATGCCGGCTCTCCTTAGAGCAATCCAGTCAGTCCCATTCCTTCCTTCTATCCCTGCAGCCCTGCAAGTTTATTTCCTTCAAGCGGCCATCCAATTTCCTTTTGAAATCATTCATTGGCTCTGCTTCCACCACCCTCGTTGGCAGCGAGTTCCAGGTCATTACCACTCGCTGCGTAAAAAGGTTCATCCTCACATTCCCCCTGCATCTCTTGCCTAAAACCTTAAATCTGTGTCCCTTATCCTTATACCATCATCTAATGGGAACAGCTTATCTTTGTCTACCTTATCTCAACTGAGTTATGTTAGTTGATCTGAGCCAGGATGCTGATAAGGGTTCCACAACTATTTTTTATTATCCCAGTTGAAAACAGTGAACAAAGATCTTCCTCCTGATCACTACTGAGTGATTCCTAATGGAATATGCATATGTTTCGATATCAGATGCGAACAGGATTATTGTGGTGCCTGCCAGTGTCAAATATCTTGCCATTATTGTCTAGGCTTAGACATGAAGAGTTTGATCCTGGAAGCAGGTTTTAAGCATCTTCTTAAAGGAAGAGAGAGGCAGAGAGGTTTAGGGAGCGAATTCAAAAGCTTAGGGCCTAGGAAGCTGAAGGCACGGCCATCAATGGCGGGGTGATGAAAATGAGGAATGAATAAGAGGCCAGAACTGGAGGAATGCAGAAATCTTAGAGGGTTGTCGGGCTGGAGGGGGTTACAGAGATAGGGAGGGACAAGGCCACGGAGCGATTTGAAAAATTACTCCATAGGTGGTTTCACCTCACTTCAGCTTTGAGTCACGTTTTCAGTGAACAAATGAAGCTTCAGTCCTGAAGAACCCAACCATTCACAGCTCACAGAACAGTCTGCAATATGATTGACACACCTGCCATCGATGCAAATCACCATTGTCTGGATATCAACAGGAAAAGTTGCTGCTGTCAATTATCACTCTGGCAACTCAAAGGTTGCAGTTGATATTTTCTAAATGCAACAGTCATCGAATCATGGAACAGTACAGCACAGAAGGAGACCATTTGGCCCATCGAGTCTGTGTTGGCTCTTTCGAAGAGCAATCCAGTTAGTCATACTCACCTGCTCTTTCCCCATATCCCTGCAATTTCTTTCCCTTTCAAGTATTTATCCAATTTCCTTTCCAAAGCCATGATTGAATCTGTATCCAACACCCTATCAGCCAGTGCATTCCAAATCCTAACCATTTGTTACATCAACAAGTTTTTCCTCATGTTGCCTCTTTTGCCTTAAGTCTGTGCCCTCTGGTTATCGACCCTTCAACTATTGGAAACAGTTTCCCTTTATTTACTCTATCTAAACCCTTCATGATTAAATCTTCACTTGGCTTTCTCTGCTTTAAGGAGAACAACCCCAGCCTCTCCATGTAACGGTAATCCCTCAACCCTGGAACCATTCTAGGAAATCTCTTCTGCACCCTCTCCAAAGTCTTCATGTCCTTCCTAAAGTGTAGCGCCCAGAATTTGGACACAATACTCCAACTGAACTATGTTTTCTTTCAAAAATTTGTTCAAGGACTTGTATATATATTTCAAAATTTTCTTGGCTATTGCATTTCTCAAACAGCTTCAAGTGATTTATATTCAGACTTCAAGGGAAGAAAAGGGATGTGGGTATTTTGTAAGCTGAACAGTCTGGGGGAGGGGGAGTGAGAGGGTGAGAGAGAGACAGGTGTCGAGCTGGGGGATGGGAGTCTTGCTTTGAGAAATGTGCTTTTCTCCTCAGCTCATTTTAAAAACTAAACGGTGGGGTAGAATTCCCGTGGGAATTTTCCGATCTCCCACCCCACCTAAAATAGACAGAAAGCCCGGAGGAACGGCGCAAAGAGCTGTTCAACTCTTTTTTTCTGAGGTTTTCACCTATCTCCCACGGAAGTTATGGCAAGAGATCGGGGGAATCCTCACAGAAATTCCCCGCCCTTGTCTCCGAAGTTTTGTCAGAGCTACGAAGGAAACTTCTATCATTGCTTTCATTGAGGATTCTCTGCCATGCCTTCCTCTCTGGAAGTTGTTGATTTATCACCAGAGTATTGGCACCAGTTTTAACTCCCATTGTCTGGCGGATACAGGATGTAGGGAGTGGGCAGTTAAAATGTGGACAGTCATGTCCCCATCCCTCTGATCTCATTGCCTTCCTGCTGTGCCCTGATCTTCATGGGATCATAGGTTGATATAGCACAGAAGGATGCCAATCTGCCCATCATACCTGTGCTTGCTATTTGCTTAAGCTACCCAACTAAATCCAGTCCACTGCTCTTTCCCCATAGCCCTGTAAATATTTTCACTTCAAAAATGTATCTAATTCTCATTTGAATATTACTATTACGACCTAGACTGACAGCCCAGTGCAGTACTAAGGGAGTGCTGCACTGTTGCTGTTGGAGGTGCCATATTTCGAATTAGATATTAAATGAGGCCCTGCCTGCTCTCTCAGTTGGATGGAAAAGAGCCTGAGGCGCCATTTTGAAGAAGAGCAAGGGAGTTATGCTCAGTATCCTGGCCAATATTGATCTCTCAGCCAATATCATTAAAACAGATCATGTGGCCTTTTTCATATTGCTGTTGATGGCAGCTTGCTGTGTGCGAATTGGCTGCATTTCCTAAATTACAATAGTGGCCACACTTCAAAAGTACTTCATTGGTTGTAAAGTGCTTTGGAATATGCTGAGGTTGTGAAAGGTGCTATATAAATATAAGCCTTTCTCTTGTTTCCCTTGCCCTGAGTAGTCCTGGATTGTATCCAGGGGGGCCATCTCCTTCACTATTTGCCCACGCCCCCAGTGGCCTACCCGCACTGAATTCCTCCTCCCTTCTCGAGGATTTGGCTGAGTTTGGGAGGGTCTGTGGGAAAATTGCATGGCCTCCACTGTCCCTGATGAAGGAGAGCAGGGGTGAAGGAGTGATAGGGAGGAAGGGTGAAGGAGTGATTGGGAGAAAGGTAGAAGGGGTAAAGGGTGACGTAGAGAAGGGAGGAAGGGGAGAAAGAAAGAGGCAGAGTGTGTATCTGGCCTTGATAAGAAATAAGCTCCTAGAGGTGCACCACCCAGTTTCCCAGTAAATTCCTGGAGAGTGAGTAATCAATGTGGAATAGAGTGTTAGTCACGGATCAGGAATTCACACAGAGGAACTGTTATGTGGTGTCGGTTGTATGATTTCTTGCATATTTCTCATTGTAAAGGTAGAGTTGGAATGGTTAGCTGTTCCTTACTATCATTAGAAAGCAGGCCTTTCCTGGGCAGCTGAATCGAAAGACTGCCAGAGCATTTACATCATGGTTGAAACCAACTGTTTGTGACCCTGTGAATAAGGACAAAATAGATTGCTCCCCTCACTCTTGTACACTTTTAGTTAGTTAGTTAGAGATACAGCACTGAAACAGGCCCTTCGGCCCACCGAGTCTGTGCCGACCATCAACCACCCATTTACACTAATCCTACACTAATTCCATATTCGTACCACATCCCCACCTGTCCCTATATTTCCTTACCACCTACCTATATCAGGGGCAATTTATGGTGGCCAATTTACCTATCAACCTGCAAGTCTTTTGGCATGTGGGAGGAAACCGGAGCACCCGGAGGAAACCCACGCAGACACAGGGAGAACTTGCAAACTCCACACAGCCAGTACCCAGAATTGAACCCGGGTCAATGGAGCTGTGAGGCTGCGGTGCTAACCACTGCGCCACTGTGCCGCCCCATACCTCTCTGGTATAGAGAAACATGTACCAGCTTCATATGTCATCAACCATCCACCCAAATTTCTCTCCAGTCACCTCCTAAGTCCTGGTTGGGTAGAGTCCCGCAGTTCTGGTTATCTTCTGGCAGGAGATTTACCAGAATGGTTCCAAGGATGGAGGATTTTGGTTCCAAGGTTAAGTTGGAAAAACTGAGTTTGTTCTCCTTAGAAACAAAGGAGGGGAGATTTAATAGAAGTGCACAAGGTTATGACAGGTTTAGATAAGTTAGACAAGGAGAACCTGTTCCCTTAACAAATAGTACTAGGACTGGGGGACACAGATTGAAAGTTTTGTGCAAAAGATGCAGGGGGAATACGAGGAAGCACTTTTTTATGCAGCGGGTGGTAATGACCTGGAACTCGCTGCCCACAAGGGTGGTGGAAGCGGAGACAATCAATGACTTCAAGAGGAAGTCGGGTGGCCACCTGAGAGAAATAGACTTGCAGGGCTACGGGGATCGAACCAGGGAGTGGGGCTGACTGCATAGCTCTGTGGAGAGCTGGCATGGACTCAAGGGGCCGTAAATGACTGTTTGACTTTAAGTGTCCATCCTTCATGAGTAACAGATGTAATACAACAGTCCAGTACAAGAGTTCAAAATGACAGCCCTGCTTTTTAGATAATGGCTGATAATTAATAGCTGTGGGAGTTCAGAATCTATCATATTTTCTCAGAAAATATATCTTTCATTTTTATTAACAAATTGAGAACATATTCAACCTTCTCCATTCTGATAAATAAGTAGACTTCTATCAAACAATGAATTGGATATGGAGTGAGATGGAGGACCACAAGCCCTTGTACAGAACAATGACTCTTTAGGGCTCATTCAATCAGACCTTCCTGTCGCCCAATAGTCACACATATTTTCCAGTATTAAAAGGTCCTTGTATAATTTGAACTGTAAGCCTGATATAATCTGTAAATTGAGGAAAGCAAAGAAAATGCTATGATCCTAGCGGGGGTGCAACTTGCATTAGTATTTAGGCTCCCCTTATTGCTCTCTTGCAGTGTCTGTAAGCAATAAAAAACATGACATCCTGAGGGTGGGTGGGTAATCCAGTGTCAAACCTTCCTACATTGCCACTCTGAAACCAAATACTGTGACAACAACAACAGTTTAGTAGCACCTTTAGTGTAGAAATAAATAGGAGCTTTAGAGAAGTGTAAGGAGAAAATGATGCTAAATCAAAGGAGCTGTTAGGAGGAGCGACTGTGGGAGGTTTTTCTATGTTCGTGGTGCTACATAAATGCAAATCATTCATGTAGTTGAGAAAGAACATAGTTGAAAAGGTGGGTTTTAGGAAGTGTGTAATGGAGGAGAGGGGGATGGAGGATTTTAGGGATGGAATTGCAAAGCATGGGGCCTATGAGGCTGAAGGCACAGCCACCAATGGTGGGCAAAGCGAGTGGGGTCAGCACCAGATGCCAGAGTCAGGATAGACAGCTTCAGGTGGTTTTGAATGGAGATTACAGAGATAAGGAGGGGTGAGGACATAGAGGGATTTCAGCACAAGGATGCAAAGTTTAACTTTGAAGCATTGGGGGACTGAGAGCCAATATAGGCCAGCAAGCGTGTGGGTGGGTGACTAGAACAGTGACTACACTTCAAAAGTTCCTTGTTGGCTGTAAAGCACTTTGGGATGTTCTATGGTTCTTTTTTGAGTGGAACATGGTGTGAGATATATGAGTAGTAGAATTTTGTATGAACTGGAGTTCACAGAGGATAGAGGATGGGAGGCTGGCCAACACAGTATTGGAATAATCGAGTCTGAAGGTGACAAAGGCATGGATGAGGGTTTCATCAGCAGGTGGGGTGAGATGGGTTGTAGGCTGGTGATGTTAGGAAGGTTGAATTGGGCTGAGGTTGCAAACAGTCTGGTTCAACCTGAAATGGTGGTTGGGGAGAGCTATAGATTCAATGACAAGTATGGAGGAAATTGCAGCTCATCCAATGCTGGATGTCAGTCTAGTACTCTAATGACACAGAAGCAGTAGAAATGTCAAGAGAGGTACTGATAAAATAGATATCTTCAGCATACATGTGAAAACTGGCCATATGTCTGTGGATGTTTTTGCCAACAGACTGCAGTAGGCAAGGAAAAAAAGGCCAAGCATAGACCCTTGGGGGATTCTGGAAGGAATGGTGTGAGTGTGGAGGTGGGAAGAGAAACCATTGCTGGAAATAATCTGGACACGATTGAATGAGTAAGAGTGGAATTAAACGTGGCCAATCCCTCTGAGCTAAGCAACAGAGGAGAGTTCTAATGAAAGGTCACTGACCTGAAACGTTAACTCTGCTTCTCTCTCCACAGATACTGCCAGACTGCTGCGTTTTTCCAGCACTTTGTTTTTATAACAGAGAAGAGACATTGGAGGAGGATGGTGTGGACAATCATGTCAAAGCCTGTATAGAGGTTGGCAGGGGTAATGAGGGACAGTCACAATCACAGAGGATGTCTTTAGTGACTTTGGTTAGGGCTGCATCAATACCATGGAAGGGACGGAAAAGACTGGAGAGATTAAAACTGGGATTTGCCGGAAAGGTGCGCACACATTTGAAAGGCAAAAACACATTCAAGGACTTTGGAGAGGAAGGGAAAATTTAAGATGCAGCAGTAGTTTTCAAGGACAGATGAGCCAAGTGTTTACCTTTGGCACGGAGCAATGATGCCAGTCTTGAAAGGGAGGGATAGATGTAGTCATTCACAATGTCAGTAGGGGAACCAGGAGGGAAGTTGGTTAGTCAGCAGATTGTGGCAATGGGGCCAAGGGAGCAGGAGATGGGTGACATGGATGAGGTGACCAAGGAGAGGGCATCAGGAGAGATGGAGGAGAAACTAGAGAGAATGGGTGCAGGGCTAGGCCAGAGAGAGCCTGGGGGAAGGTTAAGCTTGATGGGAAAGGTGAGGGGAGAGAGGCAGCAGAGATAGTCACAACATACAAAACAGTTGAAGGAGCAAAGTTAGAAGCATGTTTGCATAACTCACAATGTATATTTGTAGAAAATCAATATGCTTGACCATAAATTTACATAAGTTGGGTTGACTGCTGTATTACAAGTTCAGAAACGTTTCCTTCCATGTCTAATTTACTTTCTAACTTGAATTTTTTAAAACAAATGTTGAACTACCGATTTTAGCAATTAAGATACAGCTTTAATATATTATACTCTTATAGAAGATGAGAACTCAATGACACTATTAGGCGGCTAAAGTGAGGGTTCATCTTATTCACACTGACAAAGTGGAGCAGATACTAGCACTGGATAATTGAAGCAAAAATGAAGTGGAAGACCAGCACTGGTTAAAGTGAAGTTGAAGCTGCTCCTGAGATAGCTGCCCCCCTGTAATTCCAGCCTCTCGAGCATCCCCGATTTTAATCGCTCCACCATTGGTGGCTGTGCCTTCAGCTGCCTGAGCCCGAAGCTTTGGGATACCCTCCCTACACCTCCCTGCCTCTCCATCTCACTTTCCTCCTTTAAAACACTCCTTACAACCTACTCTTTGACCAAGCTTTTGATCGTCTGACCTAATATTCCCTTATGTGGCTGTGCCAAATTTTGTTTTATAATGCCTCTGTGAAGTGCCTTGGGTGTTTTATTATGTTAAAGGTGCTATATAAAGACAACTTGTTGGTTGTTGTTCACCGATTACCCACTGATGTTAATTAGAGATTAGTGCTGGATAGAGTGGAGCAGAGAGCACAGCTGGATAGAGTGGAGTGGGAGACTCCTCACTGAACCGCCACTCTCTCCTGCCCCACTTTATCCAATTTTATTTTCACTTGGCTGGAAAGTTGAGGGTTCTCGTGTATATGGGGTCACCTCATAGGCAAATAATTAAAATAGAGAACTGCACTATATCAAACAAACAGTTCAGGGTACAGATTCCTGCTCAGAACTGCTTATTAACTGCCTTGTTTTGCTTGGTTATCGAGTAACACTTCTGGCCAAAAGGCAGCCAAGGATTACTGAACCTCAACTCAAATAAACGTTCTTAGTAATTTTGCAGCACCATTTTAGTTCATTGCAACACATCGAGAATGTGCAAAGTTATATTTAAATACCCAGAAATAAAGTTGGTCTCCTGTTACCACAGAGCGACAGAGAAAGGAAAAGGCAAATAAGGTAAAGGCAGTCTCTGCACTGCAGTTAAATGGCATTTTCTTAAAGTGTTTCACCACTTAGGCATTGAATTTCCTTTGCAGTTGTCAGTGCTTTCTAAACCCAGCTTCTGCAAGTAAGTTTTTTTTTATGTGGTTCGTGATCGCGAAAGGCAAATTCTACTTTTATTAACATGGGATTTTCACCGGAGTTATAGTGAACACATTCAACTGTGAAAATAGATGACTTGTGCCCTGCCTTTAATATACAAAATGACTGCTATTGCCAATAATCTGGGCCACTGGTTTACAGTGACTGAATAAATCAACTTTCGCTTTTGTTACTTGGGATTCGAGGATTTCTAATGACAGTTTAGGGTTTTGAATTCATGATTCCATCAGTTTTTCTCCCTGAAAGCCAAAAACTATTGGCCTTGATTGTAGAGGAAAAAAAGAACATGCATTTATTTGCATCCTCAGGATCCCCCAAAATGCTTAACAGTCAATGAATTACTTTGTGAAATCCAGTCACTCTTGTTAGACAACAGCATGCAGAAAAGTCCACAAATGAATGGATGAGTACTTTTCAGTGGTGTTAGTTTAAGGAGGAATATGGGCCAGGACATTGAAAGGACTCCTTGCCCTTCTTTGACTAGAGCCTTTGGGATCTTTGAATTGCCGCTGAGCAGACAGCCTTGGTTGAATGTCTCCTTTGTAAGATGGAATTTCCAACCGTGCAACACTTTGCCTTGGTGCCAACCTGAAATGTATGCTCAGGTCCTGGATATGGCTAATTCTCAATTCGGATGACAATGAGCAAAGAAAATCACCACTAGTAAAGAAACATACCCAACCAACATGTAGTCATTTGACCAGCCTCAGAAATACAAAACGTCAAATAGATATGTTTATTTAACAAATTCTCGTTGGCACAGGAAAACTCAAGCTCGTTTGTGACCGGGTTGAGATAGATGATAAATGCGACTCAATTCATAAGGTCCCAGATGGCGATGAGAGAAAAGAAACAGCCTTACCTTGACGGAAATCGCGAAGAGTTACTTTGCTGTGGGATCGGCAGCAAACCGAGAAGCACAAATTCTGTCTAAGAGTGCGAGGGCCAGAGGAGTAAACACCTGGTATATGTTAGTCCAACGTTGACAAGAAAGCAAGATAGTTCTAAAGAGAGCAAATGACAGCAGTTGTCTTTTTAAGAAGCTAGGCTTGACTCAGGGTCGGGGGTGGGTGTGTGGTAGGGGATGGGTGGGGTGGAGGGTGGGTTTCCAAATTACAGCGTTCCCTGATGCCCAGGCACAAGCGATGGTAATTAAAAATCAAACATGTGTCACTTTGGAAGTTATCCCATCGCATTAGGGCTTATGGAAGCAGCTTGCACTGAAGGGAACAAGGGCCGCACAGAGCTTCTGCTGACTGGATTTGTTGAGTACAGCCTGCACCTGCTGACAAGCGAGCAGTGCAAGGACAACTGGAGGGGAAGTTCTCTGTGGTCAACACGGAGGGGGTTGCTGCAGCTTTGGTGGATTTCACTCTTGTCGCCTCTCAGCCGCCCGCACAGTGCCGCATAGTTAAATGGGTAATAAAAAAAAAGCTTTGGGCAAAGCAGGGGAATGAGAAGAATGAATGTCAAAACCTTGGGCAATGCTGCAGTCACTCTGTGAATTATTTGCCTTCAACTTGTTTGAAGCTTTCATTTGTTGCTGCTGATCCTTTTTCCATCCAAATATTTTTCACAGATACTCCCTTTGCTGTGTGCACATTGGCTGCCGTGTTTCCTACATGACAACAGTGATCACATTTCAAAGTGTATTTCATTGACTGCAAAGCTCTTTGGGATGTCCTGAGGTCATGAAAGGCGCTATATAAAGGCACATTCTTTTTTTTCTACTTCATGAAGTCCCACAGAATCGCCGATGAGTCTCAGTGTCTGGGCTCATGTAGTTGAGGGCTTGAATTCTAATCTCATGGTTAAGCGCTCCTTTGGATTTTCCTGTCTAGCTCCCGCCCGCATGCAAATATACAATCTTTACTGCGTTCCTCCATGTTCACTGTGCTAAAAGAAATAAAGACTTGCATTTATATAGCACCTTTTATGATGTCCCAAAACACTTTGCAGCCAATGAAGTACTTTTGAAGTGCCATCACTGTTGTGATGTAGGAAACATGGCAGCCAATTTGTGCACAGCAAGCTCCCACAAATAGAATGTGATCATGACTATATTTGTGATGGTGATTGGGAAATAAACACTGACCAGGAAACTGGGGTTAACTCCCCTGCTTTTCTTCAAAATAGTGCCATGTGATAATTTACAGAGAGCTTGGAGAATGTGGGCAAGGCCTCAGTTTAACAATTTCACCCAAAAGACAGCTCCCCCAGCACTCCATCACAGGAGTCTCCAGAATAGTAGTTGAACCCACAACTTTCTAACTCAGAGATAAGCATGCTATCAACTAAGCAACAGCTTACACTTGGTGAAAGTAAGCCTCATTGTGCAATCTTCTAACTATCCTGGGACCTCAAAACTGTGGCACACCTTAGCTCCCTAATTTGGCCCTTTCTCTTAAACACCTCCCGGCTTTAAAATTTAAAACTACTGCTCCCAAATTAATTTATCTTCTCTTCCATTTGCTTTTTCAAACATTGTGGTGTCTTGCTTGTCAGACCTTATCTTTTCTCCAGTTCTCAATTAACTAAGAAACCTTTTAAAGGGAAGGTGTCTCATTCTTAGTTTTGCAAAAATCCCTCATCACCAGTGGGGCTTTGCACTCTGTGGGTGAAGCCTGTAGACTTGGAGCAGGCTCAAGGAGATACATGACCCAGTACTGCTCTTAGTCCTTACTTTCTATTTTCCAAGACCCCTGCTATCTGCAAGTCTTAAAGAAAGTGGGCATGCTGGCAAATTCAGCATTGATTGGCCATTCCTAATTGCCCTTGAGATGCAACTGAGTGACTTGCTGGGCCACTTCAGAGGCAAGAGTCAACTATCTTGCTGTGAGTCTGGAGTCACATGTCGGGCAGACCAGGTATAGGTTTCCTTTCTGAAAGGGCATTAGTGAACCAAAGGTTTTTTTTAAACAACAATCCTGTAATTTCATGGTCATCTTTACTGATACTAGCATGTTAATTACACACTTATTTAATTAAATAAAGTAAAATTTCCCAGATGCCCTGGTGGGATTCAAACTCATGTATGTTGGATCATCAGTCCAGAGTCCGAGGTTATGAGCACAGTAACACAAACACTAAGCTACCATACACCTAGTGCAGGCCTCCTTAACATATTTAGATTTGTCAATTCTGGTCCCAGGCCTAACTTCATGAGTTTCAGTGAGGCTCCACCCACAGTGAGCCTCAGGACCTTGTCTGCTCAGGCAGGCCCCTTAAAGGCAAGACCTTCTTTTTCTTGTTACTTATGGCTGCATTTTCCTCTGTGCATTAGTTTGTTTTGACAGGCAGTGCTCTATTTTTTGTGCATGGCTGGGGCAATATTTGCAGTTCCATCACTGGCCTCATGGTCATTGGCCTAGAAAGGGGGGAAATCCCTCACTTGCTCACGAACCAGTGATCCTCCTTGCTGGAAATGTCATGTGCTGATGTTAGATGAGAGCTCCACTGTAATGTTCTCCAAGGTTAAGCAACATACTCATTCTCTGGGCTGAATTTTGTTGAGTTCCCGACATCGGGATCCGTGCCAGGGGTGGGGGGGGGCCAGAAGATTGCACTGGCAGTGACCCGTCACGGAGCTTGATGCCCTGAGTGCCGGCCCCAATCGTCCTGGCGGCAGCAAGGCTCCGTGGTGGCCCCCCCGCCGCTGGGCAATGGGACCCAACTTCGAATATGTAAATTAAGAAAATGAATACATTTAAATAAAATTGTCAGCGATCTTACCTGCTGCCTGGGATCTTCCCAGCGAGCAGCGGCCAGCACTCACTTTCCCATCCAGGGAAAGCTGGCGCCACCGAAGTGGGGAAGGGGGTACTTAGGATTTTCAGTGTAGTGGGGGTGGAGTACGGGGTCAAATGTGCATTCATAGTGTAGGGGAGGGGGCGAAGGGGTGACCTCTGCACTTTGAACAGTTTGGTGGGGGGAAGGTCAAGAGTTGCAAGTAGGTCTTTTGGTGGGGTGGGGGGGAGAGGGCAACTGTTATTTGTAAGTGTTATGGGGGGAAAGGGGCGATATTTTTATTGGGGTGCACTGGGGAGGGGGATACGGTTTTAAATATTTAAATTTAGCGGCACATCTGGCTGCCCTTTAAAAATGGTGCCAGCGCCTGCGCACAGGCAGCTGACACGGTTGCTGGTGTCTCAGAGCCCGCCCCCACCACATGATTGGCGGAGGGGTGCAGCCTGACCGGCGTATTATCTTGAGCCACAGCGTGGTAGATCGTGGCGCGTGGCCCACATTTTTTTCCACTCCTGGCAGCAGGAGAATAAAATGTTTCATTAATCAGATAGAGGCTCAAATGTGAAACTTGCTATAACAGGAAGTGGTTGAGGCAAATAGTTTAGGTGCGTTCAAAGGGAAACTAGACGAGTACATGAGAGAAAAGGGAATAGAAATGGGAGTAGACTTGTGTGTAGTGTAAACTACAGTACAGATTAGTCAGGCTGAATGGCCTATTGCTGTATGGTCTAGGTTGAGACATGAACAATGGCCAAGGTAGAAATAGCCATCAGCACTCATGGACCCTACGAAAACAAAATGCTTGAGGAAAATGTCTGCCAAGCTTACCTACATAACAGCAGTCACTGCACTGTGTATCAGATCACAGCCCCTACTACCACTGAGATGGGTGCTGAGACTACCAAAGCTTTGATCACATTGGATCCTCTCAAACAGCAATGATCTTCCTGAGAGGCATGATAAGGGGCAAGTCTAATGGCCAACTGTCAAATTCCTGCACACTACATGACCGACGGCAATTTAAAATGAAATCCAACAGCAACTAGATCTACATATAGGAGCAATCGGACCCTCGTAAAGAGGTTACATCATTCTTCTTCACCCCAATCCATATGAATGTCAAGTGTTGGTATTAACCAATTCTCACAGGTACAAAGAGGAGAAGCAGCATCAACAACATGTTGGATTTATATAGCGCCTTAAACATAGAAAAACATCCGAAGGTGCTTCACAAAGCATAAGCAGACAAAAATGGACGCCAAGTCAAAGAAAGTGACAGTAGGTTGGGTTGGTTAAAGAAAGCGGGTTTATAAAGAGATGGGGGCAGAGAGATGGAGAGGTTTAGTGACTGAATTCCAGATCGTAGGGCCTGGTCAGAGAGTATCAGGAATAAAACTAAGAATTATATACGCTGGATGCTACAAAAGGTTGATAAATCATTCCATCTGGAAATATTAAATGAAAGCAACACATGACAGACAAAAATGTACAAAGTGCCAAAATCACAGCCAATTAACACCACAAAAAGTACATTCCACATATGCTCAGCAGTTCCAGCAAACCCTGAAAACTAACACTTGTCAAAATTAAGATGAGGGCAACAAAAAATGTAATAAACCAACATGGTCTGCTCGAGCTGCATTCAATTGCTCAGACACTCGAGGAATGTAAAACACAGAGAAAAGGGACTTTGTTGAGGAGCAATGACTGGAAGGTTTTCTTACACGACTAGACTGTTGCTCAGGAGTTTCATTTTAATACTATTTTAAATTAGGAAAATGTATCTTTCTGGTGTGGGAAAAGGGAGAATTTCTGTGCTTTTGCCATCGAAAGCTGCATTGATTCTGTGCTCGGAGTGGGGAGTGGTTCCCGTAGGGAGTTGAGGGGGGTAGGGGTGAAGGGTTAAAGGACGTTCTGGGATGTTATCTCAAACAATAGTGCACAAGCAAAGCAAGAGTTGAAAGCAACAACAACTTGCATTTAAATAGCACCTTTAACGCAATAAAAGTTGCAAGATGCATCACAGGAGTGCTATCGAACACATTTGACACCAAACCACATAAAGAGGTATCAGGACAGGTGACCAAAAGCATTGTCAAAGAGGTAGGTTTTTGAGGAGTGTCTTAAAATCAAGGATGTGGAAAAGGCCAGAATTGGAGGACTGCAGATATCTAGGAGGTAACAGAGATAGGGAGGGGTGAGGCCATGGAATGATTCAAAAACAAGGAGGAGAATTTTAAAATCAAGGCATTGCCGGACTGGGAGACAATGTAGGCCATTGAGCAGAGTGGTGATGGATGAACAGGACTTAGTGGAAGTTAGGATGTTGGCAACTAATGTACAACACTGGTGAAATGTTACAGTCAATTTGCAAATAGTAAGCTTGCACAAACAGCAATGCGATAATGATCAAATAATCTGTTTCTTTTAAGTGATGTTGGTTGAGGGATAAATATCAGCCAGGACATCAGGAGGAATTCCGTGTTTTTCTTCAAAGAAGTGCCATGGAATCTTTTACATCCACCTGAGAGCACAGGCCTGGCCTTGGCTGAAAGAGGGTAGCTCCATTAGTGCAGCACTCCCTCAGTATTGCACTAGTGTCAGCCTAGATTTTGTGCTCAAATCTCTAGCATGGGATGTGAACCCACAGCCTTCTAGCTCGGTGTGGCGGGGGTGGTGGGGGGGGAGGAGGGTGTGGGCAGGGTACGGCCCACTGAGCTAAGGCTGACATTCAAGTTAATAAGGTTACTTAATCCTAAATTTCTGTAGCCTAATCCAGCACTTGTAACCAAAATAAACTGAAAATAAGACAATGGCAGTGTCCTGGTTTGTAAAGTGTTGATTTAGCACATAATGTATGATGGCACTGCTGTGCAGAACGACGGGGATGCTGCACTGTCGGAGGTGCTGTCGTTTGGTTGCAATGTTAAACTGAGATCCCATTTGCCCCTTCAGGTAGACGTAGAAGATCCCATTTTTCTTTCCTGAAGAAGAGATGAGAATTTTCCCTGCATTCAATCAACACTACCATTGGCCAATCATCTCATGTGACCTTTATGGGATCTTGCTGTGCACGAGTTAGTTGTGGCATTTGCCTGCAAAACAACAATGACTAAACTTTAAAAAAGGTTCATTGGATACGAAGTACTTTGAAATTTTACTCTGCATTCCAAAATTCAAGTCATTTATATATATATATATATCGAAAAAATAATGGTCCTAGCACTAATCCTTGGGGAACACCACTGTCTACTATCCTCCAGTTTTCTCATCTGAAAGACGGCACTCCTGAAGTTGTGTGAAATGCAAGTTGTTTCTTTGTAAAAGCTGGCATCAATTCTCTGGTCGTAAGTGTAAGATATTTGAAGATTTTACCATGTGGAGGTTTTACCATTAGCAGTGAAAATTCATTTCCATCTGGTAAAAACACATATTTGTAGGAGATATCTGGCAGTGTTCTTACTGTGGGTGTCCACATTCAGAGAGCGTCACGTGTCCCATTGTAAATAGGACATAGCGAAGGGGAAATAAAGAATAGGCATCACTATATGAGCTGCAAATATATTGAACACACCCTTAGCTCAGTGGGCAGCCTCACAGCTCCAGCGACCCGGGTTCAATTCTGGGTACTGCCTGTGCGGAGTTTGCAAGTTCTCCCTGTGTCTGCGTGGGTTTCCTCCGGGTGCTCCGGTTTCCTCCCACATGCCAAAGACTTGCAGGTTGATAGGTAAATTGGCCATTATAAATTGCCCCTAGTATAGGTGGTAGGGAAATATAGGGACAGGTGGGGATGTGGTAGGAATATGGAATTAGTGTAGGATTAGTATAAATGGGTGGTTGATGGTCGGCACGGACTCGGTGGGCCGAAGGGCCTGTTTCAGTGCTGTATTACTAAACTAAACTAAACACTCTTCCCTTCAGACCTTGAAAACAAAAATCTAGGCTGGCACATCAGTGCAGTACAGAGAGAGAGCTGCACTGTCGGATGTGCCATCTTTCAGATGAGAAAACTGGAGGGTGGTAGACAGTGGTGTTCCCCAAGGGTCAGTGCTAGGACCACTATTTTTTCGTTAAATGACTTGGATATTGGAATGCAGAGTAAAATTTCAAAATTTGCCGATGATACCAAATTTGGAGGAGTGGCAGACAGTGAGAATGATGCCAATCAACTGCAACAGGACAGGACAACAGATAGGCGAGCAGAATAGTGTCAAATGGAATTTAATACAGAGACATGTGAGGTGATGCATTTTGACAAAAGGGATAGCCTAAATATACAGTTTACAGAGACAGAGGAACTTGGGCTTCAAAAATAGAGGTATTGAGTACAAAAGCAGGGAAGTTATGCTGAATCTTTATAAAGCTCTGGTTAGGCCACAACTAGAGTACTGTGTCCAGTTCTGGTCACCACAATTTAGGAAGGATGTGAGGGTCCTTGAGAAGGTTCAGAGGAGATTTACCAGAACGGTTCCAGGGATGGGGGACTTTAGCTGCAAGGTTAGGCTGAAAAAGCTGGGGCTGTTCTCCCTGAAGCAAAGGAGATTGAGGGGAGATCTGATAGAGGTGTACAAGATTATGACAGGTTTAGATAAGGTAGACAAAGAAGAACTGTTCCCATTAGCTGATGGTAAAAGGTCTATGGGACACAAATTTAAGGTTTTGAGCAACAGGTATAGGGGGATGTGAGGAAGCACATTTTTACGAGTGGTAATGACCTGGAACCCATTGTTTACGAGGGTGGTGGAAGCAGAGACAATGAATGATTTCAAAAAGAAATTGGATGAGCACTTGAAGGAGATAAACTTGCAGAGCTATGGAGATGAAGCCAGGAAATGGGACAGATTGGATTGCTTTACAGAGAGCTGGCATGGACTTGATGGGCTGAGAGGCCTCGTTCTGTGCCAGTATGACTTTATGAGAAACTAAACTGAGACTCCCTTTGCCTGCTCAGGTGCATGTTGAAGATTGTGTGAAACTATTCTTTCAGTGCGTCCCAGCCAGCATTCCTCCCTCAACACCCCAAAGCAGATTTATTTTTGTTTATTTAGAGATACAGCACTGAAACAGGCCCTTCAGCCCACCAAGTCTGTGCTGACCAACAACCACCCACTTATACTAATCCTACATTATTCCCTACCACATCCCCACCATTCTCCTACCACCTACCTACACTAGGGGCAATTTACAATGGCCAATTTACCTATCAACCTGTAAGTCTTTGGCTGTGGGAGGAAAACAGAGCACCCGGCAGAAACCCACGTGGTCACAGGGAGAACTTGCAAACTCCGCACAGGCAGGACCCAGAAGTGAACCCGGGTCACTGGAGCTGTGAGGCTGCAGTGCTAACCACTGCACCACCCTGGGTCATTCATCTCATTTGCTGTTTGTGGGATCTTGCTGTGTACAAATTGACTGTTGCGATATCAACAGTGACAACAGATTTGTTGTTTTAGGAGTATTCTGATAATTATGTTAAGCTGCTGTATAAATATCAATCTCTCTCTTAAGAAGGAAAGAATTTGCATTTACATAGAGCCTTTCACAACCACAGGATATCCCAACGAGCTTTACAGCCAATGAAGAGGTGTAGTCAATGTTGCAGTGTAGGAAACATGGCAGCAAATTTATGCACAGCAAGCTCCTACAAACAGCAATGTGATAATGACCAAATAATTTGTTTTTTTAGTGGTTTGTTGAGGGATAAATATTGGTCAGGATGCTGGGGAGAACACCCCCACATTTCTTCAAAACTGTGCCATAAAATGTTTTTACCTCCATCTGGAAGGGTAGGCAAGGCCTTGGTTTATCATCTTACCTAAAAGGTATCACTTCTGACAGTGCAGAATTCAGACAGCCACCTAAGGAAAATGTGCTCAATAGCCTGGAATGGGATTTGAGCCTATGATCTTCTGAGTCGGGGTGAGAATATTACCGTGCCTGACAGGCTATAAGGGCCATTTATATCCTGATTGCTAGCCCTTACACAGCTAGCTGTAACCTGAAGGTAAACCAAACCTGATGATCTTATCTAAGACTGGTGGGTTGCAGATAGCAGCAGAAGACCCATATGTGGGGAAGTCCTTGTACGAACACAGTTCTCACATTGTATAAGAACAACTGACGATGATGTTCAAACCAGCGGCAAACCCAAGAATTTGTGAAATTACCTCATTGCCCTCAATTGTGGCCCTTCCTTATTGACTCTATAGACAAAAGCAATTACCTCTGATTAAATATTGAGGCTTGTGATAAAGAGTAGTTTTTGTTGTTAAGTATAGCGTAAGAATGAGTTGATCCAAACATACTAATTGGATGCGATTTGGGAATAAAATTAGGGTAAAATTACATTTCAAATCCAGGAAGGCCAAATGCGGCACTCAATACAACGTCTAAATCCAGTCGATGACTAAAAAAGTTATCCCTGCAATCTCTTTAATTAGCAAAAGGGATCGAGGCCTTGGAAAAAAGTCAAAGATCAAAGAGCACCAGGAATCCCAAAGTTTTTTTTCCCAGTAATTCCCTTGCCAGCTGCACTACGCTCTCATGAAAGACATTGTTGGTGTCAGCCAGTCTTTCGACATAACTCGGAGATCTTTTGTGTTTCGTCCATGTTGCTAATGCAATGTATCGGTTACATGCCATCCTGGGACACAGGACAGCGAGCATTTGTCTTTATCATTCTTCTAAGGGTTTTCATTTGATCTATATAAATTTGTTGCTAATAAAGTTTATTTTTGTTATAGGTTTTGGTGCCAACATTAAAACAAAACAAAAATACCAGCCTCTCTGAAGCTATTCTTTCTGCGGCCTACATGTGGCTAAATGCGAAGCCTCAGTGAGTGACGGGAGTCACCAGGGGTTTTTAATTTTCTCTTCAACCTGATGCTTAAGGTGCCTACACTTCTAAACTGGGAACAAACTGCCAGTGAAGCTGATTTATGGGATTATAGATAGGATAGGATGGAATGCCTCTCTGTTTGTCTCTCTTTCTCTCTCTCACACGCATGCAGGCTCTAGACTCCAAACTGCCACACTTCTCTTTCAGTAGTCACAACATTCTTAAATATGGAAGGCAGAATGGGGCACTGTAATATTCTTTCGTTTAGGAAGAGCTTAAATTTGTAGATAATTTATGGTGTAACATTCATCATTTAGTTTGTTTTGAAAAGTTACGTTGCTTCAGACACCTTGCTCCAGGGTGGGTGGGGGTTGTATGTTTCGTTATAGCAAAAGGTTTCGAGAATCAAATGCAGGTAATGACAACTCCTAGGGTGGAATACCCTGTCACCACTCACTGTTTAACCTCACACATGAAGAACGAGCAGAGGGAGTGCTGGAGAGCAGCCAATGTCATGAATCAGCGGGTTCGAGAGAGGAAGGAAAGTGAAAAGAAAAAAAAAATTCAATTTAAAGCTCACAGGTGACTTGTACAGGGCTTAAGTCTCCCGAGGCAGAACAACAAACAGAGACATGGTGGCTTTGAGAAATTTAGTGCCGGATTTTTTTTGCGGTTGAGGCACGAACCAAATTCTGACGACTTCACTCAGAGCAGAGTCAAGCCTTCCCCGTCCCCATGCATTGAAATGGTAATTACATGTGAGATGCCTTACTCTCCCAAAGGAGTTATCTGTCTTGTGACTGAAGATGTGGGCAGCATCCAGAGATACTTGCCATGGCAACCGTGGAAATGCACTCACCAGCTTGTAAACCTTCTGGAAAGTCTGTTTTAAGGGTCTCTGTGGAAAGGTTCATGTTAACTAATCTTTTCTTTCAGATGGCAATGTAGCCTGCTGTGCATATCCTACTTTTTTTAATTTTTAGGAAGAGCAGATTAACTCTGTTCAGGAGTCCTGACAGCTGCTGTACAGTGGCTGTTTTAATGAGTTTCTGTTTGGCTCATACTGACTCAGGTTGCAAGTTTCAAACTTTGCTCCAAGATTTGTGCTCATAATCTAGGGTGACACTTAAATAATAACAACTTGCATTTATATAGCGCTTTTAATGTTGTCAAATGTCTCAAGGCAATTCACAGGAGTGTTATCAGACAGAATTGACACCGAGCCACACAAGATATTAGATATTGAGCCAAAGATGTAAGTTTTAAGGAGCAAATGAAAGGGGCAGGGAAAGGATTAGGGAGGGAATTCCAGAGCTTAGGGCTGAGGCAGCCGAAGGTACGGCTGCCAATAGTGGAGCAATGAAAATCGGGGATGTGCAAAAGGCCACAATTGGAGGAGCGCAGAGGTCTTTGAGGATTGTAGAGCTGCAGGAGGTTACAGAAATAGGTCGGGGGCAAGCACAGTACTGAGGGAGTGCTGGACTATTGGAGGTACTTTACTTTGGATGATATATTAAACCAATGCCCCGTCTCATTGTTCATGTGGATTTTAAAGATCTGGCCAATATTAGTCCCTCACCCAACACCACCAAAACAAATAAACTGCTCATTATCCCATTACAGTTTGTGGGATCTTGCTGTGTGCAGATTGGTTGTCTCACTTGCCTACAAACTAGCAGTGACTGGACCGCAAATATAACTTGTGAGTTGTGGAGTATTGAGAATGAGTAAAGCACCTTAAGAATACAAATTGCTTTCATAAAAGATCGTAAACCCTCAGATAGAGCTGTGTAGATTTGAATTTCACTCTGTAATCAAGCATCTCAGATATAAAAACAGTGCGTAACACTCTCATCTGAGTCAGAAGGCTGGTGGATTCAAATCCCACTCCGGGGGCTTGAGCACGTCACACTCCCGATATAGTATCGCTGGAGTGCTGCATTGTCAGAGGTGCTGTCTTTTAAATGAGACATTAAACTGAGGCCCCATCTGCCCTCTTTAGTGGACCTAAAAGATCCCATGGCACTATTTTGATACAAGAGCAGAAGACCTCTCCTGGTCAATGTTTATCCCTCAACCAACACCTAAAACAGATGATCAGGTCATTATTTGTGCACAATTTGATTGATGCATTTCCTGCATTACAACAGTGACTACATTTCCAAGGAAATGATGGACTGTGGAGCGGGTTAGGATATCTTGAGGTCATGAAAGGTGGTAGATAAATGGGAGCTCCTGAGCTCCTTCTTTCGGCGGAATATCATTTGACAGGGGCACAGTTTGGAGATTTAATTGTAGAGTTTGGTGCTCCTGATTAGGTGCCTCTCTCAGTTTCCCAGTTATTAACTGTGCTCTCTTGTCCTTCCTGCCTTTTCTGTCCATGATGAGACACGATTCCATGTGGCATCACTTGTCTTCCAGTGCCTCCATCAAATGGCTATTCTTCATGTGTTGGGCGACACAATGAGTGCTGGCAAGCTATTAAACCAAAGGGACCATCACAGGCAAACACAATCCTCTCCACACCTGATGTCTACAAATACAGACAGTAGAGGTCGCTGAGTATTAACTGGGACCATGAATCATGTCCGATGGATTTAACACCCACCGTCCAACTCTCTGGAACTCTCTCGCTAAACAACTTCACCTATCTGCTTCGCTCTCCACCTACTCAAGAGCCATCTTTCCGGCTAAGGTTTCCCTTAATGATTTCAATTGGGACTTGTTCATATTCTGGATAAATACAAGATGTTATCTTGGTTGACGCAAATACAAACTGCATTTATATAGCCCCTTTAACGTAGTAGGAATTCCCAAGGCACAGCAAATAATGACTAAAAAATTGATAAGGGAGATAAAATTAGAGTACGAGAGAAAGTTAGCTAGAAATATAAAGACAGATAGTAAGAGTTTCTATAGATATTTAAAAAGGAAAAGAGTTAACAAAGTGAGCGTTGGTCCTATAAAAAGTGAGTCTGGGGAATTAATAATGGATAATAAGGAGATGGCAGATGAATGGAACAGATATTTTGCATTGGTCTTCACTATAGAGGATACATGTAACATCCCAGTATTAGGTGTAAGTCAGGAAATGGAAGGGAGGGAGGAACTCAAGAAAATTGCAATCCCCAGGGAAGTGGTACTGAACAAATTGTTGGAGCTGCGGGCTGATGGACTTCATCCTAGGGTGTTAAAAGAAGTGGCTAGTAGATAGTTGATGCGTTAGTTTTAATTTTCCAAAATTCCCTAGATTAGGGGAAGCTTCCTTTAGATTGGAAAATAGCGAATGTAACTCCTTTATTCAAAAAGGAAGGGAAACAGAAAGCAGGAAACTACAGGCCAGTTAGCTTAACATCTGTCTTAGGGAAAATGTTAGAAGCTGTTATTAAAGATGTTATAGCAGGGCATTTCGAAAAATTCAAGATAATCAGGCAGAATCAACATGGTTTTCTGAAAAGGAAATCATGTTTAACTAATTTATTGGAGTTCTTTGAGGGAGTTACATGTGCTGTGGATAAAGGGAAACCGGTGGATATATTGTACTTAGATTTCCGGAAGGCATTTGATAAGATGCCACATCAAAGGTTATTGCAGAAAATAAAAGCTCATGGTGTAGGGGGTAACATATTGGCAAGGATAGAAGATTGGTTAGCTAACAGGAAACAGAGAGCAGGCATAAATGGGTCATTTTCTGGTTGGCAAGATGTAATGAGTGGTGTGCCACAGGGATCTGTGCTGGGGCCTCAACTTTTTACGATTTATATAAATGACTTAGAAGAAGGGACCGAAGGTATGGTTGCTAAATTTGCTGATGACACAAAGATAGGTAGGAAAGTAACTTGTGACAAGGACATAAGGAGGCTACAAAGGGACATACATAGGTTAAGTGAGTGGGAAAAGACCTGGCAAATGGAGTATGATGTGGGAAAGTGTGAAATTGTTCACTTTGGCAGGAAGAATAAAAAAAAAAGCATATTATCTAAATTGTGAAAGATTGCGAAGCTCTGAGATGCAGAGGGATCTGGGTGTCCTAGTGCATGAATCGCAAAAGGTTAGTATGCAAGTACAGCATGTAATTAGGAAAGCTAATAGAATGTTATCATTTATCGTGAAGGGAATTGAATACAAAAGTAGGGAGGTTATGCTTCAGCTATACAGGGCAGTGGTGAGACCACATCTGGAGTACTGTGTACAGTACTGGTCTCCTTATTTAAGGAAGGATGTAAATGCATTGGAAGCAGTACAGAGAAGGTTTACTAGACGAATACCTAGAATGGGTGGGCTGTCTTATGAGGAAAGTTTGGATAGGCTAGGCATGTATCCGCTGGAATTTGAAGAGTAAGAGACGACTTGATTGAAACATATAAGATCCTGAGGGGTCTTGACAGGGTGGATGTGAAAAGGATCCTTGTGGGAGAATCTCGAACTAGGGGTCACAGTTTAAAAATAAGGGGTCGCCCATTTAAGACAGAGATTACGAGAAATTTTTTCTCTAAGAGGGTCATGGGTCTTTGGAATTCTCTTCCTCAAAAGGCGGTGGAAGCAGAGTCTTTGAATATTTTTAAGGCAGAGGTAGATAGATTCTTGATAAGCAAGGGGGTGGAAGGTTATCGGGGGTAGGTGGAAATGTGGAGTAATCAGTTCAGCCATGAACTTATCGAACGACGGAGCAGGCTCAAGCGGTCGAGTGGACTACTCCTGCTCCTAATTCATATGTTCGGAAATTCACAGGAGCATAATCAGACAAATATTGACACTGAGCCAATGTAAGAGACATTAGAACAGATGGACCAAGTGCTTTGTCCAAAAGATAAGTTTTAAGCAGCGTCTTAAGGGAGGAGAAGTGGAGAGGAAGAGAGGTTTGGGGAGAGAATTCCGGAACATAGGGCCTAGGCAGCTGAAGGCACATCAGCCAATGGTGGGGCAGTGGAAGAGGGAGAGGGGGGAGATGCACACAAGAGGCCAGAGTTGGAGAAGCGCAGATATCTTGGAGGGTTGTAGGGCTGGAGGAGGTTACTAAGATAGGGAGAGGAGAGGCCATGGAGGGAATTGAACACGAAGATGAGAATTTTAAAACAAAGGTGTAGGGGGACCAGGAGCCAGACAGAGGAACTGAAGCAGAACGTGATGTACAGGTGGAAGTTCAGTGCAAAAAAAAAAATGCAATGAATAACACTAGCGCGGATGCTTTGAGGTTCTACACAGCACATGTTTTGCTGACCTCTACATTTGTTTTAAATTCTTCGGCCTGTTTAACTGGAGCTGGAACCTGTCCGTGGTCTTCACTTGAAGACGGGTGTGAAGAATTAATTTAGCACATCTGAATTCATTTAACACACTCCACCAACAGTAAAGATGTTCAACTGCCTGAGCCTGCAGTGGTTTTTTGAAATGAACCTTGTCTGAAAGGGAAGCAAAGGCCAAGGAGAACATTGTGCGTTCAAAGCGACTCCCCGCTATATATAATTAAATAAATATATTTATTAAAAGTCTACATACTCGAAGCCTGGCCGATACTCTGTTTTTCCATTACTTATGATCCCGAGCCGGCTGAAGCCAATGGAGTGGCTCCAAGATACTGCCAGTCAGTGACATGAAGGACTAATCAAGGGACTTGAGCTCAAAATCCAGGTTGACGCTCCAGTGCAGTATTGACGTATTACAGCATTGTTGGAGGTGCTGTCTTTCAGATGAGGCATTAAACCGAGGCCCAGTTTGCCCTCTCATTTAAACGCAAAGATGCCAGAACACTATTCCAAACAAGAGCGAGGGAGTTACTCCCAGTGTCCCGGCCAATATTTATCCCTCAGCCAACATCACTAAGAACCGGACACTCTGGTCACTATCACACTGTGGTTTGTGGGAGCATCTCTGTGCAAATTACACTTCAAAAGTACGTCATTGGCTGTAAAGCACTTTGGGACATTATGAAGTTGTGAAAGGTGCTATATAAATGCAAATCTTTCTTTCTCTTTTCTCTTGTCATTTATCTCATTGATGATCGAGAGCCCTTGCTGTGTGAAAAATTTGTTTCCACATTTCCGACATGACAACAGCGACTAGACTTCAAAAGTAATTCAATGGGCTGCAAAGTGCTTTGGGACATCCTGAGGACATGAAAGGTGCTATGTAAATGCAGGTTCTTTTTTTTATTCAGAGAAGAGAAGGGAGTTGAATTGACCAACATTCTTCCCTAAACATATCTGACCCTGAGATGAGCTCCGACCTCATATTCCTGCCATCACTAACCACCTCTTTCCACCTTCGTAACATTGCCTGCCTTCACCCTCTCTCAGCTCATCTGCTGCTGAAACCCTCATTAATGTCTTTGTTACCTCTAGACTTGACTATTCCAACACAATCCTAGCTGCTCTCCCACATTCTACATCTGTAAACGTGAGGTCTTCCAAAACGCTGCTGCCCATGTCTGAACTCGCACCAAGTCCCATTCATTTATCACTCCTGTGGTCACTGACTTACCTTGGCTCCCTCCATGGCCTCACCCCTCCCTATCTCTGTGACCTCCTCCAATCTCACATTCCTCCAAGATATCTGTCCTCATTGAATTCGGGCCTTTTGAGCATCTCCGATTTTAATCACTCCACTATTGGTGACCATACCTTCAGTTGCCTAGGACCCAAGCTCTGGAATTCCCTCCGTACATCTCTCCGCCTCTCCACCTTGCTTTCCTCCTTTAAGACAATCCTTAAAACCTACCTCTTTGACCAAGCTTTTAGCCAAACTATGTAATATCTCCTTATGTGGGTCCGTGTCATATTTTGTTTTATAATGCTCCTGTGAAGCACCTTGGGATGTTTAATTATGTTGAAGGTGCTAAATAAATATAACTTGTTGTTGTAAACCAACGAAACTTATCAAGTTGTCAACTGTTGTGCGTGGAATCTTGCTAAGAGCAAAATGGCTACCATATTTGCCCATAAAATGGTTATTTGTTCCTGAGAGATTTGCTAAGTTGTTACCTAAATGCAAAACAACCTTTTCAAAGTGTGATGCCAAAACAAATACATTCCTGAAGAAGGAAATAGCATTGGGAACAGACAAATCTTTCCTCAGATCAGGCCTCCAAGCTGTGAATTATAGCTACTTCACAAGTACCTTCTGATTCTTTATTCGAGTTTTCATTTGTTGCGATATCTGCAATCCTTTTCTTTTGCCGTTCTGTGCTTTAATGATAAAATAAAATCAAGCGCGGGATCAATAAATTGCAAAATGTTGGGTGGGTCATTGCAAATTCAAGAAAACACACTCATATTCTGCAATAAAGTAAGAAATTCTACTTGATAATTATCATCATTTGTTCAACAGGAAATAGACATCTTACTGATGTTGTGTGGTAGAAGAGACTTTGTTTTGAAAGCTGGAAAGGATGTTCATATTAAAAACGGCTACATGCTATGTTTAGGGTAGTTGTGCGAATCTTTTAGATGCTTCCCAGATGTGGCTGGAGATGCTTGAATGTGGTGAGTCAGGTTTTCATGAGAGGGAGGGGAGGAGATCTTTGGGTCTGTTGTTATCCACAGAAAGGCCTGAATCTGTAATGACTGAGGTCATTTCTGGGAAGAGGCAGCGTTATTCCCAATGGCTTACTGGGTGCTGTGTGATATAATACTGAGCCATGCTGACTAGACAGTCCTAGGTAGGATGCTTCGTCTGTACCTGTACTCACCATCTAGTCTTGTCCAGCTACCTGCCAATGAGAGACCAGTGTCTGTGAGACTACAGCCCCCAACATGAGCTACCCTGTGAGGGAAGGAAACTGGGAGGTGGTGGGGGGGGGGTGGGGGGGGGGTGGTGGGGGTTAGTGGGGAAAGCTTTGTAATTTATAGAAAGACTTGCATTTATATAGCACCTTTCACAACTTCATTATGTTTCAAATGAAAACAGAAAAGGCTGGAAATACTTAGCAGGTCTGGCAGCATCTGCAGACAGAGAAACAGAGTTAACGTTTCAGGTTTGTGGCCTTTCATCAGAACTGGGAAAAGTTAGAAATGTAATAGGTTTCAAGCAGGTGAAAGGGGAGAGGGTGGGAAGAAGAACAAAAGGGAATGCCTGTGATAGGGTGGAGGGCAGGAGAGATTAAATGACAAAAGGTTTCATGGTGCAAGACCAAAGGGAGTGGTAATGTGACACGGAAAGAAACCAAAGATGTGTCTAGAGGAGGAGTGAAGGTAGGATCCTGAATAGCTGCAGTTTGAAAGCAAAAGAAATAATAGAGAAGCAAGTGAGAAATAAAAAGCCCAGAAAAGAAAAATGAAACAAAATGGGTGCAGAGGTTATGAACTAAAATTGTTGAACTCAGTGTCGAGTCCAGAAGGCTGTAAAGTGCCCAGTTGAAAGATAAGGTGCTGAGCTTCATTGGAACACTGCAGCAGGCCAAGGACAGAAAGGTCAGGGATGGTCATGATGTTTCAAAGTGCTTTACAGCCAATCAGTAGTCACTGTTGCAATGTAGGAAATGCGACAGCTAAATTGCGCACAGCAAGATTTCACAATGAACAATGTGATAATGATCAGATAATCTGTTTCTTAGGGATGTTGGTTGAGGAATAAATATTGGCCAAGACACTGGGGAGAATTCCTTTGCCTTTCTCCCTAGCAGCACTGTAGAATCTTTTACGTCCACCTAACAGGGCATATGGGACCTCAGTTTAACATCTCACCTGAAAGCGGTACCATTGACAGTGTCAACCTGGATTATGTGCTCAAGTCCTTTGAGTGAGGCTTTGAACACATGGTGTCCTGACTCAGACCGGACGAGAGAGCCACAGCTGGCATGTAATTTGCAAATTTTGAACGTTTCTCTGGTGTATCAACAGAAGCGGCTTTAGGGTGAATGTGACTTTAAAGATTCTAGTGGCACTCTTCCTCCTCTTCCAACCCTCCCCACCCAGCATCCACTGCCCCATCACCCCAGTGGGGGCCCAGCTCCACTGCTGAGAGAAGCAAGGCTTCTACAAATAGCCTGAAGAGAGAGTGCAGAGAAGGTTTGCTTTTTCAGCTGTTGTCATTGCTCAGTTCAGTGGAATCATCTCCACCTGTCTTTACTTTAGCAGTCAGACAGATAGCACGCTGCCGAGGCATGCCTGGATTTATCATCCGTGGGAACATTTAGAGCCCTGTTTCCAGTCACAAGGCTGCTTTGATACCTCCTCCCTGTAGAAATTGTTAGCATTTCTCTCTTTGAGTTATTATAAAAGGGATGCCAGTGGGCGGGGGAAGTGGGGGCGACTTAAATAGTCTCGTTGACCTTGCAAATTGACATCAGTGACAAATGTCACAAACCTGGAAACTATGATTCATATCAGCCCGAATTCTTCTAAAACTCCACATGTTTCAAATTAAGTTCCTTAATTTTGAAAGGTGGGGATGGGGAGGGTGGGTGTGGGGGTGGTGGGGGTCAGGAATTCTTTGCTTCAGTGAAGCAATATGTCTTGTGTGACTTGTGCTACCCATTACGGTGTCTTCTGCATTTTCCTTTCCTCCTCTTGGCCCTGTCTTACCCTTCCTGCCAAACAGCTGCTCACCTCCAGGCATCCTTTCTTCCTTCTTGGAGGCCGATGGATCCTAACGCCAGTGGGAGCAATCAAACCTACACATACATCAATGGATGAGATAGTCATAGGGGAAAAAAAAAAGACTTGCATTTCATATTGCACTTTTCACAGCCTTAGGATGTCCCAAAGCAATTTACAGCCCATGAAATGCTTTTGAAGTGTAGTCATTATTGTAATATTGCAAACGCAGCAGCCAATTTGCACACAGCAAGCTATAATAACTAGATAATCTGCATTAGTGATTTTTGGTTTAGTAATAAGTCTCGACCAGGGCACTAGAGCAGAACTCCCCTGCTATTCTTCAAATAGTCTGTGGGATTGTTTACATCCCCTTGAAAGGGCAGACCTCTGTTTCATGTCACATCTGAAAGACAGCATTCTGATAATGCAGCACTCCCTCAGTACTGCAGTGGGGAATCAGCCTAGATTGTGTGCTCAACTGCTCAGAATGGGACTTAAACCCACAACCTTCTGACTCAGAGGCAAGAGTGCTACCCATTGAGGCATGGCTGACACTCAGTGACCCTCTCTTCTCCTCCCCCCTGCACTATCCAAGAAGCTGTGCTGAATCTCAGTGATAAACAATGTCTGCTCTAATTTGACAAGAATAACGTTGCCTCCCAGTGTCACTCCACACAAAAAATAAAAAATATTTCCAACGGTCAGTTTGAATTTCTGTTCCTAAACCCCACCCGCTGCCTCAAAATCATAAAACCTCTTGGAAATACACAGAATAAACAAAAAAGAGGAAAGTGAAATTGCTGGGAAATACACAAGGAGTCTGTCAACATCTGGACAGGGAGAAGACCAGTTAATGTTTTAGACACAGGCCCTCTCTTGGGGATGGAAAGTGTGAGGAAAAGCAAGGCCTTTGATTGAGCTGAATGGAATGGGAGGGGGTAGAGAAGGCGAATGCAGCAGGAATCTGCCTCCTAACACAAAGAGACAAAAGTTTATCCTCCATTGTCCTATTGTAGACCTTTGCATGCTGCCTGTGCACTTCAGGCAGTCAGTCCCATAATTTTCCGTCCAGTAATTGGCTGGACAGAGTCCTGGAGGTCTCATCACATGACCTCCCACCTCCTGATGCCCCATCAGTCAAATAGCCATGTGTTCCCCATCCCTGATATTTGTATAATTAATAAACAAAAGCATTCAAAGACAATAGAAAAATAAACACGCGGAATTTTTGTTGTAATGCCGCTCTGGGATTTATACCGGAGTTGCTCGCAGTAGTGTCCGGGAGATCAATCTTTAATTCCTGGGGGCAATTCTGGATGGTTGGCAACTCTGTTAATTGTGAGAGTAATAGTGAGGCAGTGGGATGGGGAGGGTGGGGGAGATCGAACTGAAGCCATGATCAGAAAGGTAGGACAGTGAGAAGGCTTTTGAAAATGTGACGGGGAGAGCCGTAGCCAAGAATTCAAGAGGCATTATGGTTGAAGGCGATATAGTTTTAATGGTGACATAGTGCAGGGCTTGATATGAATCAGAAAGTACGTTAATTCAGGCCAACATTTTGTTTCTTTAACTTTGCAGTTTTCTGGGGTTGACCTTACTAGAAATAAAATTTTCAGTGTTCAGTGTGGAGTGGGGGACGGTTGGCACAAGGGGTGGAGAACCTTCTAGAACATGCGGGGAGCTCTCTATCCTTGGAGCTGGTCTGCTTTTTAACTGGGCTGACAGACCCACCTTTCTTTTGCCATCATTTTCTATTTTAATCCCAGATCCTAGTCTTTCCCCCGGCTGTGCCTTTCACTACCTTAGCTATTCCCGCATTCTTTTTCTCTCTAATGCCATAACGGCTGGCTATAGCGATGCTCCTATTCCCAGCCAGAATGGAAATAACTGGATAATTTCCCCATCAATCACGCCTACAGATCAACTGGGCTTTGACTGGAATTGAATTGCCGCAAAATATTTGTGTGTAACCAGTGCATTTTGCTGGAGAAATCACCCTGTTTTTATCGGGAGATGTTGCTGTAGTTTCTGTTTGCTGTAGTTCGTAAAGACTCTTTTTAAAATAGATTTTGTTGACTGTTTGCTCTGAGCCCTGCCATAAGTCCCATCCTGCTTCCAAATCATTGGCTGACACAGTGATGCTATTAGACATTCTGCAGCTTTGTGCTACCAATACTTCCTCCCCAAGCTTATTTGCATGTCTGTTTTCTTTCTGCTTCCTCTTTTTCTCCTACACTTAAACAACAACAACTTGCATTCAGAAGGAAGAAAGAACTTACTTTTTCAATGAAATGGTCGCATTGTGGTTATTTACTGGACTAGTAATCTAGAGGCTAGACTCCAGACCTACAGCAATGTGGTAGACTCTTAACTACCTTCTGAAATGGCCTAGCAAGCCACTCAGTTGCCAAGAAGGTGGCCCACCACCACCTTCTCAAGTGCAAATTAGGGATGGGCAATAAATGCTGGCCTTGCCAGTGATCCCTGCATCCAGTGAATGAATTTAAAAAAAACATTGTTCACATTCACAGGATGCCCCAAAGAGTTCACAGCTAACAAAGTACTTTTTGAAGTCTAGTCACTGTTGTAATCTAAGGATATGAGTATAAGAATATGAGTAACCAATTTGTGCACAGCAAATTTCCAAAAACAGCAGGGAGATAAACAATCAGATCATTTAATTGTTGGTGGTTTTGATTGAGGGATAAATAGTGCCCAGACCACCAGAAGGAACAACCACCCCCCACAACCCCCCCCCCACCCCCCGCTCTTCTTCCAACCAATGGTGCTATGGGATCTTTTACAGCCACCTCAGAGAACAGACATGGCCTCAGTTTAGCATTTCATCCAAATAGATGGTAACTCTGACAGTGCAGCATTGCCTCAATGATGCATTGACGTGTCCACCTGGATTAAGGAGGGTCTTAAAGGAGGAGTGGGATGTGGAGAGGGAGAAAAGTTTAAGGAAGGAATTTCAGAGCATGCAGCCTAGATGGCTGAAGGCATGGCCATCTATAAAAAGGAGGGGAGGGCAGGAATATTGCAAAATAGCCGATAGTCGCAGGAATTAAGTTATGAGCGGGGGATTGTAGGGATGGAGGGGATTCCATAGAGAGGGAGGGATGAGGCCATGAAGGAATTTGTATTTGAGGATGAGAATTTTAAATTGGAGGCATTGCTGGATCAGAAGCCATTGCAGGTCAATATAGAGCGGAAAAGTGATGAGTGATTGGGACTTAGTGCAAAATAGCAAGTGACGGCAGAGTTTAAATGGGGTGAAGTTTACGGAAGGTAGAAGGTAAAACTCTGGCCAGGAAAGCATTGGAATAGTTAATAAAAACAAGAAATGCTGGAAATACTCAGCAAGTCTGGCAGCATCTGTGGAGAGAGAAGCAGAGTTAACGTTTCAGGTCAGTGACCTTTCATCAGAACTGGCAGAGCCAGAAATGTAATAGGTTTTAAGCAAGTAAAGCGGGGATGGGGCAAGAGATAACAAAAGGGAAGATGTTGATAGGACAAGGTCACAGAGAATAGTTAAATCTGGAGGTGATGAGAGACATGAATGAGGATTTCAGCAGCAGATGAGCTGAGGCAGGGGTGGAGTCAAACGATGTTACGGAAGTAGAGGTAGTGATGGAGAAAATATGAGGTTGTGTCGAATATATCCATAATGCACCACAGACAGTGAAGATGGAAATTATTGGTATATCCTGGCAGGACAAAATCACAAATGTGGCAGTCCTCTCAAAGGCAGAGCTCCCAAGTGTGTTGGCACTAATCAAACAGAGGCGGCTTTGGTGGATCAGACACATCCACAGGATGGAAGGTGGTCGCATACCCAAGCCCCTTCTGTATGGTGAGGTAGCCGGGGCCAGATGACCAGAGGGGCGCCCAAAGATCCGATTCAAGGATGCTTGCAAGTGTGATATGAAGGCCCTAAATGTCGACTATCGCACCTGGGAGTCACTAGCTGGCGAAAGAGGGAAATGGCGACACATCCTGTGGACTGGCGTACACTACCACGGCAACCAGTTGCTACAGCAGCTTGGCAACAGGCACCAATGCCAAAAGCAACAACTACAGCGTCACTTGGCAGCTTCATATACAGTACTTGTGGCAGAACCTGTCTCTCAAGGATTGGCCTTCGCAGCCCTCAGCAAAGGTGCAGAAAGAGAAGACACCCAACCTAAATGGATTGTTTGCTATGTGTCCATCATATTTCCTAGATGGAAAGATGCCAACCAAGTGTTGAATCGGATGTCAAGGTTGTAAACAATTTGGTTTCAGCCTGAGACAATAGTTAGAAAGGGGCTTGGAATTGGTGGGAAGGTTATTGAGTTTGTTGTGGGGAGGGGCTGGAGGAGTGTTGGTGGGTGCTAAAGCCAATGGCTTCAGTTTTCCTAATATTTAACTGGAGGATTTTTTTTTTCTTTTTTTTTAATTCATTCATGGGATGTGGGCATCGCAGGCCAGGCCAGCATTTATTGCCCATCCATAATTGCCCTTGGGAAGGTGGTGGTGAGCTGCCTTCTTGAACTGCTGCAGTCCATGTGGGGTAGGTACACCCACAGTGCTGTTAGGAAGGGAGTTCCAGGATTTTGACCCAGCGACAGTGAAGGAATGGCAATATAGTTCCAAGTCAGGATGGTGTGTGACTTGGAGGGGAACTTGCAGGTGGTGGTGTTCCCATGTATTTGCTGCCCTTGTCCTTCTAGTTGGTAGAGGTCGCGGGTTTGGAAGGTGCTGTCTGAGGAGCCTTGGTGCATTGCTCCAGTGCATCTTGTAGATGGTACACACTGCTGCCACTGTGCGTCAGTGGTGGAGGGAGTGAATGTTTGTAGATGGGGTGCCAATCAAGCAGGCTGCTTTGTGCTGGATGGTGTCGAGCTTCTTGAGTGTTGTTGGAGCTGCACCCATCCAGGCAAGTGGAGAGTATTCCATCACACTCCTGACTTGTGCCTTGTAGATGGTGGACAGGCTTTGGGGAGTCAGGAGGTGAGTTACTCGCCTCAGGATTCCTAGCCTCTGACCTGCTCTTGTAGCCACGGTATTTATATGGCTACTCCAGTTCAGTTTCTGGTCAATGGTAGCCCCTAGGATGTTGATAGTGGGGGATTCAGCGATGGTAATGCTGTTGAATGTCAAGGGGAGATGGTTAGATTCTCTCTTGTTGGAGATGGTCATTGCCTGGCACTTGTGTGGCGCGAATGTTATTTTGCTGCTCCTCCAAGACTAGATGTCAAACAAGCAGTGCGATGGCACAGCGGGAGTAGAAAGGTCAAGACAAGTGGTGGAAAGGTTCAGCTTCATACTGGGGGCAGACATGGGTGATATTACAGAGGTGGGAGTAGGCAATCTTTGTGATGGTGAGGGGATGGGGCAGAGGCTCAGTTTTGCTTGGAACAGGACATCCAATTAGCCATCAGTCTGGCTCGATCTGAGACAGTCGTTGGGAAGGGGAGAGAATTGGTGGCAAGGGATTGTTTACCTTTAATTTCCAGTTGCGAAGAAGGACTCAGCTTGAATTACCTGTTCTTGCCACAGATGCTGACTAACTTTGGGTGTGTTTCCAGCACTTTCTTTGCTAAATCAGAAAATAAATCACAAGATATCAATGTTCCCCTGAGGGTTATTTAGCAAAGCCTAGAAATTACTGTTGGATATTGAAAAGTGAATGATTACTGCTGTAGCATGACATTCCCTGTCATATTTTAACAGAGACGTTAATCAGTTTAAAATAAACAGGATAACACCCGCATTAGAATTATGGCCAGTGAATTGTTCAATGATTGAAAATGAACATAGTCATAATGGTATCTATACAAAATAAGGGGAAAGACACTCACACTTTGATGCACCATCTTCTTATTTTAAGAAAAAGAAGGAACTTGTATTCATGTCCGTTCCTATCCCCACGGTGTTCCAGCTTATTCATTACTTTTTGAGGTGTAATCACTGTTGCTATTCAGGCAAAGGCTGCAGCCAATTTACACACAAGATCCCACAAGCAGTGAATGACAGAAGAGACCAACCAATCTGTCTCAGTGACGTTTGGCTGAGGGGTAAATGTTAACCAGAGAGAACCCTCTGATCTATTTCAAATAATGCCATGGAATTTTTTGTTTTACTTTCACTTGAACAGCCAAAATGGGCCCTTGGTTCAGCATGTCATCCTGAAGGCAGCTCCTTTAACAATGCAGCATTCCTCCAGTATGGTGTTGAAGCACCAGCCTAGACTATGTGGTTGTGGTCATGATAAGCCTCAGATCCACAACCTTCTGACTCAGAGATAAAGAGGCTACAAATGGAGCCAAGAGTATGTCGTCATCACCACCCCCCCCCCCCCCCCCCCACCAGTTGCAGCCTGTAACCACCATACATCACTGCTGTGTTTCACAGCTTGAAGCAGTCGGGCAGTTTTTCCAATCGGACATTCCCAGTGAGAATTATTAACGGATCGAAAATCAGGGCCTGCAATTTCCTTGAGCAGTGCTCTGCGTGAGCGCTGCTTCTCTCTGGGAGCCTCCAATTGGATAATCAGCTTTCCTCTTTCCAGACATGTGACGCAAAGCGTTGGTACAAAGTTGCTCTTTCTACCACTTAATCAAGCCATTCTCCCAGTGGAAATTCTGCCGCCTGCTGTTTTATTCATGGCCTGTATCAGTGTCACGCACTCTGTCAATCATATGCAGTTCAGCCAATGTCACACAGCTCACTTTCTACCAGTCTGTAATCGAATTCTACTTCTTCAGAATTCAAATGGATGGAGTGGAATAAATATGCAAGGCCAATATTAATATTACTAGAATCCTAATGATAACACTGGATGTGATGTGTTTATGCTCTGAAGCTGAAATCAATTTTGTTCACAAGGAAAGACTTGCATTTACATAGCGCCTCTCACAACCTCAGGAGATTCCAAAGGGCTTTACAGCCAACTAAGTTTTTTTTTAATTGTAGTCGATGTTGAAATGCGGCTGCCAATTTGTACACAGGAAGCTCCCACAGATAACAATGTGATAAATAACCTGGTAATTTGTTTTAATGATGTTGGTTGAGGGATAAATATTGACCAGGACACCTTTCTTCAAAACAGTACTGCAGAAACTCTTCCATCCTCCTGAGAGAGCAGATGGGACCTCAGTCCTCATCCAGAAGGCAGACATCTCTGACAGTGCAGCACTCCCTCACTACTGCACTGGCGCGTTAGCCTAAATTGTAGCTTTTGTGTGGGACTTGTACCCACAGTCTTCTGGTGCAGAGGTGATACTATTAAGCACTAAGCTATGGCTGATACACAAATAGCATCACTCCTCCAAACTGGATGATATGTCACCCTTCATCATGGCATTTTTGGAGGCTTGAAGAAGTACAACAGGAAAAAATCTGTCTGTACTGAACATCTGTGTTAGTGTTTGTCTATGTGAGTGTGCATGCGTTTGTGTGCTGTGTGTCACTAATACTATCATTTTGGTGTTCTGATTTATATTTATCCATCAACAAACAAACAGTCAAGCTGTAGCTCAGTGGGTAGTGCTCTCACCTCTGTCTCAGAAGGTTGTGAATTTAAGCCTCACTCTGAAGACTTGAGAACAAATCAAGATTGATGCTAATTAAAAACAGAAAGTGCTGGAAATACTCAGCAAGTCAGGCAGCATCTGTAGAAAGAGAAGCAGAGTTAACATTTCAGGTCTGTGACCTTTTAGCAGAACTGTTCTGCTGCCTGACCTGCTGAGTACTTCCAGCACCTTCTGTTTTTATTTCAGATTTACAGCATCTGCAGTATTTTGCTTTTATTGTAGACTGATGCAACTGCGGAAGTGTTGTTGTCTGGATGAACCACTCCATCGAGGCTCTACCTATCTTTTCAGGTGGTTGTAAAAGATCCCCTGGTATATTTGCTGAAGAGAAAGAGAATTACCCTCGGTATCCTGCCCAATATCTATCCCTCAAGCAACATCACTAAAACAGATTATGTGGTATTATCACTTTGCTGATTGTGGGAGCTTGCTGTGTTCATACAGGCTGCTGCATTTACTACATTACAACAGTGACTACATTTCAAAAAATACTATCTAAATGCAAAGTTTTCTGTTTAATAACAGCCCTTTCCAAATCTCCGGGCCGATGCAATTCAAAATAGACAAACAAGCAGATGAACATCTAAGTATAAAGTGGGCTGAGTTCCCCAAGCTTTGAACATGACAGTGTCTGGATTCAAGGAACACCAGATCTAAAGTATCCCACTCCCCTCCTTGCTTGCCTTTTTTTTAACTATCTTCCCTTTCATTGTTTGTCTGTTTTTCCTTTCCCCTTCCTCCTCTGTTTCCTTTGCAGAAATCCATCCCCCACCTCCTTTTTCATCTTCCCCACACTTGGAAGCAAATGAGATCTGACACCCGGTTGGTGCAGCCGCATATCTGATTGACTTTTAATTTTCCAACTGTGATGTTCCAGTTGTCCTGGGTATGGGCTGCGAGGTATACTTGAGCATTCAACCCTGGCACAAACCCTTGATTGTTAAAAAAAAACCCGACCGTGCTATGTCAGGCAGCTGACGTTAGCAGATGTGAGCTCTACATATGGGAAGTTGGAGGACCACACACGCACACATAGAGTCAGGAATAAAATAAGAGGTTGGGGAAGGTTGTGAGGGGGTTGGGGGGGGTGGTGCGGGGATGGAGGAGGAAGATGGAAGGAGGGACTGGTTGGGCAAATAAAAAATAAGACCTCCCAAAGAAAATGGCCTCTCTGTTCTTGGGTTTGGCCTGGGTTTATTGCTGACACCTTGCAAGTCACTCATTCTGCTCAGTGCAGTTTGTATTCTGCCACAATCCTGCCAATTTTTATTTTCTTTATCCAGGAATATTTGCTCACAATATACTGCTCATAAATAAAGCTCAGCTGAAAGACACTTCTGCGAAAGACAAACATATTTCTTCGCATAAATACCGTCTCAGCGTTAGAGGTATGGTTGTCTTGGTAATGATGTGATTGTCAAGAAAGCTGGGCCACACCTGCTCTGAAGGCTTAATTGGTGCTGGCTCATGCTGCAGACACGTTCAGAGAGGATTGGTGATATTCTGTACCCAACAATAGTTAGAGCTTTTCACCATTTCAGGCACTCAGTATCTACGTTGAGCACTCTCACGTCAGGCACAATACAATCACCTGTAGATTGGAGTCCTCTCTACTCTGCCTCAACAACATACCTTAACACTAACCTCATACTGCGCCAGTGTAAGATATCTATTTCCCATGCTGCCATCCCCACGGGCATGAAGTTGCCAACTGGCTCCAAATTTGGGTAAATATGGTGTCGGCCCATGTCTAAGTGGATTGGCTGAAATGTATTTCGCGTGGGGTCCCTACAGTTAACTGATTGAGCTGATCGGTTTGGACAGGCCTCAAGCCTTCTTCAGTCCCAGAGGTGAAAGGGCAGTGTGCTGGTCCACCGCAGCACCCGGATCAATATTTTGAGAGAAACGGGCCAGCTCTTAGGTCACCCAACATCTATTGACAGTCGCTCTGTCTGAGCAGCAAGCTACTTGCCATCCTGTTGGCTCTTTCAATGCCTCCACAGACAATCTGGCATTGATCCTGACATATCTGACTCCGCATGCGATATATGAAAGAAAAAAAAAGAGCTGCATTTATATAGCAGCTTTCATGACCACCGTAGGTCTCAAAGCACTTTACAGCCAATGAAGTACTTTGAAGTGTAGTCACTGTTGGAATGTAGGAAAATGATGAAGTATGATGGGCCTCTGCAGTAAAGCAAGGTGAAAGGCAGCCACAATATCACAGTAGTGCAGCTTACACAGAGCCTGCACTGGCCCAGTTATGCATGTGCATTTGGAACATTTTTCCTGAAAGGGCTTTTTTTTTTCAGGGGAAAGAAGGACATCTGCTACTTTGGATCCATGATAGCGGGGCAGCTGTACAAACATGGCAAAAACAGGGAAGCAGGCCAACCAAAGAAGTCTCCGGAGGCTAGAAGTGCCTCTTTGGCGAGAACAGCTTGGTTTCCCTAGCAGTATCTATGGATGAGCAAGAGGTTGGGATGTGAACACGAGCCTTTTATGGGCCATATACTGTCAGTCCGTCTGTTTCCAGATGAGTTCTTCACACCTGCAAATAGTGGTCCCATTGAGAATAAACACACGACAGACCAGCGTTTGTTTCAATATACAAAAGGTTTTATTATTCCTGTGGAAAATGGGATCCTAAATACCCCTTAAATGAGACATAAGAACATATGGCACACCACATTCGTTTAAACATAGTACAATAATACATTATATACAGTCTCATCATATTGTTGAAAGATCTTCATATACAATATCATACTTTATGGACTGGACTGACCATTTTAAGTAGATAGCTCTGCAGCAGTTCCAACAGTGTCTTCCAAACAGCAGTGAGATGAATGGCCATTTAGTAAGTGCTTTTAATTGGTCATGTTGGCTGAAGGAGTTACTAAAATCAACTTTCTTCCAGATGACAGATGCTATCCCTCAGCCCAAGAGATTTACTGGCAGAAACAACTAATATTTTAATTTAGAAATAAGTCATAATATGAAACATATCTATGCGTGTGTGTGTGTGTATAGAGAAGATTAAGGGGTGAACTAATTGAGGTGATTAAAGGATTGATAGGGTAGAGAGAGAAAGAAAAACAATTTCCTCTGTTGCTGGGGGGGAGCCAAACAAGGGGGTGTAACCTTAAAATTAAAGCTAGACTGTTCAGGGTGACAGCAGGAAGCACTTCTTCACACAAAGGATGGTGGAAACCTGGAACTCTCTCCACCAAAAGCTGTTGCGCTCGGGGGTTCAATTGACAATTTCAAAACTGAGACTGATGGATTGTTTTTGTTGGGTAAGGGTATTAAGTGTTATGGAACCAAGGCGAGTGACTGGAGTGAAGATGCAGATCAGCTATGATCTCAGTGAATGGCGAAATAGACTTGAGGGGCTGAATGGCCTACTGCTGTTCCTGCGTTCCTCTGAAAATAAAATCAGCAAATAATAACAGTACAACTTATATAACTGCGCACACAATGAGAACATCTGCAAAGGGCCAATTCTCCTGTGCAAGAATGGCTTCAGTTTCAGTCAACTGAAAGCTGGGAAATTCCTCTGCCAATGTTAATTCTCCAGAAATGTGTTGGAAACCCTAAGGCTCCGAGGAATTTCCCCACCAAAGCCTTCAAAATTCATTAACTCAAGTTTTGTTTTCACTGCAGTCAAATTCAGCCTCTTTGCAAACATTTTACTGTATGCTTATTCTGCAAGTCGGGAATGAAGTGAATCTCTGGTACTGATCGACCATTGGTTTTTCAAAAGGACTTCCACGTTGCTTCAAATTTTTACTTTTAACCTCAGAGGTATGAAGACCAACATTTACATTAACTCCCTCGATGCAGAGTCTCTTGGACAATCTCAATAATGCTTCACACACACATATAAAATTTAAAGATCTCGCAAATGCAGTGATTGAAATGCAGGATGATATAAATATTTCATATGCCTGAATCAAATGTACAAATCTTTAGCAAAGGGTAAACTAGTTTTTTTCCGTCAGGGGAACAGTACAGTTAATTAAATGAAGAAAACAATCCAAATTGATCTTTAAGACGACGTTTGATCTTTTAAGTAAAAAAACACGCATTCCCAACTTTACTACATGTTTATACAGGGTTTGACTGATGTGCAGATGCCTCAAGGATAATTCCATAACGTGCTTTCTGTAAATTGAGTGAATGGCCAGATAGCTGAGGAGCTCATGTTAAAAGGAAGAGAAGCTGAGTTAACAATTGAGAAGTCGGCCAAACTATTTTAGGTCTCAGCTGCTATACGAATTGGGTGCACTGACTATTTAAGAAACAGTCAACTACTTCCATAGCTCTTTTCCCTCTCAATTTTCCCTTCCCTGTCGACCAACACCTCAAATTTAAAATTCTCTTCCCTTTGTTCAAATTCCTCTATAGCCTTACCCCTCCACACCTCTGTGACCTTCTCCAGCCCTACAACCATCTGAGAATTTAGCGTTCCTCCAATTCTTGCCTCTTGTGCATCCCTGAAGTCTTTTGCCCCACCATTAATAGCTGTGCCTATAGCTTTCTAAGTTCTAAGCTCTGGAATTTCTCTCTCTAAACCTCTCCACCTCTGTACTCCTCTCTCTCTCTCTCTCTCCTCCTTTTTGACACTCCTTAAAACCTAACACTTTGACTAAGGTTTTGGCTAGCTGTCCTAATATGTCTTTACGTGCTTTGTGTCAATTTTTGCCTTGGGGTGTTTTGCTATGAAGAGAGACTGGGTAGGCTAGGGTTGTTTTCCTTAGGGCAGAGACGGCTGAGGGGGGACCTGATTGAGGTATACAAAATTATGAGGGGCATAGATAGGGTAGATAGGAAGAAACTTTTTCCCTTAGTGGAGGTGTCAATAACCAGGGGGCATAGATTTAAGGTAAGGGGCAGGAGATTTAGAGGGGATTTGAGGAAAAACTTTTTTCACCCAGAGGGTGGTTGGAATCTGGAACACACTGCCTGAGGGGGTGGTAGAAGCAGGAACCCTCACAACATTTAAGAAATTTCTAGATGAGCACTTGAAACGCCATAGCATACAAGACTACAGGCCAAGTGCTGGAAAATGGGACTAGAATAGATAGGTGCTTGATGGCCAGCACAGACACGATGGCCAAGGGCCTGTTTCTCAGCTGTATAACTCTATGATTCTATGACTCTAAGTTGTTGTGGTTTCCTGTCCTGAAGCTGGTGACTAACGCTAGAATACAGTTGAATGAGAGCCTAGTGTGCCATTTATTGCATGTGAGCCTGAAAAGTGAGCATTTAACCACAGCAGGATAAATAATTGAGTCCGCGAGCACCCACATTCCAGATTAAACTCTAGTTGTTTTTCTTCTCTCGCAGAGCAGGAGACCGATACTGTATTGACATCCCAAAAAAGATTAGCCATCTCAGCACAGGTGGAGGACTGAAATCATACCTTTGCTGTTGGGTATGTCTCAATACCACTCAACATAGAAGCATACTGCACAGGAGGGGGCCATTTGGCCCATCGTATCAGTGCTGGCTCTTTGTAAGAGCTGTCCAATTAGTCTCACTTGCACCTGCTCCTTTCCAATAACCTTGCAAATGTTTCCCCTTCAAATATTTATCCAATTTCTCCCTTTTGGAAGTTATGACTGAAGCTGCTTCCACTGCCTTTTCAGGCAGTGCATTTCTAGATCATAGCAACTTGCATTATCCAACTGGCCAGCCACTGCCACAACACTGCTAACTTTGGCATATCGTACATTCACCTCTTGATAAACCCAGTTGCTTATGCATCCCAGAGAATGCAAAATGCAGGCTTTAGTTGGATGTTTGGGAGAGACACAGTTCAAAAAAATCAAAACCTGCTTCAGAGGGCTCCTTTAGACTTAGAACACATGCTTATTTTTCATATCTATTTTCTCACATGAAAGAGGCACTCTAGCGAAGACTTGCAGCACCTGTGAATATTTAAAAATGCAAAATCTAACTCTGAAGAGTGATGGTATTGCCCATTATTAGCCAATCCTAACAGGAAGCAAGGCTTCAGGCATCCACTCTTTGAGGTACACAGCTGTGGGATGCTTTAGTACCAAAAGCAATGAACTACAAGAGGCTCTTTTCTCTGTATGAACCTTCGACCTTACCCTTCCTACATCCTGTCACTGCAGCTTGGGTCAGAACAGCCCCGAACAAAGACTTTGCTCCAGAATGCTAAAGTCACAGCTCATTTCTTGCAAATTAATCCTGAGAATGACTCTGAATTCTTAAATTTATTTTTTGACAGTTCCTGCCTATCAGAAAAAGCTTCTTTAATGGAACATTCTAATATAACACACTGGTAAAGAGTTTTTGGTGCTGGTATTTGGCCGACAGTGATTTCATTTTGCTCTATAACATTATTTGGTGAGCCGGCCTGAGTAGGCTGAGGAGGTATGTATCAGCTGTAGCTTAATGGGTAGCACTTTTGCCTGAGTACAAAAACCAAGGCTGACACTCGAGTGTAGTACTGAGGGAGAGCTGCAGTACTGTCGGAGGTGTTGTCTTTCAGATGAGACATTAAACTGAGGTCTCGTCTGCCCTCTCAGGCGGATGTAAAAGATCCCGTGGCATTATTTCGAAGAAGAGCAGGGGATTTATCCCTGTTGTCCTGGCTAATATTTATCCCTCAACACCATATAAACGGATTATCTGATCAGTCTCACATTCTTGTTTGTGGGAGCTTGCTGTGCGCAAATCCGCTGCCGAGTTTCCTACATTACAACAGTGACTGCACTTCAAAAGCACTGCATTGGCTGTAAAGCACTTTGGAAAATCCGGTGATTGTGAAAGGCGCTATAGAAATGCAAATCTTTCTTTCTTGGCTCTGAACCCATGTCTACCCTTTCCCTTGTCAGCCTGGGTAGGATGCTGGTGGTTCATGAATTACACGGCAGTTACAAGTTCATGATATCTGTGGTGTTCTGGCGTGGAAGGCTATCAGTTTGTTGTATGGCAGCTGATTTCCCTTGGGGATGGGGGGAGGGGGGAGTGGGAATGAAGATATTTGCCACTGATTTCTGGGGGAGGATTTTTGCCCCAATATGGGGGCAAGAATGGAGGTGGGCAGCAACACCTCCTGCCTAATTAGAGAGCTGGTAGCTCTGAAGCCTCAGCAGAACCAATGGGAGAGGTGAGCAATGCTGAGGCAAGCAGGAGACCTCAGGGAACGTCAAAATGGAGGCGTCCTGAGACAGGTATGTAAAAATTAAAATTTAGGGAGCCAAGGGCAGTAGGCCCAGGGGAACGGAGGTGAAACCACTCAGGGGAATCATTGGGGCCATGGGGGCTGACTTTCATGCCTGTGACCCCTCTGTGGCTAGTGAAGCCTTTGGCTCTGATGGCCCCCCCTGGGCTGCTGTAAAGAGGCTACCTCCATAAAGCTGGCTGCCTCCCTATGCATAAGGGGCTGCCCTTCAACAGCAAAATGCCAGTGGCCCCCATAAAATGGCCCATAGTTGGGACCTTAGTTGGGCAAATCTGCTACTAACCTCTGTGGAGTGGGCAGCCGATCCAACTCGCAGCCCACCACTGGGAAACGTGTCTGGTGGTGGGACAGTTGCCCCGACATGACTCCCTGCTATTTTACCGGACACCTGGGGCTGGTAAAATCCAATCCGTCATGTCTAAAAGCAACAAAGGCATGGATGAGGGTTTCAGTAGCAGACATGCTGAGACAGTGGCGGAGACAGGCTATGTTAAGGAGGTGGAAGTACGCAGTCAGTGATGGGATGGATATGTGATCAGAAGCTCAAATCAGAGTCAAAGCAAGTTTGTGAACAGTCTGGTTCTGATTAGATTAGATTAGAGATACAGCACTGAAACAGGCCCTTCGGCCCACCGAGTCTGTGCCGAACATCAACCACCCATTTATACTAATCCTACACTAATCCCATATTCCTACCAAACATCCCCACCTGTCCCTATATTTCCCTACCACCTACCTATACTAGTGACAATTTATAATGGCCAATTTACCTATCAACCTGCAAGTCTTTTGGCTTGTGGGAGGAAACCGGAGCACCCGGAGAAAACCCACGCAGACACAGGGAGAACTTGCAAACTCCACACAGGCAGTACCCGGAATTGAACCCGGGTCCCTGGAGCTGTGAGGCTGCAGTGCTAACCACTGCGCCACTGTGCTTCAGACAGTTGCCAGGGAGAGGGATGGTAAGCGTTTGTGGCGAAGACAATGGCTTCAGTCTTTCCAACATTTAGTTGGACAAAATTTCTGTCCATTTCAGAGGGGCAGCAAAGGTCAAGCATATGTTGTGGGACTGGTCGAATGTGCCAGTCAAACTTGGTAGGGATGGCAAGTTTCCTTCTCCGCAGGACATTAGTGAACCAGTTTTGGTGACAATCCAGTAGTTTCCAAGGGCATTTTTTCTGCTAACAATCCACAGATCAAATTCTTTGAATTCTATTTCACAACTTGCCTTGATGACATTTGAATTCCCAGCGATGTTATGATAGTCCAGCACCATAGTCACCACACAACCAAATCCAGATTTGCCTCTCTCTAGAAATGACAACACTCACACAGTGGTCAAATGCTGCTCCTGCTTGTTCCACAAACCTGTGGATGGAGCTTAAAGTCCCAGGACATATCCAACTGGTTGTTGGACAACATGGTTTGTTGTTGAGTATTTTTAGATTATGTTATTGAAAACATTTTCATGCTTACTGCAACATCCAAAATGGCTGAAAGGCCTCTGCTCAACTGGAAATTCTGAGGACATGCATTGAAAATACTAATAGACATAAAAAGTATCAGCAGCTACGCTGGTTGTAAGAAGTTACTGAATTGCCAAGCTCACTTGCAATCATCGGTTCTTGGCTAACAGGTAGGTTAAAGTCACTGAACAGCAGCTAATTCTCACCTGAAGGATGCCAAAGAGGAGAGAGTATCTAAAATGGTTTGTTTCACTCTACGAGCTGGCACTGATGTTGTTTATCTTCCCAGGCAAGGAGACAAGAGCCCATGGGAGATATAAGAAGTTGCACCACTGCCAGACCACAATCATGGCTGGTATGGAACAGCTGCGGTTGGACTACCCCCAGTAAATAATGAGAGGTGTGTGTCACAGTTATGGCTGAATTAGCACTAGACCACGATGAGAGTCGAAGAACCTAGCACTAGCAATGGTGAAGCCTGTATGCTAAAGTCAGACCTGAAAGGCTTTTCTACAGATAGACCTGGGGGTGGGGGTGGGGGGTGAAACACTACTGAGGCTTGTGTGATACAGATGTGGTATGACTAGTGCTGAACCATGTTGAGGACTAGGTCATACATCGTCCATTTCTTCATGATTGGTGGCTCAAATCCTGGAATTCCCGACCCAACAACACTGGAGGAACACCTTCACCATATGGACTGCAGCGGTTCAAGAAGAAAGCCGACCAGCTCCTTCTCGAGGGATGGACAATAAATGCCAGTCTTGCTAATGAAACCCATATCCCCAGAACAAGTTTTTTTAAAAAGGCCTATGTGCTGTCGAGGTCGTATGCTCGTAGTGAACCATTTGAGGCCTGTGTCACAAAGCTCTGGAAGCACTTTATGTGGGATCTCCTCCTTTTGCTAAATTTAAGAAAAACAGGAAGAGGGTGGAATGGGGTAATGGTTGAGCTCAAGTTTCGAGTTCATGCATCCAATTTATGCATGACAAAAACTTAATTAGAATTCTTAATAGCCTCAATAATTAAAATGCCCACAGACAGCCTGGTGTCTCATTTATCTCTAGAACTTTATAGACATTCCAATCAAAACTGATAGCAACCTCCGAATTTCAAAGATTGAAGTGAGGCATGTAAGACATGTGTGTGTTAGAACAAACCCTGTACTGTAGTATGTAACACGCTCTCAATAATCACTGTGCACAACTGAAGGGGCCTTGTCATTCCTCATTTTGTTCTTGCATCCCAACAGATTCCACAGTAATAAAAGGTAGTGGGTTTGCTCTTCCAGAGCAATACTGAGGTAGTACTGAACTGTTAGAGGTTTTATCAAGGTCCTATCAAGTGAATGTAAAGGATTGCATCCAACAATTAGGACAAGAACAGTAGAGTTTTCCTGGTGTCCTGGCCTACATTCATCCCTCAGCCAACAGTGCCAAATACTGATTATCTAGCCATTTATCTCATTACTGTTTATGGGATCTTGCTGTGCTTAAATTGTCTGCCAAGTTTCAACATAACAACAATGATTGCACTTCAGAATTAAATCATTGGTTGTGAAGCCTATGGCCATTTTAATTGTTCCACTATTGGCAGCTGTATCTTCAGCTGCCTGGGCCCCAAGCTCTGGAATTCTCTCCCTAGTTCTCTCCACCTCTCTCCTCCTTAAGATACTCCTTAAAATCTACTCTTTAACCAAACTTTCGGTCACCTGTTGTAACATCTCCTTATCCAGCTCAGTGTCAAATTTTATTCGATAATTGCGCCTGTGAGGTATATTGTGTTATTTTACTATGTTAAAGGTGCTATATAAATGCAAGTTGTTGTTGTTGTTGACATGAAAAGTGCCATCGAAACACAAGTTCTTTCTTTCTGAGTAGATCTGGTAATAAGATGAAATTACTCTGTGCAACAGATCACTTGCACCAGCAATGACAAGATAAGGAATTTGCTGCATGGAAAATCAAGGGTGAAACTGCACAGTGGCGCAGTGGTTAACACCGCAGCCTCACAGCTCCAGCGACCCGGGTCCAATTCTGGGTACTGCCTGTACAGAGTTTGCAAGTTCTCCCTGTGTCCGCGTGGGTTTTTGCCGGGTGCTCCGGTTTCCTCCTACAGCCAAAGACTTGCAGGTTGTTAGGTAAATTGGCCCGAGTGTAGGTAGGTGGTAGGGAATATGGGATTACTGTAGGGTTAGTATAAATGGGTGGTTGTTGGTCAGCACAGACTCGTTGGGCCGAAGGGCCTGTTTCAGTGCTGTATATATATAAATTTAAACAGTGTAAGAAATTTATGTGGTTGTTCTCTGAACCAACCAGTCACAGAGTCACAAAGTAGGACAGAGGGAACTTACCCAATAATGGCTGTGTTGTAAGCTGAAGATTGAGCCAGGAGGTGGCGAGCTTAAAAAAACAAAATTGCATGCAGGAAAATTTATCAATTTAGTTTCTTGGCTACATTGCAGAAGAATGGACTTAAACATAACCGCCCACTTACAATCTCAATGCCAGTGGCAACTCCAACTTGGCAATTTCCCAATTCTTGGACGTATGCTCAAGAGCAAGGCCCAAGTGGAATTCAACTCCTTCATCGCAGTGAAGATGCATTCTTCTGGTACACCCTCCTTCCTGCATCTGGTTACTAAGTCCCATTGCTGGACAACTTGTGAATGGGGGAGGAAGGCGACCCTAAAGAGGTAGAAAGTATTGTTTTTTAAATGGAGGAAGGGGATACAAGAGAGACCAGGTGGGGGAAGTCTTGACTTTCTGTGATAGTGTAATACGGGTGAAAGCGAATCAGAAGCCCATTTGACATCTCTGTAAACTTTTATTTCCAATGAATTCAACATGAGAGATGTCAAACAGAATGCCATTTCGTGGTCACCTGTTTGACACCACCGTACAAACTCAATATTACCCTCAAGAGTTTGAATTGAAATCCAAATCTCAACGGATGATTCCACTTGGGCCTAAAGCTGATTTGCAAAAAAAACAGTCCTCAGCACATGGTTGAGGGAAGAGAAACCTGCCTGGGCAGGAGGTCATCTTTATACATCGTTCAAGTCCCTTACCCGATAAATCGGGCAAGATGTGGCAGTGACAATGTCAAAGCTGTATAACACTACACAAATGAGAATAGAAAAGATTCGGGCCGGAGATTACATTTTTTATTGAAAGAAAACTGATCTAAAGAAGCAAAAGGTGAATCTGCGAGGCTGTGACAAGAATTCATTGAACTGTTACATCCTTTAGCGCAGAAGGAGGCCATTCGACCCTTCGTGCCTGTGCCAGCTCTTTGAAAGAGTTCGGCCCACTCCCTTGCTCTGTCCCCACTGCCCAGCAATGTTCTCCTTTTCATGTATTTATCCAATTCCCTTTTGAAAGTTCTAATTCAATCTGCTTCCACTGCCTTTTCAGACGTTGTATTCCAGATTATAACAATTGACTGCATTAAAAAAATTCTCATTTCACCTCTGGCTCTTTTTCCAATTACCTTAAACTTGTATTCTCTGATTAATGACCTTCTACCACTGGAAACTGTTTCTCCTTATTTACTCTATCAACTCCTCTTGATATTTATTGAATGCCAATACTAAATCTCCTCTTAACCTTCTCCACTCGGAGAATAATCCCAGCATCTCTAATATCGTCATATAACAGAAGTTCCTCATCCATTCCACTAAGTCTCCTCAGCACCTTCTCCAAGGCCATGACATCCTTCCTAAAGTGTGGTGCACAGAATTGAAGCTTAACCAGTGTTTTATAAAGGTTTAGCATAACTTCCTTGCTTCTGTACGCTGTGTCTCCATCAATAAAGCCCAGTTCCGCTTATGCTTTTTTAACAGCCTTCTCAACTTGTCCTTCCACTTTCAAAGACTCCTGTACACAAACCATCAGCTCTCTTTGCTCCTGCACCCACTTTGTGTGGCTTCATTACTTTACTAGTTTAGTATTTACGAGAAAGCTGTGACTAACATTCTGCATCAAACCAATAGCTGGTACTTTTGACAAGTACGCCCTGAATAGGAGCTTAGTAATAACCCAATCCATCAAGTCTCTGTGAAACGCCCTTGGGCAATGGCAGAATGAACACTTGCATTGTTGTGTTAGGGAAGGATGATTATCCAGAATTAACAAATTGGCTGGTGTTATCCGTACATTTTTTATTTTGAATAAAACAATAATTACTTAAATTACCCAAACTGCTCTGAACAGTACCTTCAGGCTTGTGCAATTTGCTCCATTGATAAAGATGTGTTAAGGCATGTTCGACCACTTAAGAGTTCTTGATCCGAGCAATCCAGTTTCATTTCTAAAATTACTTTGTTTTCTCTCTCTCCCAAAATAAAACTTGTTTATTCTGCTGACTGCACACCTGAGTAAACTCTGCCACATTTTTCTCCTTTCTAGTTCAAACCCAGAAAATACTGGCGAGGCTCAAGAGGCTCTTTCTGGTAAACGTCATGCACAATTTCACGCTTGTTTATTTATTAATCCCACTGGTGGTAGTGAGAGCCAACACTGAAGGGGTGGAGGCGGGGGGAGTGGTGGTGGGTTGGGGAGTAATAGCTGAGCTCTCCCTCCAGTTTGTCTGTCACACGCTCACATTATCTTCACTAATCTTCCATTTTGTTAGGAAGTGAATCCTCTCCTTTATAAGGCGAGCAAAATGCAATTAGTTAGAGCTAAGCACTCAGGTTGGGCAAAACTTTGAATAATAATTTCAACAGCTACTGCACCACATTTATACTTACATAGAATTTACAGCATAGAAACAAGCTATTCTGCCAAACTAGTTTATGTCGGTGTTTATGCTCCATGATAGCCTCCTCCCACCTTATTTCATGTAACCTTATTAGTGTATGTTTCTATTCCTTTCTCACTCATGTACTTACCTAGCTTCCCCTTAAAGGTGTCTATGCTATTCACCTTAACCACTTAGCAAATTAAACAGTATAACCTCTCTGGCTAATTCCTTACTGGGGCTATTAGTGACTATCTTCTACTTATGACCCCTAGTTTTGGAGACCCTATAAACAGAAACATTTTCTCTATTTCTCTCCTATCAAATCCCTTCATAATTTTAAAGACCTCACTAAGTTCTCTCCTATTTTCTAGAGGAAAGAGCCCCAGTTGGTTCAGTTATAAACTCTCAGTTCTGGTATCATCTTGGTAAATCGGTTTCGCACCTTTTCCCAGTGCCTCTATATCCTTTTTGCAATATGGAAATCAGAACTGTTCACAGTTGGTCGAACAAACTTTCTGTACTGCTTTTTCTCTTGAAATGAACGCCAGTGTTTTGTTTGTATTCTTTTATAATCTTGTTAACCTGTTGAATCTGTATTGTTCCACATCACTCACTTTATTTCATTTTGAGGGGTTTTATTGTGGAGGGGAAGGGGGGAATTATGCTGTGTTTAAAACTTCAAACTTTGAAGAACGGAATTCCTTGAGCTCACGATACTCACACTATGCATTAACGTGATGTTACCACAGAGACTCAGCCTCCCCCGGCTACAAACAGCAAGGTTCAAAAATGTGGATTGCAGCATTAAACTGGATCAAGATTTACATTGGTCCCTTTCCCTTCCTCATCTTCCCTCCGTCTGCTCCTGATTCCAGATTTCAATCACCAGGTGAGTATTAAAGGGACGCCTCCTTTCTCTGATAGTTTTTGGAAAGACTTTTTTTTTGACGGTTATACAGTGAGCTGAGTGGTGTTTCAATTCATCGCAACGTGGAAGTATAACATCATTCTGATAAACATAATGGATAGCTCTTTCCCCACTCCGGACAAAAAAGACTTGCTAAACATTTCTTCACGAAGCTTTAAACAGTAGAATTCCAATTACTCTACACTTTTATTGTCTAACGTCTCTTTTTCTGCTCTTGGCCATGCTATCTTGTTCACTTTTGTTACATTCGAATGGAGGTATCAGGGAAGGGAGTTCTGAAAGGAGGGACTCAGTGTAAACCGTTAATATCTTATCTTGAGCACAAAGTCTAGGCTGACACTCCAGTGCAGTACTGAGAGAGTGTTACACTGTCAGAAGTGCCGTCTTTTGAATGGGACATTAAACTCGGGCCCCCTCTTTCCTCTCAAGTGGATGTAAAAGATCCCACTGCACTGCTTCAAAAAAGAGCAGGGAGTTCTCCCCAATGTCCCGACCAATATCCCTCGAACAACATAACTAAAAGCAGATTATCTGTTCATTACCACATTACTGTTTGTGGGATCTTGCTGTGTGCAAATTGGCTGCCGCATTTCCTACATAACAACAGTGACTACACTTCAAAAGTGCTTCATTGCCTGTAAAGTGCTTAGGGATAACCTGAGGTCATGAAAGGTGCTATATCGATGTAATCATTACTTTCTTTCCTTCTGATACTGCTATATTTGCTGAAAGGCATGTTCGGTCAAATTTGGAGGGCTTTTTCTTCCCAGGAAGTTTATCGCCCCCTTTCTCTCTCTTGTGTTGCCTTTGATAAGTCATAGAGTCATACAGTACAGAAACAGGCCCTTCGGCCCATCGTGTCTGTGCCGGCCATCAAGTGTGGCAGTTGGTTTGGCGAGAATCAGCCTCACCGTCCCTGGGTTGGGAAGAAGATGGTGGGAGAAAGGAAATAAAATATCTGCCAAGACCGATAATGATTGCTATTCAGTGCACATGCTGGAAAGTGTATATATACGAACGTCAGGTGAGAGCAGGATCAGGCTCGAATGTGCCGCCTCTGTGGCTGAATAACCTATCGACAGTCTAAGGCTGATTTTCCTCAGCGGTTATGCCAGTAAACCTGGGAAAGAGGTGGGGGGGAAGGAAAAGCAGGAAGGGAGGTGTTCACCACCACACACCACTCAGGAATTTTTTGCAGGTGTATAGTATGACTGCTCAAATTATGCAAGTACATAATAGGATGCAAATGTGCAAATAGTACAGCACAACCGTTATCCTGTCATCTGTTCCCTAGCAACACTGGGGACTAGGAAAGCCAGTGTGTTCCCGGCATCCAGAGTTTCTATGTATTTAAAATTTAAATGACCACTTTGACTAAGGCGTCAGTCAAAGCAGGAATTTTAAGAACTTGTAACTTTCTTTTAAATCAACAGCTTCTGCTATCAACCATGCTGCCCTGTGACAAGGGCCTTCACCAATTTCCCTCCACACTGTCCTCCCCCCTCAACCCAGTGGTGCTATAAATGGTCCTCAGTTCTTAAATGGGAAGTGGGCCAGGGTTAGGGATCAAGGATCAAGGGGTGAGGAATGCAGACAAAGGAGGACCAAGGGAAAGCCAATCCTTCACTGCCTCACCCGTTGTGTAAAGAATGACCCCTTTGGAGAGGTCCTGAATGGCAAATACCTGAAACCGTGGAAGCCTACCTCAGTATCAGTCAGCAACATTAGAAGAGGGGAAAAGATTTAGAGAGGGAAGGACAGATTGCTGATGAAGAGAGAGCGAGAGGATTAACATTTTAGGGCAATAACCTTTCATCAAAACTCAGAACAAGAAAGTGTGTTGGAAGCATTTCAGAGAAAGTTTACTAGACTAATACCTGTAATGGGCAGGTTGTCTTATGAGGAAAGATTGGACAGACTAGGCTTGTATCTGCTAGAGTTTAGAAGAGTAAGAGGTGACTTGATTGAAACATACAAGATCCTGAGGGGTCTGGATAGAGTGGATGTGGAAAGGATGTTTCCCCTTGTGGGAGAATCTAGAACTAGGGGTCACTGTTTAAAAATAAGGGGTCGCCCATTTAAGACAGAGATGAGGAGAAATTTTTCTCTCAGAGGGTTGTGAGTCTTTGGAATTCTCTTCCTCAAAAGGCAGTGGAAGCAGAGTCTTTAAATATTTTTAAGGCAGAGGTAAATAGATTCTTGATAAACAAAGGGGTGAAAGGTTATTGGGGGTAGGCGGGAATGTGGAGTCGAGGTTACAATCAAATGGCAGAGCAGGCTCGAGGGGCCGAGTGGCCTACTCCTGCTCCTAATTCATATGTTCTTATTATTGAATCTGCCTCCACCATCCTTGCAGGCAGCGCATTCCAGATCATAACTCGATTAGTAAAAAAAAATTATCCTCATGTTCCCTCTGGCTTTTTTTACCAATTATTTTAAATCTGTGTCCTTTAGGGAACCTCCTGCCAGTGGAAACAATATCCACTTATCTACCTAATCAAAACCCCTCATAATCTGTCAGATAATCTTTCATTTACAAATCTACCCCTCTGTCCTCTGGAGGATATTTTTATGCTTTAGGATCTCAATCTACCAAACTTATGTCCCCTAAAAGTGTTCCTGTTGAACTGATTATGGGCAGATGATGCTGTGCAATATTGTCAGTCATGTTCATATCAAATTCCTTTGCCTCCTATGTTAAGGTTAAAATAAACAGGTTTCCAATTAAATGGGCTAGGACCTTGTTGAAATGGTAGTCAGTGGAATCTGATAGGAAGGTGTTGACTCTATGCCCGATAATCTCACCACCCAATTTCCAAGTTTACATGTTGTCTCGCTCACTATCTATCATTGTCAAGTTCCCCAACTTCATTCCCACTCAGCCACAAGGCCACTGGTATCAATAGTATGGGCAGTACCAGGGAGAGGTGGTATCTCTTCCCATGGGATCAACTTCACCATATGCGGAAATCTAATGTACTCAATAACAACAACTTGCATTTATATAGTGCCTTTAATGTAGTAAAATGTCCCAAGGTGCTTCACAGGAGGGTTTTCAAACAAAATTCGACACTTGAGATGATAGAATGAGCGATCAAAAGCTTGATCAAAGAGGCAGGTTTTAAGAAGCTACCTAAAGGAGAAAAGAAAGGCAGAGGACTTTAGGGAGGGACTTCCACAGGTTAGGGTCTAGACGCTGAAGGCACCAATAGTAGGGCAAAGGAAATCGGGGATATGCCAAGAGATCAGAATGGGAGGAATGCAAAGTTCTCAGATTTTGTAGGGCTGGAGGAGTTTGCACTGATTGGGAGGGGCGGGATCATGGGGGGTTTGAAAACTCAGGATGAACATTTCAAAATCAGACCAGAAGGCAAAGTACATCAGTGAGCACAGGGGTGATGAGCGAACAATCGAAATGCCCTCTCTGAATGGATTCCAAGATCATTTGTAAATGCTACTTTCATACACAGCAATCTTCCACTCCTCAGCTTGTTAAACTTACTGAATAAATGCTCAAAAGAATACAAACCAGTTCTATCCCTGCTCTCTCTCTCTATCTCTGTCTCTCACACATACACTCTCGCCATCTGTGACATCTCATTCTCAGGTTGTTGCTGCAGGCATAATTAGTCCCTAGAGAACTTCACACAATTCCTCTGTCAACACTCTGTAGGGTAAACTACTGAAGCTGGTTGGTTACCTTGCTTTACCTGACAAGAGCCTGCCTTAAGATAGCTCTTATCACTTGGCTCTTGAGACCCAGTCATCATTATGCTTCATCACAGAAACAAAAAACAACAGCTAGTGCTCTGTTCGCAGCTTCCATTTAGAAGGGTGCTGATTTATGCTGTGTTGCACTTCCTGGTTCAAGTCTGGGCCAGACAATGTCTGAGAGCTATTCCACTAACAGAGGCCTCGCAAGCAAACATGCTCTTGACTATGACCAACGTCCAAACATGTACATGCTCAAGAAAGAAACGCTGGATAATGATGGGGAATGAAAACCCTGGCTGCTTTATCACCTCCCTAACCCTGACCTCTGTGAGGAGCTCCTCACAGCTCTCTTTAAATCTACTACTCTGAAGTTTTAAAAAATTTAATTCATTCACGGGATGTGGGTGTCGCTGGCAGGGCTGGCATTTATTGCCCATCCCTAGTTACCCTTGAGAAGCTGGTGGTGAGCCGCCTTCTTGAATTTCTACAGTCCGTGTGGTGAAAGTACACTTATAGCACTTGTAAGTGGGGAGATCCAGGATTTTGACCCAGATACGATTGTAGAACTGTGATGCTATGTGACTTGGAGGGGAACATAGAGGTGCACCTGCTGCCCTTGTGTTTCTAGGCAGTAGAGGTCGCAGGTTTGGTAGGCGCTACCAAAGAAGCCTTAGCAAGCTGCTGCAGTACATCTTGTAGATGGTACACACTGGAGCCACTGTGCGCCGGCGGGAGATGGAGTGAATGTTTAAGCTGGTGAATGGGGTGCCGATCAAGTGGACTGCTTTGGCCTGGGTGGTGTGGAGCCTCCTGAGTGTTATCGGAGCTGCACTCATCCAGGCAAGTGGACAGAAGTCTCTCTGTACTGATCTTATATTGAGGGAAAATAAATGGTTTTGTTAATAATAAATCCATATATCCAGGACTGTGCTGAGCAAGGACAACGGTATGGGAATACAATTTACCTCACCCTAAGAGGGGGCAAATCAGCCAGGGTTCCCACTCCTGATCACATCAATGACCCCTTTTAAATAACGTTTGTGCGTCAATATGGGACGAGGTTTACTTTTGGATGTTAACGCTCACCGTCTGCTTTGATATGTGAAGAATGGATACTGGGGAGATCAAGACACAATAGGGTGACCAGCAGCCAGATAAACATATCCCTTCAGGGCAGGAGGCAAAGAGAGGAGGCGGGAGAGGGAGAGGGAGGGGGAGAAGCGGGAGAATGATAAGGAAGGAGAAGGAAAAAGTAAACGGAGGAACTGGGAGGGAAAAAAGAGGGAGGAGAAGGGGCTGGAAAAGGAAGAGGAGAATGGGAAGGAAAAGGGGGGCAAGGAAGAGAAAGGATGAGGGGGAGGAGGAAGGAGGAGAGAATGTTGGCTGAAAAAAAATGTAACCTGTTTTTTGTACGTTAAGAATTAAACACAGCTCCATTTATTTCATTAAGTTTGCAAAGTTTTACACCTCATAAAACCTCGCTCCTGGAAATCGTCTGCCCTTGGCAATGGTGGCTCCATCAACACACAAAAAGCTGATTCAGGGAAAGAACCCGTTGAGTTGTACTTACATTGTGTTCAGTGTTGCTGGGGGCCAGACATTACTTACTGAGCCCGCAGTATGTGTTTGCCCTGCTTACTGCATCATTACTCGAGTTTGAATGGTCAATATCAGACTAACCTGATGGACAAGATCTTCAATCACAAACCGTCTACATAAAGCACTGGTTACCACCAAACGCATATGTTGCTAACAAGGGACAGGTTGCATCTGTCAAGTTGGCATTAATATAGAACCAAAGAGCCAAGAGCGAGAAAGACCATTCGGCCCATTAAATCATATTTACAAGATCACACGATAGCCATGGAACAGAATGGTCATTCCACCAATGTAAAAAAAATCATCAATCCAGAACGTTGCCTCCCCATCATGGGATCCAACTGAACAATTCAATTGTTTACTCTCCACCTCTCTGCCCAGAATCCATTCCATGTGTTAAAAGACTTGCATTTATATAGCGCCTTTCACAACCACAGGATGTCCCAAAGCACTTTACAGCCAATGAAGTACTTTTAAAGTGTAGTTACTGTTATAATGTGGTGTTGATGATCACTCTCTGTGTCATTCCCCAAATCCTTCATTCAACCAACTAAGTTTGAACCTCTCTAATGTTTTAAACTCCAGAATCCCGTTTGGCAGATTGTTCCAAACATTTGACATAAAAAAGTTCTTGCTAGTTTTTTTATAAACAATTTTTCACTCATTTCAATTTTTGTTCTCCACTCCCACACCACTGATTTATTTTGAGGTAATATTCAGGATACTATACGATTTCATATTTTTAGCTGTACCTCAGTGCAATACTATAGGAAGTGCTCCATTGTTGAATGGGACATGGAACGGAGGTCCCCATGCAACTGTTACAGTGGATGTAAAAGATCTCATGGCACTTTAAGAAAGAGCAGGGAGATCACCCAGTCTCCTGGCCAACATTCATCCCTCAATGTCATAACTCAATCCATTTATACTAAGGATCACTCTTCCCTACCCTCACATATCCTCCTTTCCGTTATTGTTAAGGGGAAGCTAGATTAACACATGAGGTGAAAGGAATAGAAGGATATGTTGATGGGTAACATATGGGTAAGATGAAATAACGTGAGAAGAGGTTTACGTGGAGCATAAACACCAGTATAGACCAGTTGAGCTGAATGGCCTGTATTTGTACTGTAAATTTCCATGTAATAGCTCCTTCTTTGGCTCAGCATCCATTTTTGTCTGCGAGGGAAGAAACAAGAAGCCTTTGGAGCTGAGGCTAACTGAGGATTGATTATGGATGTTACAGCTGTTTTAAAACTACAATTTATACAGTTTTAATAGAGGGCTTTCACTCATGCACTGAATGTTGGGATAGCCTTGCCTTCATAGCATTCTCTTGCTTTCTTCCAATTTCCAGTGCAAGCAATGACAGGGTTTACTGGCACAGTCTACACATTTGTATGATTGCTATTCTGAGAGGGATAGATAGGAGATGCATTTACTTGGGAATCCTCTGGCGAGTGCAGGATTGCTGGTAAACCTGCCTCTGAGAAAGAGCCAAAGGAATGTTGGAGAAGGAGGCAACTGACTTTGTTGATGGTGCCCTGAACATCTCTCTACCGTTAGCACCTGGAGATCATTCTAGTTTCTTGTTATGGCTTAAGAAGACAAATAGCTAAAGTCGAGAGCTGCAAATCAACGGTAAGTAATTTTGAATCAGACAGTTCAGTTTGCGGGTAGGTGTCACTGGTGGCTCAGTGGGTAGCACTCTTTCCTCTGCATCAAAGGTTGTGGTTCAAGCACCCACTCCAGAGACTTGAGCACAAATATCTAGGCTGACATTCCAGTGCAATACTGAGGGAGTGCTGCACTGTCAGAGGCGCAGTCTTTTGGATGAGATGTTAAATTAAGGCCCTGTCTGCTGTCAGGTGGACATGAAAGATCCTGTGGCACTTTTTCAAAGAAGAGCAGGGAGATTCTCCCCCATGTCCTGGCAAATATTTATCCCTCAAGCAACATCATTAAAACAGATTACCTGGTCATTATCACATTGCTGTTTGCTTGGGCTTGCTGGACGCAAATTGGCTCCCACGTTTCCTACATTACAACAGTGACTACACTTCAAAAATGTACTTCATTGGCTGTAAAAAGATTTGGAACGCTCTATAAAGGCGCTATATAAATGCATGTCTTTCTTTCTTAGATGGGCTGACTGGTAATCTTGAAGAATGAAAACTGGAAGAAAATTCCACATTTAGATTAAAGCAAAATACTACAGATGCTGGCAATCTGAAATAAAACCAAAAAGTGCTGGAAATACTCAGCAGGTCTGGCAGCATCTGTGGAGAGAGAAGCAAAGTTAATATTTCAGGTCAGTGACCTTTCATCAGAACCACACTTGCTTTAAAATGGAAGGACGTGTTCATGCACAACTGAACATATCTTATGCCCAAGCTCTATCTAGTTTTGGACTGGGAGTTGGTTAGAGGGAGAACGGGAAGTGTCACTCTGGATAGGGATGATTGGAATTCAGCAAAACTATTGTGGAGAACAAAAGACTGAAAACTGCTGTTTGTGATATTAATGAGTGCATGCTTAACACTGTCATATGATATTTGCCTGACTGCTATTTTGCTGTAGTCATTCACCCGTTTATTTTAAGCTGGTTAATACTACAGCAGCAGACAGGGGAATGTGTTATTAATGTACTGAGCATTCATCTGCTAATATCAGCAACAGTCATTTTTAGGCTGAACTCCTTTAGCAATTAGCAACAACTTGCAATTATACAACAGCTTCAACATAAGGAAACATCCCCAAGGTACGTCACAGAGAGAGGACAGAATAGAAGGCAAGCCTTGATGGGAAAGTTAAGAAAACTGATCAAAATCCTGGTCAAAGAGAAAGGAATTAAAGACAAAGGGTTGAGAGATAAACAAGTAGAAAGTCTTCGGGGAGAGGGTTCTAGAGAACTGAATTGAGATGGCGAATGGTGGAATCAAGGGGGAGGGAGAATATACAAAGGACGTCAAAGTCTTGAGGGCATGGGAGGGAGCAAACAATGCCAGAAGTGGAATGAGAGATTGGTGGATGAGGATGAATGAACAACATTGGCAAGAGCAGCCAGTTTGGTAAGTTATATTAATTTCCTCCCCTCAAGTTTCACAGGTTAATTCAACAATCAGATTTCTCAAATGTTGAACTTCGAAAGGCCTAACAGGCCTGAACTAGACAGTCTCTCAACCAGCATAATTAGCTCAGCGATGGAAAGGTGCAAAGCCAGGTCTGTGCTGAGTCAGCTGATCTCAATGGAGGTGCTACGATTGAGCTCAGTACCCTGAGATCGGGAAGGGAAAAAGAATTATTGGCCAGAGTCCCTGCTTCTGATAGCCAATCACTGACCCTGTTGGAGTATTCCTGTGTGTGGACATTCAGTGAGTACAGAATCTGACTTTGCTGTGATGCCCTCCAACAATAACAAAAACTTGCATTTATATGGTGCCATTGATGTAGATATATGGAGCATAATCAAACAACAATTGACACCAAGCCAAAGAAGGAGATATATCATAGAAATACATAGTTTTTCACAGCGCAGAAACAGGTCAGTGCCAGTGTTTATGCTGCACACAAGCCTCTTCCCACTTGACTTTGTTTCACCTTATCAACATATCCTTCCATTCCTTTCTTCCCCCATGTGTTTATCTAGTATTCTCTTAAATGCATCTATGCTATTTGCCTCAACCACTCCATGTGGTAGCGAATTCCACATTCTCTTCATTCTCTGAGTCAAAAAGTTTCTCCTGAACAAATCACTTGACCTTTGTTTTCTTCTCTCCAGTTTTCTCCACTTGGTTCCTCTCCTGAAGGTAAGTCCAACTTTTCCAGGGTACAGTTCCATCGACCTGGTTGTCATTCAGTGCTCCATCCCCACAAATGGTTAGTCTTCAGATGTGAACTTTCACAGTGAGTGCTCACTACAGCATCAAGTGGGACACACTCTAACTAACTGTGCAATATTAGAATATGAAAGTGTAACACATTCAAATCACAACACTTCTCCCAGTAATAGAAGATAAAGACCTCTATTAAACAGTGGACAGAGTGATGTCATAAAATCATGTTGAACATTCATTCCAGTTAATGCATTACCTCTTCCTGGTCCTGCACTCGATGTATTGAATTGGCTGGACACTGTGATTTCCTATTCATTAATTCCCTGGCCAATCTTTTGTTCCTGAACTCTCCTCCCAATTTTCCACTGTTCATAGTGCTTAGGTGAACTAATACAGCCTGGTGCAGAAAATGTCCGCTGGCAATTTCTAGCCTATAGTTACAATGCACATACATGTTTATTTTTAAAATGTATTCATTCAGGGATGTGGGCGTCGCTGGCTAGGCGAGCATTTATTACCCAACCCTAATTGCCTTTGAGAAGGTGGTGGTGAGCTGCCTTCTTGACCCACTGCAGTCCTTGGGGTGTAGATACATGCATGTATGTATGTGTGGCTGGTTGTATGATTATGAGTGAGTGTGTGTATACATTTATAATGTACTTTAACAGCTATGAACTTAATCTTGCTTTCAACATGTGTGCACAGTAACTCCAACGTTTATAGCAGGGAGTTGCGATTGATCTCAGTTAGAAGACAGCAAGTTTGCAAAAGTGGAATTGCAGCCACAAAAGCGCACACAAGAACAGCCAAGTATTTCAAGCATCTCCCCCTCCTGCCATCGACTGTCCCAGGGCACCAAGGGTCAGGGAGTTAAACACTGAGCTGTTTTCCTGCCTTGCCACATGTTAAAGACATTCAGTGAAGCAGCATGGTTCCACACAGGGACACACAGCAATGATTAGACTACTTTGAACCGTGAAAACACTCGATTTGTTTTACATTTTCTGACACCAGCCCATGAAAATAAAGAGCAAAGATGGACTTGTCCAGCTTTAGCTGCTGATTTAACAAGATGTCTCTTTGAGAACGGTGCAGCTTCACACGGACTGCCTCAAATAACTGCTGCCTCTAATGTCACTCATCGTCCAGTGACCCTGATTTTGCCCTGTGCCTCGACAGAGCACCCATATACTGCTCACATTGTCTGCCTCTCCCTTCCCCCTCCTTCTTCCCTCACCCCCATAGCCATTGGAGAAAGTCTGAGAGCAGAGTGGTTAGGAACAACTTGAATTTATATAGCACCTATAACATAGTAAAACGTCCCAAGGCACTTCAGAGCAACTTAATCAGACACAAGATTGGCGCTTAGCCAAAGAAGGAGACATTAAGAAAGTTGACTTTAAAAAAAGGCTAAGCAAAATATAATCCTCATGGACTGCAGCGGTTCAAGAAGGCAGCTCAACACCACCTTCTCAAGAGCAAGTCGGGATGAGAAATACATTGCCAGTGATGTCCAGATCCCATGAATGAATAAAAAAAGTTACTCTTTTTATAGTACCAAGGGATCGCTTACATCCACCAGATTCAGGGGACACAGCCTTGTATATATTTTAATTTGAGCAACGGACCCTCGTGTAATACAGTATTGTCTTTCCAGTCTGGAGTAGGTGCTTGACTCTTGGAGCAGGGCTTGAATCCACAACCTTCTGATCAAACAAAAAACTTGCATTTATATAGTGCTTTTTAGGACTCCAGGTCATCCCAGAGCGCTTTGCAGCCAATGAAGTACTTTTGAAGTGTAGTCACTGTTACAATGTTGGAAATGTAACGCACAGGCAAGAACGTTCAGAAATGAGGAAAGATGACCCTTAACCTGTAGTCATCTTCTAAATAAGCCATTCTCACCAACACTAACGCTGAAAGCACACGAGGTAACCTCACCTTGGCTGACAATATCCCTAATATATCTGCTGTACTACTAGACAAAATGAAGGTGCTATGTCGTGCCAATTTCTATGTTTCAAATTTTGCCCCTCTCTTGAAGGCAGGGGGGTTTACATTGGTGAAAGGGTGAAAACAGATGCTAAATGGGTGTTGTGCTAATATGACATGCCTGTTTGTAAGTCTGGTTTTAGCGTGCAATTTTGGTCCTAATTGCCGATCAGCATAATTAGAATTTTTCTGGAGGCACTAAAACAGGAACTTGCAGGTTTAGCACTCAAGCTCTGATTAGGTACATTTTTTTGTGGAGCAGTATGTGTGGGCTGCAGGCACCCACTTCCACTGAAGGTGTGGAGTTGGCTGGCTGGCACACAGCAGCAGGTTTCAGGGTGGCTGAGCGACAGGGCGCACAGGTTTTCGGAACCAGCAGCACTGGAGCTTCTGGGGGAGGGGGTCCAGAGGAGGAGGGATGTCCTGTACTTGCAGCAGGGGAAGGAGTCCACCTCGTCCTCCGTTCCCTCTCTTCTGCAGCAACTAGTGTTGCTATGTCATGACTCCTTCCACTCCTTTGCAGACCAAGGGGGACCCCTGGCAAGGTCCCCGTGACCAAGCACTGCCTTCCCCTGGGTGAGTCCGATAAGGTGGAATGGATTATGATAGGTGATGTATCTGTCTTTTGGATGAGACGTTAAATCGAGGCCCTGTCTGCCCTCTCAGGTGGGTGTAAAAGATCCCATTGCACAAATTGAAGAAGAGCAGGGGAGTTATCTCCGGTGCCCTAACCAATATTTATCCCCCCAATCAGCATCACGCAAACAGATTATCTGGCCATTATCACATTGTTGTTTGTGGGAGCTTGCTGTGTGCAAATTGGCTGCGGCATTTTCTACATTACAACAATGACTACACATCAAAAGTATTTCATTGGCTGTAAAGCACTTTGGGATGTCCTGTGGTCCTGAAAGGCACTATACAAATGCAAATTCTTTCATTTACGAATGAAAATAAAATGGAGGGGGGTGCCCAAAGGTGAAAGCAGAAGAGGAATAATTCCATTGTCAGCACTATAAATAGTAATTAATTATTCATCTCGACAGGTCTTTATTCAGAATTTGTCACGCTCCTGCTACTGGAAATATTGCAATCTAAGGAGTTGAGGTTTTACAAGCAGTCATAAACTGTTGTAATATTGGAGTTATAAAAATCTGTTTTTCTAAATCACTGAGAATCTTGCCAGACTGTATTTCATCTGAATTAAGGAAAATCGATTCAATGTGGTTCACTGTTTTGCTCTCATTTTGGAACATGTCCAATAACTGCTGACAGGAGATATCATTTGAACTTCACACACTGTTTTTTTTTTGCTCTCCTGTTTTGTCCAACAGCCTCCAGGAGTGCACAGGATTATGCAAAGTGCACTCCTGACATTTGAATGCGTTACAACTAATGCAGCCAGTCAAAAAACAATTCTTCAATAAGAGGCCCTGAACCACGTACCTTCATACCTACTGCAGCACCGTACCTGTTCCCACAAACTCCTTGTACAGTTTGACCTCAGTCCAACCTCCAAACAGCCACTTTCTAGTGAATAGAACCTCATAATATTGACACCCACCCCAACATCTTCACCATCACGCTCATTCCCGCAACTTCCACTGTGCTATTTGAGCATCCAGTCGTGGATGAGCCACCACAACCTCTGCCTGCTAAACATTGGAAAGACTAAGCCATCAACTTCAGTCTCTGGCACTTGCACCACCACCTCCGTTCCCCTCCCTGACCACTGTCTCAAGTTGAACCATTTGAACTACATGCCTTGTAACTTTGGCATCCTATTCGACCCTGAGCTATTCACCCATCACCCCTGTGCTCACCTGGTCTGGAAATGCCTCCATTTAAAAATTCTCATTCTTGTTTTTAAATCCCACTATGATCTCACCCTTCCCTATCTCTGTAACCTCCTCCAGCTCTACAACCCTCCAAGATATCTGCACTTCTCCAATTCTGGCCTCCTGCACATTCCAGATTGTAATCACTCTACCACTGGCATCCCTTCCTTCAGCTGCTTGGGCCCTAAGCTTTGGAATTCCCTCCCTAAACCTCTCCACCTCTCTCTCCCCCTTTAGGACGTTCCTTAAAACCTACCTCTTTAACCAAGCTTTTGGTCACCTGCCCTAACATCTCCCACCTCCTTCCCCCCTCCCCTCTTTCCCACCCTCCTATCGCCTTCCCTTTTGTGATGTCCTCAGACTTGAGTGAGGTTTAGCCGAGTTTGGTATAAGATATGAGGGAGAGATTGAGACAGAGCTGCTGAACACAAAGGCTTCTCTGTTTTAGTTCCACTTTGCTAGCATGCGTGTTCTACAGCAGCCTCTAGAGTACACAATGCACAATGCAATTGCAATTTCAAAACACTACACCTTTCACCAACCTCCTCCCCACCTTCTGCATCATCCACTACTCCACAAAGATGGCAGAGCCTTCAGATACCATGTTGCCACTCTTTGGAACTCTCCCTAAACCCCTGCAGTTTGCTAGATGTCCCTTCACCTTCAAAAGGGATCTCCTGCGACCGTGCATTCACGTTCCAAACAATTCTAATTCCCGCCCAGTGATCATCTCCCCTTTGGGACCTCTCAAAATATTAAAAGGATGCAAAGAAGGACCGTGTGCTACTATCGCCTCATTGAGAATACCCTACTTTTATTTTAACTCCCTTTCTTTGTCCACTCTCTACACAAGGCTGTAAATGTCCGTGCTAGGTTGTGCAGCTGGTCCAGGATGGCTTACAATCGTCTTCAGTGGGCATCAAATGCCAAGTAAGAAGAATAGTTTTTTTTAAACTAAATTTCAGCTGACTTATTAGTTTGAGAAATTCTTAATTGAAATCCCTGTGTACAACGCATTAGTACTGAAAATCTTTGGCTCTGATATAGCTCTATTACAAATGAGTGAATAGTACATTTCTGTTTTCTTGGAATATGGATCACAAATCCTTATGAGAGGACAAAGCTCCTTCTTCAAAGTCTCCATCCCCATTTTGCATTTTTCTACTTTGCCACTTAGTCTCACAGGAAGTGACATCATTATGTTCCTGACCCTTGACTTTCCATTATTGGCCATGCTAATTGGTACCCCAAACGTTGCTGTTGTTTCTGCTGGGCAAGGTTTCCAGCTGCTGCTGTTGTTTATCTTTGTTTTTTCCCTTTCCCATCATTGTCCTGCTAACCATTAAAACCTCCCAGCAACATTTCAAAAAGGGCTTTCAAAAAAAAACATTGACAATTAATGGGATAAAGAAGGGTAAAACATTGCAAGAGACATGGAGCATTAATCTTCCTGTGTTCGTGGCATGTGGTGCACTTCCTGTTTCCAAAGGAGTGAATGTAAGAGAGGGAGAGAGAGGCAGCAAGAAACTGAGGTAATTAAGTGTTATTAACAATTAGACCCTTTAGTTGTGACCTTCCTCTCTGCACAGCAGAAGAAAGCTCACTGCAATATTCTCATGAATGTAATGGCTCAGATTAGCCCCAGAACATTAGGAGAGGTGCTTCCGGGCTGAGAGAACACTCTTTAGCTACAATCACCAATGTGGAAAGAGCATATATGCCATGGATTATAAAGAATCATTTTCTTTTAAACTGGCATTACATATTGTAAAGAGTCAGGACAGAAGACCAGATAAATGAAGGAGTCTGCACCTTCAGCTGCCTAGATACTGAGCTCTGGATTTTCCTTCCTAAACCCCTCTTCCTTTAAGAGGCTGCTTAACACCTACCTCTTTGAGCAAACTTTACCTATCTTAATATCTCCTTTGGCTCAGTATCAATTTTTGTCTGATTACAATCCTGCGTTTTACTACATTAAGGGCACTATATAAATGCAAGTACTTGTAGGAATTAGGTGACTCTACGCTCGGGTTTTAAAAGGCTGTAAAATTGGAGGAGGAAGGGAAGGGAGACGAGTGGCTGATTATTTCTTGATCAGCTTGCACTGACTGGTGGGGGGGGGGGTGTAATTTTTAGCTTCAGCACTTGGGCAATAAACTGGCAAAGTGGACCACGCCCCCCCCCCCCATTCCACAAACCCACCTGATTTTCATTTGCACTCAACTGATTTACCACCCAGGAGGTTGAAAATGATGCCCACTGTGCCACTATCGCTAGTCCTTCAGTGTCAGATGCAGATATGGACTGGACTGGCAGAGGATGCTGACCATAATAGTTTCTATTGGCAAAAACAAAATCACTGAGGCAGCAGAGCTGGTACCAGCACAGTAGGACTTCTATGGTGCTTATGACTAAACCATATATCTTCTTCTTTGGCCTCCTTGTCTCGAGAGACAATGGGTAAGCGCCTGGAGGTGTAAACCATATATACTCAGGGCTAATCTCAGAACCGCTTAAGGGAATCCCACTCTGTTTCTCCCTGGTTTCAGGTCTGCTCCTGACTCCAGATTTGGGTTCCAACGAAGCAAAACTGCTTCAGCCAAAGCGTAGATTGTGCAATAAGTTTCAATGCCAGTCAGAGCGGAGAGTATATTTAGAGCTTCGGAAGAGCGAGAGGAGAGTTCATTACAGCAATAAGCTGATGGAGAAGTAGATACTCTGCTGATTTTGAAGCTCTTCCATTCACAGCACTAATACTCTCCTACCTTGAGCACAAGTTTTTTTTAAAAATTGAAGTAATCACATCACTCATGGCAAGATCACATGGTTGAGGAAGTCCATTTGACCTATCCAGAAAGAATCAGCTGTTTCCCTATTATAGGCATCCAACTCTTAAAGGATCACCAAGGTTCTTTGTTGCACCCTAACCAACCTGGAATTCCATTCCATGTATTGGCCATTCTTTGTGTAAAGAACTCCACATTTGCCTTTCTTTGTCCTCACTCTCATAGTTTATTGTGAACTAATTTACTTTTCCTGTACCGTTTACTATCTTATGTACTTCAATGATGTCCCCTATTTTGCTGTCTTCTTTTAAGATTGATCAGAGCATAGCTCTCACCTCAATAAATTATCTTCCAAGCCAAATTACTAAACAATAGCAACCCTGTGATTCAGGTGATGTGAATCTGTAGATTATTCCAAACACTTGAGAAAAATCAATTACAATAAAATCACATTAACAGATGTTGAAAAATGGGCCTTTTTACAGCCATGTAGGAAGTGGGCCAACCAAAGACTGTTCACACTTCAACTCCAGAGTATATCCAAAGCAGAATCCACTGTAGTATATTGATACAACATGAATGTGGAGTGCAAAGAGGTTTAAACCTCCAGGGGTTAGACACTGGGCTTTCATTTCTGGGACCTGAATTCACATCTAATCCAGATTGATGGGATAAAAGCTTTTCTTTCACTTGGCTATATATCTTAATTAAGTTGCAGCAGCACACAATTGCTCCTTAATTCAATACTATTTGGTGGTAAATTGGCAATCTGACCCAGAGAGGCCCCGGGAAGTGGGGGGAAATGTCATAAGTCTGCTGAGACAGTAGTGGGTGCTTGTCTAAGGTTTGGGGACTGAAGCACATTGTTGGGGCAGAATAGAGGGAGCTTTTACTCTGCATTGAATAGATGTATCTGACCTCAATACTGACACTAGATATGGGGAAGTGTTCTATTCCCCAGTGCTAACATCACTCACCTTGATAAGCACAAAATTTGCAAAAATAATAAAAACAGTTGAGCTTTCCCCCTTGCCTTTGCTCTGCTTGTAGAGTTCATAATGATTCATATCTAGAATCTGGGTCGTGTAAATACAGATCCACGGGAAGGAGGACTCGACTTTCATTCTGCAATTAAACCCCACTTCTAGTAACATGCTTGTGCTGTTTCTGTCTCCATGATGTCATGTCTATCAGATGTTCCCAGAGTGGAAAAAAAAGTTTAAAAAATATTAAAATTTTACTGTTATTCCTTTTAAGACTCAAATTTAAAGGGGCAGCAACTTTGTGAGGAAATGCTGGTCAAACTGTGCTTTGTTTAAGAGGTGAGCGGGAATGAAAAGTGGAAAGGATGTGTGTCATTCAGTTGCCTAGGCCCTAAGCTCTGGAATTCCCTCCCTAAACCTCTCTACTTCTGTCTTCTCCTTTAAGAGCCTCAAACTTTTGGTCACCTGTCCTAATATCACCTTCTGTGGCTTGGTGTCAAATTTTGTTTGATAAAGCTTCTGTGAAGCACCTTGTGACATTTTACTACGTTAAAGGCATGATTATAAATGCAAGTTTTTGTTGTTGTTTTGGTTGCAATAGCATCATCCCACAATGATGCATTTCAACACCATTTATTTCATTAAAAGACATTTCGGTAGACTGAGAAAAAAAATTTTCATGGAGACACTGTCCCTTTAAATGTCCTCATGTAAGGATCCCGACAACTTTCAGAAGGTGTTACTTTATTCTCTGCCTTCAATGTAAGTCAGAGAACCATAGGCTATATCTGAATCAGTTTTAACAGAGCTTTATCTATATATATAGATTACAAAATCACAGCAAGGATATCAACATGAATAGAACTAGGTTCAAACTATGAACAGAAAAGATGGCAGCTCTTTAAAGACAGACACACGCCTGAAAGGAGTAGCGGGGAGGGGAGAGAGAGAGGAAACTGTGATGGGGAATGTTGGATTGTGCAGCTGTGTATGTGTATGAATAGGGGAGGCTTTGTGTAGAGCCTTAGAAAAATCTGTGACCAATTATTCGTGCCTGTCCTTCAGCTGGGAGCCCTGCTGGGGAACCTGCTGTGTTTCGCAGCCTCCAACCAGAATAAGGCGGGAGACTCAGGGGATAAGGAAGCTTGGGAAAGGAAATTATTTCCTGGCATGTCCTAAGCACAGGGTTCGAAATAGGGATAATTTGTCAACACAATACACACAGTTTTGAACTTGCCTCACAGCACTGATATGTGAAAACCTTCCTTGGGATATTTGTGGAAACAGCTTGAGCTTATATAGTATCTTTAACCTTCTGAGAGCTTTGCCAAGGGGTAGATTGGATACTTGAGAAGAAAGTGGGAGGTCTGGGAGGTGAATAAAGGTGTGGTGGAAGATGTAGGTTTTGAGATAGTTCTTAGAGGAAGGGAGGCGACTGTTTTGGGTGCAGCACTGTAGTGATTGTGTTACTGGACTCGTAATCCAGAACTAATGATATCAGAGAATGTGGGCTCAAATTCTAAAATTAGCAGTTTGAGAAAAGAAAAGTTTCCCTTTGTATAGTACCTTTATCAACCTTAGGGCATCCAATGTGCTTTTTACAGCTTGTGAAATACTTTTCGATGTGTAGTCACAGCAGACAATTTGCACATAGCAAGATCCCACAAACAGAAAATAATCTGCTTTGGTGATTTTGGCTGAGGGATAAATATTGGCCAGGACACTGGAGAGAGCTCCCCTGGTCTTCTTCAAAATAGTGCCTTAGGAGCTTTTGCGTCCGCCTGCGAGGGCAGACGGGATTTAACACTTCTGATAGTGCTGCACTCGAACGTCAGCCTAAGTTATGGGCTCAAGTCTCTGAAGAAGTAAGAGTGCTACCAACCGAGACACAACTGACATGAGGATCAGCTGTTCATCCTCCAGCTGATCTCAAAGTCTTTCTTTGTTGGCACGTGAGTTTCAGCGAAGATTTAGTCAGTATCCTTTTCACCAGCAGTCACCTCGATACTGACCATGGAACTGGACCAGCTTTACAATGCTTCAGAAGCACTGCTGCAGAATGAACAGAGAGGTCAGAGCAGCCAAATCCAGCTAAAGACTCACAAAATAGGTCTCCACTGTCATAAACCAAGGTAGGCTGGTCTTTTTATATTGCCAAGTCCAGCCGGCAGCAGAAAAACTATGCGCTTGCCTTTAGCTGTCTTTCTGTAACACGCACGTAGCTTCAGTTAGCTGACCTCAGCTTGGGGATTGGTGTTATAACTGACTTCTGAGCCTAGGGTGTAGAGTGGGGCAAAATCAGGAATGTTTGTGCTGAGCTCTGTTGGCCCTTGAGGGTGTTGGTGCCATGTTGCTCTAAACAATAGCTGGTCTCAGATCAGAGTATAACAATGGACCTTCCCCAAGCTTCCAACCGGAGGACAATTTTAAGACGGTGATGATGGAGTCAAGTGTTGAAGATGGGAAATGCTGCCAAATTTTCTGGGGACTCAGGACCAATTTAGGTGAATGAAACCTTTCAATTATTGAGTTTGCTAAAAAAAAAACACAGTAAATTAAGAAATGAGATGAATATATGTCTATTAAAAATGTGGCAATGAGATTGTCATCCTCGAAATAAAGGCAAGGTGGAAGGTCTCGCTCAAATAAATAATTATTCCTTCATCATCGTTGGGTCAAAATCCAGGAATTCTCTACCTAACACCAATGAGTCCCAACAACACCAGACTGCAGCAGATGGAAGGAAAAGGTTCACTTTTTCATGGAAAACTAGGGTGGAGTTGCCAACCCTCCAGGATTGCCCTGGAGTCTCCAGGAATTGGAGATTAATCTCTTGGACACTGCTATGAACAACTCCAGGAGAAATATCATAGGGCCATTAAAAAATATTGAGTTCTCTTTTCATTTTCTTTGGGAAACTTCTGTTGATTAGTCATAAACATATTAGAAATGGCAGAAAATGGCTGTTTAACTGAGAGTCAAGAATCATCCAATCGAGTGACAAAGAGTTTGCCTGCTTTCCAATCAGTGCAGGGCACCATGAGGATGGACCAATGGTACAAGGAGGCTGGAGGTCATGTGATAAGATCTCCAGGCATACATGCAACCAGAGTTGGAAACCCTGAACCAGGAACGGACAATAACTGTGGTCTTGCCAGAGTCGCCCTGAGGACAAATAATAAAGATATAATAAGCTGTTTGAGGTAGAGATTTGAGATGACTTCATTTTCCAGAATTAGCAGTGATGTAGAATTGCATTAGTATGGAATAGAACACTATGCGCTCTGGGAAATCAAGGAAAGGGACGCCATATTGAAAATCCTTTCATGGGAGATCATCAGAGCAGTTGCTGGGAAGTCCATTCTGCTCCCTCGTCGCCACTGGAACATTCCATGTTAAAGAACTTTTATACACTGTTAAAGGGCACAACAAAATCATTATTTTATTGTCCTATAAACTACTTTGTGCCCTGGGAGCCAACAGGGAATAGTTGGGAAGATGAGATATAATCAAGTACATGTAGAATTTCATTGTAAAATCCATGCCATGTTCTTCTGGGAACCAGCATGGACTGTGTAAACAGCTGTCTGACTGAACGTGTCAGTGACTTGTAAACAGTGGTGCCTATTTATGTTACATAGAATTACATCAAATTTCAATAGTACAGAAACAGGCTATTTGGCCCAACTGGTTTGCACGGGTGTTTATGCTCCACTCCAGCCTCCTCCCATCTTAATTTATCCAAATCTATCAACATATCCATTGATTCTTTTCTCTATTGTGTGATTATCTAGCTTCCCCTTATTGTATTTACTAGCGACTATCTTATATTTATGGTCCCTAGTTTGGACTCTCCCAAATATTCTACCACAATGTCTCTTTCCTTTTGTTAACACCCTCAATTGCTCCCTGTTCCCCTCACTGAATAACCAAAAAAGTAACTCATAGAAGATATTTTCTTACCCAGTTTCCTACCTCGTCTCATGATTCATATGGTTCAGTCCCACAGGTGTCAGCAGCCACCCCTCAAAGTTCATTTCCCAATCAGGCCATGCTTCATGTGGTGGGTTGCCCTGCTATTGGACCACGTAGGGCTTCACAGCGCACCTGGTCTTGTCCTCACCTGACATTCACCCGCTGCGGTCAATAGATGACATTGAATATGGAGATTACTCAATGCTAGGCTGTCTGCTCAGTAGGAATTATTCAATTTAGCTTGAACCAGTACTTTTGGGGAAACCCACCCAGGAATATTCTAGCAGTAAGTCAAATGCAATCTTGAAAAGTTTGACATTAGGGGCTGGATTTTTAACCCCGATAGGGGCAGGAATGGAGGTGGGTGGGCGCGGTTCTCTGGCCCCATCCCACCCCCGGGCTATTTTCCTGGAGGTGGGATGGGGGCACGCCTGTGCAACTGGGCTGGAGGCAGTGGCACTTAAAGGCCTATTGTCAGAGGCTGACTGGGATTTTGCAGTCGGCCTCCAGGTCCCCACAGGCAGCGGGGTACAGTACAGCAGCCGAGAGGCGGCCTCCCAGCGGCAGACTGGGGACCAGTGCTCCAGACAGGCTTAGAGACCCACCCGACCGGCCTGGGTTCAGCTGCAGCTACAGGCCGACCTGCGGAGGAGATCCCCTGTGCCCCCACCCTCCACACAATTTATTTTTTATTTTAAAGTTCAAAATGTTGGAGGGCGCCTCCATCGTGGGGCACCCTCTCCATCGCTTACCTGCCATGGCATCCTGCTGCTGCCTCCAAACTGGAGGGCTGCCTATTGGCCAACCCTCTGACCACCACTTGGCCAATTTGGGGAAAATCACAGGTGAGTGACTGTCCTCCACACAATGCTGGCTTCTGATTGCCATTTGAGCCTGACTGGGGGGGGGGGGGGGATCGTGAAGCCCGCAGGGAAAATCCTGCCCGAGATCATTACAATTGGTCTCAGTGCCTTCAGTTTGGGTAGGTGGGAAACAACCAGAATTCCTGTCTTAACTCACTCTTTCGTGACCCCTGATGGAAGCTGTCCTTGTGCGAATGTTGGGTGACGCCAATTTTCTTCCGGATGAGATCCATTTTTTGCTGGGGTGTTTTTCAACTACCATTGCTTCATTACTAGTGAGTGTGTGAGCATTGCTGGGCTATCTAAAACGGGGGGAAGACTGGGGGAGAGGGACAGACAGTCGAACCTAATGCTGTCCTCAGCCGCACTTCAATTGGGAATTTCAGGGGTAAGAACCCTGCTCATTTTTTCTCCCCCTTGAGCCAGGAGTGGTGTATCCAATTGTAGAGTCTCTTAAAGTAATCTTACCAGTGATTAGCTAAATCAATGCACCAAGTATAAAATATGGGACGTTGTAGCTCTCTGCAGTGTTTAAACTCATAGGTAATGGAGGGAGGTGGAGGGGAATCTATGTGAGTCAGGGTACGAGATTTTAAGATTTTCATCCTTGTTTTCAAGTCCCTCGCCCCTCCCTATCTCCTCCAACCCTCCACGATCTCTGCACTCCTCCATTCCTGGCCTCCTGCTCATCCCCAAATTTAATCAATGTTGGTCATGCCTTCAGCTGCCTGTGCCCTAAGCTCTGGAATTTTGTCCCTAAACTTCTCCACCTCTCTCTCTCCTCCTTTAAGATGCTGCTGTAAACCTACAACAGCAGCAAAATACTGTGAATGTTGGAAATCTGACACAAAAACAGGTAATGCTGGAAGTACTCAGCAGGTCAGGCAGCATCTGTGGAGAGAAAAACAGAGTTAACGTTTCAGGTCTGTGACCTTTCATTAGCTAACTCTATTTTTCTCTCCACAGATGCTGCCTGACCTTCTGAGTATTTCCAGTATTTTCTATTTTTGTCTCCCTTAAACCTATCTCTTTCTGTCCTAGTATATCTCCTTATGGAGCTTGGTATCAAGTTTTGTTTGATAACGCTGTGTGAGGTGCCTTGGGTATGTTTCGCAATGTTAAAGGTGCTATATAAATGCAAATTGTTGTTTTATTAGCTCTTTAACTATGGGTCTCAACCCAGGTGGAACTTAATTGGATTGAAATCACAGCAAATGTCCTGTCACTTTGTAAGTAGGTCCAACAACACATCTTCGAAAGGAAAACACAAGTTGTGCAACGTGCCAGGGGTTCTGATGAACTCTCAGGCCTAGGTACACAGCTAAATGACCTTTGGCATTCTGTTTCCACCTTCACTTTGCCTTCACGATAAGAGCAAGTAAAGAGCAGAAAAACAAAATGATATTGGCCTGCTCCCGTTTCAATTCTTTTCATTAATAGATGAAAAACCACACGTCTTATCCGTTTGAAACCTGATACTTGTGAATTGTTGTGCCATTAAGGGTAACATATTTATGATCATGCCAATTATGCATGCATTTACATATTATGTTAATTAGAAAATGAACTTGCCTCTTAACTCAAAAATCCTAAATTCAATCATTATGAAAGGTGAAGGGTACAATCATTATGACATTATCAATAACATGAATAAATCATGAATTACCATGTCATCACTACAGTGGGAGGGGTTACTCTTACTGTCTCAACCATTAACCCTTTCAAACCCTAATACTACAGAGGTCATAGTCTCGGTATGGAATCAGCCATTTAGGACTGAGTTGAGGAGAAATTCTTTCACTCAAAGGGTAGTGAATCTTTGGAGCTCTCTACCTAGAGGGCTGTGGATGCTCAGTCAATGAGGACATTTAAGACTTAGATCAATAGATTTTTGGGCACTAAGGAAATCAAGGGATATGGGGATATGGTGGGAAAGTGGAATTGATGCAGAAGTTCAGCCATGATCTTAGTGAATGGCGGAGCAGGATCGAGGGGCTGCATGTCCAACTCCTGCTCCTAATTCTTGTGTCCTTATGGAACAATTTTGCGAGATGCTTCATCAGATCAACACTGTCCCTGTAACATGAATTTGAAAAACACAAAAATTGTGGGTAGATTCACCTTTAAATGTCTTTTAAAACAGGTACTCCTTGGTTTACTTAAGCCTGTGTTGTCCAATTTGTTAGCCGCATGTGGCTACTGGGGAGTCCAGATGTGGCTAATGTATGTCTGATTGGTAAATAAAGAATGAGTAATGGACGCCATCATTGATCATGTGATCTCAATACTCATATTGACGTGTGCTTGTGAACTTTAACCTTTATGTGCTTTTGTGGGCAAAACCGTCAGCTGAAAACCAGAGTATGTGAGTGCTTTTTCTTTAAATCAGCGTTACTTCGCTGGTAAATGCATGCCATCAATGAATGGTGAGATGGAATTACCACGCGGGTATTTTCAAACTCCATGAGTTCTAATCTGCCTCTGTGAACTGTGATCCCGGAAGGGTACCAGAGGTTGGTGACTGTGAAACGCAATTGCCCACTTCAAATAATCAGAGAGCCTTTCGACCCTGGCCGAGATACACCAGTACGTGACCCAGGAACTTCCTGAGCTGGGGTCAGGCTCTGTATCCAAGGAGCCAGGGGTGTCTCCAGATAGCAAAGCGAGCTTCTCTTGTGCATGAGTAGCACTGGAACTTCTCTGTCTCAACATTGCCGTCTATTGCATAGTCTATAAGCGACTATTAATAAACTTCAGAGGTGATATTGGCATAATCAGAAATAAATTGGTCTTGGATGGCTTTCAGCTGATAACATGATTGTAAAAGGGAAGGATGCTCCTGGCAAAAAAAAAGAGTTTCTCATGGAAGAAGATACATGGAAAATAGGGTTGTTAATTCTCTGGAAAACCAAAAGTAGAAGACTCTTTTGATTGTCAATAAAAACCCCATTTTGTAAGTAAAATAGCATTAGTGATTCGGACAGTTTCTGGAGACCTATCTGCTGATTTTAATTACACTGTACAGCCTCTTTAACAAAATAGATAAACTACACATTTTAAACAATGAATAATGAGAAGCTGCAGCACTAAACAAAATGCTGGCACCACGAGCAACACGATGCTTTTATAAGAATGACAGCTCACGCAATAGACACCCCAGTTTTCATTCATCCAATGTTTGGTCGCAAGCACCAGCTTTGACAAGATTTTTCAGTCAGTCACATTTAACCTTTGACCGCACGGGGGTCAGTCATGTTATTGCCAAGGTATAGAGTTACTGTGCTTTCGTTGACCCTACGTAGACCTTTGTTAGAGCTCTGTGTGGTTGCCATGTAGCAAACCCTACGATTGATCTCCAGCTGCCAAAGCAACGACACTTCAGTTTCCAAAACCTTCAACAATGAAAAAAGTAAACATGTCTTTTTCTCTCACTGTGCACACCACCCCCCCACCCCCGACCACCCCCCACACCACTTTGCAATGCTCCCACCAACTGAAGCCTGATACAGGGCCAACTCATTCATAATTTAACAAAGGCAAAGCCTGAATGGGTAGTGACAAAGATTTTGAATTGACCATTTTCTTTAGCGCAGCCTTTGACTCCACTGGGCCTTACAGTTACACTGACGCTGATATCCAGGTGGTTTTTGCTAATGCCTTCGGCCTAAGATTTTCATAAACTGTCAGGAAGGTTAATGCCACTCCATTCACACATTTTGGTGTCGATATCATGTCAGTGTCACATTCTTGCAAGCTCCTCTGATCGGCGTATTCATGAACAATAATTGTTAACCGGGGGAGTGGGGGGTGGCGGGTGGGGGGGGGGGGGGGGCGGAATTGGAGATTAAAAAGTTTGAAATCTTCAAAGTCGGGCCTCCTGTTCTTATTTCCCCATCTGTTCATCCCTCCCTCCTGAAGGTGCTGTCTTGAAGTTGGACTATTGTTCCATAGGCACCAGTGGAAGCTCAAGTGCTTCCCCCAAAATGACCGTGCATCTTGCGAGTGAGTGTCAGCAAGCTAATTAATTATGTGGGGCGTCATTGCTGAGCCAATTCTGGCCTCGCCCAGCAGTCTGGATGAGGTCTTTAAGTCAATGTCACCAGGAGCCATTTTTTATCTATCAAGTAAGCTCCAATCGGCCAAGTGCTTTGGTGCATTCACTTCCTCTTAGTGTTACTACGAAAATCCTTTAGCCATTGCACTGGATGAAGCGGTACTGGAGAAAGTGCTAACTTATTTCTGCATGCATTACTGCCTCAATATTATAATGGAAACTGGCTATGTAAACTTGTCACAGTAACATTCTTCCATTAATGAGGGTGCAGTAGCGCCACCACTGACCCGAAGGTATAATTACAGTGTGACAAATTTACTTAGGTTATTTCTATTATGAATGTGGACATATGAATTTATAATGGTAATATGAATATTGGGGAGACAGTAGCATCGTTATAATGTTGCTAAGCTAGTATTCCAGAGGCCCAGGCTAGTGCCCTGGAGACATGGGTTCAAATCCCACCATGGCAGCTGGTGGAATTTACATTCAATCAATTAATTCATAAAAATCTGGAATTGAAGGCTAGTCTCAGTAATGGTGTCATAAAACTGTCATCCATTGTTTTCAAACCCCATCTAGTTCACTTATGCCCTTTTGGGAAGGAAATCTGCTGTCCTTAACTGGTCAAGCCTACATGTAACTCAAACCCTTTGTGGTTGTCTCTTAACTGAGCTCTGAAATGGCCTAGCAAGCCATTCCGTTATCAAGGCTAATTAGGGACGGTCAACAAATGCTGGCCTTACCAGCGATGCCCACATCCCATAAAAGACTAAAAATAAAATAAAAATTCACAACCTGAAAGGGTGGTGGAAGCAGATTTAATGGTAACTTTCAAAAGGGACGTGGACAATTATTTGAAGGGGGAAAAATTGCAAGACTATGGGGAAGGTGCAGAGGGAGGGGGACTAATTGGATAGCACTTTTAAAGGCTTGGCAAAGGCATGGATGGGCTGAATGGCCTGCTTCGTTACTGCAAGATTCTATGATTCTATTATAAAGAGAGAATGTATGACTTTAAATTGGACTGGATTATGTCTGCATGTCCTCACTGTTTAACCTCTGCTTCACTTGAAGATGACACTGACTCCGCATTTGCAATGCCACAGCAGAGTAACTGGTAATGGGGGGATGGTGGCATAGTGGTAATGTCATTCAAACGCCCAGGCTAATGCCCTGGGGACACGGGTTCAAATTCCACCATGGCAGCTGGTGGAATTTAAATTCAATTAATTAATTAATAAAAAATCTGGAGCTAGTCTCAGGAATGGTGCCATGAAACTATCATCGATTGTCGTAAAAACACATCTGGTTCACTAATGTCCTTTAGGGAAGGAAATCTGCCATCCTTACCTGGTCTGGCCTATATGTAACACCAGGCTTACAGCAATGTGGTTGACTCTGAAATGGTCTAGCAAAGCCACTCAGTTGTCAAGGGCAATTAGAGTGGGCAACAAATGCTGGCCTTGCCAGCGATACCTGCAACCCATGAAAGAATAAAAAATAGAATCTGGAAGTTAGCTTGTGTTTGTCACCTTCAAGATATCACACTCTGGACATCACAGTTTGTTAAAGGCAAAGAACAATATCAACAAGAAAGGAAAAAGAAAGCCTGGTACTGGATAGCCACCTCTAATTCACAAGCATTTGCAATTGCACTGTGAATGCCGTTGGCAATTTACAAACCAGCTACCTTTACCTGGATTTGTCTATTCAAAACCGAAAACTACAGCCATGACACAGACCCCAGTCTGTCCATGAGCTGCTCCATAGAAGATCAGCTTGTAGTTCCATCCATTGCCTTGCCCCTCCCTATCTCTAATCTCCTCTAGTCCCACCACCCTCCGAGATCTCTGGGCCCCTCTAATTCTGGCCTCTTGAATATCCCCAATTTTAATTACTTCACCATTGATGGCCATGCCTTCAGCTGCCAAGGCCCCAAGCTCTGGAATTCCCTCCTTAAACCTTTCCATCTCTCTACCTCTCTCTGTGCCTTTAAGACAATCCTTAAACTTTACCTCTTGGACCAAGCTTTGGCCATCCGTCCTAATATCTCCTTATGTGGCTCGATATCAAATTTTGTTTTATAATGCTCCTGTGAAGCAGCTTGGGATATTTTATTACATTGAAGGTGATATCGAAATACCAAGTTGTTGTTGCTATTAACTTTTGATGACAATATTTGGATTGAAAGGCCACCTTCTAAATTATTTTTAAAAATCAAGAAGCTTGTGAGGCATCAGCTCCATGCTGCTATCATCAGAAATAGGCAAACACAAAAAGAAATACTTTGGAAACAAACTCAAAAATTCTTAACTGGCGGCACAGTGGCGCTGTGGTTAGCACCGCAGCCTCACAGCTCCAGCGACCCGGGTTCAATTCTGGGCACTGCCTGTGTGGAGTTTGCAAGTTCTCCCTGTGTCTGCGTGGGTTTCCTCCGGGTGCTCCGGTTTCCTCCCACATGCCAAAGACTTGCAGGTTGATAGGTAAATTGGCCATTATAAAATTGCCCCTTGTATTGGTAGGGAAATATAGGGACAGGTGTGGTAGGAATATGGAATTAGTGTAGGATTAGTATAAATGGGTGGTTGATGGTCGGCACAGACTCGGTGGGCCGAAGGGCCTGTTTTAGTGCTGTATCTCTAAAACTAAACTAAAACTAAGTTAAAATAGAAAAAGGTCTGCTGCAATAAATTGCTTAAAAAGCCAAGGAGAGCCCCCTGGTCCAATTTCAACTCAACTTCGCCACACATGAAGAGGAGCAACTTGGGTGGTGTACCTGAATCATAGAGAGATAACTGCAATCAGGAACTGTAAGCGAGTGTCAGCTGTGACTTAGTGGTAGCAATGCCGCCTCTTGAGTCAGAAGGTTATGGGTTTGACCTCCCACTCCAGCTCATCCCTGATGATCGGAGACACAGTTCCAGGCTCTGGCTTGGCATCCAGTGGGATAGTCAAGTAGCAAGTGACCCATGAAGAGAAAGCGAGGTGGATCAGTTGAGGTTGCGTTTTTGAAAGCTCGAATCTTGTAACATGGAGGAAAGCTCAAGGGAGGTGTCTAGTTTTTAGACACTCGGAAAGAATGCAATAGTGAAGACTGAGGAATGACTCTTGATCCTCACAAGGGTGCAGGAAAGAGAATAATGGGGATTGGGACTAACTGAATTGCTCTTCGAAAGAGGCAGCGCAGACTTGATGGACCAAATGATCTGTTGCTATGCTGACTATTCTATGATTCTATAACATATTGAATGGCAGCTTGGGAGGGAAAAGAGAGGAAATTTCTGAGGAGCAGTATCCACAGTTTGTGGATAAAATAGAGAGAGACAAGAAAATTTGTGGCAGAGAGAGAGAGGACGGCACTGCTGATTCGAGCTGCAGTGCAACCACCTATTGTAGAACAAGCTTTGTTATGTTATGTTGTTAGAATAGGCTTCCCAGATGTGGGAGTAATAATCGTCTTGGACAATTCAGTATTTTGAAAGCTTTAACAGCTCATAATCTATCAGGTCCCATGTCAATCACAGGTATTTAAAGATTTTAATAATGTAGCTCTATTTCTGTTTTATGTCTAAATGTTACACAAGAGATGAGTATTGTGGGACGATCTTAAGAAGGGACCACCTTAAGAGCAACCACCTTAAGAGCTGTTAGTGAAGGTCACCAGAGGAAATGATGCCATGCCACACATGATCAGGGAGTGTGGGTAGAGCCCAGTAGAGTCAGATGTGTGTAGGTGTGCTCATGCAGTAACTGGTTGTATATATATGTTCTAGTTAAGTTATAAAAAACCCATGTTTTCTTTGTGTTACGCCAATGTGTTTGTTGAATTATAATTTCCTTTGGTCCACTGACTGGAGATCTGAATTTATATTTTTTTGAAGAAATTTGAAAAGAATGTTTAAAACAGGATGACAGCTAGCAGCTTAAGATGATCACCTAGTTTGCTATACTGTCTCCTACATTGCAAAGGACTCTGAGGAGGGAGACAAAATATCTGTGCATTTCACAGCAAGAACCACAACCCAGGAAGTTTGAAGGAACTACCTGTTCTTTTCAGCAAGCAGAGAAATACTGCTAACTGTTATATTTGAATCACTGAGTGACTGTTATGTGATAAGCCCCTCCCCATCTGTTTTTAAACTGGTGTTTTCTCTACTGCAGAGGAGAAGCAACTGGACTCTGACATGTGCAGACCCTATGTGGAGGTCCCCCTCTCTTCCTCTCTCTCCATTCCAGCTTGAAAGCTTTCAAATCCTGCTTGTTGACTGACCACCTTTGTATACCCTGGCTATAATCTGAAACCCCATTGGAGGAAATCATCCACATTGCTATCTCCAAGAGGCTCACCGACCTAGTCATCTACCTCTTCAAACTAAAAGCCTCAGGACCACTGAATTCAGCTATAAGCCAGCCAAATCACCAAACTCCACAGACTGTATACCTTTCTTATGACTCTAACTCAACAAATCTACCTTTCCCCACTCTGTAACCTATTTATGTGTGTGTAAACCTCTAGTGTGTGTATGTGAGAGTGAAAGTTGATGCATTGTTTATTATTTTATTAGTTTGGTTTAAGTCCAATAAAGTTAACCTCTTTCTTTGTTAACTCCAGAAAACTTGTCCAATTGGTTCTTGTTATGATCATAACCAGTAAATAATCAAACACCCACTGAATTGGCCAGTACATCCACTTTAAGAAAGAATTAAACCTGTTGTGGTCAAACATTTGGATATTACTTGTAGTCCTGTGAATCCTACAATAGTTCACATACCAAAGGGACAAGTAATATTACATTGTGGCAATACTTGGGATTTCTTTTTCTGAAGACCACCAAATATTACAAGAACACATCAAGAGCATACAAAGGACAGTGGCTGATGATCAGGCAGGAGAGCAGTTAGCAGGAGATCCCAGAACACTGCAGTGAGCTAGGCTACAGACAGGACCCCAAAAGATGTTGAAACTGTACAGCAGGCAAATTGCCAGGAGATCAGAGCTTTCGCCTCATCTGGCAGTGGGTCAAAAAATATGAAAAGCAGTAGCTGAAGCCATTATTGTTTTAGTTTTCCCTTTTTTTGCTTTGTGTGTGGGGGCTAAGCCAAAAAGAGTCAGAAGAACCCAATGGTGCCACTGGATGTCCAGCACAAAGTAAAAGGCTGGCTGTGGCAGCTGCCGGTACTGAAAGCTGAAGCTCTCTTAAAGAAAAGTCTCTCAGTTTAAAAAAAAGCTCTCTTGAGTTTAAAAAATATTAACAGCTGTGTAAGCAATGAGTTGATCTCTCAGTTTAAAAACAAAATCTGTGTAAACAATGAAAGCTGTAGTCTCTCACTCGTAAAAGGGTCATGCCTGCAAAAAATGAGTCTGTTTTAAAAAGGAAACAAAAAGAGGTATGCCTATGAAAAAGAAAGCCTGTAAAAGGTCCTACATTTATAAAAAGCAGGATCATTAAGACAACGGCTTTCAGATATCCAGTTATGGATTGGAAGGCGCGGGCATAGCGTCTGAATTTAAACTGTTTTGACAACAAATGGAGATGTTTCCTGGATCAAGAAGTGAGTGAAATTAAGATCACACTGCGCAACAATGGCTTGCAATGGATCAACACATCGGGATTGTCAGTTCAGGATCAGAGGGACTCTAGCAAGCTATGGACATCCCTGGAGCAGCAACTGAAGGTGAAGGTAAATTTCTGAGTACATAAGCTTGAGCTTATGACCGACCAGCAAAGGCAAGGTGAGTCCATTGAGTGGTTTGTTGCAAGGTGGCGAGACAAAGCTCAATATTGTGACTTTGCAAATATCGAGCTGTCAGAACAGGTTATAGAGCTAGTAATCACATCCATCCCCCTCGAGGTCTTTCAAAAAGATCTGCTAGAAAAGAAGAAAGGGCACAGCATAGATACACTCTCAATGATGGAAAGAAACTTGAAGCCATCATGGCTGGACGCCAACAGTTACAAGCGTTGGAAGCAGCTACGACAATTGATATGGTAACCAAGGCTCAAAAGTCTGCTAAGCCTTGTGGCAAATGGAGCCTGACTCACCCACTTTGTTGTTGTACCAGGTCCCGTGCAAAGCTTGTGGCATGTGAGGACATTGGGCAAGGCAGTGCAGAAGGCTGAGTTCAGATACTGCACGTAGTAATGGTGACAGATCACATGCAGAGAGAACATCTGAAAGACAGGATGGCAAACACAACAAAAGGTATACCAACACACCAACAAAAGCCCAAGCAGGTACATCAAGTCAGCAGAGAGACAGATTGTCAGGAGGACATGGGTGAAGAATGCACTCGTGCGAACAGTGAGCAAGCATTTCATATAGTTAACTTGGATCAACATGTCAATGCTATCATGCAATCTGAGGCATTTGCCATGATTGGGATTGTTTATCCGCAAAAGAGTGGCAAGCATAAGCTCAGAATAAAAATCAGCACCGGAGCAATGCAAATATTCTGCCCATCCGTATACTGAAGGACATGTTTTTAAAGAAATGGGAATCTATGGTGCAAGCCACTATGGCCAGGCTGACTGCCTACAGTATTTCTCCAATCAAGTGTATTGGAATGATAACCTTGCAGTGCAGCTATGCGAGCTCCAAATGGCTACCACAAGTGTTTTATGTTGTAGACACAACTGGACCAGCTGTCGCAGGGCTTCCTGTATCGCAAGCTCTATGAATTGTCACAATACATGAAGTCAGTAACGCACCGAAAATGGTAGAAAATATCCAGGTCGAGTGCATTGAGTAGGTCCATGGAAAGGATGACACAAAGGCTGGGAGTCTTGACACAAAGAGGCATATGACTGAGAGTCTCTCCTTGGGCTTCAGCTTGTTGCAGCAGTACCCAGAGGCCAGAAGGATGCCAATTATTGGTGATGTTGCCAGTCATCATTTTTCTAAGCTTTCTAAACAAGGGAAGATGAGGGCATTGTATGACAAGCAAATCGGACCAGAATTAGCTCAATTGCGAGTAGGACAGAAGGTCAGAGTCCTCAATCATGCATCAGAAACTTGGCAGAGGTTGCTAGGATATGTGACCAGCCCAGATCATAAGAGGTCCAGACACCCAATGGTGCAATTCTGAGACAGAACTGAAGTCAACTCAGAGAACTGTATGACAAATCTATATATGACAACCCTGTGGGCATCACATACACGTTCAAAGACAACGTCTGAGATGAACATACAGAGGCTATGAACACAGAGGAAGAACAGGCTAACCAGAGTTCTGAGTTGCCAGAGTCTCAGAGGAGTCATCAAGATGAGCTCAGCTCTGGGAAGAGGTTTATGAAACAAGGTCAGGACGAATAAGCAAACCTCTACATTTTAGAGAGTGTTAAACTTACTCACTTGTACATAAAGTTTTGTTTTAATCACGTATAGTTAGTCTGAACTGCAACATCATTGTATATTGTACATATATATTTTATCTTTGGAAAAAAGGGGGATGATGTGGGAAGACCTTTAAGAAGAGACCACCTTACGAGCTGACCACCTTAAGAGCTGTAAGTGAAGAATACCAGAGGAAGTAATGGCACATCACACATGACCAGGGCGTTGTGGGTAGAGCCCAACAGAGTGAGACATGTGTAGGTGTGCTTGTGCAGTAACTGTTTGTGTGTGTGCATATATATATTCTAGTTAAGTTGTAATAAAACCCACGTTTTCTTTGGATATTACTTGTAGTTATTACAGTAGTTCACATACCAAAGGGCCAATTAATATTACAATGAGGGATTTATAGAGTATTTGAAACCCAGGCTCAAGGGGCAGAGAAAGTGTATTAGGTTATCAATCGATATAAAAACATTTGCTTAACTTTATCACATATTTGGCATACATTTCCTCTTGATTGAAGTGATTGTCAAACATGTCAACAGATTATTAATGAAGTGTGCAACCCCCTTGGCTTGACACTGGAAAATAAATTATCTGTATACAGTGGCATGTATTCCTATTGGTGCAGTGTTTTCGGTAACACCAGTTGTTTTGGCAACTCAAAATATTGGATATCTGGAGACTCAAGTGCAATGCAGCCACAAATTTGAACTGATTCTGGTGAATGCTGTGCCCCAGAAGTTGCTGGATGAAGGACCATTATCCCACTCCACTTATTACATTTCCAGGCCAGATATGCTGCAGACTTAGCTTGATTGACTCGGCCTCAACAACGTGCTTTAGCCGCAGCTTCAGAAGATGGCCCCAGTGTGGCATTTACCATACCAGCCATTCTGTGGCTTGTCTGAGATTGTCAATTAGTACCAGTTAACAGCAGGGTCATAGGAATTGCTAGACGAAAAAGACCAAGATCCATCTGGTTTATGTTTCACCATCCTGGTAGTCGTATGATACAATAATTTTTTTTATTCATTCATAGGATGTGGGCATCGCTGGCTAGGCCAGCATTTATTGCCCATCCCTAATTGCCCTTGAGAAGGTTGTGGTGATCTGCTTTCTTGAACTGCTGCAGTCCTTGGGGTGTAGGTACACCCACAGTGCTGTTAGGAAGGAGGTTCCAGGATTTTGACCCAGCGACAGTGAAGGAACAACGATGTAGTTCCAAGTCAGGATGGTGTGTGGCTTGGAGAGAAACTTGCAGTTGGTGGTGTTGCCATGCATCTGCTGCCCTTGTCCTTCTAGGTGGTAGAGGTCGCGGGTTTGGAAGGTGCTGTTGAATGAGCCTTGGTGAGTTTCTGCAGTGCATCTTGTAGATGGTACACACTGCTGCCACTGTGCATCAGTGGTGAAGGGAGTGAATGTTGAAGGTGGTGGATGGGGTGTCAATCAAGTGGGCTGCTTTGTCCTGGATGGTGTCGAGCTTCTTGGGTGTTGTTGGAGCGACACCTATCCAGGCAAGTGGAGAGTATTTCATCACATTTCTGACTTGTGCCTTGTAGATGGTGGACAAGCAGTGGGGAGTCAGGAGGTGAGTCACTCGCCACAAAATTCCCAGTCTCTGACCTGCTCCTGTAGCCACGGTATTTATGTAGCTGATCCAGTTCAGTTTCTGGTCCATGGTAACCCCCAGGATGTTGATAGTGGGGGATTCAGCGATGGTAATGCCATTGAACTTCAAAGGGAGATGGTTAGATTCTCTCTTGTTTGAGATGGTCATTGCCTGGTACTTGTGTGGCTCGAATGTTACTTGCCACTTATCAGCCCAATCCTGGATGTTGTCCAGGTCTTGCTATATCTGGACACTGGCTGCTTCAGTACCTGAGGAATCGCGAATAGTGCTGAACACTGTGCAATCATCAGCGAACATCCCCACTTCTGACCTTATCATGGAGGGAAGGTCCATCAGTTGTTGACTAATCACATCAATCAATCGCTATTAATTAGTCTACAACAGACCCAGATATCAAGTGAGGAAACCACCAGTGGTGGACAGCTTTGGGAACCATAGGTCCGAAGTCACCTGCTTCTCCTGAATGTGCTACAGTCACCACATGCCAGGTCTCAAATTACTCATCCACTTCATCCCAAAATGTTATTATCTGAAAGAGATCTATCAAATTTGCATTTGAGTGAATCAAGATTAACTGCTTCCACCATTTCTCCAGGGAGCCCGTTCCATAGATTGACCACTCACTTACTTAAATAATTTTCAAAGATAAATTTTGACTTTGCCACTCCCTTTAAACACAGGCCATATCTTCTGGACAAGTTTTGTGCAGTTCCCACTAGGAACCAGATTGGAGCTTCCCAAACTCATCTCGTGAAGGATCCTTGCCTTCGCTCTCTGGAATGCTTGTAGCAGATTTTGGGCACAATTTGGGATTAAAAAACCATTGAGAAGCTAAAGTCAAACCCCCTCAAACCCTCACTCACAATAACTTCAGGGATTGTTAGTTTGGGCAATCCAATTCTTTAAAAGAATGACTTTGATTTGAAGCCATTTTAAAAATAGCCTGGAAACAATGGTGAATGGTTGGTACATTATTCTGACTCAAATTGAAACCTTTAGGCATCAAAGATGGTATTAGTCCCTGTGAGTTTTGGAAATGGCAACCTACAAAAGAATTTCTTCAATTAGTTTACCATCCATGGGGGAAATGTAATGGATCCACAACAAACTGTCATTTTTTATAATCCAGTTAACCGTGAATCGGTGATCACACCTTCGCCTAAGTCACAAGGTTGTATGTTCAAGTCCTACTTCAAAGACTTGAACACATAATCCAGTTGACACTGCAGAGAAGTACTGAGAGAGTGTGCTGCTCTGTCAGAGATGCCGTCTTTTGGATGAGATGTTAAACCAAAGGTTATAATTTGTTTTCTGATACTAAAATGTGCATTTTATACCTAGCAGGTTTTTCATGGGAGGGGGAGGGAGGGGGGACAGAAACAGACAGCAAGTTAGGGGAGATGACCAGATATGTGGAGAAGTAGATTTCTGATGGTACTGAGAGAAGTAGCAAGAGAACAGAGGTTTAGGAAGAGAATTCTGGAGTTCAGGACCATGATGACTGGAGATAGAGTGCCAGTAGTCACTGTTGCAATGTGGAGAAAAGCAGCAGTCAATCTGCACACAGCAAGCTTCCACAAATGACAGGTTAAATGACCAGATAATCTTTTTTCAATAATGTTCGTTGAGGGATTGATATTGGCCAGGACACCATGGAAAACGTCTCCAAATATGCCATGAGATCTTTTCCATTCACCTGAGAGGGTATGTGGGACCTCATTTTAATATCTCACCTGAAAGACAGCACCTCCAACAGTGCAGCATTCCCTCAGTTCAGTACCAAAGGTTTTGGGAGCCTGACATTAGGGCAAAAAGCAGGTCCCGAGCCCTCACTTGCCCACAGCAGGGCCGGCTTAGCAGACAACCTCCTAACTGGCTGCCTGTGGGCCTGCTGTCCAATTAAGGAAGGTGGGCTGGTTTCTGATGCTGCTGGCCCAATCAGTGGACCAAAAGCTCTGAATCCTCAGCAGTGCCACCGACACAGAGGGGTGCTGCTGAAATAGGCAGGAGATGGCAGACCTCCAACAGGTAAGTAGAAGCAACCTGAAAATTTCAGGGGGACAAGATTTGGAGGGGAAACACCTTTTGGGGAGGTTGTTGGGCCCTCAGGAGCAGCCTTCCCTGCCCGTGGCCCCCTCTTTGGGCCATGGAGCCTCCAGCTCCAATGGCTCCCCATGCACTGCCGCAGGGAGGCTGCTTCTGTTAAACTGGTGGCCTCCCCACATGGTGGGAGGGTTGTCCCGCCATTGGCAAAATACCAGCGGCACCATAAAATAGCCCGGCCACTATGAAAATGCTTCAGTGACGGGACTGTTGGAGATCCATCCTGGCATAGCTCCCTGCTATTGGCACCCTCCACTCGGCCTCCTATCCTGCCACCTGGGGGCCAGTAAAATTCTGCCTTCAGTGCCAGAGTAGATCAAGTCTTGAGACTGTGGCTTGAACCCACAGTCTGCTAACTCAGAGTCAAGAGTATTGCTCATTGAGCCAGCACTGCAATCAATATGTTGGGGAATAGGGAGCCAGTGGAGAGTAACTCCACTGTTTCTGGAAGAAATTCCAGAAACTGCAGCTGTTTATTGAGAGTTGGAGTTCACTTCTATATAGGGTGGTCCCATCACGTCCAAACCTTAGCTAGTTCTCTTACACTGGGTGATAGGCCTGTATTCAACAATTTTTGAACAAGAGTAGGCGGAATTAAGAGGGCTAAAAGGGGTCATGAAATATCTTTAGCAAACAGGATTAAGGAAAATCCCAAAGCCTTTTATTCATATATAAGGAGCAAGAGGGTAACTAGAGAAAGGATTGGCCCACTCAAGGACAAAGGAGGAAAGTTATGCGTGGAATCAGAGAAAATGGGTGAGATTCTAAACGAGTACTTTGCATCGGTATTCACCGAGGAGAGGGACATGACGGATGTTGAGGTTAGGGACAGATGTTTGATTACTCTAGGTCAAGTCGGCATAAGGAGGGAGGAAGTGTTGGGTATTCTAAAAGGCATTAAGGTGGACAAGTCCCCAGGTCCAGATGGGATCTATCCCAGGTTACTGAGGGAAGCGAGAGAGGAAATAGCTGGGGCCTTAACAGATATCTTTGCAGCATCCTTAAACACGGGTGAGGTCCCGGAGGACTGGAGAATTGCTCATGTTGTCCCCTTGTTTAAGAAGGGTAGCAGGGAAAATCCAGGTAATTGTAGACCGGTGAGCCTGACGTCAGTGGTAGGGAAGCTGCTGAAGAAGATACTGAGGGATAGGATCTATTCCCATTTGGAAGAAAATGGGCTTATCAGTGATAGGCAACATGGTTTTGTGCAGGGAAGGTCATGTCTTACCAATTTAATAGAATTCTTTGAGGAAGACAAAGTTGATTGATGAGGGAAGGGCTGTAGATGTCATATATATGGACGTCAGTAAGGCGTTTGATAACGTTCCCCATGGTAGGCTGTGGAGAAAGTTAAGTCGCATGGGGTCCAGGGTGTACTAGCTAGATGGATAAAGAACTGGCTGGGCAACAGGAGACAGAGAGTAGCAGTGGAAGGGAGTTTCTCAAAATGGAGACGTGTGACCAGTGGTGTTCCACAGGGATCCGTGCTGGGACCACTGTTGTTTGTGATATACATAAATGATTTGGAGGAAAGTATAGGTGGTCTGATTAGCAAGTTTGCAGACGACACTAAGATTGGTGGAGTAGCAGATAGTGAAGGGGACTGTCAGAGAATACAGCAGAATATAGATAGATTGGAGAGTTGGGCAGAGAAATGGCAGATGGAGTTCAATCAGGGCAAATGCGAGGTGATACATTTTGGAAGATCCAATTCAAGAGTGAACTATACAGTAAATGGAAAAGTCCTGGGGAAAATTGATGTACAGAGAGATTTGGGTGTTCAGGTCCATTGTTCCCTGAAGGTGGCAACGCAGGTCAATCGAGTGGTCAAGAAGGCATACGGCACGCTTTCCTTCATTGGACGGGGTATTGAGTACAAGAGTTGGCAGGTCATGTTACAGTTGTATAGGACTTTGGTTCGGCCACATTTGGAATACTGCGTGCAGTTCTGGTCGCCACATTACCAAAAGGATGTAGATGCTTTGGAGAGGGTGCAGAGGAGGTTCACCAGGATGTTGCCTGGTATGGAGGGCGCTAGCTATGGAGAGAGGTTGAGTAGATTAGGATTATTTTCATTAGAAAGACGGAGGTTGAGGGGGGACCTGATTGAGGTGTACAAAATCATGAGAAGTATAGACAGGGTGGATAGCAAGAAGCTTTTTCCCAGAGTGGGGGATTCAATTACTAGGGGTCACGAGTTCAAAGTGAGAGGGGAAAAGTTTAGGGGGGATATGCGTGGAAAGTTCTTTACGCAGAGGGTGGTGGGTGCCTGGAACGCGTTGCCAGCGGAGGTGGTAGACGCGGGCACGATAGCGTCTTTTAAGATGTATCTAGACAGATACATGAATGGGCAGGAAGCAAAGAGACACAGACCCTTAGAAAATAGGCGACATGTTTAGTTAGAGGATCTGGATCGGCGCAGGCTTGGAGGGCCGAAGGGCCTGTTCCTGTGCTGTAATTTTATTTGTTCTTTGTTCTAATACGTTAGTTTTGTGAAATGACCGTACTTCAGAGAGTAGACAGGGTATAAAGGTCTGCTTCTGTGGTTGATTTCTGGTAAATAAGAAAATATAAGGTCAAGCAATAAGTACAGAGGAAATGACAATTTAAAGCTCCTAATAATTTTAATGGGAGGAAATAACAAAATTTCACCTTCTGAAGATAAAATGGAAAGTTTTAAATGCACACAAAACATTTAGGAATGCTGAACTACCAATCAAATATTTGAAGGTGGGGTTTGTCGAGGCTTCTGTCAGAGCGGGAGATGCAAACAAGATTGAATTTGCATTTATATCACACCTTTCACAACCTCAGGACGTCTCAAAGTGCTTTACGGCCAATGAAGTACTTTTAGAAGTGTAGTCACTGTTGTAATGTAGGAAATGCAGCAACCAGTTGGCACCCAGCAAGATTCCACAAACAACAATGTGAAAATGACCTGATAATTTGTTTTTGTGATATTGGTTGAAGGATGAATATTGGCTTGGGCGCCAGGGATAACTCCCCTGTTCTTCTTTGAAATAATGCCATGCGATCATTTGTATCCATCTGAGAGGGCAGATGGGGTCTCTGTTTAACATCTCAACTTCAATGCAGCACTCCCTCAGTACTGCACTGGAGTGTCAACCTAGATGTTGTGTTTAAGTCTCTGGAATTGAGACTTGAACCCAGGACCTTCTGATTATAAATCGAGAGGGCTTTCATGGGCCACAGCGACCCAGACTATTGAAATAACTCTGGGTTGTGACTTTATTATAATGATTTTGCAGATGCCAATTACCCAGCGGTTTATTGGGGGGGGGTCAGTGCCCAACTATCCAGCAGTCGAGTGATCAGGTGACATACTCCAAGTCCAAATGCTTTTCATATAATTTAAAGTGACTTTGAGGAAGGGTGCAATTATCGTTTCAGCACTTATGAGTTAGCAGACTCATGATAAAATTGCATTGTCATTCAGCTGGGCTAGCAGAGAGAGGTGGTAACAATCACTCCAGCTTTCAAGCTGCAATTATTTGTAACAGGCTTTCAGAGATAGTGACAGACTTGTCTGCTATGATCTTTCCAAGTATGTTGTGTTTAAATGGTGCATACTTTAAATGGTGCATACAAAATTCCGAGTGTATCAAGCCTGTGTCCTCAGTACCTTGCTCTATGGCAGCGAGGCCTGGACAACGTATGTCAGCCAAGAGCGACGTCTCAATTCATTCCATCTTCGCCGCCTCCGGAGAATACTTGGCATCAGGTGGCAGGACCGTATCTCCAACACAGAAGTCCTCGAGGCTGCCAACATCCCCAGCTTATACACACTACTGAGTCAGCGGCGCTTGAGATGGCTTGGCCATGTGAGCTGCATGGAAGATGGCAGGATCCCCAAAGACACTTTGTACAGTGAGCTCGTCACTGGTATCAGACCCACCGGCCGTCCATGTCTCCGCTTTAAAGACTTCTGCAAACGCGACATGAAGTCCTGTGACATTGATCACAAGTCGTGGGAGTCAGTTGCCAGCGTTCGCCAGAGTTGGCGGGCAGCCATAAAGGCGGGGCTAAAGTGTGGCAGGTCGAAGAGACTTAGCAGTTGGCAGGAGAAAAGACAGAAGCGCAAGGGGAGAGCCAACTGTGTAACAGCCCCGACAAACAAATTTTTCTGCAGCACCTGTGGAAGAGCCTGTCACTCTAGAATTGGCCTTTATAGCCACTCCAGGCGCTGCTTCACAAACCACTGACCACCTCCAGGCGCTTATCCATTGTCTCTCGAGATAAGGAGGCCCAAAAGAAAAGAAGAAGTGCTGGAGAAAACAATCTGGGTTTGGTTTGACAGTTCCCTTCCAGCTCTCTTTCCAACCTGACACACTTTGGTGACACATGGAGTAGGACAGGATATAATATTCTAAATCCAGTCTAACCAGTAATTCATAACAGCAGTTATCCAACTTCCTTGTACTTATACACTGTACTTCAGTTTATGAGTTTGAAAGTTTTGTGGTCTGTTTTTCATAAGTCCGCTGCCACTCCCAAAGCTGTATCTTATTTCATCTTCTTCAAAGTTTGACTCTTTATTAATAATCACCCCTTTGCATCAGCATGGATTGCCTTATGCAGTTTCTGTTGAATGATCCCATCTGCTCAGCTGCTGAAGTCTCCAGTTTGAGTGAACTGTGATCAATAAAGTCATATATCAAGAGGATTAATCAGGATATGGGGTTCAGTAGCATAATAGTTATATTATTGGACTAGTAATCTAGAGGCTGGGACTAATGATCCAGTGACATGAAAGTTTTGCTACAGTTGTACAGGGCGTTGGTGAGACCACATCTGGAGTACTGTGTACAGTTTTGGTCTCCTTACTTAAAGGATATAATTACATTAGAAGCAGTTCAGAGAAGGTTCACTCAATTAATTCCTGGGATGCAGGGGTTATCTTATGAGGAAACATTGGACAGGTTGGGCCTATATCCATTGGAGTTTAGAAGAATGAGTGGTGATGATATTGAAACATATAAGATCTTGAGGGGATTTGACAGGGTGGATGCTGAAAGGATGTTTCCTCTTAGGAAAGAGACTAGAACCAGGCGGGACAGTTTAAAAATAAGGGGTTTAAGACATAGAATAAAAATAAGGCATTTAAGACAGAGATGAGGAGAAATCTTTTTCTCTCAGAGGGTCGTTAGTCTGTGGCATTCTATTCCCCAGAAAGCAGTGGAGGCTGCGTCATTGAATATTTTTAAGGCTAAGTTAGATAGATTCTTATGAATCTATGAGTTCTGATGGAGGGTCACTGATCTGAAACGTTAACTTTGCTTCTCTCTCCACAGATGCTGCCAGACCTGCTGAGTATTACCAGCATTTCTTGTTTTTATTTCAGATTTCCAGCATCTGCAGTATTTTGCTTTTATTTTAGATAGATTCTTGATTGACAAGGGAGCCAAAGGTATAAGGGGTAGCCAGGAAAGTAGAGTTGAGGCCACAATCAGATCAGCCATGATCTAATCAAATGGCAGAGCAGGCTCGAGGGACTGTATGGCCTACTCATGTGCCTAGTTCGTATAAATTCAAATCCCACCACAGTTTATTTTATTTATTTAGAGATACAGCACTGAAAAAGGCCCTTCGGCCTACCGAGTCTGTGCCGACCATCAACCACCCATTTATACTAATCCTACATTAATCCCATTACCCTCTCACATCCCCACTTTCCCCTACCATCTACCTACACTAGGGGCAATTTATAATGGCCAATTTACTGATCAACCTGTAAGTCTTTGGCTGTGGGAGGAAACCGGAGCACCCGGCGAAAACAGGGAGAACTTGCAAACTCCGCACAGGCAGTACCCAGAATCGAACCCGGGTCACTGGAACTGTTATGCTGTGGTGTTAACCACTGCGCCACTGTGCCGCCCGCACAGTAGTTGGGGAATTTAAATCTGGAATAAAAGGTTAGTATTGGTAATGGTGACCCATGACATGACCAGTTTGTTGTTTAAAAACCCATCTGGTTCAATAATGCCCCTTAGAGAAGGAAATCTGTCATCCTTACATGGTCTGACCTACATGTGACTCTAGATCACAGCAATGTGGTTGACTCTAACTGCCCTCTGAAATAGGCTTAGCAAGCCACTCTTGTTTAGGGATGGTCAACAAATGCATAAATAAAAATGTATTTTGAAGAAAGCTCATTGGCTTTGATTAACCTCAGACATCTGGAGCAACATAATCAGAGGTATATGCTTCTGTTATGACCAGGTGAAGAAGGTGTCTAGGTGTCCCTTTTAGCCTTCATCTGGTCTTATTGTAACAGGATTTAATTTTTAACACACTGTGTTTTGAGCTCCCCCTTGGTGAATCCTTGTTCACCATTTTCCAATTATAAGGCAAAGAAATGAGCACAAACAGGCTTTCTTAGGTTTAAAGAAGAAAAGTGAAATTTATTAAACCTTAAACTTAAACTCTAATTCAGTTAACACCTACGGATACATGCCGCACACCACGCTAACATGCATACGCGATACACACATGCAAATAGAGACAGAAAAGAGCAGAAAAAAAATAAAGTAAAGAGGTTTGAGGCAATATCAAAAGAGTTTCTTGTTACTGTGCTTCGAGCTTGCCGTAGTCCTTGCTTGTAGGTAATCTTGCTTTTCATTGGGGCCCAGTATTCTTCTTAAACCTTGTTTACTGTGGGAGATTTTTCTCTCTTGGTGTTCATGTTTCTTCAATGGGTCTTCAGTTCCATGAGAAAGAGATGGGAGCAGACAGGAGAGAGGTCTTTTCAGTCCAGGAGCAAACAGCTTTCTCTCCAAAACTCTGCAGCAAGTTCAAATTAAAAAAACTCCAACTGTCAGTTAGTCATGTGACTAAACTGCTCTGACCACGTCTGTTTGTGTATTCGGCCATCATAGCAGTTAACCCGGAATGCGAGCCTCTCTACCTTCAACATCTGGTAGTCAAAAGTCCATTGTGGATTAAATTAGAGCAGGGAGTGGCCCCTTTGTCCATTCCAAGTACTGTCTGTTATTATACAAATGTATTTCCAGTCAGGGGCTTGGCAACCCCTTGTAATAGGCCTTTTTTCTTCCCAGCAGCAATTTAAATTTTTAATGTTCATGTGGCAAAATAATGTGTGCCTCATTCTTGGCAGGACAAAATGTATGTGACACCTGCGAAAATAAGTTTTTGTTCTCCTAGACCATGCCCTGGTTCAGCAACTGCACTTCAAAAGTAATTCATTGGCTGCAAACTGATTTGGGATGTGCTGAGAAGGTGAAAGGTCATGCAGAAATGCAAGCTTTCCTTCTTTTTTTCCAAAAATGTACTATATTCATAAAATTTGTAAAAGTACGTTATATAACAGTTCAAATTTGACATTACATAAAGTGCAATACGGATCAGTTTCTTTTAATACAGTACATGAGATGCCTCACTACACTTGCCATTAAAGGTTAGATTTATAATATACATTTACCTTTTGTGTCTAACGTTCTCTGGTGCATACAGCCTGAGGGATTTTACACGGGTTCCAGCCCGTCGGTAGACTATGGCAGGAGGGCCTTACACGGTCGACTTTCCCCATTGAGCCTTTGTGGCAGCTGCCCCAACCTTTAGTGCATCCCTCAGCACGTAGTCCTGGACCTTGGAATGTGCCAGTCTGCAACATTCGGCCGTCAACAGCTCTTTGCGTTGGAAGACTAGCAAGTTTCAGGCAGATCGAAGAGCTTAATGCACCAGCTGGATTTTATTTTAGCTGTCCATCAGTTTTGCTCGTTCCTATAAAATAAGGTGGAAATTTACCCAATAATCCACTGTCCCTATTCATGATGTCAACGTGTGGATCTTCACAGGAAAGGTTCAACTCAAACAGTTTGCTGCAGAGCTGCGTCTGAGCAAGAGTTGTGAATTATAAAGTGGATTGACAAGAGGGTGTTGTGAGACTTAAATAAATGTACCTTTATTAACTGGGCCAATTCAGTAAAATGTACTTCTTTAAAAGGAAAACAGAGCTCCTTTAAGAACATTTATATTTTTGACAGGAGCACAGATTCAGTTAGATGCAGAAAATGGAGACTTGTGTGATTCGAATATTTTGGGGCCCAGTTGAAATCAGATTGGAAACCTGCCTCCACCTTTATTTTTGTTAATTTTTTTCTGGCTTCCCCTCAATAATCAATCACTGAAATCTCGGTGATTGTTTCTTTAACAGAATGCTACAATGTCTACTACTGTATCTTGTAGCACGCTGACACTCTCACTCGCAGAGGACAATTCATCATTCACTAGCCGTGCAGCTGGGTGTGTTGGCCAAGTGCACAGCCAGACACGTGAAATACTGCAAGTACAGATGTTCCACCTTGCACAGACTGAGCTTTTAATTCCTCGATCCATGTTACGCCCCTTCACACCAGCCTATAAAAAAAGGAGTTATTTATGAGGGGCCTGTGCCAAGAGTGGGGCCTGGCAAATATTAAGGTGAGTAAATTCCTTGCAGTGAGAATGTGTGTGGGATAAAGCTGCTTTATGATTTTTGAACTGTCAGTGTTTCTTATAGGGGGAAAAAATTGCCTTATGCTGCAGAAAAGGGTGATGGATATTTTTTAAAGAGACAGGGCCCAGTTGATGTGTTAGGAACATAGGAATATAGGAAATAGGAGCAGGAGGAGGCCATTTGGCCCCTCGAGCCAACTGCCATTCAACTAGATCATGGCTGATCTTCTACCTCAATGCAATTTTCCCGCACTTCCCCATGTCCCTTGATATCTTTAATATATAGAAATCTATTGATCTCTGCCTTGAACATACTCAATGATTGGGCCTCCACAGCCCTTTGGTTCTGAGCCTAAAGCTGATTTTGTTTCAATAATCCAACATCCAAACAAAATGGTTGAACATTTCCTCTTGCTTTGGTAACGTGTCTTCTGTGTCTATGTTTTTCTCAAAATTTATTTGCTGAGAGGCTCAATTCCAACCAATCAACATCTCACCTGAGTGTCAGCTGTGACTCAGTGGGTAGCACTCTTGCTCTTGAGTCAGGAGGTTGTGAGTTTAAGTCTCACTCCAGAGACCTGACCACATAATCCAGGCTAACACTCCAGTGCAGGACTGAGGGAGTGCTGCACTGTTGGATGATATGTTAAACTGAGGCCCCATTTGCCCTCTTGGGTAGATGTAAAAGATCCAACAGCACTATTTCAAAGAAAGTAGGGGAAGTTCTCTCTGGTGTCCTAGCCATTATTCATCCCCCAACATCACTAAAACATATTATCTGGTCATTCATACAAAAGCAAAATACTGTGGATGCTGGAAACACTCAACAGGTCAGGCAGTAGCTGTGGAAAGAGAAACAGAGTTAATTTTGACCTGATTTTAATTCACTCAAAACTCATTGGCTTACAAAAAAAATGTTTCAGGTCAATGTCGTCAGAACTGCCCTAAAACATAGTTCTGGATTTTTGTTTCAGGGTCAGGACCCCAATTTCGGCTGAACTTCCAGACGCCTGACATGATTTTCATAGGGATGGCCAATTAGGAGGTTCTCCAGCAATGACGCACCAACAGCCTCACTGTCAGAAGTGGGAGCTGCCAATGCAAGTAAGAGAGAGAGAGGCTGCCTCATGATGGAGGCGCCCTCTGAAGACAAGGTAAAAAGTTTTTGATTGAGAAAGGCAACAGTTACCAGACCACCATCATGGACTGGATGACCTGAGGCCACATCGATGGCCCGAGGGCCATGGCTGGTGCAGGAGGTTCCCTTGTGGGCGGATAGCTGTTACCTTCCCCAACCATCCACTTTTAAAATGATCTGGAGGTGGGAACTTGCCGGAAAACCGGCATGCTGCCCTCCGACGCCAATTTTCCAGCTCTCCTGCTTCTGGTCCCACCTTCGACACAAATCAAAAATTCTGCCCATTAACTCTGTTCCCTCACCACGGATGCTGCCTGACCAGCTGAGTATTTCCAGCATTTGCTATTTTTATTAACTGGCCATTATCTCATTGCTGTGTGTGGGATCTTGCTGTGTGCAAACTGGCTGCTGCATTTCCTACATTACAACCGCGACTACGCTTCAAAAGTACATTATTGGTGGTAAAGCTCTTTGGGATGGCTTGAGGTCATGAAAGGTGCTATATAAATGCAAGTCTTTTACTCCATGTATGGATCATTCCCCTTAGAATAGAGAAAGTTAAGGGGAAAGATTTAAGAGAGGTGTTCAAAATTGGAAGGGATCTTAATAGAGTAAAGATGGAGAAACTGCTTCCAATGACAGGTGGGTAAGTAACCAAAGCAAAACAACCAGCGGGAGATTGTTATGTTTCATACCCCAAGCATGAAGAAACTAGACTCATGATTTCTGTGTATGTAGGCTTTATTCACAAAGCTGCCTGGATCTGTCTTAGTTTCACTTTTGGAACACTGTCACATATTGTTTTATGGGCTCAACATTTCCCTGACATCACTGGCGAAACATGTATAGTGCAATCACACTTTTCTTCCGGCCAAAGTATTTCTTGAGAGCACTTATGCCTTATCAAATGTAGATGCATCATCCATTAGCTGCTCAAATATATGTTGGCTCTCTGCTCTGAGGCAATTATATGAGTATCATCCTCTGATGGGTTGCTTCTATATCCTCCATCCATACCGTAATGAGCAAACCCAAAAATCGAAGGATCTCCCAGTGATGACAGGAAAGGCGCTGGGGCCAGTAAATTTAAATTACTCACCATCTTTGTCGCCAGATGTTACTTTTCGTGCCCCAAGCATGAAGAAACTAGACTCACGATTTCTGTGTGTGTATAGGCTTTTATTTAGATGGCTGTCCAAATCGGTCTTAGTTTCACTTTTGGAACCACGCCTCCCCTCAGCATTGACTGTCGGCATAGTGAGCAGTCTAACAAAGACAGCACAGAGCAATCAATTACTGAGCAAGCATTCACTGAGCAATCAAACACAACAGAGATGCGGAGAATTATTTTTTTGCATCATGAGTTATTATGATCCAGAATGCTCTGCCTGGAAAGGGGGTGGAAGCAGATTCAAATAGTAACTTTTGAAAGGGAATTGCATAACTGTTTGAAAAGGAAAACATTTGCATGGTCATAGGGAAAGAGCAGGGGGAGTGGAGCTAATTGAATCGCTCTTACAAAGAGCTAGCACAGGAACGATGGGCTGAATGGCCTCCTTGTATGCTGTATTATTTTACGAGACTATGCTCCAAATGCTGCATTGTAGAATTGGATTTGGCAAGATGGGAAAGAGGGAAGTGTGACAACTTAGCTTGATTCTAACCTTCAGGAGGGGAAGAAAGAAAATGAGTGTAGACTAGTAATTATTTCTTGTTGGAGAGGGAGAAGTGGAGAAGTTTAGGGAGGGGATTCCAGAGCTTAGAGGCCAGGGAGCTGGAGGCACAGCTATCAATAGCAGAGTGATTAAAATCGGGGATGCACAAGAGACCAAGGCTGGAGGGGCACAGAGTTCTCGGAGGGATGTAGGAGGTTAGAGAGATAGGGAGGGATGAGGCATTGGAAGGATTTGTAAGCAAGGATGAGAATATCAGAGGGCATCCAACTCCTGTGGAACCATTCCCTGGTGTGAGTCTCTAGCGGATATATTTTCTGCTTTTGGTCGCAAGTGTAGTAACCTGGCAGAGCAGATCTCCTGTCCATTATAGGACCAATCAATGAATGAATGTCAGATGGGCTCTATGACAAGCTGAAAATTCAGTTTGATAAACTGCTGCCATGGGGATTTTATTTGCTATTGAAGGCATTGGCAATCAGAAAGTTCCATTCCAGGGACATTCAAGGATGGAAACCCAAGTGATGCATCAACTGGAGTATTGCATCCAATTCTGGGTGCCACATTTGAGGAAAGATGTGAAGGCAATGGAGAGTGCAGAAAAGATTCATGAGAATGGTTCCAGGGATGAGGAACTTCATTTACGAAGATAAATTGGAGAAGTTGGGACTGTTTTCCATGGAGAAGAGAAGGCTGGGAGGAGATTTGATAGAGGTATTCAAAATCATGAGGAGTCTGGACAGAGTAGATAGAGAGAAACTGTTCCCACTCGTGAAAGGATCAAGAATGAGAGGACACAGATTTAAGGTAATTGGCAAAAGAAGCAATGGCAACATGAGGAAAAACATTTTCACGTGGTGAGTGGTTAGGATCTGGAATGCACTGCCTCAGAGTGTGGTGGAGGCAGGTTCAATCGAAGCATTCAAAAGGGAATTAGATAGTTATCTGAAAAGGAAAAACATGCAGGTTTATGGGGAGAAGGCAGGGAAATGGCACGAAATGAACTGCTCACTCGGAGAGCTGGTGCAAACACGATGGGCCGAATGGCCTCCTTCTGTGCGGTAACAATTCTGTAATGAGAGTAAAATGGAGCAGTTTATGTAGGTTTGAATCTCAAATTTGGACTTGGTGCTTTCAATCCATGTTCAGGGATCTGTCAGGCTTTGTAGTGGACCTGAGTAGTGAAATTTCTTCCCAAATTGATCTGCCTCTGCTCGGCAGTCTGCCTGGTGCATGTGGAGGTTTGCTGATAATTAGAGTTAAAAACAGACGGCGCACCAGCCAAGGCAAGTCACAGGCCTGTTTTCAGTCTCTGCTCAGTTAGCTTGGCCCTGCCAAGTATTAGTCTCCTTATTTAAGGAAGGATGTAAATGCATTGGAGGCAGTTCAGAGAAGGTTTACTAGACTGTTACCTGGAATGGGTGGGCTGTCTTATGAGGAAAGACTTGACAGCCTAGACTTGTATCCACTGGAATTTAGAAGAGTAAGAAGCGACTTGATTGAAACATATAAGATCCTGAGGGGTCTTGACAGGGTGGATGTGGAAAGGATGTTCCCCACTGTGGGAGAATCTAGAACTTGGGGGTCACAGTTTAAAAATAAGTGGGTGCCCATTTAAGACAGAGATGAGGAGAAATTTATTCTCTGAGGGTCGTGAGATAGGGAGGGATGAGGCCTTGGAGGGATTTGTAAACAAGGATGAGAATATCAGAGGGCATGCAATTCCTGCGGAACCATTCCCCAGTGTGAGTCTTCAGGGGATATATTTTCTGCTTTTGTCACATGGGCAGTAACCTGGCAGAGCAGATCACCTGTCCATTATAGGACCAATCAACGAATGAACATCAGATGGGCTCTATAACAAGCAGCCAATCTGTTCCAACAGAATACCAATCATGCAAAAGACCGGAATTTATCCCCACAGTGTCTTCAGAGGAGGAGGTGTGGTGAAACGATTGGAGGAATGAAAAGCTTAAAGGGCTTTTCCATGGTGTAAAGTACATAGAACTTACAACACAGAAACAGGCCATTCAGCCCAACTGGTCTATGCCAATGTTTATGCTCCATATGAGCCTCCTCCCACCCTTCTTCATCTAACCCTATCAGCAAATCCTTCTATTCCTTTCTCCCTCATGTACTTATATGGCTTCCCCCAAACACATTTATGTTATTTACCTCAACTACTTCTCATGGTGGCAAGTTCCACATTCTAACCACTCGTCTAACACTTTCTTATTTAGTGACTATCTTATATTTATTGTGCCTAGTTATGGACTCCCCCACAAGCGGAAACACCTTCTCTATCTTTGCTCTATAAAATCCCTTCATAATGTTAAAGATCTTTATTAGGTCACCCCTCAGTCTTCTCTTTTCTCATGAAAAGATTCCCAGCCTACATGTAGGAACATAAGATATTTTTGTCTCACTAAACAGGACCTCTGATAGAGTCATGTTATTTTTCATAGTGGATTAGAGAATATTTTGCTGTGTCATTAGATTTATTTATTAAGTACATAGGCATGCTGATGTCCACAACCTGCTTGGGTTCAATCTAATTAGGCTGAATCCCTGCTAAGAACAAGATGTATTAAAGTTCGGCCTTGCCTTAAAGCCCTAGTGTTAAGGAATTTCTTGCTTGCATGCAAGAAATTCCTATTGATAAACGCTGCAGATGGAAGGTTATGAAGAAAACAGGTTTGAAAAGCTATCACAGACCCATGAAGGTCCAAGGTTTGATCCCTCGTCTGTTGTTGAGTTACTTGATCTCAGGCAGGGCTGCTTCCGTCGAACCCAGTGTTACTGGACAAAAGAGGATTAAAAAAACATCAGCCAGGATTCTCACTCCTGTTTGCTATCCAATGATCCCTGCCAGGAAGCCCCTCATGCTCACGGATATCGTAGAATGATACAGCACAGGAGGCCATTCAGCCCATTGTCCCTGTGCTGCCTCCTCGAAAGAGCTATGCAATTAGTCCCACTCCCCTGCTCTTTCCCCATAGCCCTGCAACATTTTTTTGCCTTCAAATATTTAGTATTTTGAAAGTTATTATTGAATCTGCTTCCACCACCCTTTCAGACAGTGCAACCTAGATCAGAACAACTCAATGTGTGAACTGTTTTCCCTCATGTCGCCTTTGGTTCTTTTGCCAGTTACCTTAAATCTGTGTCCTCTGGTTACCAACCCTTCTGCGACTGGTAAATTAATTCCCTTTATGATTTTGAATACCTCTATCAAATTTCCTCTAACCTACTCGAAGGAGAACAACCCCAGTTTCTCCAGTCTCTCCACTTAACTGAAGTTGTTCATTCCTAGTATCATTCTGGTAAATCTATTCTGCGACCTCTCTAAGATCTTGACATCCTTAGGATTGAAAAGCTGCGGCCACTTATTGCCTAGGGTCACAGCAGAATAGAGATAGTAAAGCCTGCCTACCAACCAATGAACTGAACCAGTGCTTTCAGGTGAGAAAACTGGAATAGCAAAGAGGGAACTAATAGCTGTAGCTGTAGTAAGTAGTGGGGTCATATTGGACTAATAATTTGGAAGTTTTGAGTTCAACTCCCACTCATAGTAAATTATCACATTAAATTAATTATATCTGGTCATTCTTTTTATGCACATAGAATATATAGCACAGAAATAGGCCATTTGGCCCAACTGCTCCATGCCAATGTTTATGTTCCACGCAATTCTTCCCCTACCCCTCTTCATCTAACCTTATCAGCATAGGTTTCTATTCCGTTCTCCCTCCTGTTTATCTAGCTTACCCTGAAACACACTATTCACCTAAACTACTCCTCGTGGTAGCGAGTTCCACATTCTAACTACAATTTGTGGTCTAGCGTCAGATGAAATGATCATGATAGCTGCTCACTTGTTGTAAGGGCCTAACATCTTCACTGACATTCTTTGTGGAAGTGAATCTGACATTCCTACCTGTCCAGGTGTGCATGTGACTCCCATCCACAGTACATGGTAATGTTTTAATGCCCTTTGCAATGACTGTTATATAGGTCAGTGCAGCAACCATTTTTCACACAGAAAAATCTATTTTCTACATATTATTGAGGGAAAAAATATTGTCCAGGGTACTCATTGTGCTGGCGCCATTGAATCCTTAATGCACGCCTTGTCAAGCAGGCAAGCTTACGGTTAAACATCTCAATTGAAGGATGGTGTCTGCTGATAAAGCAGCATTCCTTCAGTACTGCATTGGAGTGTCAGTGTAGATCATGTGCTCAAGTTCCAAAGTGGAGCTTGAATTCACAACCTCTGACTCAAAAGGTGAAAGACTGAGCCAAGCTGATAGTACAGGTGTGTGGCCTTGTGGCAAGGGGAGGGGAAGGTGACAAAAGTTGTTGGGAAAAAAATGTAAATAAGAAAGAGGCTGTGAAAAGAATTCCGTGAAATAATTAGCTAAAGGGCATCAACACTCTGACACATTATACAAAGACCCGAGGAGGTCACAAAAGGGGCCTTGAAAAATGCCTGCAGGAATTCCAGTGTTTGAGCACTCAGCTTTCATTTCAAAAAAAAGGCTTTACACAAAAAGGAGTATAGAATGCTACGAAAGGGAAACAAGCTAAATATGGTGCTTTTTTTCCTTCGCTGACAGTAACACAAACAATGTCTAAATGAAATAAAAAACAGAAGTCCCACACCTGCATGTGAACAAAAGAGGTCTCACAAGACTTTCATCAAGCTCGGGTAATAAAAGCTAGGCGGAGAGCTTCGGGCAGCTGCTTTTCCCTGTTATAAGGAAGAATTTGTTAGATATAAGGGTCAGGGTGACCCTAAAAACAAGACACTGCCAAACTAGAGAGGCATGAATGAACCCCCTCCAAAAAAGCAGGTGAGCAAAGATGGCTACCTGGGTAATGAGTACCAATGGTTAGTTGCCATCTTCCCCATAGATTTTAAATAATGCCTCCTCATCGGGCTTCTAATAAGACAGGAAATCAAATTCAACTCCTTTGACACTTGTATAATTGGCACTGATATAGTTCCAACAGAGGGAGAGTGACATTCAGGCTGCCTGTGTTGACATTGTTTAAATCCTTACATTGGATCAGTAATAAAACTATCTCCGTTCCAGTTAAGGTAGCTGGTTATAGATTTGGGAATTGTTGCATGGATTCCATCCTTATACGCAGCAAAACCATCGACTGTAAGAGCATCTCAACTTCCTCATCAACCCACATCCTCAAATTGTGCTAAATATTCTGATCACGCACTTTTGAAAAGAATGATTTTCATGAACGAAGCTGCTTTTTTTTTATTCATTCACAGGATGTGGGTGTTGAAAGTAAGGTCAGCATTTATTACCCATCCCTAATTGCCTTGAGAACATGGTGGTGAGCTGCCTTCTTGAATACAACTGAGTGGCTTGCTAGCCCATTTTAATTAAGAGTCAACCACATTGCTGTGGGTCTGGAGTCCAATATAGGTCAGACCAGGTTAGGATGGCAGATCTTCTTCCCTAAAGGACATTAGTGAATCAGGTGGGTTTTACAACAATCTGGTAGTTCCGTGACTCTTGTTACTGAGACTAGCTTTTTATTCCAGATTTATTTAATGAATTGAATTTACATTCTTCAGCTGCCTTGTTGGGATTAATCTAGGTCTCTGAATTACTGGTCCAGTAACATAATCACTATGCTACCGTTACTATGGGACCAGTCGTTCTATCCAGTTATTAAAAAAGTCCTTTCACGTGTGGCATGGGAGCCTGGGATAATCTTGTCTTCCTAATAACATCATCTCCCTTTTTCTTGGCTGGCAATGAAGGCAAGAAGTGAACCCCAGCTTGGCCAACACCCTATAGGAGGGCAGGTTGTGCACAGAGGCCACAGAGAGGCACGACTATGTATAAGGTGTTGGGGAAATGGGAACAACATTGAGATGTGGAGCAGAGGGAAAGGGGAATATTTCTGGAACATATGTCTCTCAGTTCTCTCCCAGTGATTACACTCATGGGCTCAGAGTCACTCGGAGTGGTAAATCTTTTCAAGGGCTACAGGGAACACCTGGAATACTGTGTGCAGTTTTGGTCCCCTTACCTTAGGAAGGATATTATTGCCATAGAGGGAGCAACGAAGGTTAGCCAGACTTGTTACCGGGATGGCGGGATTGTCCTATGAAGAGAGATTGGGGAAACTGGGCCTGTATTCTCTAGAGTTTCAAAGAGTGAGAGGTGATCTCATTGAAACCTATAAAATACTTGAAGGGAGAGACAGGGTAGATGCAGCTAAGATGTTTCCCCTGGGTTGGGGAGTCTAGAACCAGGGGACACAATTTCAAAATAAGGGGGAAGCCACTTAGGACAGAGTTGAGGAGAAATTTATTTAGTCAGAGGGTTGTGAATCTTTAGAATTCTCTACCCCAGAGGGCTGTGGAAGCTCAGTCATTGAGTATGTTTAAAGCAGAGATTGACAGATTTCTAAATACCAATGACATAAAGGGATATGGGGATAATGCGGGAAAAAAGCATTGAAGTGGATGATCAGCCATGATCGTGTTGAATGGCAGAGCAGGCTCAATGGGCTGAATGGCCTACTCCTGTTTCTATGTTCCTATATAAAAAGAAGACAAGTAGCCCTGGGCTATAACATGAGAACCACTGGCTCAGTACATTCCAGAATTCTTCAGCACAGAACGAAGATCACAAGTTAAATACTGGTGAGGAAGGTCTTTCAAATCAACTTAGCTCCTGCAACAAGAAAACCAAACAATTTCCCTCCCTCATCAACTCTATCAATTGATTATAATATAAATGATACGTAACTGAGGATACACCTACCAGGAAAGATCGAGCAGGCTGAGGCGCTTTTCTTCAGAAAAGTGAAGATTGAGGGGTGGCCTGATAGAGGTATTTCAGGTTATGAAAGGGACATAGAGAAGATGTTTCCATTTGTGGGAGAAACAAGAATTAGGAGCCACAAATATTAGATCGTCATTAATAAATCCAATAGGGGATTCTGGAGAAACTACCCAGAGAGTGGTTAGAATGTGGAATTCATTACCATAGGTGTAGTTAAGGTGAAAAGTATAGATGCATTCAAGGGGAATCTAGTTAAGCAGACGAGGGAGAAAGGAATAGAGGGATACGCTGATGGGGTTAGAGGAAGAGGAGTGGGAGGACGCTCGTGTGGACCATAAATCACTGGCATGAACCTGTTGGGCTGAATGGCCTATTTCTGTGCAGTAAATACTTTGTAATACTCTGTAAGGTATTTGCCTCAACAGCCTACAAGAAAGTCCATTCCATATGTTGCACCTTTCCTGATATCAGTCCTAAATTCGCCTGGCGCCAGTTTGAACTGGTGCACTTTCACCCAACTGCCCAATGTCCCCTCATTCCAGGCTTCTCACACTCAAATGCTCTATCCACCTACAGAGGCTTTTAATTTTATATTATTTAATCATTTTAAATCTCATTTTGGTGAAGGACATCGGTGCAAAGGTGTGGAATGTGTTCCTATTTTTGGCACAGTGTTAGCATTCCACAGGTCAGGCAGACTACAACCCATCTGCAGACTAAATCTTCCTTGTTGCTACCCAATAATGCAGCCTTTCTAACCCCAATAGCATTGTTTAGACTTCCCACTGTCTCACTCGCCTTGTGATCTCTCTGAATGAAATTCACAATTTAAGCAAAAAAAATCCATCCGGTTTCATACTGCAAGCTCATGCTCACTTAGACTGGACTGAGACAAGGAGAGAGGAAACTTTCATCTTATCAGTTTAGCAGTTCCATGTATTTGCAGCAGTCTGACAGATCTCCGCTGTGATCTCCTTCACCAGCCTCCTACCCCCATGACCTTCTCCCCTCCTGTCCCAATATTCAGGTTGCCCATCCATATACCCTCCCCTGATCTCTCCTGACCTGCCCCATTGATGTGCCCCTCAGACCCTCAACACTCCCTCCCTTCTCTCCACTTCCTGGCTGCAGTCTGGTGTCGAAGGCCTACTGCCCTGACAACTTGCCAGCCTCTTGATCTGACTGGTAATCAGGTCTACCATTAAATTTGGCAGAACCTGAGAGAAATCCATATGACCACGAAACTGCCCCTGACCCCGCTTTCCCATAAATTACGGGGCCTCGGCAACAATTTGTGATGTTTTGTTATATAGTCGGGCCATTTACATAGTTGGGGCTAGTAAGAGGAGGAGAATAAAACGAATTGCATGTTACATAGAGTAGCTGTGTCTGGAGCTGAGCGAAGTCAATAACAGAGATTTAAAGCCTTTCTTTTTCTCTAAGCTTCTAACTGCCTCAGTTCCAAAAATTTGTAAATTTTCTGAACAGTTTGTAAATCTTTGGAATCCTTTTCCAGTTTGCAGATAAGGATTTAAAGAGGTTCTTTGTTATTTTCATGGATGAGTTTAAGTTTGCATATGTTTTCTGTGGGATGTTTTAACCAACATGTGATTCATTCTGCTATGGGCTCCAGATTACCTTTTTGGGCTCAGATGGTAGCACTCTCACTGCTGAGTCACATGGTTTTCAAGATAATAGGGTGAACAGGTGTTGGGTGTTAATTAGTTAATTGTATTCAAATGTGTTTATAAAAGGAAGAGCCAGCCAGCACTGGCTGTGGTGTTGTTAGGAGTGTAGAAGTAAGTGCTGTGACAAGCAATAAACAATCTCCACCAAAGCATCCTAGTCTCAGTGTCTTCTTCAAAAGCAGGCTTGGAAGTTTCTCCATAACACCCCCTGCCTTCACTTGCTTAAAACCTAATATTTTTCTAAACTTTGCCCATTCTGATGAAAGGTCACAGACCTGAAACGTTAACTCTGCTTCTCTCTCCACAGATGCTGCCAGACCTGCTGAGTATTTCCAGCACTTTCTGTTTTAATTTCAGATTTCCAGCATCTGCAGTATTTTGCTTTTGCTGACCTGAATGATTTCCATTGAGGAGCACTGGGGCATTGGCTCTGCCAACCTGCACAGCATAAAAATGAAAATTCATCAGGAAGGTTATTTTAAAGAAAAACAAGTTTGTGGTCAAATGAAAAAAATCCACAAGATTTACAGGCAACCAGGAAACACTCTGGGACTATAATATTAGGTCAACAACCTGTTATTTTATGGTGTAAAAACATAAACAGTGGCACTGCTTTTATGAGAAAAATATGCAGGTCTTAAACCTTATGTTCTAGAATATTCTATAACCAAGACACAAAACTGAAAATCTATCTTTTTTGTGTGTACTGTTACCACCCTCCAGGACTCTACTGGAGTGTCCAGGAATTACATATTAATCTCGGGAACACTGTTGCAAGGAACTCTGGGAGAAGAATCATGAAGGTATTAACAATAACTATGTGTAATTCCAATTTCTTTCAACACTTTGTTTATTAGTTATAAAAAATATTTTGGTCAAGGGAAAAAAAGGCTGTTTGACTGGAGGCAGGAGGCCATGTGATGACATCTCCAGGAATATGTCCAACCAAAGTTGGCAACCCTAATGATGAGTAAAGGGAATGTCTGGTATAGTATTAACCTATACCAAGTCAGACCTGGAAGGGCCCATGTTTGGTTCCTGCTCTATGGTGTATTGATGGCAATTGGGAGAACGTAAGTAAACATCCCAAGGCATGTCACAAGAGTGTTACCAATTGAAATTTGACACCAAGCCCCATAAGGAGATATTAGGACAGGTGACTGAAAGGTTGGTCAAAGAGGTAGGTTTTAAGGAGCATCTTAAAGAAGGAGATAGAGAGGCAGAGAGGTGAAGCGATTAAAATCAGGGATGCTCAAAAAGCCAGAATTGGACGAGCGCAGAGATCTCAGAGTGTTGTAGGGCTGGAGGAGGTTACAGAGAGAGGGAAGGGCGACGACATGGAGGGATTTGAAATGAGAATGAGGGAGGCCACTGTAGGTCAGCGAGCACAGAGGGGAATCGGACTTGGTGTGAATTAGGATTGCATGCTCCAGTTCCTGATTCCCTTGTCTTTAGTCGCAGGATGAAAGGCACTCTTCAATATTGATGGTCAGCTTCAGCCCCCAGGGTCAGGGAGTACAACAACAAAAATTCAGCCAAGTTCACTGCCGCTGGTCCAGTGATCTTAGTTTTGAATTGGTGTGGGTGTGTATTCCAAGTGAGGGCAGAGCTGTGATGCCCTCTACAGTTCAGTAGCCAGTCAACCCTCTCAGCATGGGACCACAAATGAAGGAGGACCACTTGGGTGAGGTATTGAAGGACAGTCAATGAACATCACATTGTAGTTCAGCTCGAGTTAGTGCTTCAGGAAAAGCAAGGGAGAAGTAAACTGGAAAAACCAAAAGGAAAATTAATGGCAGGTTAAGCCAAAACGGGCAATATTTTGCAAAAATGCGTCCACCTGAGAGGGCAGACGGGGCCTCAGTTTAACGTCTTGTCCGAAAGACGGCACCTCGAACAGTGCAGCACTCCCTCAGTACTGCAAGTCTAGATTGTTCTCATGCTCAACTCTCAGAGTGGAACTCGAAGCTGCAATCTTCTGACTGCAGGGTGAGAGAGCTGTGGTTATAGTTTTCTGAGATTGCGTGCTCTACCTCCTGATTCCCTTGACTGTAGTCACAAGCTGGAGTTTACTTTAATATTGATGGTCAACCTCTGTTTGAGGCTGAAAGAAACAGCAGGCTGCTTGTGGCCCCTTACTGGAGTCCTATACAGATCTCTGCTCTGTGACCACACCCCAGGAGTGAGGTGACAGTGCACTTTGGAGTAAAATACCTCCCATTGGTGCCCACAGGAACCTAACCCAATGCCCTTTCCCCCAGCCAAGGAATTATATGCTCTTATGTCAACAATGGCTCAGTTGGTAGTACTCTTGGCTCTGAGTCACAGGGTTGCAAGTTCAAGTCCCACACCAGAGACTTGAACACAAAATCTCAGCCAGCACTCCAGTGCAGTACTGAGGGAGAGCTGCACTCAGAAGTGCCATCTTTTTGACAAGACATTGAACTGAGACCACGGCTGCTTTGTAAGGCAGATATAAATGATCTCATAGCACTGTTTTGAAGACGAGCAGGGGAGTTCTCCCCAGTGCCCTGGCCAATATTTATCCCTCAATCCACATAATAAAATCAGATAATCTGGCCATTACCACATTGTGGGAGCTTGCTGTGCATGAATTGGCTGCCACATCTCTTACATTATGACAGTGACTACAGTTCGAAAAGGACTTAATTGACTGCAAAGCACTTTGGAATGTCCTGAGGTCATGAAAGAAGCTTTTTTCCCATAGCTGTCCAACTCCCCTCTCCTCCCGGGTTAAGGTTGCAAACTTTGGTTTCATGTATTCCTCGAGTTTTCATTCCATGACCTCTTGCCTTTAATCCCACTCCCCCTCCCCCCACCATAAACATCCACCCATTGGTCACCCAACCCATCCTTCCTCACAGCGGCCCGCCTTTCCACACCAATTGGCTGATTTTTGACTGCCAGTCAAAACATTCTTTCTTCTTCATCTTTAATATTTTTATAGTTGTACAAAGGAAATTTTAAAAAGTTGTTTTCTTTAATGCCCAGTGTGATTTTTCTCCCAGAGTTTCCCTTAGCAGTGTCCCTGAGATTAATCTTCAAATCCTGGAGGATTGGCAACCCCTATTCCCTGTTGTGCCCCTGTAAGTGAAAATTATCATCAGTAGAACCCAGCTATCAACTGGTATCTGTGATACTCTTGATCAGCAAGTAAGGTGTCACGGGAATGAGTTGAGTCACTGGTCAGGAATTTGCTGCATTATGCGTAGCGACAGGAATGAAGGAGGTCAAAGTTCATGCTTACATGTTTCCTGCCCAGCTGCCAGTGAGAACGTGACAGCTCAAAGTGAGAACATAAAATGAAACTGGGCCACCAGCGGCTAACAGGTGTGAAGATGTTGCTGTTCGTCAATCAGTGACATTGTTCCAGGAACTCAGTGCTTGCAGAGGAATCTGTGGTGCTTTTTTCTACCCCCTTCTTTGACATGGAAACAAAATGATTGAATAATGTGTGTGAGGGAAGAGCAGAAGAACAAAGGAATGTACAAGAAAAGAGGAGACATTATAGTCCAGATGCAAATTTGAACAACTCTGCACACTACTACTCTGTCTCACCCACTTTGCAATTAATTTCCCTGCCAAATATCTATCCAGTTCCCTCTTGAAACTGCCCAATTCCCCAATACCCAAGTGGGGAAATCGACCGGTATGGCTTTCCCACCAGGCATAAAAGGCATCTAGATGGTCTGAAGACAAAAGAGGCCCTTCAGCCTAGTCTAAAATTTTCCACGTGGGACCAGGTGGAGGTGATGCTCTCCTCCAGGCCCCAAAAGAAGTGTCACGGCTTTCCCTGCTCCGGACTCTAACCCCCTGCTTCTGTCCCGTGAGACCCTCCCAAGACTCCCTCCTCACCTCCTACCTAGTGGGCGCCCAAGGGATGCCCAATATTCGCCTTCCAGCTGCAGCTTTTCACAGCCGTTCTGGCTGGTAAGTGGACCGACAGCATTTAAATGAGGTCCAGCAGTTAAGATCATCATGGCTTCCTGTTGGAAACCAGCTCGGAGTTAAAATCTGCCCCAGTTAGGCAGTTAGATATCAGAAGATGCAATGAATCCGCTTCTATTGATTCATTTAGACATATTTATAATATACACTTGGTAAGTTTCACAGGCAGACTCCAGATGAGCACATAGCAAAGTGATCCAAGCAGAGAATTCCAGTCTACCATTACCACATTCCATCCCCTCTGACTGTATAGAATTCTGAATCCAAGCACAATATTTAAATACTCATTCCTGATTCAAGGCTACTGGGGCCTATTTTGGGATCAGCGGACCTTACCACCCACTAAAAGAATCCAGGCTCTTCACTCCATCCATTCTCCTATCTGCCCAGTATGACTGGAATTTATTATACTTAACTGGAACTCAGTTGTCTTTACATTTGAGTTAAGGTATACTGTCAGTGGTGAGAATCAGTGGAAACATCCAGCCCAGCAAGTTTCTTGGGTTTATTGACACTAATGGTGTGATTGAACTTTCCTTTCTTTTTTCTTGTCAACTCTAAACATGCCACCCCTACCCAACTCCCCCCTGCCGCCCCCCTACGGCTGCTGCTTCCTGAATCCTCGCTGTGTTGCAAGATCAGTGGTTATTTTACTGGGACTAGTAATCCAGAGGCCTGGGTTTAAAAACACAGAGAACTTGAGTTCAAATCCCACCATAGCAGTTTGAAAATTCTGGAAATGAAAAGCTGGTTTAGGTTAAGGATTGCTGTAGAAGCTCAACTGGTTCACTAATGTCTTTACAACAACAACTTGTATTTATATAGCACCTTTAACATAATAAAACGTCCCTAAGCACTTTACAGGAGCATTGTAAAACAAAGCATGACACTGAGCCACGAAAGGAGATATTAGGTGAGATGGCCAAAAGATTGGTCAAAGAGGTAGGTCTTAAGGAGTGTCTTAAAGGAGGAAAGTGAGGTGGAGATACAGAGAGGTGTAGGGAGGGTGCAGCCAACAATTGTGGAGTGATTAAAATCAGGGATGCTCAAGAGACCAGAATTAGAGGAGCACAGCTATCTCTGGAGAAGTGTAGACTTAGGGATGATTTGATTGAGGTTTATGAGATGGCGAAAGGAATAAATTATATTTGTGTGAACAGTTTGTTTCAACTGAGTAGCTTAGGAAGGCACAGGGACAGACTCAGCTGCAATGGCTTCCCCTATTAAGCAGCCGACATGTGCCTGCTATCCGGGTCACACTTGAAGAATGGCACTCGGGATGGGCATTGGATTTCTGCCAGCTCCCCGTGGAACCATACCCCAGTGTGGGACGGAATAGGGTCTCTGGAGCAGCTGACAGGTGGGAAGGTTTCAAAGTTGGAGACAGAATATGAATGTCAGCATTGCTCCTGGGTTAGTCTATATGGCACCGTTACTGTTAATAAAACACACTTAAAAATTGATTCAATGGCTCTGCCTCTTCTGAAGTGGCAGGTGTGTAATAAATATGTTTTCAAAAAAATCGCTGATGAAGCCCTGGGTTTAATACTTGATCTGTGCTGAGCCAGCTGATTTCAGCTCTGGGAAAAGGGGGAACGAATGCTACAATTCACTTCATAGCTCCTGTGCTAGGGCATTTTTTAAAAAGAAATTAGGTCCTGACAACTATCTCGTGACCCCTGCTGGAAGGTGCCTGTGGGTGGAAGTTGCGTTTGGACCCGGATCATTCTCCGCTGCCAACACTCACTGTATGTGCTCAGACGCGAAGACAGGCCATTTGAGGTAAGGTACAAGAGAAGTCCCAGTGCTGATGGAGCCTTAGTAACTGGATGAGAAAACCCTAGCAACCAGACAAAAGGAGGAGACTAGGGTCAGAAACAGAAATTTGCAAACATGTCAAACAGTAGTGACTATACCAAATTAATTGATTAATTGAGGGCTTGTGAATAAAAACATAAATAGGTTCTGATAGTTCACAGATACTATACAGGTACATTCTCCCTCTGAAAGAAACAGGTGGAGGCCATTTAGCGCCTTGAGCCTGTTCTGCCATTCAGCGAGATCATAGTTGATCTCTATCTTAACGCCACCTACCCTCTTTAGTTCTGTAAAGCTTAATAGCCTGGCTAATTCAAGTTGTTTATTGCATGGAGAAAAATGGAATTATCCAATAATTTGAATTGAGTGAAGGAAGTAGCACAGCAATGTATGAATTTACAGTTTGCTCCTCAACTCAAATGACCTCAAAAAATCAGATTTTTAAGCACTAAATTGCCCCCTCGGTGTTTTATTTGTATTGCCTAATTCAAATGATGGAGTAATTATTTTTTAGTGCAGAAATAATCAACGAATTATCAGCTGTTGTCTGAGGTATTAAGAAAAGAGAACTATAGGATATTTTAATGAAGCTACTTTGAATGAAGAGTGGAGTGTGAACAGATAGAACAGTAGGAGGATAGGAATGTAGTAATGTATATTGGGTGGGTAAATGCTTCACTAGCATTACTGTGAGCCCTGGCAGGGGAAGAAACCATGATCAGTGGCCTTTGATCCTGTTCCAGGTAGGTTTTGAGTAAAATGTCTGTGACCAAGTCTAGAGCTTCAGGCCAGGGAGTGCGTAACACCGTTCGGGTGGTGGTGAAGGATAAGGAAGGAGGTGCACCAGTCGACCGTACCTTTTCCTTAAGAAAATCCTCATTGATTGCTGTGGATTCCAAGCTGTGGACATCTTCTCCCTGCAGGACTTCCCCAGCAGTGGATATTTCGATGTGACTTTCAAGAAGGTGGCGGGATGCATCAAGTTCCTGAGGGTGTTCAAGGAGAAGGGAAACCAGGTGCCGCTGTCGATCCTCACAGTGGAGCCACTCTTCACACTGCTATCGCAACGTGACCGGGTGGTGACAATTCACCTCTATAACCCCCATGTTCCTGTCATGGATGTACTCACCTTCCTCGCCAGGTACATCAAGGTGTCCAGCAGCAGCAATGATGTCAAGGACCCATTTGGGATTTGGACTAGCAAGTGGCAGGTCAAAGTGACCTTGAAGGTCGATGCCAACGGAGCCATCAACCATCCTCCCTCCAGCTTCACTATCAGGGGAAGTCGAGGTTTCTTGGTCTATATGGGGCAGCCCAGAGTCTGTTGCACCTGTGGCAAATCTGGTCACGTGACAGCTAAGTGCAGCACAATCATCTGCAAGAACTGCAAGAAGGAAGGCCATCACACCGAGGACTGTAAGCAGAGTAAGTGCTGCAACCCGTGCGGTGAAGCAGGCCACCTCTACAAAACCTGCCCCAAACGCTGCCTCAGTTATGCTCAGGCGGCAAGGTCCAAGGAAAGGCTGGGAGAAGGAACAGGGAATGTGTCTGGTGCTGGGAAGGAGACAAGCAATCCTCTCCGCAGTGAGGAAAGCCTACCTGAGAAGGAGAAGAAAGGGGAGGCAGCTGCAACCACGACCCAACACCTACCCCGTTGCAGGAAACCCCTCCTCTCCAGACAGAATCAATGGAGGAGGAGGCAGCAGATGGACAAACAGGTCAGTGGCAAGTGGTACAAAGGAAAACCACAAAGAGAAAACCTCCAAAAAAGGAACAGGCCATCACCCAAACCAGTGGCAAGAGGAGGCTACCGTCTGAGACAGACCACGGCAGCTCCTCCTCACTGGACGAGGAAGGGCCGGAACGACGACACCTGCAAAAGAAGCGGCAGAACTCAAAGGAGCTGGAAGATAAAGTCCCCCAGCTCCGGGGCACTGGACCCTGTGATGGGCCCAGAGTGCCCCGAACCCAAAGCGACGAACCCAGCGACATGCCCAGCGCACCCCAGCTCCGGGACACTGAGAACAAAGAAGTGTTGGGCGCACTCCAGCTCCAGGAAGCCGGGAGCAGTGATGTCTTCAAGGAGGAACAGAGGGGAAAGACACCAACAGCAGAGGACAGCCCAAGCCTTGCTGCCTACAAGAACGCCCCCACCCCCCAATGTCACCCCAGCGGAACAAACCCCCCATGAGAAACCAGGAGGGGTTTCTGAACCCAACGAATGTGAAACAGTTTGCGTACACTATGGGTATGCAGGAACATACCCAAGGACAGGGACTAGCAAGGACAACTGGTGTGGGAAGCAACAACTAACTTAAAAATGGGTATAAAGATTGCTTCGATTAACGTGTGTAGCATTAAATCCACTACGCGATGTGTTTCAACCTTGGACTGCCGCGCTAAGGTCAAAGCCAACCTCCTGTTTCTGCAGGAGTGTGGAATACCACACCTCAGCACCTACAGGCAATGGTTGCGATGGTGGTCCCACGGGCCATCGATCTGGTCAGGGCGTAAAGATTCCCATTTCTCCAGCGTGGGTATTCTGCTGCGGGGAGGTAACTTCACCATCTCCGAAGTTAAGGAGGTGGTGGGCGGTCGCCTCCTCATAGCAGACGTAATGTACAACAATGCTCCGCTCCGGTTGATCAACGTGTACGCCCCGGTTCAATGCAGCGAGCGGCTGACCGTCTTCCAGCAACTCCCACTGCTGCTGACGACCTCCAGGCCGGTCATTCTAGGCGGTGACTTCAACTGCATCATTGATGCAGCTGGATGATCCGGCAGTGACGACGGCAAACTGGACACTACCTCCAGATTCCTAATAGAAACAGTAAAAGATGCCAAACTGCAAGACGTCTTCAGCAAACCTGCAGATGGAGCGCAGCATAGATACACATGATCAAGATCGGACCGGTCTGCCTGTTCCAGGATTGACTTCCTGTTTGTGTCCCGCGCTGTCACGGTCAGATCCACCGATATCAAGCAATATTCTTCACTGACCATTGCCTCTTACTGGTCGACTGTCACTTACAGGATGACCAGTGGGTTGGCAGGGGGGCATAGAAGCTCAATGCTACACTGCTGACCCCAGAGAACGTTGAGGAACTCAAAAGGGATTAAGAAGGTTGGAGAACCGTGAAACCCCTCTTTGAGTCTCCAGTTCACTAGTGGGAGGTGATCAAGGAGAACATCAAGAGGTTTTTTATCTTCAAAGGTGTTAAGAGGGCGAAGGAGAGACAGAGGGATATGTCCCTATTCCAGAAAAGAATGCAAAATCTGCTCTGGCTGCAGTCGATGGGGGTCGAGGTCAAGGAGGATCTCCAAGAGGTGAAGAGCCAGCAGGCCTCGCTGTTTGCCATGGAGGCCTCCAAGATCATCTTCCGGTCCAGAGTCCGCTCCGTTGAGCAGGATGAGACGTGCTCGCGATACTTCTTCCAAAAGGTACACACACAAAGCTCTGTGATCAGCAGCCTGAAGATAGAGGAAGAGTCTTCGTAGTCCGACATACTAAGGATCAGCAAATCCTTTTATGCTGGGCTCTACGACGCTCTATGACAGCACGGCTTCCCAGTCCTTCCTGTCATTATGGAGGTCTTAGATAACAGCATGAGGGAGAGACTGGACAAACCGCTAACGCTGGATGAGCTGACAAAGGCCGTCAGGTCCTTCGAGACGAGTAAAACTCCCGGAAGCGACTGCTTACTGGTTGAGTTGTATTCGGCCCTGTGGGACTGGGTCGGCCTGGACCTGCTGGAAGTATACGAGAGTATCCTTCTGGCCGGCAGCATGTCAGAATCCATGAGGAAAGGCATCATCACCCTCATCTACAAGCGGAAGGGGGAAAGGGCAGAAATCAGAAATTGGCGGCCCATCTCACTGCTTAATGTTGACTACAAGATTCTGTCCAAAGTCATCGCCAGTCGGGTCAAGTCTGCTCTGGAGTTGGAGATTCACCCTGACCAGAGCTGCACTGTGCCCAGCAGGAGGATCTCAGGGATACGATCGCCTATGTACGGGACAGGAGGGTGAACACCTGCCTCGTCATCCTGGACCAGGAGAAGGCTTTTGACAGGATATAGCACACCTACATGATGGACGTGCTTTCCAAAATGGGGTTTGGGGAGGGAATCTGCAATTGGATCAAACTGCTCTACACAAACATCAGTATTGCAGTCTCAATCAATGGGTGGGAATCAGAAAGTTTCCAATCCAATCTGGAGTCAGACAGGGCTGTCCTCTCTCCCCGGTCTTGTTTGTTTGCTGTATCGAACCTTTTGCTGAGTCCATTAGGAAGGATGCGGGCATAAGAGGGGTGACAATCCCAGGCAGCGGAGGCACTCAGGTAAAACCTCCCTGTACATGGACGACATCGCCCTCTTCTGTTCGGATCCGATGTCCGTGCGCAGACTAATGAGCATCTGTGAACTGGCCTCGGGAGCCAAAGTCAACCACGGCAAGAGTGAGGCCATGTTCTTTGGGAACTGGGTCGACCAATCCTTTGTCCCCTTCACCATCAGGTCAGACTACCTGAAGGTGTTGGGGAATATGGTTCAGAAGGGCCGGGGCGTGCACCAAAACCTGGAAGGAGTGAGTAGCCAGGGTAAAACATAAACTGAGCATGCGGGAGCCGCGATCTCTCTCCATTGTGGGTAAGAACCTGGTCATCAGGGGCGAGGCGCTCACGTTGTTGCTGTTTGTGGCGCAGGTCTGGCCCATATCCCAATCCTGCGCCGTGGCGGTCACCCAAGCCATTTTTGGCTTTCTCTGGAGATCCAAAATGGACCAGGTCCAGAGGGACACAATGTTCAAACCTCTGGATAAGGGCGGAAAAATGTACCCAACGTCTCCCTCATCCTGATGACCATGTTCGTGTGCGGCTGCACCTAAGCTGTGCGTAGATCCCCAGTACACAAACTCCAAGTGTCACTACGTGCTGAGGTTCGATCTGTCCCTGGTGTTGCGAAGGATGGGCCTGGTCACATTGCCGCGGAACGCTCCATCCATTCGGACTGTGCCATACCACCTATCCTTCGTGGGAAAGTTTCTGCAGGAAAACACTTTTGACCACCAATCCATCAGGCAGTGGTCTGCACGGAATGTCTTCAAGGCCCTACGGGAAAAGGAAATGGTGGATCCTGTTGGATGGTTCCCCGAGCAGACTGCCAAAGTCATTTGGCGGAATGCCTCATCACCAGAACTTTCAAACAAGCACCAAGACATAGCTTGGCTGGTGGTGAGAAGGGCCCTCCCTGTCAGATCCTTCCTGCATGCCCGGAGTCTCACCCCCTCCACACGCTGCCCTCAAGATGGCTGCAGTGGGGAAGAGACAGTTGCCCACCTCCTAGAATGTGTCCTTGCAAAGCAGGTGTGGAAAGAGATGCAGTGGTTTTTGTCGAGGTTCATCCCAAACAGCTCTGTAACACAGGAGTCTGTGCTCTACGGGCTGTTCCCAGGGAGATAAACATCAACTGCTGCTGGAGGACCATCAATTTGGTGAAAGATGCTCTTTGGTCTGCCCAAATCTTGCTGGTCTTCCAGCACAAAGAGTTGTCCACGACCGAGTGCTGCAGACTGGCACATTCCAAGGTCCAGGACTATGTGCTGAGGGACTCACTGAGGCACGGGGCAGCTGCTGCAAAGGCTCAATGGGGAAAGACCACTGTGTAAGGTCCTCCCACCAAAGTGAACTGAGGGGTTGGACCCATGGGAAACCCCTCAGGCTGTATACACCAAATATGGGTTTGCTGTAAAATGTACCTAACAGGAAAATGGAATGGAAAGGTTGTGAGGCAACTCACTCCTGTATTGAAGAAAACTAATCTCCTTTGCACTTTTTGGAATGTCAACTTAGTGCTGTTTTGAACTCTTTTGTAATGTATTTTTTTACAGATTTTTATGAATAAAGTATATTTTGGGGAAAAAAGTAACCCAGAGCCCATATTATCTGCCTTTTCATCTGCTGCTAGTAAGGTGAGAGTTATCATCATTTTTTCACCATGAAAAAATTGAGTTTAGCGCAGACAGCTTTATGTGAAAAATTGGATTGTGAAGGAAGCGCAGTGTTGGACTCTGACAGCACAAGACACTAGAGCCTGTTCTTTATCAAAAAGTCGATCAAAAGTACAATGTAATGAAAAAACGTCTTGCATTTATATAGCACTTTTCACAACCACTGAACGTCTCAAAGCACTTTACAACCAATGAAGTGTAGTCAGTCTTGTAATGTAGCCAATTTATGTAGCCACAGCAGCCAATTTGTACATTGCAAGCTCCCACAAACAGCAATGTGATAATGAGGAGATAATCTGCTTTTTGAATGTTGACTGAGTGATAAATATTGGCCAGGACAGTGGGGATAACACCCCTGCTCTTCTTTGGGATTTTATTTACATCCACCTAAGAGGGCAGACAGGGCCTCAGTTTAATGTTGCATCTGAAAGACAGCCGCTCTGACAGTGCGACACTCCCTCAGTACTGCACTGGAGTGTCAGTCCTAGAATTTATTCTCAAGTCCTGGGGTGGGATATGAACCCAGAACTTTGTAACCCAGAGGTACCACCTTCTTCTGGAATGTGCCTTTGCAAAGCATGTCTGGAAAGAGATGCAATGGTTTTTGTCGAGGTTCATCCCAAGCAGCTCTGTAACACAGGAATCTGTGCTCTATGGGCTGTTCCCAGGGACGTACACTGAGATAAACATCAACTGCTGTTGGAGGACCATCAACTTGGTAAAAGATGCTCTTTGTTCTGCCCAAAACTTGCTGGTCTTCCAGTGCAAAGAGTTGTCCACGACTGAGTGTTACAGACTGGCACATTCCAAGGTCCAAGACTACGTGCTGAGGGATGCACTAAAGCTTGCGGCAGATGCCGCAAAAGCTCAATGGGGAAAGGCCACGGTGTAACGTCCTGCTGGAACCTGTGTAAAACCCCTCAGGCTGTATGCACCAAAATATGGCTTTGCTGTGTAATGCAAATGTACATTGCATGTAAAATGGAATGGAAGGGTTGTGAGGCAGCTCACGTTCTGATTTCTGAATACTGATTTCTTTTGCATTTTCTGGAATATCAACTTGGAACAGTTTTGTAAAGTATTTTTTACAGATTTTTATGAATAAAGTATATTTTTGGGGAAAAAAATGTAACCCAGAGGCAAGAGCACTACCAAAGGTCCATGGCTGACACTTGCTAATTTTCAGTTTTTATCTTTGAAAATTTCTCTCAAGGTTTATTTTGGACTTCTTCAAAAAAAATTCAAAAGTTTGTTGGAAATTGGAAAAAACAATCTTATACAATAGCAACAACTTGCATTTATATAACTTCTTTAACCCAGTAAAGCATACCGAGGTGCTTCACAGGAGCGTTATCAAACACAATTTGACACTGAGCCACATAAGGAGATATTAGACAGGTGACCAAAAGCTTGGTCAACGAGGTGGGTTTTTAAGGATTATTTTAAAGGAGGGGAGCGAGGTGGAGATGTTGACAGTTCTTTGAATGTGCGAGTATGTAAAAGGATAACAATGGTGTACTGGGACTCGTTAACAACTGGAATGTAGAGAAGAATGATGAAAGTGAAGTTTTGGGCAGCCAAAAGCAGCTTTTTGCAGTTCAAATCCAAGCAAAGGAAATGGGTAGGAAAATTAAGTTTTAAAATACAGTAGTGGATTGTCCCTCAAAAAGAAAGGATTTGCATTCCTGAAGTGCTTTACAGCCAGTTATCTACATTTAAAGTGTAGGCACAGTTGATGTTCTATCTGTATTCCCAAAGGACTATAGGCAGCTCTCTCCATTAGAGAGAGACAGTTGGTAATGTGTGGCTTGAAGGGCACTACTCCTCAAACATGGGGCAGGGTGAGGAGAGAGCCTCCTTGCACTACCACAGCTGGTACAGGGATTGAACCTGTACTGTTGGTGTTTTTCTATATCTCACTCTAGCTGTCTAAGCTAATCAACCCCCAGTCACTATTGTACTGTGGGGAAATGCAGCAGCCAATTTGCATACAGTAAGTTCCTACAGACAGAAATGAAATAACTGACCAGATTATCTGCTTTTTATTGATGTTCATTGAGGGATAAATATTGGCCACGACACCAGGAGAACTTCCCTGCTGTCCATTCAAATGGTGCCGTGGGATTCTTTTACCTGAGGGGGAAAACAGAGGCTTGAGTAAAACATCTCATCTGAGAGATAGCATTTCTGACAGTGCAGCACTCCCTCACTACCGCACTGAAATAGACAGTCAGTGGGACTTGAATCCATAACTTGCTAATTCAGAGGCAAAAGCACTACCACTTAGCCAAGGCTTGACAACGTGGCTGGAATTTTACGTGGCAGCGGTGGCCCCGCCCACCAGCTGAAAAGACAGGGGAGAACCTGTCTCCGCCGGGCCTGGAAGCCATACAGCAATTTTGCGTGGCCCTTAATTGGTCTTGGTCAGGCTTCTGACCCTCTGAGGCGGCAAGTCCCGCCTTCAAGAGCTGCCAACCAATCAGAGGGCCGGCAGCTCTTCAATCCCAGCGGTGCCACTGGGAGCAGTGGCCACTGCTGGAACTGCACCCAGTGAGAGGAGCTACAATGGGCGTCGCCCCTCAATACAGGTAAGTGGAGGTTGGGCCTCCCCGGGAACAATTGGCTGGGCCCTGGCAAGGGGTTTGGGGGTCGATTGAGAGGGTGGGGGGAGGTGTTCCAACGGGGTCTGCTCGTGCTGCTGGGGAGTGGGCCCTCCATGGGGGACAGGTATTACTGAGCAGCCTCCTCAGGGGCTGAAGTGCCCATCTACCACTGGCAATGCACCAGTGATGGCGGGAGGAGGCCCTCAAGTGGCAATTAATTGGCCATTTAAGGGCCAATTTAAGGGTCAGATACAGGAGAAATGCCGTGAACAACAGATGCCCCTCTACATTGCTTTCATTGATCTCACCAAAGCCTTTGACCTCGTCAGCAGACGTGGTCTCTTCAGACTACTAGAAAAGATCGGATGTCCACCAAAGCTACTAAGTATCATCACCTCATTCCATGACAATATGAAAGGCACAATTCAACATGGTGGCTCCTCATCAGAGCCCTTTCCTATCCTGAGTGGTGTGAAACAGGGCTGTGTTCTCGCACCCACACTTTTTGGGATTTTCTTCTCCCTGCTGCTTTCACATGCGTTCAAATCCTCTGAAGAAGGAATTTTCCTCCACACAAGATCAGGGGGCAGGTTGTTCAACCTTGCCCGTCTAAGAGCGAAGTCCAAAGTACGGAAAGTCCTCATCAGAGAACTCCTCTTTGCTGACGATGCTGCTTTAACATCTCACACTGAAGAATGCCTGCAGAGTCTCATCGACAGGTTTGCGTCTGCCTGCAATGAATTTGGCCTAACCATCAGCCTCAAGAAAACGAACATCATGGGGCAGGATGTCAGAAATGCTCCATCCATCAATATTGGCGACCACGCTCTGGAAGTGGTTCAAGAGTTCACCTACCTAGGCTCAACTATCACCAGTAACCTGTCTCTAGATGCAGAAATCAACAAGCGCATGGGTAAGGCTTCCACTGCTATGTTCAGACTGGCCAAGAGAGTGTGGGAAAATGGCGCACTGACACGGAACACAAAAGTCCGAGTGTATCAGGCCTGTGTCCTCAGTACCTTGCTCTACGGCAGCGAGGCCTGGACAACGTATGCTGCTTTCACATGCGTTCAAATCCTCTGAAGAAGGAATTTTCCTCCACACAAGATCAGGGGGCAGGTTGTTCAACCTTGCCCGTCTAAGAGCGAAGTCCAAAGTACGGAAAGTCCTCATCAGAGAACTCCTCTTTGCTGACGATGCTGCTTTAACATCTCACACTGAAGAATGCCTGCAGAGTCTCATCGACAGGTTTGCGTCTGCCTGCAATGAATTTGGCCTAACCATCAGCCTCAAGAAAACGAACATCATGGGGCAGGATGTCAGAAATGCTCCATCCATCAATATTGGCGACCACGCTCTGGAAGTGGTTCAAGAGTTCACCTACCTAGGCTCAACTATCACCAGTAACCTGTCTCTAGATGCAGAAATCAACAAGCGCATGGGTAAGGCTTCCACTGCTATGTCCAGCCAAGAGCGACGTCTCAATTCATTCCATCTTCGCTGCCTTCGGAGAATACTTGGCATCAGGTGGCAGGACTATATCTCCAACACAGAAGTCCTTGAAGCGGCCAACATCCCCAGCTTATACACACTACTGAGTCAGCGGCGCTTGAGATGGCTTGGCCATGTGAGCCGCATGGAAGATGGCAGGATCCCCAAAGACACATTGTACAGCGAGCTCGCCACTGGTATCAGACCCACCGGCCGTCCATGTCTCCGTTATAAAGACGTCTGCAAACGCGACATGAAATCGTGTGACATTGATCACAAGTCGTGGGAGTCAGTTGCCAGCATTCGCCAGAGCTGGCGGGCAGCCATAAAGACAGGGCTAAATTGTGGCGAGTCGAAGAGACTTAGTAGTTGGCAGGAAAAAAGACAGAGGCGCAAGGGGAGAGCCAACTGTGCAACAGCCCCAACAAACAAATTTCTCTGCAGCACCTGTGGAAGAGCCTGTCACTCCAGAATTGGCCTTTATAGCCACTCCAGGCGCTGCTTCACAAACCACTGACCACCTCCAGGCGCGTATCCATTGTCTCTCGAGATAAGGAGGCCCAAAAGAAAGTAAGGGCCTCAAATGACCTGGGACAGGCAGGCTATTTGTCACCTCCCCTACTGCTGGTAAAATAGCAACGGGGGCAGGTAGGCGATGGGAATGGCACACCCACCTCCCACTCAATTTTACACCCCTATCCCCACATCCCGCTCCTGGGTGCGTAAAACTCCGGTACTAGTGTCAAAAATTAGGGATAAGAAAGAATTGCCCCAATGGGTGAAAAGCAGTAATTTTTCAGTAAATGCTAAAATACTGAGCCCTGCTAATAATAAAGCATTAGATGATAAAGGAAAAAAATTATGTTCATTTCGATAATATACAGCTTTATATTCAGCCACAAACGTCCAAACCCCAGCTTGCAGATTGACTGACGCTGATTTGATCCAATTGGCTTCTTAATTGAAATATCAACACTTCAAGGAACACGCTCTTATTTAAACTGGTTTATCATTACATAGACAGTAGCGTCCGTCTATTCAGAAATGATCATGAGGGATTGGAACGCAAGGGACCTCAGTTTCCATCCTCAGTGTGATGAGTTTTGCAGTGCAAAATCCTTCTGGATTGTTGAGTTAGGCAGTAAAATATTTGACACCTGGGGATTTGCTCTTTTCCTTTGCTATCTCCTCTGTGCAGAAGTGTATTCCCATTGCAGTCAATTCCTGTTCAATCAAAACCACCACTGCTCTCCAAAATGATGCATTTAACAGACACATGCACTGGAGGAAGCTGCAGTTTCCAGTTGACTGGCATTTGCTTTCCGCAGCCAACCTCTTTCTCCTTCCTCCTTCACTACAAAAGGGATAAAAGTAACATTACATCATAAAATAACTGTAAACTTTTCTGCCCTTAAAGGGATGGTATCACCTCCAGGGAAGGGGGTGGGGGAGGGGAGAGGTTTCAATCAGGAACAGTTACTAGACATTCGGCTGAAAATAAATCCTCAGCTGTGAAATTGGCCACTGTGGAAGGGTGATGCTAAAAGACACCTCCAACTTCCTCAAACCACAAATAAAGAAGGAAAGACTTGCATTTATAAAGCAACTTCCACAACCTTAGGATGTCCCAAAATGCTTTACAGCCAATGAAGCACTTTTAAAGTGTAGTTACCATTGAAATATAAGAAACCCAGCAGCCAATTTGCGTGTAGCAAGCTCCCACAAAAAGCACTGTGATATTGACCAGATAGTCTGTTTTTTAGTGGTGCAGTTTTTTTTTTAGGGATAACTATTGGCCAAGACAGCTGCTAGAATCCCCTTTCAAATAGGGACATTTTACATCTACCTAAGAGAGCAGATGGGGCCTCGGTTTAATGTTTCATCCAAAAGACGGCACCTCTGACAGTACAGCACTCCCTTCAGTACTGTCCTGCAGTGTCAGCCTAGAATTTTATGCTCAAGTCTCTGGAGTGGGACGATGAGCCCACAACCTTTGAACTTGGAGGCTAGAGTGCTACCCACTAAATGACTGACACTTGATCAATATTGATGGTGGGGGGAATGGGATGGGCATTGGGAAAGGACTTCAACAGTAGTGTACATGGGAACAATTGGCATCATTGTGTATGAGACAGCTTGCAGCTCTTTTCAATGAGGTGTCACCCACTCATACAGACCAGGAAGGTTCCAGGTTTGGCCTCACCCAAAGCAGCAACAGGTACACCTCAATTGGCCTCGAGACCCTAGGGTTTGGGAAAGAGGAAGCAGCAAATGTTTCCTGCTCCTGGTCTCTTGTTACCTCATTTGCCATATTGAGAATGAAAGGACCAGGTGCTAGAAGATGGGATTAGATTGGGCGGCTAGTCTTTTTGGCTGGCGCAGACACGATGGGCTGAATGGCCTCCTTCTGTGCTGTAATTTTTCTATGGTTCTATGGACTGACCTTGCAGCTGAGATTTCATTGACAAATCAATCATTCTTACTATGGAGAGGATGGAGTTTGGTTAATATAAAACATGAATGACTCACACTGAAATAAATAAACTTAAAGTTGGCAATAAAGATGCCACCCCTTTCATTTTAGGGTCAGCTATTTTATATGTATTACATCTTACTATTAACAATCCATTATATTACAGTGCAGTCTCCAGAAGGTTTGGAATGGCCAAGCTAATGAAATATTTCCTGATCACCAACCAAGTGCGGGGTGAATGGAAAGTCTGATATGTATGTAATCTCATTCCTCCTGCCCCTGTGCATTGACTTCAATTCTCCTTGGTCTTTACTTTCTGATTTGTCCCTTTTCTAATTTTATGTTTTCCTCTGAGCTTTTCTAGAGAGGTCCAAGACTAACCTCTGTGTTGTAGGTTGTGGGTTCGAACCCTCACTAAGACCTGAGCACATCTTCCAGTGCAGTGCGCAGGGAGTGCTTTATTGCCAAAGGTTCCCATACATTGGATCAAACAAAAATCTCTTGTCTCAGCTGCCTGTTCAAGTGGGTGCTAAAGATCGCACCTTCACCAGAATGATACCAGGGATTAGCAGGTTAAATCATGAGAAAAGGTAGCATAAACTAGGCTTGAATTCACTTGAGTATAAAAGATTGAGGTGGGGGATTTCAAAGGGATGTGATAAGGTAGATATTTCCTCTGATGGAAGAGATCAAGGACAAGGGGACATAATCTTAAAACTGAGCGTTCAGGGAAGAAGCACTTTGTTCCCCCACAGAAAAAGTAATGGAAATCTGGGACTCTCACCCAAAGGGCTGTGGATGCTGGCTTACTTGGAGCTTCCGAGACTGAGTTTGATAGATTTTTGTTGGGTAAGGGTACCAAGGGATAGGGTGCAAAGGCGACTAAATGGAGTTGAGGTGCAGTTCAGCCCAATTGAGGGGGCTGAATGGTCTCCTCCTGTTCCTATGCCCTAGCACCAAAGAAGAACAGGGATTTCTCTCCATGCCCTGACTGACATCCACCACTAATCCAGAATACAAAAACAGATTACAGGCTAATCACCTGATTGCTGTTTGTGGGATCTTGCTGTGCTCAACATGACTGCTGCAATTGTTTACGTAACAACAATTATTGCACATCGAAGTACTTAATTATTTCGAAGCAAAGTGCGTTGAGATGTTTTTGAACAATGTGCTAGGCTACTATATAAACAAAATCCTTTCTTAACTTCCATTGCCACACCATTGGTGGATGATCCTTCAGTTGTCTAGGCCCCAAACTCTAGAATTCCTTCCTCAACGTCTTCGCCTCACGACCTCTCTCTCCTCCTTTAAGGCGCTGTTTAAATGCTTAATCTTTTTCACCAAGCACCTGTTCTAATGTCTCCATCTTTGACTCAGTATTGACTTGTCGTCTAATTATGCCTTTGCGAAGCATCTTAGGGTGCTGTATTAGGTGAAAGGTGCTATATTAATGCAAGTTATTATTGTTAACCCTGAAATGATGGCAACGTGCATCCTACCTAAAAGCGATATGTCAGTTAGCTAGCACTTGTAGGGTTAAAATACTTGCAGTTGGAAACCCGGGGACATAGACTGCAATGGCACATTTGTCTGGAGATGTTTTGGTCTGCTGAAATCATGGGGCCTCTCTGGCTATGGTCCAATGCTACCATCTGGTCAGCACCTCTCTGTTGTCTTTACAGAGATCAGCATGCTTCCTGAAGCTCCGTGTTCCAGCAGCCAGGGAGCAGACTCGGAATCTGGCAGGATTCCTACAGGCCTTTTTTTTTCTCTGGGAGGCCCCCGCTGGGCAGACTGAAGGTAACCCTTTCTGAAAACACACATTGTGCACAGCTAGTGTGCACACAATAACCACAGTGATTCGCACTGGGCTAATATGGTAAGCATTTGTGACATTCTCCACATATCGGCGTTACATCCACAACACAGTTACAAATAGCTGAATACAGTCAGGTCCCTCATGGAGAGAGTCGCCTGTTAAATTAGACTTTAGGTAAATTGCCTGGGAGGATTGCGCAAAATCGTCTAAAGCAAATTCAGGTCCCAGACAACTTATTAAGAAAAACATTCCTGAGGAGATCCGTCCCCAGTGGAAAGATTAGCTGAGCAAAACAGACCAGCAGAGTCCCAGGTTTCATGGGTTTCAACCCATGGTTGATGAACCTGCCAACATGCACTGTCCGTGGGGTCAGGCATGATGAAAATCTGCTTGGCAACATACTAAGGGTTTTGCAGGACTGTATCCCAGCTAAGAAGCAGTGACTTCAGGACAAGAGAAGATAAATAACAAAAAAAAAGGACAAATACACGGACTCTCTGGATAATAACAATCTAGAGGAGTCTTTTGAAAGAGATTTTGAAGTTACAGGCAATTGGATCGCAGAACTTTTCAGTGAAACTGCATCATCCTTATTAATACCTTCTGACCGAGTGTAATGTCCGCTGGATGTTATTACAGCTGGGCTGTCAGAGAGCAAATAAGAAAACTTATTTTTCAGCTGATTTATTAATAGTATTCCAATAATTTCAAAATGTTAGGTTCAAATATTTGCTGTGTTTTACCTCATGAAATCCCAGGTGTGTCGAGGTTAAACATGGATGGAAAGAACTGGTAAAAAAAATGAAAGCATTTCAACAGAGAACGACTCAGTACTTACCGTGAAAACCCGGCATAATTCCCACCTTCATTCAAAGACCTTTTCAATGTTGGATTGTGGCTTTTATACCAGTGTAACCAACACAGCTTTTAACGGCAGGGTGTCCAAACTATGGTCCAGGAGGCTTGTGGGCCAAGGCAACTCCATCTTCTACTGCAGGGCGTTTGGGGAGGGGGTGGATGGAAGTGAAGGTGATTGGCTGAAACCCAGTCAAACTTTAAGAAGGTCTAAGCCAACATGACAGATAACCCTCAATGAACTAGAAAGACTTGCATTTATCTAGCACTTCTCACAATCACCAGAAGTCTCAAGTGTTTTACAGCCAATGAAGTACTTTTAAAATATAGTCACTGTTGTAATGTGGTAAATGTGGCAGCCAATTTGCACACAGCAAGCTCCCACAAACAGCAATGTGATAAGGGCCGGATAATCTGTCTTTTTTGCGATGTGAATGAACGGATAAAGATTGGCCAGGACAGTGGGGATAGCTCCCCTGCTCTTCTTCAAAATAGTGTCATGGAATCCTTTACGTCCATCTGAGAGGACTTTAGGGCGTTGGCTTAACATTTCATCTGAAAGATGGCACTTCCGGCAGTGCAGCACTCCCTCGGTACTGCACTGGAGTGTCAGTCTTTATTTTTTGTGCTCAAGTCCTCAAGTGGGACAGAGGCGATAGTGCTACCAAAAAAGCCACAGCTGACAATACTGCAACAAAAACCGCAGCAACTGCTATTCAGAATTGTTCCCTCCTCGCTGAAATACTATCCCAGAATATTTTACAAAGTGGGTAAGAGGACACTGCAAAAAGAGATGGGGGAACAATAAAGAGCATGGGATGCAAAGTGTGGTCACATGGATAGGTTTCTTGAGGGAAGGGAGAGCGGTAGCGAGGCAGAGTGAGATAGAGGGAGAGTGAGTGGTTCAGGTTCTGAAGATTCACTGTAACAGTGAGGCAGGCAATAATCTGAAGTGGAGTTGTAGAAGATCATGTGAGAGAAGACAGAACAAAATGACACAGGGATTCGAGAAACAGGATTTGCAAGGACAATGAGCCAAGTGAACTTGGAAAGGAAGGAGAGGGGGCAAAAGGGATGTGGGACTTTGTGTGGCTTCGCTTTGGGCCAGAACTGTGTATATTCAGAAACTGTGTTGAAAAGCGGAATCCTGACATAACAGATGGGGCAGGTCTGGAATAAATAAACTTCATCACGTGGAGATCGAGGCATAACACAGTCAGGGTACAAACACATACACACATTGATGGCTGGCAGTACGTTACAAGGCAGTAATTCAAGTGAATAGCACTGCTGACATGACTAACATTTAAACTTACTGCCAAACATTCGTTATTCTTTATAACAGTCTGGAGTTTATTTTAAGAATAAATCTTTCCTTTTTTTCTTAACTCTTAGGCAGCACAGTCAGTGCTACATGAGTGAAATAAAGGGACACCGAGGCCAACCATAAGTGATGAAGCCAGTAACAAGCAACATATGCAGATTCACAGGAACAACTGCACCTCCGAGTACCTCTCCCTCCTGACTTGGACATTTATCACGGTTCCTTCATTGCCACTGGGTCAACAAGTCCACAGCACTGTGGGAGTGCCTTCACCACATGGATGGCAGTGGTTTATGAAACCGGCTCACCACTACCTTCTCAAGGGATGGGCAATAAGTGCTAGCCTTGCCAATGATGCCCATATCCTAAGCATGAATTAAATATATTATATATATATATTACATATATATTGTTACCGAGGTGGGAGGAGTGCACTGTCTTTTCTTGTTCCACTTCTCCACAGGTCACAATGTATATTTAAATGTTTACTCAGTTACCGATACGGTCAATTATAGACTCTACTCTTTATCCCATAATAAAATATACCAACCAGGTTTCTTCAATAAACAACATAATTATCAGTTTATTATCAAACAAGGCTTATCCAGTAACGAAGCAAAGCAGTAACACATGGACTGAAATATAAAAGTTCTCTTTTTAAATTCCCCACACACAAACTCACGCACACACCGAAAATAAAATACAGAAATTCTCTCTGCAGAGGTCTGTTGCAAAAAAAGACAAAAATAAAACTTTGGCCAAATACTTGCCAATTCTTGAAGAAGAAAGAAAGAATATATGGAAGGATGTCAGTTGTCCCTTTTGGTCTGGTATCCGGGCATACGGTGACGGGTCACTGAGATCTTTTATAAAGCAGTTCTTTTCAGGCGATGTTGGGAATTAATCTGGCAGGTTTTTCCAGCTCATCAGGAGAGACGCAGCACCAGGGTTTTTAGTTTTCCCACACTGGATCTTTGCAGGGTTGCTTCAAAGAGGTAGAGAAAGAGGTGAGCTGGGTGGTTTTTCCTTGGCAAGTTGACCTCCAACTGTCTTCAAAACAGTTCACACCCCAACCGATCTGAAAATAATATCCAAACCCCAAACAGAAAGCCAACCTCCTGACCTCCTTAAACCTTGACATGTGGCTTCTCTGTAAACATCTTCCCCAGATCACCAAGGTTTCTGTTGTTTATTGAGCTTAAAGCACATGATTTCCAGCAAAGGTTGTTTTCAAACAATATCTCAAGTGTCCGTTCAGTGAACTGGGTAAAAAATCAAATCCATGGAATCTTTTCAGTTTTCAAACACAAGTCCTCAAAATAAACATTAAAAATGGAAGCACTTGCATAACTCTAGATATAATTATATCTATATATACACGCTACAGGCTCCAGAAGATTCCACCATTGGAACGTGATATGCCAACAAATGTTTTTTTTAATTCTCAAAATTGCAAATGCCTTCCATGCAGCTGCCCCAGTGACTCAGTGGGTTGGTGCATGACCCAGGATTGTGCCAGGACACGAATCAGATAGGGCACCGATTCCATCCCTCCTGGTTAATCACTACGGTGAAGGTTTCAAATTTCAGAGGTCATAAGTGAAAAATCAGGAAGTTTAAGACAGAATGAAAGTTGTGCAAAACTCTCCATGGCAGTGGATGTCCAACAATTCACCCGATCAAGGTTGCCAAACCAGCTTCTATTCAATCAGCGATTTTCAAACCTTTTTGGTTGAAGGACCTCTTTTTAAATGGATTAGTAATCATGTACCCTCTGCATCTAAATTATAATACTATATAATACATTTTAATATGGAAGTGCTGCATGTAAAGGATGTTATAACAATGCTTTTATGAAAACAGGTATTTACTTTTGTGCTGCCCTCAGCATTTCTCGATGTGTGCTCCCCTCCTAGGTGAGACAGCCAGCCACACTCTGCTCCTGCCTCCCAGCTGACACTCTCACATTATTTCACGAACACATGGAGAGTCTTCAGGGACTCTCAGAGATCCACAGACCCCGGTTTGAGAGAGCCACTATATTAAAGCATCGCCTAACCACTTCCTTTCCAAAAGGTCATAGAACATCTCACAGGGAATTGCCTGACCTCCACTCAACACCTCGTTATGGCAAAGTAGCTGAATGAGGAAATGAGCTGCAAGGAGAAAACCAGAGCTGCTTAGAACCACTCTGCACTGATGCTCCAAAACGTTTGGGGTGAAATTGGACATGGGTGGGGCCCTAAAACAAGCAGAATCACATATGCTGACAATTACACAACATACCCAATATTTAGATTTACTGAAGTCTACGGAACTGACTATCGGGCCAACTGTATATCTGGCGGCCACTGCCTGTTTTGCGTCCCTGCCAAATTCCAAGTTCACCCCCATCAGACCTGCTCTTGTAGCCACGGTATTTTATGTGCCTGGTCCAGTTAAGTTTTTGGTCAATGGTAACCTCCAGGATGTTATGGTGGGGGATTTAGAGATAGTAGTCCCATTGAATGTCAAGAAGAGATGGTTAGATTGTCTCTTGTTAGAGATGATCATTGCCTAGCACTCGTGTGGCATCACCACTTATCAGCCCAAGCCTGAAATTTGTCCTGGTCTTGCTGCATGCGGGCATCCTTCAGTATCTGAGGAATTGTGAATATTACTGAACGCTGTGCAATTGTCAGTGAACATCCTCACTTCTTGCCTTATGTTGGAGGGAAGGTCATTGATGAAACAGCTGAAGATGGTTGGGCGTAGGACACTACCCTGAAGAACTCCTGCAGCGATATGCTGGGGCTGAGATGATTGGCCTCTAAAAACCACAGCCATATTCCTTTGTGCTAGCTATGACTCCAACCAGTGGGGAGTTTTACCTCGATTTCTATAGATTTCAATTTTGCTAATGCTCTTTGATGCCACACTCGTTCAAATGCTGCCTTGATGTCAAGGGCAGTCACTCTCACCTCACCTCTGGAATTCAGCTGTTTTGTCCATGTTTGAACCAAAGCTATAATGAGGTTAGGAGCCCTTGCAGAACCCAAACTGAGCAATGTGAGCAGGTTATTGCTGAGTAAGTGCCACTTGATAGCATTCTCAATGACACCTTCCATCACTATTCTGACGACTGAGTTGTAGACTGATGGGCAGTAATTGGCCGGCTTGGATTTGTCCTGCTTTTTGTGGACAGGACATAGCTGGGCAATTTTCCACATTGTTGTGTAGATGCCAGTGTTGTAGCTGTACTGGAACAGCTTGGCTAGGTGTGCAGCTAGTTCTGGAACACAGGTCGTCAGTACTACAGCCAGGACATTGTCAGGACCCATAGCCTTTGCAGTATCCATGTGGAGTGAATCGAATTGGTTGAAGATTGGCATCTGTGATGCTGGGAACCTCAGGAGGAGGCTGAGATGGATCATCCACTCAGCGCTTCTTGCTGAAGGTGGATGCAAATGCTTCAGCCTTGTCTTTTGCACTGACGTGCTGGGCTCTACTGTCATTGAGGATGGGGATTTTGTGGAGCCTTCTCCTCCTCCTCCAATTGTTTAATTGTCCACCATTCATGACTGAATGTGGCAAGACTGCAGAGCTTAAATCTGATCTATTAGTTGTGGGATCGCTTAGCCCTGTCTACTGCATGCTGCATCTGCTGTTTGGTGTGCAAGTAGTCCTGAGTTATAGCTTCACCAGGTTGACACCTCATTTTGAGATATGCCTGGTGTTGCCCCTGGCATGCCCTCCTGCACTCTTCATTGAACCGGGGTTGGTTCCCTGGTTTCATGGTAATGGTAGAGTGAGGGATATGCTGTGCTGTGAGATTACAGATTGTGGTTGAATACAATTCTGCTGCTGCTGATGGCCCATAGCACCTTATGGATGCCCAGTTTTGAGTTGCTAGATCAGTTCTGAATCCATCCCATTTAGCATTATGGTAGTGCCATAAAACATGATAGAACATGTCCACAGTGTAAAGACAGGACTTCATCTCCACAAGGACTCTGCAGTGATCACTCTTAACAATACTGTCATGGAGAGATGCATCTGTGACAGATAAATAGATGAAGATGAGGTCAGGTAGGTTTTTCCCTCTTGTTGGTTCTTTCTCCATCTGCCACAGGCCTAGTCTGGCAGACATGTCCTTCAGGGCTCGGCCAGCTCGATCACTAGTGGTGCTATGAGCCACTCTTGATGGTGGACATTGAAGTCCCCCAACCAGAAAAAATTCTGTGCCCTTGCCACCCTCAATGCTTCTTGCAAGCGGTGTTCAACATAGAGCTGTTTCATCAGCTGTGGGAGGGCGGTAGGTGGTAATCAGCAAGAGGTTTTCTTGCCCATGTTTGACCTGATGCCATGAGATTTCATGGGATCCGGAGTCAACGTTGAGGGTCACTCCCTCCCGAATGTATACCACTGTGCCACCACCTCTGGTGGGTCTGTCTTGCCGGTGGGACAGGACATACCCAGGGATGGTGATGGAGGAGTCTGGGACATTGGCTGTAAGGTATGATTTGGTGAGTGTGACTATGGCAGGCTGTTGCTTGACTAGTCTGTGCATCACCTCTCCCAATTTTGGCAGTGAGGACAACTTTGCAGAGTCGACTGGACTGGTTGTGTTTTTTTTATTTCCAGTGCTGAGGTCAATCCGGGGAACAAGATCAATTTTTAAGATCAGCCAGTCATGGTCGCCATTACTGATACTTGCTTTTTATTCCAGATTTACTTCATACTTAATTAATATTTAAATTCCCCAGCTACTGTGGTGGGATTTGAATTTATATCTGCAGACCACTAATCTGAGTCTCTGGATTACTCAGTAACATAACCACTATGCTACCATACCCTCAACGTGGCACTCACTCGGTTCTGCACTGGAGTATGAACCTGGAATGTACCCTCAAGTCCTGGAGTGAAGCTTGACAGCACGACATTCATGACTTATTGCCAAGAGTATAGGAGGAGAGGAAATTGTGGAAAGAAAGATGTTAAACTGCAAAGTGAGGTGTATTATTTTTAAATGTGGGCTGCAGAATCATAGTTAAAAACCACTTTTATTTTTGGAGAAAAAGACTTCATACTTCCAGTGAGTCAACTCCACCTGGCATCTGCCCTCGGTAGCTCTGTGTCTCAAAACACTGCCTCAAGTATTTCCAGGGCGTTTTAATGGCCTGCCTGTTGAGGAGCCAACATGGAACTGTTCACGGTAAAGAACAAATCAAATGTAACATTGCGTTGGTGTAGTTCATGGAAAGGATCTAAAAATAAACTATCTTAAAAAAAAACAACAGTGATATCTCCCTCAGTGGCTCTTTAAGTAAAGGCATCACTGGTTGCGATGCTAAGCCAGTCCGATTCAGAGGGTCAAGGTTTAATAGCCAGTCTGCTTTAAGTTCGCTGGTTTCAGCTGAGGGAGTATAGCTGCTCTTAGTACCCTTGGGCTAAGTAGGGGGAATTCTGTTGGAAAGTGCACATTGTGTGGATGTCAAGAGAAAACTTGGTTCCAATGTTCTCCATAGTCCAATACTGCCTCAGCTCATAGATAAAGATTGACTATTTGGTTGAGGTGTCTATGTTGGCCATTTTTTGCCAAGTTTAAATATAACCAGGAGCAGAATAGGGTAAAACCACAGCTGTGTTCTAATCATTTTCCTGCTGTTGATGAAAATTAAGAACATATGTAATGGTAACAACTGATGTGCACGTTATCAAACACAATGGAAGGTGAAAAGTGATATATTTGGGTAAGAATGTACTGACGTTGCTATTTCCTGCCCATCCCATTTCCTGTGTTGTGATTCTTAGTCACACGTAATTATAAGAAAATTTATTCCATGCAAATTTATCCGATGCAAATATCTTGAAGCTAATTGGCCCAAATACATTTGACCCCCCAACTTTGAAAAAAAAAGTCATTTCAGTTACACAGAAAAACTCCCCGCTAACCACAGGGATCACAAGGTCTGCAACCCATAACTTGCAATCATGTCTTAAAATGATCAAGTCAGGTTTTCTTTTATTCTGGACTTCCCTCTATTGACTGAAAAGCAATTGAACTCTGACTGACTTCAACCTGCACAGTTGCCTCACAAAACAATTGGGAGTTGGAATTCGTCAGCTCTCAGTTTTGGGAGCATATGAAACGATGTAGCTGCGACGTGTGCCCAAACCGGGAAGCCCAAGACCAGCCTGATATTGGGCCTCAGGCCTTATTAATGCTAAATAAGTGAGCTGCTGCCTCATGTTGCACCTCCACAGGCATCTCATCCGTTTTCCTCGCCAGCAAGCATTAAGTCTCAGGATGCCACATTTGGGGATGGGGTAGAGTGGGGCAGAAATGTGGGATGGGGGCCATCAGCGTTCTGTGGAGTTGGGGGGAGCATTCCTACTCCAATTGGCTCCAACTAACATTTACATTTTTTTTTTGCAAGTTACCTGCTCTTTGCAGTCCTTGCTTAGGCCGCCGCAGTCGCTGAAGAATCCTGGGTAGACTAGGCCCAACTCCTGCTTCACTCATTGGACACCATTTCAGGTAGGGGTCCTTGAAGTGGCCCCTCATTAACATATGCAAAGTGCCTAATGCCTGCTTTAGGAGAACACCTCGGAAGCCTCAAAAATGGGCCTGCAAACTTGCAGTGGCCTGAACACACAGGCAGATCGGGGCTGGGCCCTTTAATTGCTAGGTTTGTCATTGTTATGCCCATTCTGCAGACCAATTTTTCCCCTGTTACACCCAATGATCTGTTTGCTTAACAACCATTAGACAGTGGCCTTAAAGGTACAGAACACTACCTGTGCAACAAAATAATACACCACCTGTGCAACAAAACAATACACCATGGATGATACAGTATTACAATCCTGTTCTTATAAAACAAGATGATATATCATCCAATGTATTAAAAAGGTACATCTTTTAAATACATTTTATATTTTAGAAATTTGTGAACTGATTGGAGACCCTGGAATAGCAGAAGCTGATATGACCCGTCCAATGGTAAATTAAGCAAGCACAATAACTTCAGGAAAGAAGGAAGAAATGTGGAAAGAATTATAAAGTGTTTGCCTTTTTTTAGCAATAAATACAATTCCTTTTTGTGGCTGGAAATGCAAGCACAAGCCAAATATCCACTTTACTGATGCATATGGATTTTATCCACCGTATAAATGGATTGTAACTGGGTACTTAGGGAATAAATTATGAATGGGGGTATAATTTAGGCTGACAGCTCAGTGCAGTACTGAAGGAGTGCAGCATTGTCAGAGGTGCCGTCCTTCACATGAGAACTGCCTTTTTTCATAGTTCATGTAGAGGTTGATGGTCCCACGCGACCATTCCAAAAACAAGCAGAGAGTTCTGAGGGTGTACAAGGCAACATTACTCCTTCAACAGGTTAACTGGCCATTGTTTCTGATGCAGAATGATAGTCAAATCTAACTACATATCAACAGTGACTGGATGTCAAGAACAATTGATATTTTAAGAACTTTGAGATATGCTAAGTTTTTTTTTAGCTGTTCGAAAACCAGGTGACAATTTTTAATTCCTGATACTACAAACTCAGTAATTTGCAATCTGTAATAAAAGCAAAATACTGCAAATGCTGGAAATCTGAAATAAAAACAGGAAGTGCTGGAAACACTCAGCAGGTCTGGCAGCATCTGTGGAGAGAGAAACAGAGTTACCGTTTCAGATCTGTGACCTTTCATCAGAGCCGGGGTTTTTAACCCACATTTATAAAGCGCCTTTCACAATCTCAGGATGTCCCAAAGCACTTTACAGCCAATGAAGTATTTTTGAAGTGTAGTTACTGTTGTAATGTAGGAAACACAACAGCCAATTTGCACACAGCAAGCTCCCACAAACGGCAATGTGATAATGACCAAATAATCTGCTCTTTTGCGATGTTGAGTGAGGGATAAGTATTGAGCAATGATTCCCCCTCCTCTCCCTTGAAATAGGGCTGTAAGATCTTTTGTGTGTACCTGAGAGGGAAGATAGGGCCTTGGCTCAATATCTCATATGAGAGCTGGCACCTCTGACAGTACAGCACTAGAGAAGCAGCTTTTTCTCTTAGATCCTGGAGTGGGATATGAACCTACAAACCTTATAAGTCAGAGACAAAAGTCCTACTAACTGAGCCATAGCCAAAACTCACATATCTCTACCCACTGCATCAATGACTTACTGCCTTCAATAGCCCCACGTACCCACCATTGGCTGCCAAGTATGTCCATCCTCTCAGTGCACCACCCTCCCAAACTGATTGGCTAATTCTTGACTGTCAGTTCAACAACCCATATTCAATATAACTGTAACTGCTCAGAGATAATGAAAAAAACAGTATTTTTTTCAACACTCCTGCTATGCTATTTCTCCCAGAGTCGACTGCAGGAGAGTCCTAGATATTTATCTCCAATTCCTGGAAACTTCAGGCCAAACCTGGAGGGTTGGCAACCTGAGCTGATTCCAGTGAGGAGTATTTGTACTGAGGATGAACTCTCCCATTCAGCTGACCAATTACCTATTAGTTAATACCAATTTTTTTGTCTACTGCAGCTGACAGACCCTGCTGTGAACTCTTGACCCCTGTTTTTTATTCCCTTTCCTTACACACCAAAGCCTCTGTTATGTTGGTGAGGTTTGTGACTGGGTCCCACCAGGCACTGAGATGCAGCGAGTCAAACACAGGCCAGGAGGGGGTCAACTATGTTCCGCTCGCATGCTTTACATGAGGTTAACTCTTTCAGCACTGAGCTGCTTCTCAAGTTCTGAATTAGAAAAAGGGATGATACTCATACAATTTCCTAGAAGATTCATAAATGTAGCATTCAATTGTTAACCCACAAACATAAATGAGATAACGACCAGACTTTTTTTTATAGTGACAGTGCTTTAAAGATATATATTGGTCAGGACACTGGGAAAAAATCCTCTTCTTCAAAATGATGCCATGAATCTTTAATTGCCAGCTGAAAGAGCAAACAGGACCTTTGTTGAATGCCTCATCAGCAATATGGCACCTCTGATAGTGCAGCACTCCCTTAGTATTTCACTGGTAACGTTAGCCTAGATTTTGTGCTTAAGTTTCTGGAGCATAGCTTGCACCCTCAACGTTCCTGACTCCAAGGCAAGAGTGCTAACCACTAAGCCACTGCTGAGGAGGTAATGGGGGTTGGGGAGGAGGGGGTGAGGAGTTAGTATGGGTCTAAGTCTCTGATTATTCAGGACTCTAGTTGTGGAGAGAGGAGTGATTTAGTTAAAGCCCACCCACAAAGTTGCTCTCAGCAGTGTGCTTTGGATTACAAGAGGGGCCTTATCTCAGGAATCCCCTCCTTAAACATCTCCACCTCTCTACCTGTCTTTCCTCCATTAAGACTCTCCTTAAAACTCTCATTGCTTTTGGTCATCTGCCTTCTTCTTGCCTATGTGGCTCGGTGTCAAATCTTGCTTTATAATACTCCTGTGAAGCACCCTTGGGATATTTTATTATGTTGAAGGCGCTACATAAATACAAGTTGTTGTCAATCAGTTATCTCTCACTCTTCTTGGCTTCTCCCTGATCTGCACAGGCTCGGCCTTTCCTTCTGCTCAGCCTCTAGATCAACTGTTAAGCAAAATGTTTTTCTTTGAACCAGGCACCAATGGCCCCTTTAATTCTGTATCCTGCTCACTATTGTACCCAAGCAAAAAAGCTCGCCTGCTTCATTACACCTGGACATCATCGTGACCCGCAAGTGAGTCTCTGGGGAAAGAAAGAGTTAAATCATTCGGTTAAACTCCCTTGGCAGAATTGCGGTATGAATATCAGCTCGAAACCTGCCGCTCAGCAAATGTTGTACTTTAATGGGAAAAACAGACAATGTATGAAAAAGGAAATGAACTGGACCTTGAGCTTCCATCCTGTGCTTTGAAGTCTGATTAAATGCAAAATACAGCATTTCCATTTTTCATTTGATCCAAGTTAGCATTAAGTGCACCCAGCATAGGTCACTCAGTGACCCACTTTCTTCCAGTAATTTTAGCCCTGGACTCTATTAAGTAGAGATACTTTTTTTTTGCTTGAAGATGTTTGCTCACAATTAGCTTCCTTGTATTTTATTTTCACAGGAGGGAAAGGTTTGTCCCCTCCAGAACAGGCTGATTGATGCTGGGATACAGTTCTGCTGGGTGTCTGTCCTACAGTCCATCGCAAGTGGACATTTTTTTGTCGGAGAGATATCGTGAGAGCTGGCAGGCCATTTGACCATCAGAAACACCACTGTCCATGGACATCTGGAGCAGACTTTTCTCTTCATTGGCTGGACCTAACAACAGCAAAATCTTGCATCTATATAGCGCCTTTAATGTCGTAGAAATTCCCCGAAGCTTGGACAAAGAAGTAGGTTTTAAGGAATATCTTAAAGGAGGACAGGTTTAGGATGGGAATTACGGAGCTTAGGACCTAGGCAGCTGAAGGCACAGCCGCCAATGCTGGAGCGAAGAATGTCGGGGATGCACAAGGGCCACAACTGGAAAACTGTAGAGCACAAAGGTGAAGAATGAATGGAACTTATTATGAGTTAGGATACGGGCAGCAGAGTTTGGGATGAGCTCAAGTTTACAGAGGGTGCAAGATGGAAAATAACAATTGGTGGGGTGAAGATACTTACTAACAAGTCGAGAATCGTGTGCAACTTGTGCGCTAATTTGCAGTAACTGTTTCTTTACCACCAAGTTCTAACAAGAAAACTTGCTTCTTATTCTATAATCCCAAAACAATCCAGTGGAGTTGGCAATCAAAGGGTCAATATAAAACAGCATGGCTCTGTGGTATCATTAAGCAGCATTGATTAAGCTTTACTGATGGCTCCGTCATTAAGCACGCCGCCCAGTATAGAACGGAACCATACAGACCAGTCCTGTCCTGGGTTTCAATCCCACTTTGTGTTGAGTGAGCTGATCTTAGCCTGGCCACCGCAACTAACCTAAGATCCACTCCCCGAGAAGGGAAATTAGCCTGACCTCGAACCCCCGGCCCGCTGCAAACTGCCACTTGCGATGCTGGGTGAGGATAGGATCAGGCTCTGCAGCGAAGACTTACATGGCCAAATAGTCAGCTGATACTTGCTGCCTAAGCGATACATGGCAAGGAAACAAAAGAGAAACCAACATGGATGTGCTTATTTTTCCGTAGCCACAGCATGCATTATAGGCTGGCATCATAGGAGAAATCTGAGGGGTGACCTGATAGAGGATCTTTAAGATACTGAAGCGTAGATGTAGAGAAGATGTTTCCACTGTTGGGAAGTCCAAGAATAGGGGTCATAAAGATAGTCACTAATAAATCCAATAGGGAATTCAGGACAAACTCCTTTACCTAGAGGGTGGTTAGAATGTGGAATTTGCTACCACCAGGAGGCAAATAGCAAAGATACATTTAAGGGGAAGCTAGATAAATACATGTGGAAGAAGGAATAAAGAGTTATGCTGACAGCATTAGTTGAATAGTTGTCCTCACTGACGCACATTTGCTCCTGGTCCAGCAACGCCTCGATTTTAAAATTCATATCCTTATTTTCAAGTCCCTTCATGACCGCACTCTTCCCTATCTCTGTAATCTCCTCCAACCCAACAACCCTCTGAGATATCTGCACTCATCTAATTCTGGCCTCTTGAGCATCCCTGATTTTAATTGCTCCACCATTGGTGACCGTGCTGTCAGCTGCCTGGGCCCTAAGCTCTGGAATCCCCTCCCCAAGACTCTCCAGCTCTCTACCTGTCTTTCTTTCTTTAAGACGATCCTTAAAGCCTACCTCTTTGATCAAACTTTTGGTCATCTGCCCTAATATCGCCTTATGTGACTTGGTGTCAAATCTTGCTTTATGATGCTCCTGTGAAGTGCCTTGGGATGTTTTATTATGTTAAAGGCGCTAGATAAATTCAATTTTGTCGTTATTATTGAATAAGTGTGGGAGGAGGCTCATGTGGAGCATAAACACCAGCATAGACTAGTTGGGCCGAATGGCCTGTGTTATAAATTCTATGTAATTCTATAATCATTTCAGAGAATATCTCTGATTAGCAAACTCAAAGCAAAACATATCAACAAATAAGACTGCTGCTGAGGTTGAAGCAGTTGAATTTGGAAATGAAATGGAAATTCTGTCACTGGAGGGCCACGTACTCCTTAACAATGAGGGAGAAGAAGTGACCCCAGCTTCACCCCTGTGTTATTGTCTACAAACATAATGAGTTATAACCATGAAAATAGGCTTGCAGGAACTCCAACGAGTCTGTGAATGATTTGTAACACATCAGGTATTCTCCTCATTTCGTCTCTGCGACATTCTTTCTGCCGGGTTTTTCACTTCAGCTCATTAAAGTCTGTGAAAATCAACCCTTCGCCATCACTTATACCCTGATAACATGAAAAGGTCGTGACCCCACGCCCTACGTGAGCCAAGTTTATGCCATAAATTGTTACGTTTTTGAGGTGCATTGTGCCAAGGTGTGAGCAGCCCAAGAGTTTGGTCGGAAATAATTGTTAACTAGTTACGACTGATTTGGACAAAAACCATGTTTAAATCAGGCCATCCCATTCTACTCCAATGAGCACAATATCAATCCTTAGTTCTCTAGTTGATTGAAAGTTGGCTGCAATGTGTGAAATGTATTGTCGCATTGCCAATGGGTTAATCTTCACAGCATCAACTGCTTCTTTGGCCGTCTGTTCTGCATGTCCATTGCTCAGGCTCACACAGAAACACACAGTGCAGTAGGAGTCCATTTGGACCATCATGCCAGTTGTCACGACCAAGGTATCTTATTCATGTCCCCCGCATTCACAGCAGATTTTGTACTTTGCCTTACAGCTGCAGTCAGAACTATAGCCTGATCTGTTGAACTCTCGGTCAGGGCTCTTATCTCTACCTTGGTTTTGTGTACCCCAACAATTCCCATGGGTTTACCCTGCAACCTCCAGCATTCTGCACGAAGGTTTCCCACCTTGTGACAATGTTAACACTTAGGCTTGCGGACCTCATTTCCACCCTCAGCATCTTCCTTTCTAAGGAGGAGATCCTGGGGCGTTCCCAGCTGTCCCTTCTTGTTCCCGGCTACTTGCCTTCGTTTCACCCTCCCACCTTCTATCCTTCTCGGGTTTGTGGGGTGACGGACAAAGGGTTTGGGCTTGTAAACAAGCTCATAATCATCAGTGATTTCTGCTGCCTGTCTGGCTGTTGAAACTTTCTGGTTCTCTACATGGGTTCTTACTAACAGAGGGAGTGAATTTTTAAATTCTTCCAGAAGAATTAGTTCCCTAATGTTCTCTTATGAGGCCTTTACCTTTAGTGCCCGCATCTAACGATCAAAATTAATTTGCTTTACCCTCTCAAATTCTATATGAGTCTGCCCAGCCAATCTCCGGAAGTTCCGAAATTTCTGCCTGTGCACTTCAGGGGCCAACTCATAAGCAGCGAGAATAGCCTTTTTTGCCATCTCATAATCTGCAGAAAACTCCTTAGAAAACATGGCATAAACTTCATGAGCTCTGCCCATCGAGCTGCTTTGCATAAGCAGTGTCAAACCTTCCTGCGGCCAATTCATCTGCCTGGCTATCTTTTCAAAAGAAATGAAAAATGCCTCTATGTCCCTTTCCTCAAACTTCGGGAGGGCTTGTACAAATTTAAACAGCTCCCCGCTGGGTCCTGGGCTGGAGTCAGATCTTTCCTCACCAGAACTTTCACTGGAGTCAAGACCACCCCTTTGTCTTAATTCCATCTTTTTAAATTCAAATTTCCTTCCTTCTCTTTCTCTTTGAAATTGTAGTTCAAGTTTTTCATCTCTTTTTCCTGTTCAAGCTCAAGCTGCTTCATCTGTAACTGAATTTTAACTAATTCAACTGCACCACCATCTGGTTTGCCTTTCTCTTCCAGTTTCAAATGGCGTGGTATTAGTGCAATGATGTCTGCATTCTTAGCTCATGGTTTTAACTATAACACCAACATTTCTGCCAAATCCTTTAGACTAACCTTGGTTAAGTTTTTCAAATCACTCAGAGATACATCCTCCTTCCCCAGAAAAGTTGTAGCTACTGACACAGACATTCCAGTAGTGTAAACTTTGCTCTACTGCACAAGAAACCTTTTTTTTTACTTTTCCTCTTTTCAGTTATTATACCCAACTTACAATTGCACATCATCGGCGTTGGGTTATCCCGGACGAGCCCCCAATTATACATTACGACCGAGGTGGGAGGAGTGCACTGTCCTTTCTAGTTCCACTTCTCCACAGGTCACAACATTTTAAAAAAAATATTTACCCCATTACCAATGCAGTCAATCATATACTCTACCCTTTATCCCAGAATAGAATATACCAACCAGGTTTCTTTAATAAACAACAAAATTATCAGTTTATTATAAAACAAGACTTAACCAGTAACAAAGCAAAGCATTAGCACACAGATTGTAATATGAAAGTTCCCCTTTTTAAATTCCCCACACACAAATTTACACATACACTGAAAAAAATACAGAAATTCTCTCTGCAGAGGTCTGTTACAAAAAAAAAGACAAAAAAGAATACTTTGGCCAAATATTTGCTAATTCTTGAAGAAAAAAAGAGATGTGGAAAGATGTCAGTTGTCCCCTTTTGTTCTGGCATCCTAACTATGTGTAGATGGCTGTCACTGGGATCTTTCTAGAGCAGTTCTTTTCAGGCAACATTGAGGATCAGTTTGGCAGGCTTTCCAGGAGAAATGCAGCATCAGGAGTTTCTGGCAGACTTTTCAGGAGGAATGCAGCACCACTTTATTTTGTACACTTGATTCTCAGGAAGTTCTCAAAGAGATGGAAGAGGGTGAGCTGATGGTGGCTGCTCTCTTGGCTGGTTTTTTCCAACTCGCTTCAAAACAGTTCACACCCCAACACACTGCCCAAAGTGAAACCAAAAACAATATCTCAAGAGTCAAGCCTCCTGACCTCTATAAATTTTGACCTGTCACTTCTCTGTAAACATCTTCCCTAGGTCATCAAGGTTTCTGTTGTTTATTGCTTAAAGCACATGACTTCCATCAAGGCTGTTTTTAAACATCTCAGTGTCCTTTTAATGAACTGTCAACAATGAAGCAAAGTCCAACTTCTATTAAATCTTCAGCCTTCCAATGAATCCATCTTCACAATTTAATAATAAGTCCTCAAAAACATATACTTAATCAAAAATATAGAAGCACTTTCATAACACTGTGCCATCTCTTTAAAAGAGCTATCCAATTAATCCCACTGCCCCTGCGCTTTCCCCACAGCTATGCAAATTTGTTTCCTTTCAAATATTTATCCAATTCCCTTTTGCAAGTTCCTGTTGAATCAGCTTCCATCACCCTTTCAAGCAGTACATTCCGAATCGTAAGAGCTTGCTCTGCAAAAGAAATTCTTCTCAAACATGCTCCCTTCCCCCAGGTTCTTTTGTCAATCATATGTCATATGCTAATCACACTTACGATTCCCACTTATACTTAAGATTGTTAATTTTGAATCTTGTATCCAATACTTCACTCAGAATTCCAGTCACATCTACATTGCTCAGCATTTTAAAGTCCTACATTGTACTGCCTGCTTACTATCTCCCAAGAGTTTGGCCTTACAAGCTTGCGGGTTCAATTTACACTTCAACATTTAAGAACAAACACCATATTGCCACTACAGACTAATTGTTTATTTCATTGCTGTTTGTGGGATGTTCCTGTGTATAAAATAGCTGCTGTGCATATGCCTACTCTTCTCAACTGGAGTATTGTGCCCAATTCTGGGAAGGATTTGCATGCATTCATGAGGATGCAGAAAAGGTTTGTGAGAATGGTTCCAGGGATGAGAGATTTCAGTTATGTGGATAGATTGAAGAAGCTGAGGCTCTTCTCCTTGCACAGAAGATGGAGAGGAGATTTGTTGGAGGTGTTCAAAATTATGAGGGGTCTGGACAGAGTAGGTAGGAAGAGACGGTTCCTATTGGCAGGAGGGTCGAGAACCAGAGGGCACCGATTTAAGGTGAATGGCAAAATAGCTGAAGGTGTCATGAGGAAAATCTTTTTTACACAGTGAGTAGTTAAGATCTGGAATGCACTGCTTGAGAGTGTGGTGGAGGAAGATTCACTTGTAGCTTTCAAAAGGATATTGGATAATTATCTGAAGAGAACAAATTTGCTGGGCTATGGGGAACTAGCTGATTTGCTCTTGCAGAGAGCTGGTATGCATATGACGGACCGAATGACCTCCTTCTGTGCTGTAGCCATTCTATGATTCTATGATACTCTTCAAGGGAATTCACTTTGAAGTGCTTTAGGACATTTTTGACAGGTGTGATGAGGTGTAATATAACTGCAAATCTTTTGCTTCTTCTCACAATGACGTAGAACCCAAGATCCTGGAGTTATATTCCTAACTACCTTGCCTCAATAGCCCTTCTTCCTGTGTGGGCTTGATCAGTAATATTCAGTGGGCTATTTGACCATAAGAACTTCACAGCTGAGTCTGATCCTGTCCTAACCAACATTCACACAGCAGTTTGCAGCAGGTGGCCATTGACCAGAAGCAGGAGCCCTGCCTGATTCAAATCCTCTTCCCTAGGCTAGGGAGTGGTGAGCTAATTACACTTTAGATCAGTTAACTAGGCCCAGCCCAGAGACAGAACCTGAAAAATTTCCTGAAGGTTTTGTGTGAGTATTCACTGAGAAAAAGAAAAAATAAAGAACTTGGATTTAAGTAGTACTTTTCGTGGCCTCAGGACATCCCAAAGTGATTTACAGCCAATGAAGCACTTTTGAAATGTAGTCACTGTTGTGGCATAAGAAATGCAATAGCCAATTTTCACACAGCAAGCTCCCACAAACAGCATTGTGATGATGAGCAGATAATCTGTTTTATTTTTGTGATGCTGACCGAGGGATAAATATTGGCCAGGAAACTGGGAAAATCTCGCCTGCTCTTCTTTGAAATAGTTTCACGAGATCCTTTAGACCCACTTGAAAGGGGAGATGGGAGCCTCGGTTTAACGTCTCATCTGAAAGACAGCACGTCTGACAGTGCAGCACTCCCTCAGACCTACACTGGGAGTGTCGGCCTGGATTATGGGCTCAAGTTACTGAACTTTGAGGAAGATTTAAAAAACCCCGTGTAAAAAAATCTCTTTTGTTTATATATATTATAATTAAATGCAATCATTAGATTTTGCTTATATTATACAAACACAAATGAATGTTTACTCTCAGTGTGATGCTTCACAGAATGGCGCCAGTTCACAAATACAGCAGGAAGATTTCCCCTACACTAGGTATAGCTGAAATAGAAAAATACTTATTTCCAAATGCATGCATGCCTGGTGCACAGAGGAAATATCTTCTGTTCTCAACTAAGAACCTTCCAGCCAACATTGAAGCTAGAACTTGGGATGATCTGCAAAAAAATTCCATCATATCCATCTATGCATGGAAATATATGTGTCTGTATACTGTAAATTAAGAATAGGTATATCAGGAATAAAAGAATGACTAGAGTTAGATTAGGGCCAATCAAGGATAGTAGTGGGAAGTTGTGTGTGGAATCAGAGGAGATAGGGGAAGTGTTAAATGAATATTTTGCGTCAGTATTTACAGTAGAGAAAGAAAATGTTGTTGAGAATACTGAGATTCAGGCTACTAGGCTAGATGGGATTGAGGTTCACAAGGAGGAGGTGTTAGCAATTTTGGAAAGTGTGAAAATAGATAAGTCCCCTGGGCCAGATGGGATTTATCCTAGGATTCTCTGGGAAGCTAGGGAGGAGATTGCAGAGCCTTTGTCCTTGATCTTTATGTCGTCATTGTCGACAGGAATAGTGCCGGAAGACTGGAGGATAGCAAATGTTGTCCCCTTGTTCAAGAAGGGGAGTAGAGACAGCCCTGGTAATTATAGACCTGTGAGCCTTACTTCGGTTGTGGGTAAAATGTTGGAAAAGGTTATAAGAGACAGGATTTATAATCATCTTGAAAAGAATAAGTTCATTAGCGATAGTCAGCACGGTTTTGTGAAGGGTAGGTCGTGCCTCACAAACCTTATTGAGTTTTTCGAGAAGGTGACCAAACAGGTGGATGAGGGTAAAGCAGTGGATGTGGTGTATATGGATTTCAGTAAGGCGTTTGATAAGGTTCCCCATGGTAGGCTATTGCAGAAAATACGGAAGTATGGGGTTGAAGGTGATTTAGAGCTTTGGATCAGAAATTGGCTAGCTGAAAGAAGACAGAGGGTGGTGGTTGATGGCAAATGTTCATCCTGGAGTTTAGTTACTAGTGGTGTACCGCAAGGATCTGTTTTGGGGCCACTGCTGTTTGTCATTTTTTATAAATGACCTGGAAGAGGGTGTAGAAGGGTGGGTTAGTAAATTTGCAGATGACACTAAGGTCGGTGGAATTGTGGATAGTCCCGAAGGATGTTGTAGGGTACAGAGGGACATAGATAGGCTGCAGAGCTGGGCTGAGAGATGGCAAATGGAGTTTAATGCGGAAAAGTGTGAGGTGATTCACTTTGGAAGGAGTAACAGGAATGCAGAGTACTGGGCTAATGGGAAGATTCTTGGTAGTGTAGATGAACAGAGAGATCTTGGTGTCCAGGTGCATAAATCCCTGAAGGTTGCTACCCAGGTTAATAGGGCTGTTAAGAAGGCATATGGTGTGTTAGCTTTTATTAGTAGGGGGATCGTGTTTCGGAGCCACGAGGTCATGCTGCAGCTGTACAAAACTCTGGTGAGACCGCACCTGGAGTATTGCGTGCAGTTCTGGTCACCGCATTATAGGAAGGATGTGGAAGCTATGGAAAGGGTGCAGAGGAGATTTACTAGGATGTTGCCTGGTATGGAGGGAAGGTCTTACGAGGAAAGGCTGAGGGACTTGAGGTTGTTTTCGTTGGAGAGAAGGAGGAGGAGAGGTGACTTAATAGAGGCATATAAGATAATCAGAGGGTTAGATAGGGTGGATAGTGAGCGTCTTTTTCCTCGGATGGTGATGGCAAACACGAAGGGACATAGCTTCAAGTTGAGGGGTGATAGATATAGGACAGATGTCAGAGGTAGTTTCTTTACTCAGAGAGTAGTAAGGGCGTGGAATGCCCTGCCTGCAGCAGTAGTAGATTCGCCAACTTTAAGGGCATTTAAGTGGTCATTGAATAGACATATGGATGAAAATGGAATAGTGTAAGTCAGATGGTTTCACAGGTCGGCGCAACATCGAGGGCCGAAGGGCCTGTACTGCGCTGTAATGTTCTAATTCTAAAGAAGGAACTTGTAATTATCATCTCACAGAAATGTCCAAAAGTACGTTACATGGAATGAATTACACTTTTGATTGCTATTGCTATTTAGTTAAAATACAGCAGCCATCTTGTGCACAGCAAGGTCCCACTAAACTACAACAGAACGAAAGGACTTACCACATCTCCAAAGACTTCACAACTCAAATATTTAATTTTTGAAATTTTTTCACACAGCAAAGTTCCAGAAAAAACAATAAGATAAATAATTGCCTTTTGTTGAGGGCGGAATCTGGTCAGGAAAAAAAACATGCTCTTCTTCAAATAAATGCCTTGTGACCTTTGGGACTCCGTTTAGTGACTCGTCCTCCAGTAATCCAGCACTTCCTCACTACTGCACTGGGGCGGCTGTCCACATTATGTGCTCAAATCCAATCAAACTGTCTTGCAGATTAATTAGCCATGGCTCAGTGGGTAGTCACTCTCTCCTCTAAGTCAGAAGGTGATAGGTTCAAGTCCCATTCTAGAGACTTGAACACAAAATTTTAAGCTGACAGTCCAGTGCGGTACTGAGGGAGCCCTACACTACCAGAGGTACTGCTTTTCACATGAGACATTAAAATGAGGCCCAGTCTGCCCTCTCATGTAAATGTAAAAGATCCCAAACTGCTATTTTGAAGAAGAGCAGGGGAGTTCTTCCCTGAGTCCTGACTAATATTTATCCCTTAATCAACTTCACTAAAAAAAAAACAGATTATCTGGTCATTATCACATTGGTGCTCGTGGGATCTTGCTGTGCACACAATTGCCTGCTGCATTTCCTACATTACAACAATTATTACACTTCAAAAAGTACTTCATTGCCTGTTAAGTGCTTTGGGACATCTTGAGACTATGAAAGATGATATGTAAGTCTTTTAGAGGTTTTTTTTATTCATTCATGGGATGTGGGCATCACTGGCCAGGCCAGCATTTATTGCCCATCCCTAATTGCCCTTGAGATGGTGATGGTGAGCTGCCTTCTTGAACCGCTGCAGTCCATTTGGGGTAGGTACACCCACAGTGCTGTTAGGAAGGGAGTTCCAGCAGTTTGACCCAGCGATAGTGAAGGAACGGTGATATAGTTCCAAGTCAGGATGGTGTGTGACTTGGAAGGGAACTTGCAGGTGGTGGTGTTCCCATGTATTTGCTACCCTTGTCCTTCTAGTTGGTAATGGTCGCGGGTTTGGAAGGTGCTGTTGAAGGAGCCTTGGTGCATTGCTGCAGTGCATCTTGTAGATGGAACACAATGCTGTCACTGTGCATCTGTGGTGGAGGGAGTGAATGTTTGTAGATGGGCTGCCAATCAAGTGGGCTGCTTTGTCCTGGATGGTGTCGAGCTTCTTGAGTGTTGTTGGAGCTGCACTCATCCAGGCAAGTGGAGAGTATTCCATCACACTCCTGACTTGTGCCTTGTAGATGGTGGACAGGCTTTGGGGAGTCAGGAGGTGAGTTACTCGCCGCAGGATTCCTAGCCTCTGACCTGCTTTTGTAGCCACGGTATTTATATGGCTACTCCAGTTCAGTATCTGGTCAGTGGTAGCCCCTAGGATGTTGATAGTGGGGGATTCAGCGATGGTAATGCCATTTAATGTCAAGGGGAGATGGTTAGATTCTCTCTTGTTGGAGATGGTCATTGCCTGGCACTTTGGCACGAATATTACTTGCCACTTATCAGCCCAAACCTGGATATTGTCCAGGTCTTGCTGCATTTCTACATGGACTGCTTCAGTATCTGAGGAATCACGAATGGTGCTGAACATTGTGCAATCATCAGCGAACATCCCCACTTCTGACTTTATGATTGAGGGAAGGTCATTGATGAAGCAGCTGAAGATGGTTGGGCCTAGGACACTACCCTGAGGAACTCTTGCAGTGATGTCCTGGAGCTCATATGATTGACCTCCAACAACCACAACCATCTTCCTTTGCGCTAGGTATGACTCCAGCCAGCAGAGAGTTTTTCCACTGATTCCCATTGAACTCAGTTTTGCTAGGGCTCCTTGATGCCATACTCGGTCAAATGCTGCCTTGATGTCAAGGGCAGTCACTCTCACATCACCTCTTGAATTCAGCTCTTTTGTCCATGTTTGAACTATGTAATGAGGTCAGGAGCTGAGTGGCCCTGGCGGAACCCAAACTGAGCGTCACTAAGCATGTTATTGCTAAGCAAGTGCCGCTTGATGGCACTGTTGATGACACCTTCCATCACTTTACTGACGATTCAGAGTAGGCTGATGGGGCGGTAATTGGCCGGGTTGGACTTGTCCTGCTTTTTGTGTACAGGACATACCTGGGCAATTTTCTACATTGCCGGGTAGATGCCAGTGTTGTAGCTGTACTGGAACAGCTTGGCTCGGGGCGCGGCAAGTTCTGGAGCACAGGTCTTCAGTACTATTGCCGGAATATTGTCAGGGCCCATTGTCTTTGCAGTATCCAGTGCCTTCAGTCGTTTCTTGATATCACATGGAGTGAATCGAATTGGCTGAGGTCTGGCGTCTGTAATGCTGGGGACTTCAGGAGGAGGCCTTTATCAAGCTTTAGTACTGGATTTTATAGATGGTTCATTTTGACCAGCGAGTGCCCCAAATGTCTGAGTGGTGCCCAGAGTTATCCTGAGCCATGCTTGGCCAGACTCAATCCCTGGCTTGTATTTTCAGGTGAGGTGCGACAATGTTCCCGGGCAAGCCAGGCAAAATGTCTGCCAGGATCTTGTACCATCCATAACCTTCCCGGACTCTATCCAGTGCGGTCAGACATGCTTTTCTACACAAGCATTATAGAAATATGAGTTGTTTTTGATGATGAAGTAGGTGAGCCATAGTACATGATCAAAGAAGCTCAACTGTGATGCCCACCTAGTTGAACAGCCAGCTAACACTCTTGGTCTAGGGTCCCACATGAAGAATAGCCTCTTGGATGTAGTACTGGGATAGGGGGAGGGAGGGGACAGCAACAAGGGAAGAAAATTGGAGGGGGGAAACATGCATTGTTTTAATTTATAAAATTATTTGGACAAATAAAATATAGCAAGTTATTTGATGAACCTTTGATCACATAAAGAAAACCCTAGCAAATCGGCCAGAATTCATGTTTTATTCACTGATCATCCAGCTCAAAGGTCTCTAGAAATCGAGAGCGTTACAGAGTCATCTCCCATTAGCTTTTGAACACTCACTGAACTGTAAACCCTCATTGCCGTGAAAAAAAAGGGGATCACAGAGTGAATAATAATTCTCCACAGCCATCTGGTATTAACCCAAACACCATTGCTGTCATAGGCTTTGGAAGGACGAGGCTGGGAGGTGGCAGGGGGGAACTGTGGTGTTAATTGGCACACTGTGGATCTGAGCCTTTTCCTTTGTGCTGACTTTTTTTTTTGTTGAAGAAGCTGGCTGTTGTTCTGAGAGTTTGCTGGGACTTGCTGGGCAAGTCTTCACGGGTCAGGGATTATTCTTTGTTAATTGGGTTTCCTTTGCGGCCCAATTCGCCCCCACCCCCCTCAGCCTCACTCTAGCCTGTCACAGCTACCCTGGGGAGAGGCCGTGGAAAGTAGAGGCCCATTCCAGTGTATTGTACAAAGATGTGAAGGCCCTCCTACCCTTCCCCACCACCCCCCCCCCCCCCCCCACTTAAAAAAGAAAGACAACAGCGGTTTTGTTTGGTGCTGTTTTCATGTGGAGGAATAAAGAATTGTCCTTTCACACTGCCAACAGTGCAGGAATGGCCTTCCACACCGAGGGGCTTGGATCTGGAGTAAACCTGAGACTTTTAAGAAATGTTTGCTGTATTTACACCGCATGAGCATAGAGATATCAAAAAAATTTTAAAACACACCCTCTGAACTTCCTAATCCTTCTGCTTGCGGCGGATTCCAAAACTAGGGCATCACAAATATAAGATAGTCACTAATAAATCCCATAAGGAATTCAGGAGAAACTTCTTTAATCAGAGAGTGGTTAGAATATGGAACTTGCTACCACATTGAGGCAACTAGTGTTATTTTCCAGAAAGCCAGTTGGTGAAGGATGTAACTGGAGCCAATTTTTACACACTTTTATAAGCAGTTATTTATACAGTTAGAGATTACCATCAAGCAGCTCCAATCCAGAAAACACAGTTGAAGTCAGTGTCTATTTATAGGAATAAAAGTGAGTTCCCAGTTAAAGGCCACCACCTGCTATACAATTAAACGCAATTATTATACAATTAACAATGAGCATAGATACATTTAACAGGAAGAAGAACTTGCATTTATGTAGTGCCTTTCACGACCACCAGATGTCCCAAAGTACATTACAGCCAATGAAGTCGTTTTTTGGAGTGCAGTCATGTTGTAATGTAGGAAATGTGGCAACCAATTGGCGCACAGCAAGCTCCCACAAACAGCAATGTGATAATGACCACATAATCTGTTTTTGTGATGTTGATTGAGGGATAAATATTGGACATGACACCAGGGTAAAGCAAGATGAAGACAAGAGGGAGAAAGGAGTAGAAGATTATACTTATGCGGTTAGATGAAGTCAGGTGGGAGAAGGTTCAATGCGAAGCATAATCACCAGCATAGATAAGTTGGGCCAATTGGCCTGTTTCTGGCCTGTATATTCTATGTAGTCAGTGTAATAAATCAGATTAGGCTTGAGCAATACGGAGAAAGATAAAGAATTGCCGTGTCAATTGAACATTAACAGCTGCTTTTACGTTGGGTTTCGTGGGGTTCTAGCGGCTGGGAATTACAATCAAAATAAATGTATCTTTTTGATGACTGTTCTTAGCAAATTTATATCAGCTGCAGAGACCCCTTTGGCAGGAGCTAGTGACATGAACATCCCAACGAAACACAACAACAAGTTTTATATCATGCTTTTAATGCAGTAAAACACTTCAAGGCATTTCACAGGAGTGTTGGCGGACAAAATGTGACACCAGGTTATTTAACAAGATATTAGGACAGGTGCTTGGTTAGGTCACAGAGGTAGGTTTTCAGGAACATCTTAAAGGAGGAAAGAGAGCAGAGAGGTGGAGAGATTTAGGGCCAACAATTGTATTGCGTTTTACTTCCAGACTTGACTATTCCAATGTACCTCCTGCCAACCTCCCATTTCCCATCCTCCATAAACTCTGCACCAATCCCATTTACACATCACCCTTCTACTCACTGACCGACATTGACACCTGGTCCAGCAACACTTCAGTTTTAAAATTCCCACATTTGTTTTCAAATCCTTCCAAGATCACGGCCCTCGCTATCCTCCTCAAGATCTCTGTCCTCCTCCAATTCTGGCCTCTTGAGCATCTCCGATTTTCATTGCTCTGCCATTGGTGGCCGTGCCCTCAGCTGTCTTAGCCCTAAGCTCTGGAATTCCCTCCCTAAACCTCTTCTCTCAATCTCTCCTCCTTTAAGATGCTCCTTAAAACCTTCCTCCTTCACTAAGCTTTTGATCATCTGTCCTCATATCGCCTTCTGTGGCTGAGTTTATTTGATAACGCTTCTATGAAGTGCTTTGGGATGTTTTACTAGGTTAAAAGCGCTACATAAATGAAAGCTGTTGTTGATGTTGATGGTACCTTTAGAGCATTACCCAGTACCAGTCAGCAACTTTGAGAGAGGGATGCAAGAAAGGGAATTGAAGAGTGAAAAAAAATTACACAATTACTGTTTCCAAGACTTTTCTGAGACTCTTTCACAGAATATCTCTCCTGGTGCCAGGTTCACTGAGGCCTTGGTATTTGGTGAGTTTACCCCAGACTCACAGCCAACTGCTGAATGTCGAGTTTGAGTGACAATATTGACTGTCAGGTTATTTGAGAACCTTTGATGTATGTAGGTCGGGTGCAGGGGGAGGCAAGGGCAGAAGGGGCAAGTCAGTTTTATTACCTCCTTCGCAGTCTGAGAATCATAGGTTACATTTGTGCTGGGATTAAGCAGAGACCACATCGAGCAGCCAATGCCTCTTATATACGACCGAGGTAGAGTCATCAATCTACTGTAGTTGTTTGAGCTGGGACAAGTTCTTGCGATAGGTTTTCAATTTCACAAACCTTCCTGTTAAATGTAACAGTGAAACTTCAAAATCAGCTCCAGTGTACTTATAGCATTTGTTGATTCAATAATGTATGTTAACTGCCAAAATCTGCCGCAATTAAAGAGAAAACAACTGTCTGGATTAGTTTTCAGTATTGAAATAAGGGTCAACAAAAAGAAAGTACCTCATAAATTAGCTCCATTAGCCACAAAACCGATACAAACTACGAGGCCAAGAAATGATGTTGATAACAGAGATAAAACCTATGCATGCTAGGATGGCAATTTTCCATCTACTACTTTGACAGGAGAAAAGTAACAGAAAAAAAAACTTGCATTTATATAGCCTCTTTCATGACCTCATGACCTCCATTTGAACTGCACCGGTGTGAAACCTTCCCCGAGGTGGGCTTCTGCTTAGAGTAACAACAGGCTTGAAATGCTAACTGATGCTATATAGCACTTAACGTGCCTACATAACATTCCTCTTCTTGCTATTTTAACTGTGCTGCTCCTTTGAATGGGTTATCATGCTCAGTAGGTAGAACTCTCACCTCAGAATCGGAAGGTTATGGCTTTGAGTCACACTCCAGAAACTCAAGCACAAAATCTAGGCTGACTCTTCAGTGCACTACTGAGGGAGTGCTACACCGTCAGTGCTGCCATCTGTTTGATGAGAGGTTAAACTGAGGCCCCGTTTTCCCTCTCGTAGTAAAATATCCCACAGCACTATTTTGAAGAAGAGCACTAGAGTTCTCAGTTTCCTGCCCAACATTTATCCCTCACTGAAACAGATTATCTGACCATTATCTTATGGCTATTTGTGGGATCTTGCTGTGTGCAAATTGGCTGCCGCGTTTCCTACATTACAACAGTGACCGCACTTCAAAAAGTATTTCACTGGCTGTACAGCACTTTGGAGACAAATGTTTGCCGGCACAGAAAGGCACAAGGGAAGATGGACTAGAATGTTCCATGCATTCCTATTTCCGAGTTTTAAAATCTAGTTAAATACAGGTTCAATGTGTGCGTGCCTCCACATTATTTTTTTTAAACCAGATGGGAATGCTTAATAGGCATAAAATTATGGCGATCATTAAGCACTGCCCATTCATCTGAATGTCAAGAGCAAATTACACTGCCAGGTGTCAGAATAAATGCGTCTGACAGCCCCTGATAGTTTCATAAGAATTGCCTCCAATACACAACATGAAGACATAATGCCGGTCTGCTAGCGCAACTCCACTTTCCTGCCCTATCCCCACAACCACTGGTTTTGGACTCCCCCACAAATGAAAGCTTGGTGGGCAACTTCACCACTCTGTGAGAGCAGAGAAACACATGGTCCAAGGAAAGAAACGCTTGCATTTATATAACTACTTTCACAACCACCGGACATCTCAAAGCACTTTACAGCCAATGAAGTACGTTTTGAAGTGTAGTCATTGTTGTAATGCAGGAAACACAGCAGCCAATTTGTGCACAGCAAGCTCCCACAAACTGCCATGTGATAATGACCAGATAGTCTGTTTTTCTGATGTTGATTGAGGGATAAATATTGGCCAGGACACTGGGGAGAACTCCCCTGCTCTTCTTCAAAACAGATCCATGGATCTTTTGTATCCACCACAGCAGTCCTTGTTTTAGCATCTTATCCAAAAGACAGCACGTCTAATAGCGTAGCACTCCCTCTGTACTACACTGGCATGCCAGCCTTGATTTTTGTGCTCAAGCCTTGAAGCGGGACTTGAACCCAGAGGCAAGAGTCCTAACAGCTCAGCCACAGCTGACAGCACCAGGCTTGACTGTCTCACCCATACTGGGTTAGTTGATCTCCACCAGGATAGTGCGAGAGGACTAACAAGGCAAGGGAATATACAATGGATGGTAAGACCTTAGGGAGTACAGAGGGTCAGAGGGACCTTGGTGTACTTGTTCATAGATCACTGAAGGCAGGAGCACAGGTAGATAAGGTGGTTAGGAAGGCATATGGGATACTTGTCTTTATTAGCCGAGGCATAGAATATAAGAGCAGGGAGGTTATGATGGAGCTGTATAAAACTCTAGTTAGGCCACAGCAGGAGTACTGTGAACAGTTCTGGTCGCCACACTGTAGGAAGGATGTGATTGCTCTGGAGAGGATGCAGAGGAGATTCACCAGGATGTTGCCTGGGCTGGAGCATTTCAGCTATGAAGAGAGACTGGAAAGGCTAGGGTTGTTTTCCTTGGAGCAGAGAAGGCTGAGGGGGGACATGATTGAGGTATACAAGATCATGAGGGGCATTGATAGGTTAGATGGGAAAAAACTTTTTCCCTTAGTGGAGGGGTCAACAACCAGGGGGCATAGATTTACGGTAAGGGGCAGGAGGTTTAAGGAGGATTTGAGGAAAAAAAATTTCACCCAGAGGGTGGTTGGAATCTGGAACGCACTGCCTGAAGAGGTGGCAGAGGCAGGAACCCTCACAACATTTAAGAAGTATTTAGATGAGCACTTGAAATGCCATAGCATACAAGGCTACAGGCCAAGTGCAGGAATATGAGATTAGAATAGTTGGGTGCTGGATGGCTGGCACAGACACAATGGGCCGAAGGGTCTGTTTCTGTGCTGTATAACTCTATGACCCTATGACTCTGTGACTCCTGGGCAAGGAAGATGATAATTAGATTGAGTTCTCTTTCTCTGATCACAATCCAGCTAATCCTGGACATCAGCAGGACAGGAACCGGCACCATACCATTGACAACAACTTGTATTTATATAGTACCTTTAACGTAGTAAAATATCCTAAGGTGCTCCACAAGAGCATTATTAAACAAAATTTTGATACTGAACCACATAAGGAGATATTAGGACTGGTGACCAAAAGCCTGGTCAAGGAGGTAGTTTGTAAGAAGTATATTAAATGAGGAGAAAAGTGGAGAGGTGAAGAGTGGGGAATTCCAGAGCTCAGGGCTTAGGCAGTGGAGAACACAGCTGTGAATGTGGGGGCAAAGGAAAACGGGAACACGCAAGCAGTCAGAATTGGAGGAGCACAGAAATCTCAGAGGGTTGGAAGGCTGGAAGAGGTTACAGAGACAGGGAGGGCCGAGACCATGCAGGCCGCTGTGATAGCCTTGGTGGTTTGGTAGTGTGTTGAGATTCACTGAGGATAATTGTCCTCTCCTGACCTCCGCACCCACTTTCCAATAGTGATTAGGAACTATAACAGGAATCATGCCCATTATTTGACATTAGTGCAACACTACAGGACTAACTGCTTTGATAGAATTCATCATCTAGCAGATGGGATATGATTGACAACTGATGTCTACCTACCTAAAGTGAATGTGAAACATTGTACACCAGTGGAGGAGGGAGATTCTCTCAGGGTTATGGCCAACAGTCCTTCCTTGACCAATATGACCAAAATAGATTCACTTTGTTCACTGTTCCTGGGATCTTGCTGTTTACAAATTGGCTGCATTGATCAGCTACAAAACAGTGACTGTAATAATTCATTGACTGAAAAGCACCTTGGGATGTCCTGAGAATGAGATAAGGTGTTACACAAACAAAAGTTCTTTCGTTTTTGCTGTGGCTACACTGGAGTGAAAGCCATTGAAAAACCAACTGAACTGAGAACTCATTATTTTTCACCCTTCTGATACCCTCAGGTGTTCTATAAAATAGGATTATTTTCCAAATTTCAAATGTTACCCAATGGGGGTGAGGTGAAAGAATGCATTACATTAAATATGCCATTTATTCATAACTTGATTTGCTCATTGTGGAGTTTGGTTCTGCTAACTATATAGAAATTCAGTTTATTCAGCTGGATGTGTGCTCATTGACCTACACAGGCTCCCACTCCCGCACCGCCTCAATTTAAAGCTTCTTCTCCTTGTTTTCAAAGGGCTCCATTGCCTGGCCCCACCCACACCACCATCTCTGTCACCTCCTCCATTCCTGCAACCCTCTGAGATTTCTGCACTACTTCAATTGTGGCCTCTTGCACAGCCCTGATTTTTATCTTAGATTCATAGGAATTTACAGCAGGGAAGGTGGCATTTGGTCCATCATGTCTGCACCACTCAACAAGGAACCATCTAGCCTAATCCCAATTTCTAGCTCTTGGTTTGTGGCTTTGTAGGTTAAGGCACTTCAAGTGCATATCAAATGTCCTTTTTTAATGTTATGAGGGTTTCTGCCTCTATCAGTATTTCAGGCAGTGAGTTCCAGATCCCCACCATCCTCTGGGTAAAAAACTTCCCCTCGAATCCCCTCCAAACCTCTTGCCTCTTATCCTAAATCTATTCCCCCTGGTTATGGACCCATCAACCAAGGGGAATTGGCCCTTCCTATCCACTCTATCTAAACCCCTCCTAATTTTATACACTTCAATTAGGTCTCCCCTCAGCCTCCACTGTTCCAAAGAAAACAACCTTAGCCTATTCAATCTTTCCTCATAACTAAAAATTCTCCAGTCCAGGCAACATCCTCGTAAATCTCCTCTGTATCCTCTCTAGTGCAATCACATTGTTCCTATAGTGTGGTGAAAGAACTGCGCGCAGTACTCCAGCTGTGGCCTAACTAGTGTTTTATACCGTTCCAGCATAACCTCCCAGCTCTTATATTCGATGCCTTGGCTAATAAAGGCAAGTATCCTGCATGCCTTCTTGACCACCCTATCTTCCTGTCCAGACATCTTCAGGGATCTGTGGACATGCACTCCAAGGTCCCTCTGTTCCTCGACACTTCTCAGTATTCTATCATTTATTGTTTATTCCCTTGCCTTGTTAGCCTTCCCCAAATGCATTACCTCACACTTCTCTGGATTGAACTCCATTTGTCACCGATGCACCACCAGTGGAGGCCATGCCATCAGCTGCCTAGGCCCTAAGCTCTGGAATTCCCTCCGTAAGCTTCTCTACCTCTCTCTCCTCCATTAATGCTTCTTTAAATCTACCTCTTCAACCAAGTTTTTGGTCACCTTCCCAATATATCCTATGTGGCTCGGTGTCAAATTTTGGATGATAATCACTCCTGGCGTGTTAAAGGCACTATATAAATGCAAGTTGCTTTGTTGGGGTTAAATGTAAAGAAGGTATTCCAAAGGACATGTTCCCATGAAGAGCACAAGAAATAGGAGCAGGATGTAGACCATTCGGCCCATCGAGTCTGCTCTGCCATTCAATACAATTGTGGCTGATCTTAGGATTCAACTCCACTTTCCCTCCCGCTCCCCATAACGCTTGATTCCCCCGAGAGACCAAAAGTCTGTCTATCCCAGCCTTAAATATATTCAACGATGGAGCATCCACAACCCACTGGGTAGAGAATGCCAAAGATTTACAACCCTTTGAGTGAAGTAATTTCTCCTCACCTCAGTTCTAAATGATTAGCCCCTTATCCTGAGACTGTGCATTCTAGATTCCCCGACCAGCAGAAACAATCTCTCAGCTACTACTCTATCCAGCCCCTTCAGAGTCTTGTATGTTTCAATGAGATCACCTCTCATTCTTCTAAATTCCAGAGTATATAGGCCCAATTTACTCAGCCTCTCATCATAGGACAACCCCCTCATCCCAGGGACCAATTTAGGTAACTTTCGCTGTACCACCTCCAATGCAAGTATATCCTTCCTTAAATATGGGGACCAAAACTTCACACAGTACTCCAGATGTGGTATCACCAAAGCCCTGTACAATTTTAGTAAGACTTCTTTATTCCTGAACTCCAATCCCCTTGCAGTAAAGGCCAACATGCCATTTGCCTTCCTAATTGCCTGCTGTACCTGCATACTAACTTTCTGCATTCCTTGTATGAGTACACCCAAGTCTCTCTGAACATCAGCATTTAAAAGTTTTACATCTTTCAAAAAATATTCTGCTTTTCTATTCTTACAACCAATGTGAATAACTTTACACTTCCCCACATTGTACTCCAACTGCCATCTTGTCGCCCACTTAACCTGTTTATATCCTTTGCAGCCTTTCTGTGTCCTCCCCACAGCTTACCTTTCCACCTAGCTTTGTATCATCAGCAAACTTAGACACATTACTCTCTGACTCTTCATCTAAGTCATTAATATAGATGGTAAATAGCTGAGGCCCCAGCACTGATCCTTGCAGCACTCCACTAGACACAGCCTCCCAACTTGAAAATGCCCCGTTTATTCCCACTCTTTGCTTCCTGTCTCTTAACCAATCCTCTATCCATGCTAATATGTTACCCCCCAACTTCGCGAGCCCTTACCTTTCCTATTAACCTTTTGTGTGACACCTAATCGAATGCCTTTTGGAAATCCAGGTATACTACATCTACTGGTTCCCCTTTATCTACACTACTAGTTACATCCTCAAAAAACTCTAATAAATTTGTCAAACGCAATTTCCCTTTCTTAAAACCATGTTGACTTGCTCTAATCCTACTATGAAGCTCTCAATACTAACCACGTTTGCTTTTGGTGATGAAGTAAACAGGAACCAAGGGATATGAATCACAGTCCTGGAGAATGGAGTTCGTCCCATTTCACACACCCAGACTCAGCATCAGTGTCAATGACTCCTAGTCAGTTGCCCCCACAACATATCTCAGCCCCAATCTCAGAAGAGCTTCTTCACCCCAAGTTTTCTGCATTAAATGTGACATCTTTCCCATTTCCCTCGCTAGCCATCCTCTGACGTCTCTGAATGGAATCCTCAATTAGTGTCAATTTAGGGACAGTTCAGGTAAGTACAGAATATTGGAAACTGGATTGAGATTGTACAATCCATTACAACCAGCAGTCAGAGACTCCCTTAATTTGAACCCAGATCCCAGGGGTGAAATGTCAACTTGAAGTACTGGAGGCAAATCATCTGGAGTCAGAAAAGAGGCTGTTGGTCCTTGTGATGTGGGGGAAGGGAAAGCATAGGATTCAATAGGAGGAGTTAGATGGGCTGAATAGTATCCATCATCTGATCTTATCTTTGTGAACTCTAGGGCAGAATTTTCATCCTGAGGCAGAGGCTTGGAGGCAGATATGCCGCCAATTTCTCACTACCAGTCAGCGTGCCAGTCCACTGACATGTTCCTGCCTCCGGCCTATTTTCAGGAAGGCGGCTTTTGTGAGTGGTGGGGGGGGGGGCGTGGTTGACAGTGGGTGGGTAGCCAATTTGGTCAATTAAAGTGCTAATTGAGGGTGCTCTTTACATGCCATCTAGATTTTCCAGATGATGGACGGGCCCCCCGATGTGGCTGGAGCCAGAAGATGGAATGGGTGGCAGCCTCCTGGCAGCAGGCGGTGAGGGGGGGTTGGGGGGGAGGTGGACAGAGGCTCATCCTGCAAAGGAGCCCAGCATGGATCCGCTGGGCTGTGAGGGTCACAGCCGAGGCCACACGCCATCCTGTGGAGGGGGTCCCCCTCTGCAACGATGGCCAGGCAGCTGTGGCCACAGTATATTTTGTTCCACGTATAAGTCTTCAGAGGGCATCTCCATCATGATGCGCCTTTGTGATCCGCCACCTAAAGCGACAGTATCCACCTCTCCTGGGGGCCTCTGGTGCTCCTGTTGGCCCTCCTGGCTGTGGAGCCCACCAGCCATCCTTAATTGAACGGGGCTCCTGGAGGCGGGCTCTTAATCGGCTGCCTCCTGGAAAATCCCCTCCAGGTAAAGGTCGGCTCGGGTCTACAAATGAAACCCGACCTGAGCCCGACAGAACCACATCCGACCCCGAGCCCGACCCGGCCCAAATCATAGAACATAGAACAGTACAGCACAGTACAGGCCCTTCGGCCCACAATGTTGTGCCGAACCTTTAACCTACTTTAAGATCAAACTACCTACATACCCTTCATTCTACTATCATCCATGTACCTATCCAAGAGTCGCTTAAATGTCCCTAATGTATCTGCTTCTACTACCGCCGCTGGCAGTGCATTCCACGCACCCACCACTCTCTGTGTAAAAATCCTTCCATTTCTTCCCACACCTGACCCGACCCAACCATCAGTTAACCTACCTTCCGTTTTTCACTTTGTTGCTTATCTGCACAAGTGTAAAATAACTGTCAGAAAACCACCTTTCAAGTCCAAAATGTACGTCAACATTGGAGCCACTTACCGGAGGTGGTGATAGAGCGTGTCCGACCCAGCCCAACCCGAGCCCGAATGCCGTACCAGGTAGCACGACCCGACCCAACCCGGACCCAACACATGTCATCGGTTCCCGTCAGCTTCGGGTCGGGTAGCCGGCCTTACCTCCAGGGTCCTGTCACGGCCACCTTGGGGTTCCCGACCCAGAATTCAGACTGGCGTTGGGATCGGGACCCTGGAACTAAAATTCAGCCATTGTGTCCTCATTCGATTTTCAAACAATTCAACTTTCCAACAGCAACCTCTGGATAGTGATCAGGAATGGGAATCCTCGTCGATTTGTCCCTTCCCTAGTCTGGGGGTTTGATGCAGCCAAACTAGGTTTGCAGTCCTTTGGGTACAGAAGATTAAGACGAGACCTAGTTGAGGTGTATAAGGTGTTTCAACGTTATGATGGTAGATTTAGAGCAAATGCATTTCCACTGATTAGGGAGGCCAGAAAAAAAGGGCATAACCTTAAAATAAAAGCTAGGCCATTGTCAGGAAGCACTTCTTCACACAAAGGGTATTAGAAATCTGAAACTCCCCCCCCCCCCCCCCTCCCCCACACACACACACACAAAGCTATGGAGGCCGGGGGTTAATTGAAAATTTCAAAACTGAGAACGATAGATTTTTGTAAGGCAAGGGGATTAAGGGATATGGAACCAAGGTGAGTGAATGGAGCTAACTGAATGGCAGAACTGGCTCAAAAGACTGATTGCCCTACTCCCTGGTCCTGGTGATGTGGCAAATTAGGCAACAGGCCATATGGATCAAATTGAATTATCCCCCAGTATACCCAGAGACCATTCGAAAACCTGTCTGATGCTTCACATCTGTTACTCAGTTTAGCTGCTGCCCTTACGCTTTGCACTCAGCCCCAGAGTAAATAGGAAGCTGCCCCAACACCCACCATTGCCCCCACCCCCCCACCCCCATTAACCGCTTGTACCAAAAGCCAGCATCCAGATCCATCGGTAGCTCTCTGCGGTTGATAGTTTTAGAGACAATCACACACCCAGTGCGTGACATTTTTCGTCATCCAGCCTAAACGCTATCACACAGTCAAAGACAAATTGCTCCCAGTCTTTTCAACACTCTAATCTTCCTTTCGTACATGTGTTCCAGATGTGGCCGAGCTATGTGTTGGGGAGAGATGATTGCAAAGATGGTTGGCAGGCAATCAGTCCGCTTAAAGTGGGGCCTTCTCCAGATCCTCATTACAAATACAGAACAGGCCAATGCACAGAGCTGGTATGAGCAGTGTCAGCACCTTGACATTTTGTCCCAAAGTGCGTGCCTGGGAATTATTGCTACTTCTATGTATTTTGAATATATTTATTCCTTCACTTTCCACTCTGCTCTCCTGATGATCTGGGAATACGAGCTGTTCTTCATTACCTTCAGAGGCAGGCTGGTAAAACAAAAGAGTTGCATTCACTTAGCGCCTCTCACAACCGCAGGAAGTCCCAAAGCACTTTACAGCCAATATGATACTTTCGAAGTGTAGTCACTGTTGTGATCAATTTGTGCATGGTAAGATCCCACAAACAGCAATGTGATAATGACCAGATAGTTTGTTTTTCTACGATGTTGACTGAGTGATAAATCTTGTCCAGGACACCGAGGAGAACTCATCCACTCTTCTTCAAAATAGTGCTTTGGGATCCTTCATGTCCACCTAAGAGGATAGACGTGGCCATGGTTTAATGTCTCATCTGAAAGATGGGACCACCGACAGGGCAGCACTCCCTCAGCACTGCATTGGAGTGTGAGCTTAGATATTGCACTCAAGTCACTGGAGTGAGACTTGATTTCACAACCTTGTGACTCAGAGGCAAGAGTGACACCAGAGTCATTTTCCAATGTGTCTCTAAGTTGGCTGGCAGGAGGAGGGAATAAGATTTAACCACATAAATAGCAGGAGACAATTCACAGAAGTTGGGTTCCTAGAACTGAATGAAAACGAGCGCCAATACAAAAGCAGTTTTAGCTACTGGTTCAACCTCAGTTGTTTGGATCTCATAGTTTGAATGAGTTGCGATTGTGGAACAAGGTTTCATTAGCAACAATAACCTAAATTTATATAGCACCGTTAACCTCGTAAAACCTCCCACTGCATGTCACAGGAGAATTATCAAACAAAACTTGATACTGAGCAACATAAGGGGATATTGGGACAGGTGATCAAAAATCTGGTCAAAGAGGTAGGTTTTAAGGAGCATCATAAAGAAGGAAAGCAAGGTAGAAAGGCGGAGATTGTTTAGGGAGGGAATTCCAGAGCTTAGGGCCCAGGCAGCGGAAGGCACGGATGCCAATGGTGGAGCAATGGGAGTGAGGGATGTGGAAAACAGGCCAGAATTGGAGGAGCACAGAGATCCCAGAGGGTTGTGGGGCTGGAGGAGATTACAGAGATAGGGAGGGCCAGGGCCATGGAGGTATTTGAAGACAGGATGAGAATTTTAAAATCGAGGTGTTGCCAGACTGGAAGCGAGCACAGGGGTGATGGGTGAATGGGATTTAGTACACAGGCAGCAAAGTATTGGATGAGCTCAAGTTTACGGGGCCATCGAGTTGACTTGCAGGAGTCAGATTCTGTTAATTAAATGCTAAGAGCTGGGCCATTACTGAGCAGGCCCCAGCGCTGCCATAGGAGAGCTGAACCCCATCCCCTTACACAGCCCAAAGCAAGAGGGAGACACCTGGAGTTTGCTCCCTAAAACTTGATGCCAGAACAACAACAACTTGTATATCTATAGTGCCTTTAATGTAGTAAAACATCCCAAGACATGTTACAGGAGCGCTATCAAACAAAATATGACACCAAGCCGCATAAAGCAATATTAGGTCAGGCAACCAAAATCTTTGATCAAAATCTTGATCAAAGAGGTAAATTTTAAGGAGTGTCTTAGGAGAGGAGAGAGGCAGAGAGATTTAGGGAGGGAATTCCAGGGCTTAGGGCCCCAGCAGCTGAAGTCAAGAAGGAGGAGGGGCTAGGTAGGAAAAAAAGTTGTTGTCAAGGCTTAATTTTTTGTCCATGTAAGACTAGTGCAACAGAATTTGTGTGGGGGCAAGGGAGAGGGGGAGGGGGTGGCAGGTCCAATGCTTTACATTTGAAAGAGAAGGAAAGTCCTGAGAAAATAAGGGAAAGAAACACAATTTAAGTGTCTATGAAGAGTGTCTTTTCATATGGATTCTGTCCTGAAGCTTTCCCCTTGTGTATGGTACACTGCACTCCTCAGCAACCTTTGTCCGCTACATTATCAAAGCACTAAAGCACATTGGCCCCTTATTTCACAGTTCCTGCAGCTTTTTTCCATTTCAATGGCCGGGACCAAAACTCCTCAGAAAAGAGCGGAGGGGGAAAGACAAAAGGCTGAGAGGGCCACCAGTTCAAGAGAGGATGAAAAGTCACCAAAGGGAGGGAAGGGGAGGGGGAAGAGGGGAGGATTGGAGAGGCCCTTTATTACGCCCACATTAGCACCACTAATCTATTGCAGGTGTTTAAACCCAGATTCCCAGGAAAGAAAGCCTCTTTTCTGTTTGATCCACAGGGGAGGGGAGTCGTCAAGAAAAGGGGCCTTCAGCTGCACACATCACAGACGCACGATACAAAAACAAAGGCTTATGGGTAGCAAAGGTCACTCCTGTCCAATCCCTGAGCTGACAAAGGCAAGCGCAAGGCATAGGATTCCCAGTAGAGCTTTACGCCAATACCAGTCCGCTCCGAGAAAAGAGATGCCACACGGTTTACACAAGATGGTGTGAATCCAACACCATCATGCCCAAGCTGCTATCTGTAGCCTCATTAAACAGATTGTGCTTCGCAGTAAAGGAGTCCAGGCCTATCACCTTTCTTTTAAAAGCCTGTCATTACAACTCCACCCCTAATTGCAGGGCAGAATTAGAACTGATTCCCCCCCCCCCCCCCCCCACCCACTTACCCTTTGTTTTCCACCCCTGTGGGATACAGCTCCATGACGGTCCACGCCCCCACCTTCCAGTACCCCATCCAAGTGGCCCTTCTTCAAGCCTATACTGTGGGCTATTTGGCTGCACAGGGTATCGCTCAACATCCAAAAGGATCCCACTTTTCGACAGGGGTTCACTGGTCAGTGATCAGGAGCAGGAATCCTGTTGTCTCTCTCTCCCTCTTAACTGTGCAGGCACACCTCCCTCCACTCTACTGCCTGCTACCTAGCCTGAGGAAACTGAGGCAAATTACGGGAAGTGGTGGTCGTTGAATGTAGCAGGATTCACAATAAAGCTAATGGGGTAGCTAGTGAGACAGATACCTTGATTTCAACAGTGCCCAGCCTATGTTCCATAGGCCACATATAACCCCATATGCACCTTTACAATTAGTCCCTCCAACCTCAGGGATCTCAGTCCTACTTGTGCTTAAATTTCTTTCTTGCTGCTGTTTTTCGTGTTTGCAACTTGTTGGCCTAGAAATTTGAAAGAGGCTTCTTCCTGCGACAAGACACCAAGATCTGTTAGTTCCTGCAACATAAGAGGTATAGAGAGAACTTGCATTTCATAACGTCACGAAATGTTTCACAACCGTTCAACTGCAGTCACCGTTGTAATGTAGGAAACACAGCAGCCAATCTGAGCACAGAAAGCTCCCACAAACAGCAGCACAATAACAATCAGATTTTGCAATGCTGATTGAGGGATAAATATTGGCCAGGGCACCAGGGAGATCTCCCCTACTTTCAGAACAGTGACAAGGGATTTTTTTACATCCATGCAAATAGTGGCACCTCCAACAGTGCAGCACTCCCTCAGTACTGCACGGACCATCAACCTAGATTACATGTATCAAATTTCTGGAGCGGGACTTGAACCCACAGCCTTCTGACTCAGAGGTGATAGTATGACCCACTGAGTGGCAGGGAATGAACATATATGACACTGACCTTCCTTTCTATCCTGGCAGGCTTATGGTCAGCTGGAACACAACTGAAGTCAGCCAGTCCCTGCCGAGCACCTCAGAAAACAGGAAGGTCGAGGTGAGCAAAGCCCTGGGTGGCTCTGAGGCTGTAGTTCCATGTAGCGCTTTTGCCTCTGCATGGGAAAATTGTGGGTTCGAGACCCACTCCAGAAACTTAAGCACAAAATGTGTGTGGAATCAGAGGAGATAGGGGAAGTGTTAAATGAATATTTTGCGTCAGTATTTACAGTAGAGAAAGAAAATGTTGTCGAGGAGAATACTGAGATTCAGGCTACTAGGCTAGATGGGATTGAGGTTCACAAGGAAGAGGTGTTAGCAATTTTGGAAAGTTTGAAAATAGATAAGTCCCCTGGGCCAGATGGGATTTATCCTAGGATTCTCTGGGAAGCTCGGGAGGAGATTGCAGAGCCTTTGTGCTTGATCTTTATGTCGTCATTGTCGACAGGAATAGTGCCGGAAGACTGGAGGATAGCAAATGTTGTCCCCTTGTTCAAGAAGGGGAGTAGAGACAGCCCTGGTAATTATAGACCTGTGAGCCTTACTTCGGTTGTGGGTAAAATGTTGGAAAAGGTTATAAGAGACAGGATTTATAATCATCTTGAAAAGAATAAGTTCATTAGAGATAGTCAGCACGGTTTTGTGATGGGTAGGTCGTGCCTCACAAACCTTATTGAGTTTTTCGAGAAGGTGACCAAACAGGTGGATGAGGGTAAAGCAGTGGATGTGGTGTATATGGATTTCAGTAAGGCGTTTGATAAGGTTCCCCACGGTAGGCTATTGCAGAAAATACGGAAGTATGGGGTTGAAGGTGATTTAGAGCTTTGGATCAGAAATTGGCTAGCTGAAAGAAGACAGAGGGTGGTGGTTGATGGCAAATGTTCATCCTGGAGTTTAGTTACTAGTGGTGTACCGCAAGGATCTGTTTTGGGGCCACTGCTGTTTGTCATTTTTATAAATGACCTGGAAGAGGGTGTAGAAGGGTGGGTTAGTAAATTTGCAGATGACACTAAGGTCGGTGGAGTTGTGGATAGTGCCGAAGGATGTTGTAGGGTACAGAGGGACATAGATAGGCTGCAGAGCTGGGCTGAGAGATGGCAAATGGAGTTTAATGCGGAAAAGTGTGAGGTGATTCACTTTGGAAGGAGTAACAGGAATGCAGAGTACTGGGCTAATGGGAAGATTCTTGGTAGTGCAGATGAACAGAGAGATCTTGGTGTCCAGGTGCATAAATCCCTGAAGGTTGCTACCCAGGTTAATAGGGCTGTTAAGAAGGCATACGGTGTGTTCGCTTTTATTAGTAGGGGGATCGAGTTTCGGAGCCACGAGGTCATGCTGCAACTGTACAAAACTCTGGTGAGACCGCACCTGGAGTATTGCGTGCAGTTCTGGTCACCGCATTATAGGAAGGATGTTGAAGCTATGGAAAGGGTGCAGAGGAGATTTACTAGGATGTTGCCTGGTATGGAGGGAAGGTCTTCCGAGGAAAGGCTGAGGGACTTGAGGTTGTTTTCGTTGGAGAGAAGGAGGAGGAGAGGTGACTTAATAGAGACATATAAGATAATCAGAGGGTTAGATAGGGTGGATAGTGAGAGTCTTTTTCCTCGGATGGTGATGGCAAACACGAGGGGACATAGCTTTAAGTTGAAGGGTGATAGATATAGGACAGATGTGAGAGGTAGTTTCTTTACTCAGAGAGTAGTAGGGGCGTGGAACGCAACAGTAGTAGACTCGCCAACTTTAAGGGCATTTAAGTGGTCATTGGATAGACATATGGATGAAAATGGAATAGTGTAGGTCAGATGGTTTCACAGGTCGGCGCAACATCGAGGGCCGAAGGGCCTGTACTGCGCTGTAATAATATTCTAATTCTAAAAAAATCCAGGGTGGGACTTAGGGAGTGCTGCATGGTCAGAGGTGCTGTCTTTCAGATGAGGCATTAAACTGAAGCCTCAGGTGGATGTAAACGATTCAGTGATACTATTTGAAGAAGAGCAGGGGAGTTCCTCCCAGTGCCCAATATTTATCCCTCAATCAACATCATGAAAACGGATGATCTTGTCATTATCACATTGCTGTTTACGGGAGCTTGCTGTGCACAGATTGGCTGCCACATTTCCTACATTACGGGCAGACTGGTTAAAAAAAAATCCCATGGGATCCAGGGAAATGCATCAAGGTGGATACAAAATTGGCTCAGTGGCAGGAAACAAAGGGTAATTGTTGACGGCTGTTTTAGTGACTGGAGGGCTGTTTCCAGTGACATTCTGCAGGGCTCAGTACTGGATCTCCTGCTTTTTGTGCTATATATTAATGATTTGAACATAAATGTAGGGGGCATGATCAAGAAGTTTGCAGACGACACAAAGATTGGCCGTGTGGTAGATAATAAGGAGGATAGCTGTAGGCTGCAGGAAGATATTGATGGTCTGGTCAGATGGGCAGAAAAGTGGCAAATGGAATTCAATCTGGAGAAGTGTGAGGTGATGCATTTGGGTAGGTCAAACAAGGCAAACGATTACACGATAAATGGGAAAATACTGAGGAGTGTAGAGGAAGTGAGGGAACTTGGAGTGAATGTCCACAGATCCCTGAAGGTAGCAGGACAGGTCGATAAGGTGGTTTAGAAGGCATATGGAATCCTTTCCTTTATTAGCTGAGGTATAGAATATAAGAGAAGGGAGGTTATGCTGGAACTGTATAACTCATTGGCTAGGCCACAACTTGAGTACTGTGTGTAGTTCTGGTCACCTCATTACAGAAAGGATGTAATTGCACTAGAGAGAGTACAGAGGAGATTTATGAGGATGTTGCCAGAAATCGAAAAATGCAGCTATGAGGAAAGATTGGATAGGCTGAGGTTGTTCTCCTTGGAACAGAGAAGGCTGAGGGGAGATCTGATTGAAATGTACAAAATGTTGGGGGGCCTGGATAGAGTGGAGGTGAAGGGTCTATTAACCTTAGCAGAGAGGTCAGTGACGCGGGGGCATAGATTTAAAGTGATTGGTAGAAAAATTAGAGGGGAGATGAGGGAAAAACTTTTTCACCCAGAGGGTGATGGGAGTCTGGAACTCACTGCCTGAAAGGGTAGTTGAGGCAGGGACTCTCAACTCACTCAAAAGGAGTCTGGATATGCACCTCAAATTCGGTAATCTGCAGGGCTACGGACCAAATGCTGGAAGGTGGGATTTGAATGGGTGGATCGTTTTTTGGCTGGCACAGACACGATGGGCAAGGTGGCCTCTTTCTGTGCCTTAAACTTTCAATAATTCTATGATTACAACAGTGGCTACACTTCATTGGCTGTAAAGTGCTTTGGGACATCCTGGCATTGTGAAAGGTGCTATACAAATGCCAGTCTTTCTCATTAATGTAGGCTGTTGATTTCCCTCTAATCCAAGCTCCTTTCATTACAGACAGTCCAATGGGGTAAAAGACATTTGTTTTTATATATTATTAACAGCATTCAGGTTGTTGTGCATAGTTTTAAGATGCTGTTTGCAATTTTTAATTTGCACCATTGGTAGGTAAAGATTTTCAATCAACATTCTCACTGCTAATGTGTTTTCTTTAGCAGCAGAGGGGATACCTATTCACAGGTACCTCTGCAATTACACTGATGAATGTGTCATTAATCAGTAAAGCTGGACTTCAAAGTCTGATCTAGAATTTCAAAGCAGCCTGTGAACATCCCTGAGGATTCTGTGAGGCGAGAGGCTGCTCAGACATTATTTGGGAGAGAGCAGTATTGAATTGTGGACACAAACAATGCTTTTTTAAATGTAGGGAGAGGCCCTTCATTCAACTAGTGTAATTAACATCAAATTATCAGCTTTCAAATAACAATTGAGGTTAAATACATCAGCTTTGTTTTTTTAATAAAAATGGTTCTCGCCTTTGGCACACATTTCACTCCCAACCCCACCCCAGAACAAAAAAATTGGGTTCAATTCCTGGTCTGTGCTAAGTCAGTCGATCTCAGGTGAGATAGCACAACCCCAGTGTCGTCGAGCTCCTCGAGTTGAGTGTAATGTAGCGAAAGGCCGGTCGAGGGAGTGCTAATTCACTTAAAGGCAGAGGACGGTCAATAGTCCAGTTTAGGAAGGAAGGGAGGGTTGTGCAACAAGGCCTTTATAAGGCCAAGCTGGGTTACTATCATTGATCCCAGCATCTCCGAATTAGAGAGGGGAAAATGATCAGCCAGAATTCCTGTTACTGATTGCTACCCAATGGCTTCTGCTAGAGTGTGTGTGTGTGTGTGTGTTGGGGGGATATTACCAGAGAACAGCATCTAAAATAAATCTCACATAGTAAAAATACAAGTGTCAACAGCGCCAAAATGGCTGTGGTTTGTGTGGATTTCTACAGCTCTGTAAAGTGTTACATTTACTATCAATTACTTATTACAGTCTGCAATCGAGGGGCTAAATCCAGCTGGCTTGTGTTTATACATGGCTAATAAAAACAGAGGCACTTCAATAAACTAACCAGCAAGGCAGCTGTAGGCAGCAAACAGCACCCTGCCAGTGACTGTGGCACTGACTAGAGGAATTATTAGCGAGTAACATCTCAGATAATCGTCTTTGCTTTGCTGTATGTGCCCAGACCTATACTGGAATCACATCATGGTTCAGCACTGAATCAGCGCTAACAGCAAATGAAAACACCCCCTCAAGACATATTCACAATTTGACAGTGATTTAGTGTTATAGTAATCAGAGATTACTTAAACTGCTACTATGTAGAGGTTTCTGTGTGCAGTCAAACCTTGCCCTTACAGAACCTTGCATTATTCCCTTCTCTTCCCCTTCCTCTTTTAACTCCCTCCATAGGTCTAGAACTTCCAAATATGAGCAAAATTTTGTGGTGAAGACCTAACCAAGCGTTGAAGACATGAGGGGCCAAATTTGCTGGGATTCAGGGATGTTGCTTTGGGTTCCCAGAATCTTTGGACTGCTGCAAGCCCTTCATTTCTTTTGTGCAATTATTCTATGTCGTTAAGAACGTTACATAGGATTTTATTCCCAGTTGTCACAATGTTTGGTCACATATTTCTGGCAACATGTCCTGTTATAATTTGCTATGTCAACATTTTCCACTCAACTTGGCCTCATCAACTGTCACAGTGTAGATGCAGGGTCTGGCCACTAGGTGATGCTGTGGAGCGAGCTTTTGAAATCTTGTTACAAAGACAGTTGCTATTTTGCATGTGTGTGTATATAATTTAAGTCATCAACTGATCAAGAGAATGCCATAGACAATTTATTAGTAAGGCCCTACCAGCAAACTAAATAATGAGATGAAAGTATATTTATTTAAACAGTGCAAGTGATTATTCAGAAATAAGGGTGTGGTAAAAGGTCTTTTCCTGGCTGATAAGGCAAACTCTGAACTTTCACCCAAGACCTCTACTATTGCTGCTTTGAAGCTTATTATTTGGACTTATGTCTGTGTATGAGAGATAGAGGATGTTGCAGCTTTCTCAAAGCTCTTTGTGCACGTTTCCTGCAAAGATCAGATCAATAGTGATCCACGTGCTTCGAGAAACCAAATCTTGTGAAGGGTCCTGGGGAAACAAACCTTAAGATGAGCAATCTACTTTAGTATTGCTGGTATAAAGAAAGAACAACTTGCATTTATATAGTGCCCTTCACAACCAAAGAATGCCCCAAAACACTTTACTTTTGATGTATAATCACTACTGTAATGTGGAAAATGGGATAGTCAACTTGCATATACCAAGCTCCCACAAACAGCAATGTGATAATGGCCAGATAATCTGTTTTTGTGATGTTGACTGAGAGATAAATATTGGGTAGACACCCTGCTCTTCTTCAAAACAGTGCCATGGCATTTTTTATATTCACCTGCAAGGCCAAACAGGGCATTGGCTTAACATCTCATCTGTTGCACTTCCAACTGTGTAGCATTCCCTCAGTACTGCACTACAGTGCCAGTTTAGATTTTTGTGCAAGCCTCTGGAGTAGAACTTGAATCCATAACATTCTGACTTAGAGGTGTGAGGGCTACCAACTGATCCACAGTAGACACACCGGGAGTGTGATGCATGTAAGTTCCTGTGATGTTTCCTACATTACAACAGTGACTACACTTCAAAAGGACTTCATTGGCTGTAAAGGACCTTGGGACATCCTGAGATTGTGAAAGGCGCTATGTAAATGCAAGTCAATCTTTCTTCCTTGACGTATAAAGCTTATTTCTCTGGGGTGAGAAATCAACTCTCTGACAAGCCATAATTTTTAGGCTAAGCTACAAAATCTTTTTTAATTATAAGATGTAATTTTATACAGGAACAAAATTAATCAGTAGAATTTGAGTAGTACAGTGCTGAACTTTCAATGATAATTGAATTTTCTGAGACCAAAATGACAAAGTGTTATGGAATTCTTGGAGTCCTTTAATCAGTGAACTTAAACTGGATCCTCATTGATGTAACATGGTTGCTTCAGTTCAGCAAAGTCAACTGAGAATATGGTGAAAAGCTGCTGTAATTATACCTGGTCCAGGCAGCTTTTCATAACTCAAGAACAAAGGAGCAAAAGGACAAAGGAGACCAGTCACAATGAGGAAAACTCAAAGCTTTTCTTCACAGTTCAGTAATCAGTACTCCAGGTGTTTGGGAAACAGAAATTAACTGCCCCAGTTGTCCGGTGAGGTGCTTGAATGGGGAACCGTAGTTGCAAATCTATGTCCTACTTTTGCCCAACACATCTGATCTTATAACTATTCAGGCCCCAATTATCGCTGCCAACATGCTTTCAGATCACTGTTTGTATGTTATGCTAAACCGTTAGAAAACACTGGCTGGGCCTCAGCTACAGTATAGTGTCCAACTCTGGACATTAGACTTTAGGAAGAATGTCAAAGTCTTGGAGAAAATCCAGAAGAGCTTTACTCAAATGCTGTCGAGGATGAGGGACTTTAGTTATGTGAAGTGACTGGAGAAGTTGGGGTTGTTATATAGAAACGTCGAAAGATTTACGGCTCAGAAGATGGCCATTCAGCCCACTATGCCTGTGCTAGCTGTTCTTTAAATGCAATGAGGGTTTCTGCCTCTACCACCCTTTCAGGCAGTGAGTTTTGACCCCTACCACCCTCTGGGTGAAAATATTCTCCTCAATTCCCCTCGAATCCATCCGCCAATCACTTTAAATCTAAGCCCCCTGGTTACTGGCCTCTCTGCTAATGGAAATATGTCCTTCGTATCCACTCTATCTCGGCCCTTCATAATTTTATACACCTCAATGAAATCTCCCCTCAGCCTCCTCTGTTCCAAAGAAAACACATCCAACCTATCCAATCTTTCCTCATAGCTAACATTCTCCAATCCTGACAGCATCTTCCTAAATCTCCTCTCTACCGTCTCTAGTGTGATCACAGCATCCTTATAATACAGTGACTGGAACTAGATGCAGTAATCTAACTGCAGTCTAACTAGTGTTTTATACAGTTCCATCATAACCTCTCTACTAATAAAGGAAAGTATCCTGCATGCCTTTTTTAATTCTTTCACAGGATGTGGGCATCGCTGGCAAGGCCAGCATTTGTTACCCATCCCTAATTTCCCTTGACAACTGAGTGGCTTGTAGGCCATTTCAGAGGGCAGTTAAAAATCAACAGCATTGCTATGGGTCTGGAGTCACATGTAGGCCAGACCAGGAAAGGACAGCAGATTTCCTTCCCTGAAGGACATTAGTGAACCAGATGGATTTTTATGGCAATCGATGATAGTTTCATAGCACTATTACTGAGAATAGCTTTCAATTCCAGATTTATTTTTTATTAATTAATTGAACTTATTAATTCATTGAATTTAAATTTCACCAGCTGCCATGGTGGGATATGAACCCATGTACCCAGGGAATTAGCTTGGGGTCTGGATTACTAGTGCCACCGTCTCCCCACCTTATCTGCCTGTCCTGTCACCTTCGGGGATCTGTAGACATACATTCCAAGGTGACTCGGTTCTGCTACTGTTTTTTGAATCCTACCATTTATTGTGTATCCCCTCGCCCTGTTTGTCCTCCCCACATGCATTACCTCACGCTTCTCCGGATTGAATTCCATTTGCCACTTTTCTGAACTCTTGACCAGTCCACTGATATCTTTCTGCATTCTACAGCTTTCTTCCTCACTATTAACAACACGGCCAATTTTCGTATCATCTATAAACTTCTTAATCATGTCCACTTCCTATAAGTCTGGAGAGGAGCTTTGAAAGGGAGGGAGTAAAATCAGTTGTCATGGTCCATGTCGGAACAAACGACATAGGCAGGAACAGGGAGGAGGTCCTGCTGAAAGAGTAGCAGGAGTTAGGCTCTAAATTAAAAAGCAGGACCTCGAGAGTTATAATCACTGGATTATTGCCCGAGCCACGAGCAAATTGGCATTGCAGATGACAGATCAGAATGAACACGTGGTAAGGGGATGGTGTGCAAAAGAGGAGTTCCTTTTCATGGGACACTGGCACCAGTTCTGGGACAGGGAGGAGCTGTACTGATGGGACAAGCTCCACCTGAACCCGGCTGGGATCCATGTCTGAGCAGAAAGGGTTAAAAGGGTAGTGGCAAAGGCTTTAAACTATTAGGATGTGGAAAGGGAACTGCAAGAAATGCAAGCAGCCTAAACGTAAACAAAACGGGGAAGGAGAGCATAGGAAAGAACAAAGTAAGGGAGGACATTGATGGCAAGGGAATAAATAGAATTATCGAACAGGAGTCTAAACAGATGGTTAAACATAAAGTGAGAGGAAATCCAACTGAAAATGAGCTAAAATGGATTATCCATAATAAAACAGGGGAGCTGCAGGCAATCATGCATTGGGAGGAATCAGACATAGTAGGGATTACTGAAACATGGCGATAGAAAAATCAGGACTGGGCGTTAAACATTGCAGGGTATACCATATTTGTAAAAGATATAGAGGGGAAAAGGGAAGAGGCAGAACCTGTACTTATTAGGGATAACATAATAGGAGTAGAAAAAAGGGATACAGCTATCAGCACGACATAAATAGAATCAATATGGATAGAGATAAAGGATAATAAAGGATCAATCACACTAAAAGCTATTGTCTACAGACCATCTAATAGTGAAAGGGAGGTGGAGGAAGAAATATGCAGACAAATTAGGGAATTGAGTAAAAAACATTGAATAATAATCATGGGGGATTTCAACTACCCCGATATTAATTGGACAGAAGAGGTAGGTAAAGGGGATAAGGGAATGGAGTTCCTACAATGTGTACAGGACTCCTTTCTAACCCAATATGTAAAAAGCCCAACAAGGGAAGATTCACTATTGGATCTAGCAATGGGGAATGAACCAGAGCAGATAAAAAGTAAAAGAACAAAGAACAAAGAACAGTACAGCACAGGAACAGGCCATTCGGCCCTCCAACCCTGCGCTGATCTTGATGCCTGCCTAAACTAAAACCTTCTGCACTTCCGGGGACCATATCCCTCTATTCCCATCCTATTCATGTATTTGTCAAGATGCCTCTTAAACGTCGCTATTGTACCTGCTTCCACCACCTCCCCTGGCAACAAGTTCCAGGTACTCACCACCCTCTGTGTAAAGAACTTGCCTCGTACATCCCATCTAAACTTTGCCCCTCGCACCTTAAACCTATTCCCCCTAGCAACTGACTCTTCCACCCTAGGATAAAGCTTCTGACTATCCACTCTGTCCACGCCACTCATAACTTTGAAAACCTCTATCATGTCACCCCTCCACCTCCGTCGTTCCAGTGAAAACAATCCGAGTTTATCCAACCTCTCCTCATAGCTAATGCCCTCCAGACCAGGCAACATCCTGGTAAACCACTTCTGTACCCTCTCCAAAGCCTCCACGTCCTTCTCGTAGTGTGGCGACCAGAATTGCACGCAATATTCTAAGTGTGGCCTGACTAATGTTCTGTACAGCTGCAGCATGACTTGTCAATTTTTATACTCTATGCCCCGACCGATGAAGGCAAGCATGCTGTATGCCTTCTTGACTACCTTATCCACCTGCGTTGCCACTTTCAGTGACCTGTGGACCTGTACGCCCAGATCTCTCTGCCTGTCAATACTCCTAACGGTTCTGCCATTTACTGTATACTTCCCACCTGCATTAGACCTTCCAAAATGCATTACCTCGCATTTGTCCGGATTAAACTCCATCTGCTATTTCTCCGCCCAAGTCTCCAACCGATCTATATCCTGCTGTATCCTCTGACAATCCTCATCACTATCCGCAACTCCACCAACCTTTGTGTCATCCGCAAACTTACTAATCAGGCAAGCTACATTTTCCTCCAAATCATTTATTTATACTACAAAGAGCAAAGGTCCCAGCACTGATCCCTGCGGAGCACCACTAGTCACATCCCTCCATTCAGAAAAGCACCCTTCCACTGCTACCCTCGGTCTTCTATGACTGAGCTAGTTCTGTATCCACCTTGCCAGCTCACCTCTGATCCCATGTGACTTCACCTTTTGTCCCAGTAACTTCACCTTTTGTCCCAGGAGAAGAGTAGGAGAACGTCTCAGCAGTAGTGACCATAATATAATATGCTTTAAAATGATAATAGAGAAGGACATAAATAAGATGAAAACCAGGTTGGAGAAAAGCTGATTTTGAGGGGCTGAGAATAGAACTTAGGAAAATAAAATGGGCAATAATATTGGTAAACAACAATGTAGAACAACAGGGAACAATTAAAATGGTATTCATCAGAGTGCAGGAAAAATATATTCCATTAAAAGGAAAGAACAAACTAAGTACTAGTGAGACTCCACGGATGAATAAAGACACAAGGGAACAATTGAGGATAGGAAAGTAGCATATATTAAATACATACACAACAAATGAGTACATGATAAGAGAGAATACGAAGAGATTAAGAGAGAAGTCAAAAAATAATTAGGAAAGCAAAGAGGAATTATGTAATTCAATTATCAAGGAACAGAAAACAAAATAGTAAACTGTTTTACAAGCACATCAATAAAAAAGGAAGGCTGAGATGGGTTTAGGACCATTAAGGGATAGGCAGGATAATACCACAGGTAACGATAGAGAGATGGCAGAAACATCAAATAATTTTTTTATATTTGTTCATGGGATGGGGCATCGCTGGCTAGGTCAGCATTTATTGCCCATCTCTAATTGCTGTTGCTAGGCCATTTAAGAGTCAACCACATTGCTGTGGGTCTGGAGTCACATGTAGGCCTGAACTGGGAAGAACAGCAGATTTCCTTCCCTGAAAGACATTAGTGAACCTTATGGGTTTTCACAACAATCGACAATGGTCATCATTAGACTAGTTTTATTTAAATTCCAGATTTATTAAGACAATTCTAATTTCACCATCTGCTGTGGTGGGATTCGAATGCATGTCCTCAGAACACTAGCCTGGGCCTCTGGACTGCTAGTCCAGTGCTTTGGCATTTACCAGAGAGATTGAACAGGAAGACATGGTATTGAATGATGAAATGAGTAATGATATAAGTGCATTTGACATAAAAAAGGGGATGTATTGAATAAAAAAATCAAACTCAAAGAGGTCTGGATGGATTGCATCCATGCATTTTAATCGAATCTAGGGAAGAGATAGCAGAGGCATTACTTCTTCTTCTTTGGCCTCCTTGTCTCGAGAGACAATGGGTAAGCACCTGAAGGTGGTCAGTGGTTTGTGGAGCAGCGCCTGGAGTGGCTATAAAGGCCAGTTCCAGAGTGACAGACTCTTCCACAGGTGCTGCAGATAAAATTGGTTGTCGGGGCTGTTACACAGTTGGCTCTCCCCTTGCACTTCTGTCTTTTTTCCTGCCAACTGCTAAGTCACTTCGACTCGCCACACTTTAGCTTCGCCTTTATGGCTGCCCGCCAGCTCTAGCGATCACTGGCAACTGACTCCCACGACTTGTGGTCAATGTCACAGGACTTCATGTCGCGTTTGCAGACATCTTTAAAACGGAGACGTGGATGGCCGGTGGGTCTGATACCAGTGGCGAGCTCGCTGTACAATGCGTCCTTGGGGATCCTGCCACCTTCCATGCGGCTCACATGGCCAAGCCTCTCAAGCGCCGCTGGCTCAGTAGGGTGTATATGCTGGGGATGTTGGCCGCCTCGAGGACTTCTGCATTGGAGATATGGTCCTGCCACCTGATGCCAAGGGTTCTCCGGAGGCAGAGAAGATGGAATGAATTGAGACGTCGCTCTTGGCTGACATACATTGTCCAGGTCTCGCTGCTGTAGAGCAAGGTACTGAGGACACAGGCTTGAAACACTCGGACTTTTGTGTTCTGTGTCAGTGCGCCATTTTCCCACACCCCCTTGGCCAGTCTGGATATAGCAGCGGATGCCTTTCCCATGCGCTTGTTGATTTCTGCATCGAGAGACAGGTTGCTGGTGATAATTGAGCCTAGGTAGGTGAACTCTTGAACCACTTCCAGAGCGTGGTTGCTGATATTGATGGATGGAGCATTTCTGACATCCTGTCCCATGATGTTCGTTTTCTTGAGCCTGATGGTTAGGCCAAATTCGTTGCAGGCAGCCGCAATCCTGTCGATGAGTCTCTGCAGACACTCTTCTGTGTGGGATGTTAATGCAGCATTGTCAGCAAAGAGGAGTTCCCTGATGAGGACTTTCTGTACTTTGGTCTTCGCTCTAAGACGGGCAAGGTTGAACAACCTGCCATCTGATCTTGTGTGGAGGGAAATTCCTTCTTCTGAAGACTTGAACGCATGTGAGAGCAGCAGTGAGAAGAAGATCCCAAACAGGTGCAAGAACACAGCCCTGTTTCATGCCACTCAGGATAGGAAAGGGGTCTGATGAGGCACTGCTATGCTGAATTGTGCCTTTCATATTGTCATGGAATGAGGTGATGATACTTAGTAGCTTTGGTGGACATCCGATCTTTTCTAGTAGTCTGAAGAGACCACGTCTGCTGACAAGGTCAACGGCTTTGGTGAGATCTATGAAAGCAACGTAGAGGGGCATCTGTTGTTCACGGCATTTCTCCTGTAGCCGGCGAAGGGAGAACAGCATGTCAATGGTGGATCTCTCTGCTCGAAAGCCACACTGTGCCTCAGGGTAGACATGCTCAGCCAGCTTCTGGAGTCTGTTTAAAATGACTCGAGCGAAGACTTTCCCCACTATGCTGAGCAGGGAGATTCCACGGTAGTTGTTGCAGTCACCGCGGTCACCCTTGCTCTTATAGAGGATGATGATATTGGCATCGTGCATGTCCTGTGGTACTGCTCCCTCATCCCAGCACAGGCAAAGCAGTTCGTGCAGAGATGAAAGTATAGCAGGCTTGGCACTCTTGATGATTTCAGGGGTAATGCCATCCTTTCCAGGGGCTTTTCCACTGGCTAGAGAATCAATGGCATCACTGAGTTCCGATTTTGTTGGCTGTACGTCCAGCTCATCCATGACTGGCAGAAACTGAGCTGCATTGAGGGCAGTATCAGTGACAACATTTTCCCTGGAGTACAGTTCTAGGTAGTGCTCCACCCAGCGGTCCAATTGCTCGCATTGGTCAGTGATCGTTTCCCCTGATTTAGACTTGAGGGGGGTGATCTTCTTGATGGTTGGCCCAAAATCTCTCTTAATGCCATCAGACATTCTTCTGATGTTTCCGGTGTCGGAGGCCAGCTGAATATGATTGCATAGGTGTTGCCAGTAGTCATTTTCACAGCGCATGGCTGTTCTTTGTGCAGCGCTTCTGGCTACTTTAAGTGCTACGGATGTTTACTCGCTGGAGGCTTTCTTGTATTTAAACATTGCAGTGCGCTTAGCGGCTATGACAGGTTCCAGCTCTTCAAAATGAGATTGAAACCAGTCTGCATTTTGCTTTTCACGTTTGCCAAAGATGGTCATTGCTGAGTCATTGATGGCGTCTCTGATGTGGGCCCACTTCGTTTCTGCATTCCCTGCAGGAATGTTTTGAAGGGCTTTTTAAAGTAAATTTAGAAACTTATGTAACAGCTGTGGATAAGAAATTCTGTTAGTGTTAATGCGCGGGCGGCCCTTCTGCTTGGAGTGATGCAGCTTCTTTGGTTTGAGTCTAACTTTGCTGCACACCAGGGAGTGGTCGGTGTCACAGTCCGCACTGTGGAGGCTGCGTGTGATTTGGACAGTGTTTATAGAGGCTCGCCTTGTGACGATGAGGTCCAGATGGTGCCAACTACGTGATCTTGGGTGTCTCCATGAAACCTGGTGATAGGGTTTAGTATGAAAGAACGAGTTGGTGATGCAGAGATTGTGATAGGTAAACAACTCCAGCAGTCTCTGTCCATTCTCATTCATCCTTCCAATGCCATAGCGCCCAAGGCAGGAGGGCCATTAGTCATGGTCGGCCCCAACCCTGGCATTAAAGTCCCCCAGCAGGAACAAATGTTCGGTATTAGGAATGCTACTAATGATATTATGGAGTTCCTCGTAGAACTGATCTTTAACTTCAGGTGGGGAGCAGAGTGTTGGAGCACTGATGCTGAGTTGGTGTACTGGACCAGAGGAGGTGACCAGTCGGATGGACAATATGCGTTCCGAGCCATTTGAAGGTGGCTCTATCATGCTGAGCAAAGAGTTTCTGATGGCGAAGCCCACTCCATGCCGTCTTGGTTCTTCAGGATCCCTACCCTGCCAGTAGAAGGTGTAGTCTTGCTCTCTTAGAGATCCGCTCGCAGGGAGGCGTGTCTCCTGAAGTGCTGCAATGTCCACATTGAGTCTACTGAGCTCATTGTTAATGATGGCGGTCTTCCAAGTGTCGTTGATTTGTGTAAGGTCTTCCAACAGGCCAGGACACATGGTTCTGATGTTCCAGCTTGCAGAACGAAGGGCTGGTAACTTCTTTTCTTTTTTTGTTGTGCTGTTTGGTGCGGTGTTACAGTCCACTTGTTGGGCAATGACCCTGAGCTCCAAGCACCCATTGAAGCAAGTGGACTGTGGTGGGATAGAACCTTTCTGACCGGGGGCTGCCTGGTTTGAGGCGGGCAGTAGCTGTCCAATGAGATGCAATGACCTCTCTCACCAACAAAGGCAACCCGTGGTGCCCAATCTCTACGCCAATTGAGCTGGACTTATAACCCGTAACTGCTGCCTTCCATGTTGTTTTGGTCGCTGTGAGGCGACTATGCAGTGACCTCTCCATGGTGCATGCCTGGGCAGAATGTATGGAGGTTGTGAATTGCCCAAGTGTCAAAGCCCCACTCTCAGCTTCCTAGTGGGGTCCAAAGGAGTGCAGAGCATGACGTTTGGCACCGGTATGGCTGCAGAAACTGCTGGAAACATGCCAAAGGTGACACATGACCGCCTTAGGGGTTCTGCTCCGTATTTTCTGTTAGGGTTTACTCCCAGCCTTGGTCTCTCCCGAGACGCCCACAAGGCAGTGGGGTTGTAGGCTCCTATCCCTGAGCAGGGGCCCTAACAAGTAATCTGTGTGATTTCATGGGGGGAGGGGGAAGGTGATGCGAGGTGGGAGGGGGGATCGAGCAGGGAGGGGTTGGGGGGAAGGGTTGCGGGGGGCAAGGGGGAGTGAGGGTGCAAGGGGGAAGGGTGAAGGGGGTACAAGGGGGAGGGGGGAAGGGGGTGCAAGAGTAAAGGGGTGGGGGAAGGGAGTGCATGGGGGAGGGGGTGGGGGGAAGGGGAAGGGGGAAGGGGGTGCGGATGGGTGCGAGGGAGGAGGGGTGAAGGGGGTGCAAGGGGAAGGGGGTGGGGGGAAGGGGGTGTGAGGGGGTGCGTGGGGAAAGGGGTGCGGGGGGGAAGGGGGTGTGGAGGGGAAGGGGGTGCGAGGGGGGAAGGGGGTGTGAGAGGGGAACGGGGTGCGAGGGGGGAAGGGGGTGTGAGAAGGGAACGGGGTGCGAGGGGGGAGGGGTGCGAGGGGGGAGGGGTGCGAGGGGGTGAGGGGTGCGAGGGGGAGGGGGGAGGGGTGCGTGGGTGGAAGGATGTGCGGGGGGAAGGGGGTGCGAGGGTGGAAGGGGGTGCGAGGCGGGAAAGGGGCGTGAGGGGGGAAGGGGACGTGGGGGGATGGGGTGCGGGGAAGGGGGAGGGGGAAGGGGGTGCGGAGGGGGAAGGGGTGCGGAGGGGGAAGGGGGTGCAATGGGGGAAGGGGGTGTGAGGAGGGAGGGTTGTGGCGGGGGGGGGGGCGGGAAGGGAGGCATTACTACACATATTAAATCTGGCAGATAGCAAACATAATTCCTATATTTAAGAAGGGAGACAGAACACGCCCATGGATTTATAGACCAGTCAGCTTAACATCGGTGATGGGAAAAACAATGGAATCCCAACTAAAGGAAAGAATAGAAGAACATTTAGAAAAGAAAAGTATAATAGTGAATAGTCAGGATGTATTTCAAAAGGGAAAATCTTGCTTGACCAAGCTATTGAATTTTTTGAGGAGGTAACAGAGAGAGTAAACAATGGAAATGTAGTAGATGTAATTTATCTGGAATTTCAAAGGCCTTCGATAAGGTGTCCCATAATAGACTAATGAATAAGGTCAGAGAATGTGGAGTCAGGGGATAAGTGTGAGAATGGATTGCTAGCTGGCTTCAAGACAGAAAGCAGAGGGTGGGAATAAAGGGTAACTATTCAGAGTGGCAGAAGGTGGGAAGTGATGTTTTACAAGGATCTGTGCTGGGACCACTGCAGCTCACAATTTATATTAACGATTTGGACGTCAGAATCAAAAAACACAATTTCTGAATTTGCAGATGACACCAAATTGGGGGGAATACTGAGGAAGACTGCAGCAAATGACAGGAGGACACTAGTAAACTTGCCGAATGGGCAAATAATTGGTAAATGAATTTTCAACAGTTAAATGTGTGGTAGTACATTTTGGTAGGAAGAATAAGGGTGTCACTTATTACTTGGAAGGTGAGATTTTATGTGGGGTAGAGGAACAAAGGGATCTCGGAATACAAATATACCAATCATTAAAAGTTAGACCACAGCTTAGCAAGATCATGAAAAAGCAAGCCAAGCACTAGGCTTTATTTCTAGAGGGATAGTATTGAAAAGTAGAGAAATTATGCGAAACCTGTATCGAACATTGGTTAGACCACATTTAAGTACAGCGCTCAGTTCTGGTCACTATATTATAAAAAGGATATAGAGGCACTGGAAAGGGTGCAGAGAAGATTTATAAGGATGGTACCAGAAATGCAAGGGTATACATATCAGGAAGGGATGAAGAGGCTGGGTCTCTTTTCTGTTCAAAAGAGAAGGCTGAGGGGTGACCCAATAGAGGTCTTTAAAATTATGAAAGGTTTTGATAAACTGGATACAGAGAGAATGTTTCCACTTGTGGAGAAGAGCATAACCAGAGGCCATCAAGATAAGATAGTCACCAAGAAATCCAAAAGGATATTCAGAAGAAAGTTCTTTACCCAGAGAGTGGTGAGAATGTGAAACTGGCTACACGGAGAGTGGTTGAAGTGAATAGTATAGATGCATTTAAGGGGAAGCATATGAGGGAGAAGGGAATGGAGGGTTACAATGATAGATATAGATGAGGAAAGATGGGAGGAAGCTCAAGTGGAGAATAAACGCCAGCATGAATTGGTTGGCCTGAATGGCCGATTTCTGTGCCTTATACCTATGTTATCCTATGTGAGTCTAAATCATTAATATATACCATGAACAGTAAGGGACTCAGTACTAAGTCCTATGGAAGCCCACTGGAAACAGCCTTCCAATCACAAAACACTTTCGACCTTAACCCTTTACTTCCTGCCACTGGCCTAATTTTGGATCCAACTTGCCACTTTCCCTTGGATCCCACGGGCTTTTAATTTACTGATCAGTCTGCTATGTGGGATTTTGTCAAAAGCCTTGCTAAAATCCACATAGACTACATCAAGCACACTAGCCTCATCGATCATCCTTGTTACTTCCTCAAAAAATTCAATCAAGTTAGTCAGACGCGACCTTTCCTTAACAAATCCATGATTACTGTCTTTGATTAATCCGTGGCTCTCTAAATGATGATTTGTACAACCTCTCAGAATTTTTACCAATAATTTTCCCACCACCTAGGCTCGGCTGACTGGCCTGTAATTACTCGGGCTATCCCTTCCTCCATTTTTAAACAATGGTACAACATTAGCAGCACTATTCCTGTAGCCACAGAGGATTAGAAAATAATGGTCAGAGCCTCCACTATTTCTTCTCTTGCTTCCCTTAGCAGCCTGGGATAGATTTCAGCTGGGCCAGGTAATTTATCCACTTTCAAGGATGCTAACCACTTTAATATTTCCTCCTTCAATATGCTTAATCCATCCAATATTTCACACTCCTCCTCAACTACAATATCTGCTACTTCCCTCTCATTAGTGAAAACAGTTGCAAAGTATTCATTAAGAATCATGCTCGGGTCATCCACCTCCACACACAAGTTACCTTTTTGGTCTTTAACTGACCTTACACTTTCCTTAGTTATCCTCTTGCTCCTTATGTATTTAAAAAGCATCTTTGGGTTTTCCTTGATTTTGCTTGCCAATATTTTTTTCAAGCCCTCTCTTTGCTTTCCTAATTGCTTTTTAAATTTCATCCTTATACTTGCTAGACTCTTCTAGGCTTTCTGCAGTATTGCACTCTTGGCATCTGGCATAAAGCTTTTTTTTTGCTTTATCCTACTCTGCCATCCGGAGTAGAATGGGGGGGGAGGGAGAGGGGGGGGTCTAGATTTGTGAGTCCCACTCTTTTTCTTTGTTCTCCTTAGAGTAAAGAAGGTTAAGAGGAGATTTGGTAGAGGTGTTTAAATTCATGAAGGATTTTGATAGAGTAAATAAGGAGAAAATATTTCTAGTGGCAGAAGGTCCGATAGTCAGAGGGCACAGACTTAATTTGATTGACAGGACAACTTTTTTTTTAACGCACCGAGTTGTTGTGATCTGGAATGTACTACCTGAAAGGGTGCTGGAAGAAGGTTCAATATTGACTTTTGAAAGAGAATCGGAGAAATTCTTGAAGGAAAATCTTTGACAGGCTATGGGGAAAGAGCAGGAGAGTGGGATTAATTAAATAACACTACCAAAGAGACAGCACAGGCTCGAAGGACCAAATGGCCTCCTTCTGTGCTATATCAGTCTATGAATCTATGTGAAGAAGAACAGAGCGAGATTGAGCACCCTCTAATAGGTCATCCCCCATTATGATTGAAATAGAGAGCTGATGCAATGTTTGCCCTTTCTCTCAAGGAGGCTGAAATACAAAGAGTTGAAAGTTATGCTTCAGTTGTCGAGAGCCGTGGTCAGACCCGGTCTGGAGTATTGTGTTCAGTTCTGGGCACTGAATCTCAGGAAGGATATTTTGGCCTTGGGGACGGTGCAGCCCAGATTTACCAGAATGATACCAGGGATTAAGGTTTAAATTATGAGGTCAGGTTGCATAAACTTGGCTTGTAGGCTTGAGTTTAGGAGATTGAGGGGTGATCTAATGGAGGTGTTCAAAATGATAAAATTATTCAATAGAGCAGATAAAGAGAATCTATTCCCTCTGTTGGGGAATTCAGGATAAGAAGAAATAATCTTACCATTAGAGCAGGACTGTTTAGGAGGAAAATCAGGAAACGTTTCTTCACACAAAAGCTAATAGAAATCTGGAATCTCTCCCTAAAAGGCTGTGGATGTGAGGGTAAAATTAAAGCCTTCAAGACTGAGATTGATAGTTATGGGTATCAAGGGGATCTCACAAGGTCAGATGGCAGGTTGTTCAACCTTGCCCGTCTAATAGTGAAGACCAAAGTACGGAAGGTCCTCATCAGGGAACTCCTCTTTGCTGACGATGCTGCATTAACATCCCACACAGAAGAGTGTCTGCAGAGAATCATCGACAGGATTGCGGCTGCCTGCAACAAATTTGGCCTAACCATCAGCCTCAAGAAAACGAACATCATGGGACAGGACATCAGAAATGCTCCATCCATCAATATTGGCGACCACGCTCTGGAGGTAGTTCAAGAGTTCACCTACCTAGGCTCAACTATCACCAGTAACCTGTCTCTCGATGCAGAAATCAACAAGCACATGGGAAAGGCATCCACTGCTATGTCCAGACTGGCCAAGAGAGTGTGGGAAAATGGCACACTGACACGGAACACAAAAGTCCGAGTGTTTCAAGCCTGTGTCCTCAGTACCTTACTCTACGGCAGCGAGGCCTGGACAATGTATGTCAGCCAAGAATGACGTTTCAATTCATTCCATCTTCGCTGCCTCCGGAGAAACCTTGGCATCAGATGGCAGGACTGTATCTCCAACGCAGAAGTCCTCGAGGCGGCCAACATCCCCAGCACATACACCCTACTGAGCCAGCGGCGCTTGAGATGGTTTGGCCGTATGAGCCGCATGGAAAATGGCAGGATCCCCAAGGACACATTGTACAGCTAGCTTGTCACTGACATCAGACCCACCGGCCGTCCATATCTCCACTTTAAAGACGTCTGCAAACGCGACATGAAATCCTGTGACATTGATCACAAGTCGTGGGAGTCAGTTGCCAGTGGTCACCAGAGCTGGCGGTCAGCCATAAAGGCGGGGCTAAAGAGTGGCGAGTCGAAGAGACTTAGCTGTTGGCAGGAAAAAAGACAGAAGTGCAAGGAGAGAGCCAACTGTGCAACAGCCCCGACAACCAATTTTATCTGCAGCGTCTGTGGAAGAGTCTGTCACTCTAGAATTGACCTTTATAGCCACTCCAGGTGCTGCTTCACAAACCACTGACCACCTCTAGGCGCTTACCCATTGTCTCTCGAGACAAGGAGGCCAAAGAAGGATATCAAGGGGAAATGGATCGGGGGTGGGGTTGGGGGGGAGGGTGGCAAATGGCAGTTGACGTTCAGATGATACATGATCTCATTGAATGGCAGTACAGTCTCGAGGGGCTGAATGGCCTCCTCCTGTTCCTATGTTCCGAGGGTGATGAGCACCCTCTGGTGGAGTGCTAAGTAAACACAGCCTGCGTAACCAAATCTTCTGGACCACAAAGGGCTGATTTTGCGCTGAGTAATCTTGGGGAAAAGAAATCGGAGAGAGCTCCCCCTGCATAGAAATCAAGGGAAAAGCATGGGGCTTAACTGCGCTGTCCCCATGATCGAATCGTTTTCTGACCTTCCTGGTCTAGGCTCAGGCATGAGGATTGTTCACCTGAGGGAGGTAAATGTGTCAACTTAAACGTATGAAAAGAAAGCGCCTCGAATTACCCTCTGGATGTACCTATTTGTAGCAACAGGTGACCTTACCGGGATAGGGCAAATTACATACGGCTGTCCCTTAGCAACAACAACTTGTATTTGTATAGTGACTTTACCATTGTAAAACATCACAGGACGTTTCACAGAAGTGTTACCAGGCACAATTAGCAGCAGAATAATACGTTGCATCTTGCATGGTGTAATGCTCCAACCTTTATAAAGTAATGTAGCTTTTTACTCTAAGAAATGCCACAGGAGAGCTGCCAGTGTATCGGAAAAGGTAATGAAAGGGGCCTCTGTCTTCTGACTAATGGAACAAGAGTCTGTTTGTCATGTTGTCCCTCTGAAATACTTTGGAGAGGGAAGGGAATTGAGCAAATGGGGAGAAGCAAGATATTGGTGAAATGGCCAACAGTAGGTGTGGAAAGGTTGACAAACCCAATGTCAACTCCAGGTTGTAATATATTCTACTTTGGAATTAACAAGAGACAAATTACTTTCTGGCTCTCACACTGACTGACAATTTGTTTATTCCCAAACTTCTTCAATGGCCTTTGGAAACTGGCATTGTGAAACATGTCATGTCTGATCCAACCACATAATTTGCTTCACCATTTGCAGCTCTACGTGAACCACTTTTACACCAAATTCACTGCTACAAAGAACAACTAGGCTATCCTGCTTAACAGCAACATGAGGTATCAACCATGGCTAAGTTGGCAACCCTATTGCTTATAAGGTTCAGGGGTCAAGTCCCACACTAGGACTGATACCTGAGGTAGTGTTACACTGTGAGAGGTGCTGTCTTTTGGATGAGATGTTGAACTAAAGCTCTGTCTGCCCTTTCAGGTGGGTGGAACAGATTCCATGACATTATTTTTAAGAAGAGCAGGGGAGTTCTCCTTGATGTCCTGGTCCTCAATCCCTCAATCAACATCACAAATACAGGTTATTTGATTATTATCACATTGCTGTTTTGGGGAGCTTTCTGTGCACAAATTGACTGCTGCGTTTGCCACATTATAACAGTGACTGCACTTCAAAAGTACTTCATTGCTTGTTAAGTGCTTTGGGACTTCCTGTGGTCATGAAGGGTGCTATATAAATGCAAGTTATTTGTTTCTCTTAATATCAAAGATGTAGTTTTGCAATTTACTTGCAAACTGAGACGACAGCTTTGAAGGTTTGGCTGGTCACAGGGAAAATAGTGAAGGATGCGTGAGGTTCAGGCAAGCAGGAAAGTGTGATTTGATTAGACAACTCCCGGAGAAAGCACTACTGCAGAGTTGATTGGCCAAGTGGCCTGTTACTGTGCTGGAACATTCTGCCATTCCCAAGCTGAACAGTTATCTTGGACTAACATTAAAAAAATTATTTCGAAGTTTAGTTGCTATGGTAATTGCAAGTTCTCCCTGTAACCGCGTGGGTTTCCGCCGGGTGCTCTGGTTTCCTCTGTCAGCCAAAGACTTGCAGGTTGTTAGGTAAATTGGCTATTGTAAATTGCCCCTAGTATCGGTAGGTGGTAGGAAAATTGAGGGAAGGTGGGGATGTGGTAAGAATATGGGATTAATGTAGGATTAGTATAACTGGGTGGATGATGGTCGGCACAGACTCGGTGGGCCAAAGGGCCTGTTTCAGTGCTGTATCTCTAAATAAATAAATAAACCAAACCCAAGTTGCTGGAGCTGTGAGGCTGCAGTGCTAACCACTGTGCCACCCCATGACAATGTTGGCCAGGACACAGGGTACAACTCCCTGGGGCAATGCATTTGCAGCTGAGTCACGAGTGATACTCTTTTTGATTATATTTTGGGAGGAAAGTTCTTTTCTAAACTCTGACTGGTGAAGTATTCGCAACTTTCAGTAGTTTGCCGGATTTGGATGCAGCACCTCTATCAGTCACTGGGTGGCTCTGAGGTTTTTTTTCACAATGTGACCAATGATTTATCTGGAACAGCAGCGCTCCTTGTTGGCAGATATATGCAACTACTTCAATATGGGGCAAAAAAAACTGTCTTGACATCTGTTGTACACATGGAGTGAGAATGCTCAACAACTATTACCAGCAACAAAGAAACTCTGCTGATCAGTTTAGAGACAAGTTCCCATGATTTCTTAACACCATAAAAACACAAGCAGATGTTCCTTGTTCTGATTCCCTGCTTTCAATTTACGCCCCTCATATCCTGAAGGCGCCAACATATATGCACCCTTCCTCAAACCCACCGCTTCGACCCAAGCTTTTGGTCACTGCTTCTGATATCTCCTTCTTTGGCTCCGCGTTCATTGCCTGGTGTCAGCTGTGGCTCAGTGAATAGCATTCCTGCCTCTGGGTTCAAGCCCCACTCCTAAGACATGGCCACATTGGCACTTCAGTGCAGTACTGAGGGAGTGCTGCACTGTTGGACGGGCAGTACTGAAAGAGTGCTGCACTGTTGGAGGGGCAGTACTGAAAGAGTGCTGCACTGTTGGAGGGGCAGTACTGAGGGAGTGCAGCACTATTGGAGGGGCGGTACTGAGGGAGTGCTGCACTATTGGAGGGGCAGTACTGAAAGAGTGCTGCACTGTTGGAGGGGCAGTACTGAAAGAGTGCTACACTATTGGAGCGGCAGTACTGAGGGAGTGCTGCACTATTGGAGGGGCAGTACTGAAAGAGTGCTGCACTGTTGGAGGGGCAGTACTGAGGGAGTGCTGCACTGTTGGAGGGGCAGTACTGAAAGAGTGCTGCACTGTTGGAAGGGCAGTACTGAAAGAGTGCGGCACTGTTGGAGGGGCAGTACTGAGGGAGTGCTGCACTGTTGGAGGGGCAGTACTGAAAGAGCGCTGCACTGTTGGAGGGGCAGTACTGAGGGAGTGCTGTACTGTTGGAGGAGCAGTACTGAAAGAGTGCTGCACTGTTGGAGGGGCAGTACTGAGAGAGTGCTGCACTGTTGGAGGGGCAGTACTGAAAGAGTGCTGCACTGTTGGAGGGGCAGTATTGAGGGAGTGCTGCACTGTTGGAGGGGCAGTACTGAAAGAGTGCTGCACTGTTGGAGGGGCAGTACTGAGGGAGTGCTGCACTGTTGGAGGGGCAGTACTGAGGGAGTGCTGCACTGTTGGAAGGGCAGTACTGAGGGAGTGCTACACTATTGGAGCGGCAGTACTGAGGGAGTGCTGCACTGTTGGAGGGGCAGTACTGAGGGAGTGCTACACTATTGGAGGGGCAGTACTGAGGGAGTGCTGCACTGTTGGAGGGGCAGTACTGAGGGAGTGCTGCACTGTTGGAGGGGCAGTACTGAAAGAGTGCTGCACTGTTGGAGGGGCAGTACTGAGGGAGTGCTGCACTGTTGGAGGGGCAGTACTGAGGGAGTGCTGCACTGTTGGAAGGGCAGTACTGAGGGAGTGCTACACTATTGGAGCGGCAGTACTGAAAGAGTGCTGCACTGTTGGAGGGGCAGTACTGAGGGAGTGCTGCACTGTTGGAGGGGCAATACTGAAGGAGTGTTGCACCTTTGGAGGGTAGATACTGAGGGAGTGCTGCACTGTCAAAGGTGTCATCTTTCAGATGAAGTATTAAACTAAAGTCCTGTCTGCCCTCTATGGTGGATGTTAAAGCTCCCATGGCCACTATTTCAAAGAAGAGCAGAGTGTTTCTCCCATGTCGCAGCCAAGCAACACCTAAAATTGAGGATAAAACAGAAAATGCTAGAAATACTCAGCAGGTCTGCCAGTATCTGTGGAGAGAGAAACAGAGTTAACATTTCGGGCCAACAACCTAAAATAAATGATTTTATTTATTTCATTGCTGTTTGTGGGAGCTTGCTGTGCACAAATTGGCTGCCATTTTTCCTACATTACAACAGTGACTGCTTCAAAAAGTACTTCATTGGCTGTAAAGCACTTTAGGATGCCCTGAGGTTGTGAAAGAAAGACTTGCATTTATATAGCGCCTTTCACAAACTCAGGACATCCCAAAGCCTTTCACAGCTATGAAGCACTTCTGAAGTGTAGTCACTGTTGTAATGAGCTGTATGAATGCAAGTCTTTTTATTATGTAGAGTGCCTGTATCATATATTATTCATTCTTTTCGATGAGGATAAAGGATAAAAACTTTGCCTCATGTTTTTCTGATGTGATCATTGCACCCTCAAATGGACCATTTGGCTCATTACAGCGACAACCACCCAGATAAACTGCAACACACCTTGAACAAAGGTTCGATACCATAACGACCATCTATTTTTATACTCTGTCCATAGGGCAGTCCAAGGCCAATTTAATTTCCAGCTTCCCCCAACCCCCCCACCCCAAACTCCACCTCTCTCCTACTTCCTCCCCTTCCGCCAATCATGTGCTCTGCTTCAGTCCCGAATTTGCTAGCTTGCGATTTCTCTAACCAATTTCTGCAAATCAAAGAGGTTGTTGCACAATTTACAACAGATACCACTACACTACACATACTGGGTCCATTCGTTGGTAAGGAAAGAAAGACTTACATTTATATAGCACCTTTCACAACCACAGGACATCCTAAAGTGCTTTATAGCAGATGAAGTACTTTTTGAAGTGTATTCACTGCTATAATGTAGGAACTGCAGCAGGATATTTGTGCACAGCAAGATCCCGCAAACAGCAATGACCAGATAATCTGTTTTTGTGATGTTGGTCGAGGGATAAATATTGGCTGGGACACTGGGGAGAATTTCCCTGCTCTTCTTTGAAATAGTCCCATGGGATATTTCACGTCCGCTTGAGAGGGCAGACGACGGTGGCAGGCAGGGGGTGCTTGGTTTCACTCACCCAAAAGACAGCACCTAGCCTAGGTTTTGTGCTCAGGTCCCTGACCTGGGACTTGAACCCACAACCTTCTCCCTCAGATTGAGCCATGGCTGATATTATTTGGTATTGCCACACTCTGCTATCCAGACCATGTAGGCAATAACTTAAATTTTCTCCCAGTGCAATCATCCACATAGTTCTTTGTATTTTCCCCCCTTTATTTTTCTCCCTCCTCTCCTGGATGGGTGGAAGGTGGGGCACTTGTGGGCTGGGGTGTGGTTTCCAGGAGTACAATTCCCCACTGATACCCAGCTGACTGAACAATCTCCATGTGCAGCATTAGTAAATATCTGCAGTCTATTCAAGTGCAGCATAGAGTCATAGAATCTTTTAAGGCACAGAAGGAGGCCATTTGGCCCATCGAGTCCATACCGGTTCTCCATGAAGCTATCCAGTCAGTCGCACTCCCCCGTTCGATCCCCATAGCCCTGTAAGTTTATTTCCTTCAAGTTCCCATCCAATTTCCTTTTGAAATCATTGATTGTCTCTGCTTCCACCACCCTCGTGGGCAGTGAGTTCCAGGTCATTACCACCTGCTGTTTAAAAAAGTTCTTCCTCATATTCCCCCTGCAACTCTTGCCCAAAACCTTCAATCTGTGTCCCCTAGTCCCTGTAGCATTTGTTAATGGGAACAGTTTTTCCTTGTCTAAATTGTAGGCCTTGAAAAATTGGTCAAGTATTGTTCTATACCCAGCATGCTCTAAGGCAGCTAAGATAGGCGCAGAACTTGCTGAAGTAAGTTTACAGACATGTCGAAACTTGTGGTTAAGGGTACATGACTGCTGAAGGGTGCAGACAAAGGGGAACAAATAAGTGACTGTTGAACGGTGCAGATAAAGGGGAGCAGATTAAGGGGAACAAACAAGTCTGGACATCTGCTCAGGCAGCTATACCACTAACGCTTGCTAATTAAAGATGAGCTAATGTTTGGAGCTTTATCTTAATGACCAAGCAAGACACGATCATGTGAGTCATGGTTTGAGCAATGAGCCTTTAAAGAATACAAAAGGGCTCTTTCTTCTTTGGCCTCCTTGACTTGACAGTCAATGCGTAAGCGCCTAGAGGTGGTCAGTGGTTTGTGGAGCAGCTCCTGGAGTGGCTATAAAGGCCAATTGCAGAGTGACAGACTCTTCCACAGGCGCTGCAGATAAAATTGGTTGTCGGGGCTGTTACACAGTTGGCTCCCTCCTTGCGCTTCTGTCTTTTTTCCTGCCAACTGCTAAGTCTCTTCGACTCGCCACACTTTAGCCCCGCCTTTATGGCTGTCCGCCTGCTCTGGCGATCACTGGCAACTGACTCCCACGACTTGTGGTCAATGTTACAGGACTTCATGTGACATCTGCAGACGTCTTTCAAACGGAGATATGGATGGCCAGTGGGTCTGATACCAGTGACTAGCTCACTGTACAATGTGTCCTTGGGGATCCTGCCATCTTCCATTGGGCTCACATGGCCAAGCCATCTCAAGCGCCGCTGGCTCAGTAGGGTTTATATGCTGGGGATGTTGGCCGCCTCGAGGACTTCTGCATTGGAGATACGGTCCTGCCACCTGATGCCAAGGATTCCCCGGAGGCAGCTAAGATGGAATGAGTTGAGACGTCACTCTTGGCTGACATACGTTGTCCAGGCCTCGCTGCCGTAGAGCAAGGTACTGAGGACACAGGCTTGATACACTTGGACTTTTGTGTTCCATGTCAGTGCGTCATTTTCCCACACTCTCTTGGCCAGTCTGGACATAGCAGTGGAAGCCTTTCCCATGCACTTGTTGATTTCTGCATCGAGAGACAGGTTACTGGTGATAGTTGAGCCTAGGTAGGTAACCTCTTGAACCACTTCCAGAGTGTGGTCGCTGATATTGATGGATGGAGCATTTCTGACATCCCAACCCATGATGTTCATTTTTTTGAGGCTGATGGTTCGGCCAAATTCGTTGCAGGCAGCCACAATCCTGTCGATGTGTCTCTGCAGACACTCTTCTGTGTGGGATGTTCATGCAGCATCGTCAGCAAAGTGGAGTTCCCTGTTGAGGACCTTCCATACTTTGGTCTTCGCTCTAAGACAGGCAAGGTTGAACAATCTGCCATCTGATCTTGTGTGGAGGAAAATTCCTTCTTCTGAAGACTTGAACGCATGTGAGAGCAGCAGTGAGAAGAAGATCCCAAACAGTGTAGGTACGAGAACACAGCCCTGTTTCACGTCACTCAGGATAGGAAAGGGGTCTGATGAGGCACTGATATGCTGAATTGTGCCTTTCATATTGTCATGGAATGAGGTGATGATGCTTAGTAGCTTTGGTGGACATCCGATCATTGCTAGTAGTCTGAAGAGACCACGTCTGCTGACAAGGTCAATGGCTTTGGTGAGATCTATGAAAGCAACGTAGAGGGGCATCTGTTGTTCACGGCATTTCTCCTGTAGCTGGCGAAGGGAGAACAGCATGTCAATGGTGAGTCTCTCTGCTCGAAAGCCACACTGTGCCTCAGGATAGACATGCTCAGCCAGCTTCTGGAGTCTGTTTAAAATGACTCGAGCGAAGACTTTCCCCACTATGCTGAGCAGGGAGATTCCACGGTAGTTGTTGCAGTCACCGCGGTCACACTTGTTCTTATAGAGAGTGATGATATTGGCATCGCGCATGTCCTGTGGTTCTGCTCCCTCATCCCAGCACAGACAAAGCAGTTGATGGAGTGCTGAGAGTATAGCAGGCTTGGCACTCTTGATTATTTCAGGATTAACGCTTGAGTATATCCTCGGCAGGAACCTCGGAACAACTCTCAAAGGCAGCATCCTGAGTCCGGAGGCTCAGTGATCAACCGTGACAAGAGATTGAACACCTCTGTGTTGATGGGTAGTATCTTGTACAAGAAGTGAGACTTGTACTTATTTGGTGTCTAAATAAAACTGTTGTACTATGTTTGTATTCTGGTGTCTGGTGTCTGGGAGTTTGACATAATTGGAAAAGGGGCCAATCTTCGCATCCCGAGTTAAATTAAGCACAACAAAATTATCTACGTCTGTCATAATTTTGTACACCTCTATTAAATCTCATCCTCTTCTCAACCAACATCATGTTCTCAGACCCAGTGGGCACTGAGGCCAGAGTTAGCACCATTGAATTCTCTACCTTGCTCTCTTGTTGGCCTCTCTGTCCTCGGCCTCCTACAGTGTTTTGTTTCAACATAAGCTCAAGGAACAGCACCTCATCTTTCAATTTGGCATTTTATAGCCTTCCTGACTCAACAATGAGTCCAATAATTTCAGACCATAACCCATTTTTGTTTCTAGTTTCTTTGGAGGTTTTGCTTTTAACTCATTTTTCTCTTGTTTCGGCTTTCAGACGGCAGCTGTTCATCAATCTGCCATTCACTCCTCCTCTAGACACATCTTTTGTTTCTTTACTTGTCCCATTGCCACTCCCAACCCTTTGGTCATTTAATCTCTCTTGCTCTTCACCCTGTCACAGACCTTCCCTTTTGTCCTTCCCACCCTCCTCCCTTTCACTTGTTTAAAACCTATTACATTTCTAACTATTCCCAGTTCTGATGAAAGGTCACTGACCTGAAATGTTAACTCTGTTTTTCTCTCTCCACAGATGCTGCCAGACCTGCTGAGCATTTCCAGCACTTTCAGTAATTATTAGCAACCCTAATGCCACCCAAGCTTAGATTAGCTAATGCAGAAGAGAATGGGAATTAATATTGGGATCCTCCTGATTTGTATGACTCAGCTATTCACTGCCTTAACCAGCTAAACTACCAAGGGAGTCAGCTACATCTTGTGTTTAAATGAATATTTCTTTAGTTTATGAGGACCAGGGCTGATTTATTATAGAACAGAACCACAGAATTTTGCATAAAATAGGGTGAAACTTCACCTTTTTGTTGGGCAGGTGCAGGTATCGAGATTTCCAAAAGCCTGTGAAAATTAGACTGGATGATTACCAGGAACAATAAGAGGTAATAAACTACAAGTCAATGATGTTTTTGGTGAAATCACACTTTTAGTCTGTGTGAAAGGTCTGTATGAATAATAATGACCAACTTCAGCTTCATTTGCAGTCCAACCCTGGCATTAATCCATCATTACAGCTGGTATTTCAACCAAGTGACATTCAGGAGTCCTCTTGGGTTCCTCCATTTGTTGCTGCCTGCAGTGATTTAACAATCACACAGCAAGCACACCGAGGCACACAGTGGGACCACAGGAGTCCATCAGGAGCACGTAGCGCAAGATAACTTGTATCCCCATCCCCAGGCAGATAGGTGCAGTAAACAGTAGGCAAAAGAGATCAGACGTAAAGTTAATTTTATAGAATTTTTCAACACAGGAGACAACATTCGACCCTGTGTACGTGTATTGGCTCTAGAGAAGACCGACCGACCCACTTAGGCGCTTTCCCCCACACGCCTGTCTCTTAAAGTGTATCTTTTTTTTCCAGATATTTTCCCATTTCTCCTTAAGGACTAATTTGGATTCTGCTTCAGTCTCTGGTGGGACATTCCAAGTCCTAACAACCACTCTGCATTTAAAAAAATCTACAAATCATCCCCTTTGTGATTCAAACAATGGGAAAAGTAATTCAAACTACTGAAAAGATGATTCGAACTTATTTGCTCACATGGCGAGTAATTGCCAATGTGGACTGGTTGGGTAAGAAGACCTGTTTCTGTGTTGTGACTCCTGTCTAATTCTATGTAGTAGATTTTGCATCATCCCAGAAACATGCAACTGCTAGAGATTAGTCTTTGAGTTCTTTGCTTTTCTCCTGGAAGGAACTGCGAATCATCTTGTCCCTCGTTTCAGCAAACCAGTCCCGGGTGCTCACAAGTATAGCTGTCCACCATGGGTAATAGATTTCTTGGGCTCTCACAGCTCCTCCTTTGATGATGGCCAGTGCAGATTCAGAGGCTGGGTAAGCGGCAATTGTTCCAATATCCACTGCTCTAAATGCACACGTAGAAGGAAATAACCAATGCAAAATGAATTATGTTAAAATTATTAGGCAAATAAATATTTAGTAACATTAAGGCAATTGGCATCAGGTTCTCTTGCTGGATTATTAACCTGTGCAAAATTGTCTTTTAAATAATGAAAGAACTAGATTATTTTCTCATTGACAAATTATTTCAATTAGATAGTTTGGGCAGGTCCAGCGTCATGTTTATAAGCTAAGTAAGGGTCGAGTAAGCTGAAAATGCTGGAAATATGCAACAGGTCAGGCAGCATTGGGAGACAGAAACAGGTTTAATGTTTCAGGTCAATGAAACACCACCAACGCACAGTGACAGCAGTGTGTACCATCTACAAGATGCACTGCAGCAACACACCAAGGCTCCTTCGACAGCATCTTCCAAACCCACGACCTCTACCAACTAGAAGGACAAGGGCAGCAAATGCATGGGAACACCACCACCTGCAAGTTCCCCTCCAAGTCACACACCATCCTGACTTGGAACTATATCGCCGTTCCTTCACTGTTGCTGGGTCAAATCCTGGAACTCCCTTCCTAATCTACACCCACATGGATTGCAGCGGTTCAAGAAGGCAGCTGACCACCACCTTCTCAAGGGCAATTAGGGATGGGCAATAAATGCTGGCCTGGCCAGCTGCTGGGATCTGCTGAGTGTTCCCTCTCTCTGCAACTGTCAGAGAGAGACAGAAAGGGGAACACAGAGAGAGGGGGGACAGAGAGGGAGTGACCAAGATCACTCCTGACAGAATGACATCTATCCAGAATACTCCGCATTACTACAAGTGTGCAGGCAAACATTGACTATTTGTGCAAGCAAAAAAATGCCAGGTATCTCACTAAATCAGTGTCCAACATAGTGACCAGAAAGTAAATTAGTCTTCGCGAAAATGCACCTTTGTTGTTGTTTTGATTAATAGCAAGATATATTTTTAATGCCTTTATCTTTCTGAAATTATCTCACCGGCCCCCCCATAAGACCAAAATTGTAATATGGCCCCCCCACCACACGAAAAGGTTGGACAACCCTGGTCTATCTCATGATGCTTGAGGTAACACAACTCTATAGGACAGGCTAGATGGACCAGTTCCTCTTTTCCTGTCCGATATTTTCATATGTTTGTACATATAAATCCACTATGGCTGCAAAGGCAAAAAAATCATTTATAATCGTGCAAATAATGTGAGAACAAAGATTCTGGGGAGGGAGGAATATTAAAACAAAGAAATAAAAAAAATGACTCATGGGCTGGAATTTTAAAACAGTTCAGGGTCCGCACTGGAGGTGGGTGAGCGCGTAATTTGGTGCCATCGGCCTCTGTGGCGGGAAATCCGCCCCCGAGCCTTTTTTAATGAGGACGGCTTGGGGGTGGATCGGTTCCCCGCTGGGAGGCGGTGGGCAGCCAATGGAGACCAATTATCATTAATTACGGGGCCTATTAAGTCCCCTTTCCCACGCTGACTGAAATTTCTGGAATTGCCAGTCAGTGATGCAGGCAGCCCATGTTGTTCAGGCCAATATGGTGGACTCAGGGCAGGGGGTTGCCAACAAGGGACCCAACTCCCCCAGACCTATAATGGCCGCTGGGCCACATCCCCGGGGAGGGCTGTTCTTCCAGGATCCTGGCCAGGCAGCTGTGTCTTTTTAAAACATCAAAATAAACTTACCTTCGCTTATCCCTCACGGTCTCGTCTTCAGAACGACAGCTCCTACTTCGGCTGGTTGGGCTGCCAATCACTGAGTGCTGGAGGGCCTCCCATTGGCCCTCCAGTGTTGGGAGCCCACCCACCATCCCTGATTGGACAGCGAGCTCGCTCCCTGGCTGTAGGTTTGAAAATCTTCGTGGGCATGCCTAAAGCACGGCCTCCAGTGCACCAGCGCAGCCTTTGGTCGTCTGAGGAAAAGAGTGTTTGACGACAAAAACCTCAAACCTGGCACCAAGCTCATGGTCTACAGGGCCGCAGTGTTACCTGCCCTCCTGTATGCATCGGAAACATGGAGACTGTACAGCAGACATCTCAAAGCCCTGGTGAGATATCACCAGTGGTGCCTCCATTAGATCCTGCAAATTCAGTGGCAGGACAGACGCTCCAATATCAGTGTCCTCTGTCAGGCCAACACCCCCAGTATCGAGACACTGGTCATGGCTAGTCAGTTATGCTGGGCAGGCCACATCGTCCGCAGGCCTGACACAAGACTCCCAAAACAAGCTTTTTACTCCAAGCTCCGTCACGGTAAGAGGCGACCAGGAGGGCAGAGGAAACACTACAAGGATGTCCTTAAAGCCTCCCTGAAAAAATGTGACATCTCCACTGATTCGTGGGAACCTCTTACCCGAGACCACCCAAAATGGAGAAGAAGCATCTGCAAAGGTGCCAGCCAGTGTGAACAACGTCGACCTGCCCAGGCAGCGACCAAGTGCAAACAGCAGAAAGAGCAATCGGAAATTCGAGCATCACATTCACTTGCCTCACCAAACACCTCCTGCCCCAGCTGTGGAAGAGTGTGTGGATCCAGAATTGGACTATTCAGTCACCTAAGGACTCACAACCCTGGAGTGGAAGAAAGTCATCCTCGTTCCCGAGGGACTGCCTAAGAAGAAGAATGTGGTGTCGGGACCCGGAACATAGAACAGTACAGCACAGTACAGGCCCTTCGGCTCACGATCTTGTGCCGAACCTTTAACCTACTCTAAGATCAAACTAACTACCTACCCTTCATTCTACTATCATCCATGGACCTATCCAAGAATCACTTAAATGCCCCTAATTTATCTGCTTCTACTACCACCGCTGGCAGCGCATTCCACGCACCCACCACTCTCTGTGTAAAGAACCTACCTCTGACATCTCCCCGAAACCTTCCTCCAATCACCTTAAAATTATGCCCCCTGGTGATAGCCCTTTCCACCTTGGGAAAAAGTCTCTGACTATCCACTCTATCTATGCCTCTCATCATCTTGTACCCCTCTATCAAGTCACCTCTCATCCTTCTTCGCTCCAATGAGAAAAGCCCTAGCTCCCTCAATCTTTCTTCGTAGGACATGCCCTCCAGTCCATGCAGCATCCTGGTAAATCTCCTCTGCACCCTCTCTAAAGCTTCCACATCCTTCCTATAATGAGACGACCAGAACTGAACACAATATTCCAAGTGTGGTCGAACCAGGGCCTTATAGAGCTGCAGCATAACCTCGCGGCTCTTAAACTCAATCCCCCTGTTAATGAAAGCCAACACACCAAACACCTTCTTAACAACCCTATCAACTTGGGTGGCAACTTTGAGCGATCTATGGACATGGACTCCAAGATCCCTCTGTTCCTCCACACTACCAAGAATCCTGTCTTTAAGCCTGTATTCCGCATTCAAATTCGACCTTCCAAAATGAATCACTTCACACTTTTCCAGGTTGAACTCCATCTGCCACTTCTCAGCCCAGCTCTGCATCCTGTCAATGTCCCGTTGCAACCTACAACAGCCTTCCACAGTATCCACAACTCCAGCAACCTTCGTGTCATCAGCAAACTTGCTAACCCAGCCTTCCACTTCCTCATCCAAGTCATTTATAAAAATCACAAAGAGCAGAGGTCCCAGAACAGATCCTTGTGGAACACCACTGGTCACCGAGCTCCATGCTGAATACTTTCCATCTACTACCACCCTCTGACTTCTATGGGCCAGATAATTTTGTATCCAGACGGCCAACTTTCCCTGAATCCCATGCCTCCTTACTTTCTGAATGAGCCTACCATGGGGAACCTTATCAAACGCCTTGCTAAAATCCATATACACCACATCCACTGCTCTTCCTTCATCAATGTGTTTTGTCACATCTTCAAAGAATTCAATAAGGCTTGTGAGGCATGACCTGCCCCTCACAAAGCCATGCTGACTGTCTCTAATCAAACCATGCTTTTCCAAATAATCATAAATCCTGTCTCTCAGAATCCTCTCCAATAATTTGCCCACTACCGACATAAGACTGACTGGTCTATAATTCCCAGGGTTATCCCTACTCCCTTTCTTGAACAAGGGAACAACATTTGCCACCCTCCAATCATCCAGTACTACAGTGGACAGTGAAGACGCAAAGATCATCGCCAAAGGCGCAGCAATCTCTTCCCTCGCTTCCCGTAATATCCTTGGGTATATCCCATCTGGCCCCGGGGACTTATCTGTCCTCATATCATTCAAAATTTCCAGCACATCCTCCCTCTTAACCTCAACCTGTTCGAGCATATCAGCCTGTTCCACGCTGTCCTCACAAACGACCAGGTCCCTCTCACTAGTGAATACTGAAGCAAAGTATTCATTTAGGACCTCCCCTACCTCCTCCGACTCCAGGCACAAGTTCCCTCCACTATCCCTGATCGGCCCTACCCTCACTCTGGCCATCCTCTTGTTCCTCACATAAGTGTAGAACGCCTTGGGATTTTCCTTAATCCTACCCGCCAAAACTTTTTCATGTCCCCTTCTAGCTCTCCTAAGTCCATTCTTCAGTTCCTTCCTGGCTACCTTGTAACCCTCTAGAGCCCTGTCTGATCCTTGCTTCCTCAACCTTAAGTAAGCTTCCTTCTTCCTCTTGACTAGCTGTTCCACATCTCTTGTCATCCAAGGTTCCTTCACCCTACCATCCCTTCCCTGCCTCATCGGGACAAACCTATCCAGCAGTCGCAGCAAGTGCTCCCTAAACAACCTCCACATATCTGTCGTGCATTTCCCTGAGAACATCTGTTCCCAATTTATGCTCCCCAGTTCCTGCCTAATAGCTTTGTAATTCCCCCTCCCCCAATTAAATATTTTCCCATCCCGTCTGCTCCTGTCCCTCTCCATGACTACAGTAAAGGTCAGGGAGTTGTGATCACTATCACCGAAATGCTCTCCCACCGAGAGATCTGCCACCTGGCCTGGTTCGTTGCCAAGCACCAAATCCAACATAGCCTCCCCTCTAGTCGGCCTATCTACATATTGAGTCAGGAAACCTTCCTGGACACACCTGACAAAATCTGCTCCATCCAAACTATTTGCACTAAGGAGGTTCCAATCGATATTAGGGAAGTTGAAGTCACCCATGACAACAATCCTGTTACTTCTGCACCTTTCCAAAATCTGCCTCCCAATCTGTTCCTCCATGTCTCTGTTGCTATTGGGGGGTCTATAGAAAACTCCCAAGAAAGTGACTGCTCCTTTCCTGTTTCTGACTTCCACCCATAATGACTCAGTAGACAAACCCTCCTTGACGACCTCCCTTTCTGCAGCTGTGATACTATCCCTGATTAACAATGCCACTCCCCCACCTCTTTTACCTCCCTCCCTATTCCTTTTGAAACATCTAAACCCCGGAACATCCAACATCCATCCCTGCCCCTGTGATATCCAAGTCTCCGTAATGGCCACAACATGGTAGCTCCAAGTACTGATCCATGCCCTAAGTTCATCACCCTTATGCCTGACACTTCTTGCGTTAAAATAGACACACTTCAACCCATCATACTGGCTGCAACTTTGCCTTGTCAACTGTCTAACCTTCCTCACAGACTCTCTGCACTCGGTATCTGCCTGTTCAACAGCTACCCCATCCACTGATCCGTAGCTCCGGTTCCCATCCCCCTGCCAAACTAGTTTAAACCCTCCCGAACCAGCCCTCTTTACTGGTTCCCGACCCTTGATTGAAAATCCAGCCCCTTATCTTAAGCAAATACCACAAACTCATTGTGGAGGCAGGACAGTAAAAAAAAAATCAAATAACAAGGCATTTCAGGAGGAATTAAAAAAAGATTAATTGCATCTTCAGCACATTCATTCAGTGGCAGGAAAACAGTTGTGCAAATATTAGGATCAATTCTACAAGGTAAAATCTTTGAAGTGAAACTTTGTTGGAGGGGAGTGTGTGTTGGATCACAGTGTTGAGTGACATTATCTGTGACCTGCACTTCCGGCAGCAAATCTTCACCAGGAAGCTCTATGGGGTATAAATAACATGTGCGATATTGTCACTTCATGTAATTCATGTGGAAGGGAAGTGGTTTTACAGTTAACACTTGGTTCATGTCATCTCTTGCCTGGTTTCGATTGCCTGTGTGAGTTGCAGAGGAATTTTCCAGAGTATTTTTTTCCTTATTGATCCTGTGTTTTTTGTCTCTCCCAGGTGATTACATGGCTGTAGAGTAGAAAGTGTCTAGTTATGATGATCCAACCATCATCAATGTGGGGCAGGCTTGATGGACCAACTGCTCTGTCATTTTCACATGTACTATTAATATTCCTGCTTGTCAACTCAACATTGACAATGGGGGCCAGTTTCTCCAGGTCTTGCATTCACCAAGTGTTTGACCATTACTCCTAGATTGCTCTCACTAGGTTTAGCATGCCAATCAAGGCAACTTGGAGCCACTGGTGAAAGCTGCGTGAGTCGTCAGGTCCAACTGCTACTAAAACCACCTCTTTAGGACAAAGATAAGGGAGAATTTCTTCACTCAGAGGGTGGTGAATCGTTGTAATTCTCTAGCCCAGAGGGCCGTGGAGGCTCAGTCATTGAGTATATTCAAGACAGAGATCGATAGATTTCTAGATATTAAATGGCGTTGAGGTAGAAGATCAGCATTTATTTAGAGATACAGCGCTGAAACAGGCCCTTCGGCCCACCGAGTCTGTGCCGACCATCAACCACCCATTTTATACTAATCCTACATTAACCCCATATTCCCTACCACCTCCCCACAATTCTCCAACCACCTACCTACACTAGGGGCAATTTACAAGTCAACCTGCAAGTCTTTGGCTGTGGGAGGAAACCAGAGCACACAGCGGAAACCCACGCGGTCACAGGGAGAACTTGCAAACTCCACGCAGGCAGTACCCAGAATCGAACCTGGGTCACTGGAGCTGTGAGGCTGCAGTGCTCGTCACTGCGCCACTGCGCCACATGATCTAGTTGAATGACGGAGCAGGCTCAAGGGGTCGAATGGCCTACTCCCGCTCCTGCTCCTATTTCCTATGTTCCGGGTTACTTATTACTGTAAGGAGCGGTTGAGGCAAATGGCATAGATACATTCAAGGGGAAGCTAAATAAACACATGAGGGAGAAAGGAATAGAAGGTTAAGCTGATGGGGTTAGATGAAGAGGGATGGGAGTAGCTTGTGTGCAGCATGGTGTTTATTGTGCAGAAGAAGTGCTGATTTTCGGGATTACCCCGTACAATACATTGCTTCAGTATCATTGATATATTGTAGCATTAGGAAAGTCATCAACACATTGAGACTGCTCCAGAACTGTGCTAAACACTGAAAATTAACTCCAGGTCTTAGACTACCTATAGGCAATGGGCTACGTTGAAAGGGTTTCTCACTTTGGGGTATAACCCAAATAATTACCACTCCTGAAAGGTAAAGTTCAAAATGAGGATTAGATGGACGAAAACCCAGAAATTACAATATTAGTGTTAGTAATTTGCGGTTCAACGCCACATTGTGTGAACAATTCTGGTCTGGAAATTATAAGAAGTATATCAAAGCAATGGAGAAAAAGATTTATGAAAATGATACCAGACTGAGAGGTTATGCCTATCAGGAAGGATTGAACAGGATAGGGCTTTTTTCTCTAGAAAAGAAAAGACTAAGGAGTGACCTGAGAGAAGTCTTGAAGATTCTGAAAGTTTTTGTTAGGGTAGATATAAAGAAGATATTTCCTCTTACAGGCGACACCAGAACTAGGAGGCATAAATATAAGATATAAAATGTATTAAATACAATAGGTAATTCAGGAGAAACTCCTTTGCCCAGAAAGTGGTTAGAATATGTCATAGAGTTATACAGCACAGAAACAGGCCCTTTGGCCAATGTGGAACTCGCTACCACAGGGAGCAGTTGAGGCAAAAAATATAGATGCATTGAGGGGAAATAGATAAATACATGAGGGAGAAAGGATATGTTGATAGGACTAGATGAAGAGGGGTGGGAGGATGGTTGAGTAGAGCATAAACACTAGCAGGGACAAGTTGGGCCGAGTGGCCTATTTCTGTGCTGTAAAACTTTGTAATTTGTGATACATTCTGTACCGAATTGAGCAACTTTGCTTTGTGTGCCTTTTCACACCCAATAGACCTACTTGATTTTCTCCATGGTTGATTCGGTGTCAATCATTCCAATAATGCACAGTGTGACTGATACATCCCTCCCCTGCATTGTGAGCTCATGACGCAGAGAGCTGAAGAACCCATCCAGAGCAAACTTTGAAGCTGAGTATGAAGCTGCATATGGGATGGCAATCTTACCTGTTAGGTGAAAATAAAATGTTAATTTGGTTACATATTCCAATTTTCAGTCACCCTGTGGGGTCATGGCAACTTGGCTGCCTGCTGTCCTCCAGCCAAGCTGCCATGTTTTACATGTTAATCTAGATTTTTTTTATTTGTTCATGGGAGTTGCTGGCTAGGCCATCATTTATTGCCCTTGAACTGAGTGGCTTGCTAGGCCATTTCAGAGTCAACCATATTGCTGTGGATCTGGAGTCACATTTTAGGCCAGACCAGCAGATTTCCTTCTCTAAAGGACATTAGTGAACCAGATGAGTTTTTACAACAATTGACGATGGCTTCACCATTAGACTAGCTTTTTAATTCCCAGATTAATTGAATTCAAATTTCACCATGTGCTATGGTGGGATTTGAACCCATGACCCCAGAGCAGTAGCCTAGGTCTCTGGATTACTAGTTCAGTGACATTACCACTGCACCACTGCCTCCCCCATTACATAGGATAGCTAGCACAGAAACATGCCATTCTCCTCCCATCTTTCCTCATCTAAACCTATCATCATAACCCTCTATTCCCTTCTCCCTCATATGCTTGTCTAGCTTCCCTTTAAATGCATCAATACCATTTGTTTCAAACACTCCCTGTGGTAGCCAGTTCCACATTCTCACCACGCTTTGGGTAAAGAAGTTTCTTCTGAATTCCCTATTGGATTTCTTGGTGACCTCTTATATTGATGGTTTCTAGTTATGCCCTTCCCCACAAGTGGAAACATTATCTCTGTACCCATGCTGTCAAAACCTTTCATAATTTTAAAGACCTCTATTAGATCACCCCTCAGCCTTCTACTTTTCAAGAAAAAAAGGAGACCCAGCTTGTATTATATTATATTATGATATTCGATGATGTACTGGCTAGTTATTTGGCCATGGAATGAGGGTGGGGTGGCAGTAGGCATCAAAGCTGTGCTTGATCCTTGCCATATAGCCACTCACATGCACTTTCCACCAACAGCGATCAAGAGTAGGAACCCTGGTCAATGGCTTCCCTTCTCCCTAGTACAATGGCAGTGAGGTCTATTGTCGCCCTTCACCGTTACTGAGATTAACTAACTCAGTGCACTGTGGGAATAAACCCAAGAGCTTTCTGACTTCATTCAACACCCCACTAGGAATTGGCAGGCCGGATAAGCAAGAGAGCTTCAGGTGAAGAGGGAACAAGCACTGGGAAGATAAAGCAATGCAGGCAGCCATGGGAACAGAATTCCAGCCAAAATCTTACCACAAAGGGAGGAGACGACAACAATTGATCCATTGCTTTTGATTAAAGCGGGGAGTGCAGCAGCTGTCAGCTGGACATAGCTGAGGAAGTTCACCTGAAATGTTTTAGAAAGAATAATGTGTTCAGAAGAAAGATTTATGCAATATAATAAAAGCAAAATACTGCGGATGCTGGAAATCTGAAACAAAAACAAGAAATGCTGGAATCACTCAGCAGGTCTGGCAGCATCTGTGGAAAGAGAAGCAGAGTTAACGTTTCGGGTCAGTGACCCTTCTTCAAGATTTATGCAATACAGATCAGAAAACATAAATTCTTGCGACACTGTAAAAATGTGCCATTAACCAATTGATCTTTTTTAGGTGGCACACAGTGCTTCAAAAATTAAAATGCACTTTTTTTATGATGGAACTCATAGTTCAGGACAATGATAATGGTGTCAGCTCTAGCTCTAGCTCAGTAGGTAGCCCTGTTGCCTTTTTCCATCAGAAATCTTTGGGTTCAAGTCTCACTCCAGGGATTTGAGCACATAATTCATGCTGACACTCCAGCCTGTAATACTGAGGGAGTGCTGCACTGTTGGAGATGCTGTCTTTCATATGAGACATTAAATTGAGGTCCCTCCCTGCCCTCCCAGGTGGATGTAAAGAATTCCATGGCACTATTCGAAGAGTTCTCCCCAGTGTGCTGGCCAATATTTGTCCCTCAACCAACACCTAAGAAACAGATTCTCTGGTCATTACCATATTGCTGTTAGTGGGATCTTGCTGTGCACTCTGCACCCTCCCTGTGCTGAATTCAGAACTCATTACAACGTCTTTTCTTGATTTGGCTGCCGTGTTTCCTACATTACAACAGTGACTATGCTACAAAAGTACTTCATTAGCTGTAAAGTGCTTTGGGACAACCTGAGGTCATGAATGGTGCTATATAAATGCAAGTTCTTTCTTTCTCTGTACCACTCAAGCAAGGTAGCACCCAATTTACTTTCAAAACTCCCTAAATGTCATAAAGGAGTCATTGCCAATCACAGTGGTATTGATAATACTGCTCTGAGGACACCTGAGGCCCACCATTTATTAACTGGTGGCCTTTGGAAAACCTGCTGCATCGTGTATCACCAAGTTTCCATTCATGACCTACCCAACCTTAGGATGCTGTCAGAATTGGACTGCACGCTTTCATCTCCTTTCCTGGCTTTCAGTGACAGAAGATAAGGGAATATTGCTAGAAACTTGGGCTACTTCAGAATCCATTGCACAAAGGCTGTATAAAAGTGATAGGACCAGATTCCATCAAGGTGTAAGCTCCTGCAGTTTTCCTGAATTTTTATTTATTATTCGTTCGTGGGATGTGGGCGTCGCTGGCTAAGTCAGCATTTATTGCCCATCCCTAATTGCCCTTGAGAAGGTGGTGGTGAACTTCTTTCTTGAACTGCTGTAGTCCTTGGGGTATAGGTACACCCACAGTGCTGTTAGGAAGGGAGATCCAGGATTTTGACTCAGCGACAGTGAAGGAACGGCGATATAGTTCCAAGTCAGGATGGTGTGTGACTTGGAGGGGAACTTGTAGGTGGTGGTATTCCAATGGATCTGCTGCCCTTGTCCTTCTAGATGGTAGATGTTGTGGGTTTGGAAGGTTCTGTCGAAGGAGCCTTGGTGAGTTGCTGCAGTGCATCTTGTAGATGGTACACACTGCTGCCACTGTGTGTCGGTGGTGGAGGGAGTGAATGTTGAACGTGGTGTATGGGGTGCCAATCAAGCAGGCTGCTTTGTCCTGGATGCTGTTGAGCTTCTTGAGTGTTGTTGGAGCTGCACCCATCCAGACAAGTGGGGAGTATTCCATTACACTTCTGACTTGCGCCTTGTAGATGGTGGACAAGCAGGTGAGTTACTCGCTGCAGAATTCCCAGCCTCTGACCTGTTCTTGTAGGCACAGTATTTATGTGGCTGGTCCAGTTCAGTTTCTGGTCAATGGTCACCCCCAGGATGTTGATAGTGGGCGATTCAGGATGGTAATGCCATTGAACATCAAGGGGAGATGGTTAGATTCTATCTTGTTTGAGATGGTCATTGCCCAGCACCTGTGTGGCGCGAATGTTACTCAGTTGGTACTCAAGCAAGGCACTGCTTGGGGTTGCAGTACTTGAGGAAATGTAATTGAGGAATACTGGTCTATCAGATGCTGTATCTTTGCCACGCTCAATTTTGCATGATGTTGCTTTTTGCATTTCAGCCAAAACACATTTACAGAAAAAAAAAGTTATTTTTAACTGAACTTAAAGCTTACTTGCATCAGCCAACTGGTGTACTCAGCATTTCTACTCCACATCTGGAAAGGATCGTATCCAATGTGATTCAAAACTAAATAGTCCAAAGAACCTGGGAGAAACATAGAACGAGTAAAAAAACACAGCCCATTCTGCCATGGTCATTGTCCCACTGAACTATCTCCTCCTAAGCCCCAAACACATTTACACACACTTACTCGCCCCTTGCTGAATTCAAAGCTCATTGTAACATATTCCAGTGTAAGTCACGCTGATAATAAATTCTACCCTCAAATATTAACTGTAGCCCTGGACGTGATTTTACAGTTTGCATGGCCATTACACATTACTGGAAATCCTAGTGACAATGCTAGAAATGTATTTTAAAATCAAGATATCAAGAAATGTTTTACCAGCAGTGTAAGGAATTTAGACACGAAGAAACATAGAATGATACAGCACAGAAGGAGGCCATTTGGTCCATCGTACCTATGCTAGCTCTTTGAAAGAACTATCCAATTAGTCTCCCCTTGCTCTTTCTCAGTAGCCCTGCGATTTTTTTTTAACTTTCAAGTTTTTATCCAATTCCTTTTGAAAGTTACTAATGAGTCTGCCTCCGCCACCCTTTCTGGCAGTGCCTATCCAGATTGTAACAATGTCTCCTCATCTGCTCCTCCCCCCCAGCCCTTTTTCTGATTGAAGTGTAAATCATTTACCCAGCTTCTCCAGGGCAAACTGCACAACCAGCTCTGGATTCTTTGGAACTGCCATGTCCGCAGGAAATGAAAAGACTTTCTTTGCACCCAGTTCCACACACTTCTCCTCAACCTTTCAAAATAAAAGTGTAATATGGTTAATATTTAAAACAATGAAGAGCTGGCAAGCAACGGAGCCAAAACAAACCATGAAAGTCCCAGACTTTACTGAATGAGCTAGTCCCAATCACAGCCACAGGTAGAGGACCACTATTGACCTCAGCACTACGGGGCTAGGTAAGGAGCAGGGTGGGTGTGGGGGGAAATCAGCTATAGTTCCTGCTCTTAATCACAGTCAAGAGAGTAGTTCTAGAAGATAAGTGGGTGTGGGTTTCGAGTGAAGACATGATCAAGGTTTACTGTGATGCCCCACATGGTTCAATTATTCCATGCTCATAGTCTCGGATTAGACATGAAGCTTGCACAAAATACCAGGGGCATGGTGGGGGTTGGGGGGGTGGTGCAACCAGTCTCTATGGAACTTCCAGAATAATTCAGGGCCTGCAGAAGAGATTATATAAAAAATTGGAGGGGGAGAAAAGAGAAACAAATAGGATAGAATTCAATATATTGTGAGACCCTGTTCAACTCTAAGGAGTAGATTTGTACTCTGTGGGATAGTGTAGATTGGGTGATAGTAAGTCGGAAGCCAATTTTACATTTCTGCTTAATTCTATTTTCTTTGACGTCAACGGAAAGAAAATTGGGGAGGGATGTAAATATTTGGTAAGGACATTAAGGGTTATGAAACCTAGGTGGGTAAATAGAGTTAAGGTGCAGATCAGCCCTGATCTAATTGATTGATAGAACTGACTCGAGGGGCTGAATGGCCTACTCCTGTTCTTATGTACTTAGTTGTGTGAATGATAAGTGATACGGATGTAGTTTCTCTACACAGTTTACTGTCACCTTTCAATGCTCAAAAGCCCAAGATATGCCCACCCACCCACCCCTACAACTGTCTTGACACAGAGATAGCACGGTAATGTTATCAGGAGGAGAGGCTAATCCAGCATTCCAGAGAACAATTGATCGGGAATATGGTATTATATATATATTATATGGGATTAATATAGGATTGGTATAAATGGGTGGTTGATGGTCAGCACAGACTCGGTGGGCCGAAGGGCCTGTTTTAGTGCTGTATCTCTCTATGACTCTATGACTATCCGATTCCAAGATGAGCTTCTGATCACATACCTGCTATATCACCAAGACCCCCCACTTCCACCTTCATAATATCACCTGACTCCGCCCCTGCCTCAACTCAACTGCTGCCGAAACCCTCAACCATACCTTTATTACCTCTAGACTCGATTATTCCAATGCTCTCCTGACTGGCCTCCCATATTCCACTCTCCACAAACTTGAACTCTTCCAAAACTCTGCTTCCCACGTCCTAACTTGCACCAATTCCCATTCACTCGTGCTCATTGACTACATAAATTCCCGGTCTGGCAGTGCCTCAATATTAAAATTCTCTTCCTTGTTTTCAAATCCCTCCAAGGCTCTGCACTATTTAAATTCTGGCCCCTAGTGTATCCCCAATTTTAATAGATCCACCATTGGTGACCTTGCCTTCAGCTGTCTAGGCCCTGAACTTTGGAGTTTCCTCCCTAAACCTATCCCCCTTCACCTCCCTCTCCTGCTTTAAGGCACCCCTTAAAAACTAGGTCGTTGACCAAGTTTTTGGTCAGCTCTCCTAATGTTTCCTTATAAGGCTTTGTGCCAAACTTTCTTTGATAACACTCATGTGAAATGCCTTGGGACGTTTTACTATGTTAAAGGTGCTATATAAATGTAAGCTGCTTTTGTTATTTCCTGGGTGTAAGAATAGATCTTTTATCTCATTGTTGTTCATGGGTCCTTGTTGTGCACAAATTGGTTGCTTTCTATATTTCCCTACTTCATAACAAAGTATTTCTATGGCTATGAAGTGCTCTGAGCTGTCCTGAGATCGTGAAATGCGCTACATAATTTTTAAAATTTATATTGCATCTTTCACGATCACTGGACGTCTCAAAGCGCTTTATAGCCAATGAAGTACTTTTTGAAGTGTAGTCACTGTGGTAATGTAGGAAATGCAGCAGCCTGTATGTGCACAGCAAGCTCCCACAACAGCAATGCGATAATGGCCAGATAATCTGTTTTTGTGGGATGTTGATTGAGGGACAAATATTGGCCAGGACACCAGGGATAACTCCCCTGTTCCATTTCAAAATAGTGTCGGGGATTTTTTGCATCCACCTGAGCAAGGAGGTGGGGCTTGAGTTCAACATCTCATCCAAAAGAATGCACCTCTGCCAGTGCAGCACTCGCTCAGTACTGCACTGAAGTGTCAGGCTTGTTTGCTTAATTGCAAATTTTGGTCTCTTTACCCAAGGAAGGATAGATGTGCCTCAAAGGGGCTGCGACAAGGTTTCACTGGATTGATTCCTGGGATGAGAGGATGGTCCTAGGAGAAGACATTGAGTTGAATGTGTCTATATTCTCTGGAGTTTAGAAGGATGAGACATGATCACATTGAAACGTATAAAATTCTTAGAGGGATTGACAAGGTAGATGCTGAAAGGCTGTTTCCCCCTGGCTGGAGAGTCTGGAACTCGGGGTCATAGCCTCAGGATAAGGGGTCAGCCATTGAGGACTGAGTGGAGGAGAAATTTCTTCACTCAGAGGGTTGAGAGTCTTTGAAATTCTCTACCCCAGGGAGCTGTGGATGCTCAGTCGTTGAGTATATTCAAGACAGAGATCAATAGATTTTTGGTCTCTCAGGGAATCAAGGGATATGGGGAGTGGACAGGAAATGGAGTTGAGGCAGGGATCAGCCATGATCTTATTGAATGGTGGAGCAGGCTGGAGGGATTGTATGGCTGCTCTGCTCTGATTTCTTATGTTCTTATTCACTTTAGTCTTATCTTTCTTACTTGTTTCAGCTGAGCTTCATTCCGTGCAGTTATTACAAGTTCAGCACCGAACCTGGCATAGTGATACGCCATCTGCTCACCTATTCCTTTACTAGCACCAGTCAGTAGGACATGGGAACCAGACAGTAACTCTGTTCAAAAATAAAATAGTTCACAAAACATGTAGGGTTATTTTTATTTTCGACTTCAGTTGAGGAAACAACAAAGTTGCACGTTCTGCTCTCAGCGTATAGGATTACAACTCAGGGAGCGTTTACAAGGTTAGGGACAAAAGTGTATGCACAATCAGTATGAGATCATTGAGCCAAAAGCTGTATTCTAACTGAGTGATTAGATAATGAAGATAGCAAGGCTTGTTTTGAACAATAGCTCCAAATGCCCCTTGCCCACTGACACGTACGCACAGACATTCGCTGTGTATAAACTCCACTGACAAGTGACCGTTTCTTTCCCTCCTGCCCATTTCCTCCCCCCTTGTCATTTGCATATAATTACTGAGAAGGTACAGTATGGAAAGAGGCCAGTAGGCCTAACTAGCTCATGCTAGAAATTATGCTCCACTCAAGCCTCTCCCATCCTTCCTCTTCTAACCCTACTAGCATACTCCCTTCTCCCTCCTCTGCTTCTCTAGCCTCCACTTAAATGCATCTATACTATTTACCTCGACCACTCCCTGTGGTAGCGAGTTCCATATTCTTACTACTCTCTGGGTAAATAAGTTTCTTTGCCATTTGTGGGATCATGCTGTGCACCAATTGGTTGCCGTGTTTCCTACATTACAACAGTAAGTTGCATTAATATAGTGCCTTTAATGTGGTAAAATGCCCCAAGGCACTTCAGAGGAGCAATAATGAAACAAAAATTGATACTGAGCCACACAAAGAGATATTAAGACAGATGACCAAAACTTAGGTTTTAACAACAAGGGTGGCACAGTGGCGCAGTGGTTAGCACCGCAGCCTCATAGCTCCAGGGACCCGGGTTTGATTCTGGGTACTGCCTGTGCGGAGTTTGCAAGTTCTCCCTGTGACCGTGTGGGTTTCTGCCGGGTGCTCCGGTTTCCTCCCACTGCCAAAGACTTGCAGGTTGTTAGGTAAATTGGCCATTGTAAATTGCCCCTAGTGTAGGTAGGTGGTAGGGAATATGGGGCCCCTGTAGGGTTAGTATAAATGGGTGGTTGTTGGTCGGCACAGACTCAGTGGGCTGATGGACTTGTTTCAGTGCTGTATCTCTAAATAAAATAAGCAGTGACTCCAATTTAAAAGTAATTCATTGGCTTTAAAGTGCTTTGGGGCATCCTAAGGTTATGCACGGTGCTATATAAATGCAAGTCTTCCCTGACTAGATAAGCGAATTGGAGGCATGTTAGTGATGGTTGAAGGACATGGTGAATGTTGTAGTGGAAAACTTCTTTTTACATTAGTAAGTCATAAGGTCAGTGCAGAAGAATACAGAATCAAAGAAAGCTTGTGGTTCTCAGATTCACACGATGGAACAGCAATTAAATGTGACAGGAAAAGAATGTTGGATAAAATTAACAAAAATAAGGGAGGTACATGCCTCTCACTAGCTCAATGGAAAAGGAGCTTTTTAAACAGGGGGCTGAATTATCCCAGCCCTTTGGAGACAGGTTGGGAGGCAGGAGGGCTGGTAATATGACGGGGAAGGCATTGGAAGGGGAGCCAGATGTCTTCCCGTTGCCATGACATATTGCCAGCGGCTGGAACCTCAGCGGCACATCCGCCCACCAGGCAGCCAATTGAGGCAATAAATTTCCCAATTAAGGGCCACCTCCCAACCCTGCTGGCATTTTACCAGCGTCGGGAGGAGCCGCTGCCACGTGGGGACCATCAGGTAAACCCCGGTGGCCTCCCAGTGGATTCCTGGAGGGTGTCCTCCTTGATTGGTGCTTCATGGGCCACAGAGGGGTCCCCTGGTGGCATTGGCTGCCCCTTCGCCCAAGATCTTTTTTATTAATTAAAGGATTTTATTTATTTGTTGAATTTAAATTCCACCAGCTGCCATGGTGGGGTTTGAATCCGTGTCCCCAGGGCAGAGCCTGGGCCTCTGGATTACTATCTCAGTGATATTACCACTTTGCCACCATTTCCAAAAACAAAATATGACACCGAGCCAAATGCGGAGATATTGGGGCAGATGATCAAAAGCTTGGTCAAAGAGCTAGGTTTTATGATGTGTCTTAAAGGAGGAAAGTGAGGTAGAGAGTAGGAGAGGTTTAGGCAGGGAATTCCACAGCTTAGGGCCTTGGCAGCTAAAGCACAGCCAGCAATGGCAGAGCAATTAAAATCAGGGAAGCTCAAAGCAACCAGATAGAAGTAAATCTCATTATGGACTTCAAAATAATTTTCCTAAAGAGAAGCTCAAATTGTAAAATAAGTTGCATGAAGAATCTTAAAAGCCCTTACCAGAATCAAAAGTATCTCTCCAGAATATTGCCAAAAGTCCAGCAGAAATTGTTAAAATAAGAATGAAAGACTTTAGGAACCCTGCCATTTCTGCGTCATCAAATTCTACTTAAAAATTCTGAACAAGAGACTTTTATTTTGTACTCATTCATAGGATGTGGCCGTACTTGATAATGTCAGCATTCATTGGCTATGCCTAATTGCCCTTGAGAAGACTGTAAAGATTAACTGTCTACTTTGATATCGGAATTGCAGCATTCCAAGACTAAAGGTAGATGTGTCTGTGGGTCATGTCTGTGAAAACGAGCATTTCCGCAGGTCCAAGAGTTGAGTTAAAATAGCTTTTTGATGAGCGTGGGATGCATTGTGCAAGCAGGCCTAAGGCAAGGGTGTTGATTGTATATCAATTGTTTTTCAAAATATGCAGGTGAAGGGCATTAATTGGGGTTTCACTGCAGCACATATAAAGAGACACTTACTGAAACTGTGGGGTGGTTGAGTTAGGAAGTGTATGCTTGTAATGTTTCACTCTGTAAATAAGTATTGGACTGAGTAAAGATTGGCTCCAGTACTATCCTTCACCAACTGGCTTTCTGGAATATCACAAAGGATGTCTTCTCAGATAAAGGAACTGATGTAACTCATCAATGTCTTCGATGGTCTGGAAGATCTTAATCAGGACACTTGTATTCATAGTAATAAAATGAGCCAAAAAATTTGTGAGGGCAATATAACTATAGAGCTTAAGAGGACCATCTAACCATGGTAACAGAATGATTAAGAAGATTAAGAAGAGTTAAGTGAGTTTGACTGGCTTCATTTTGTTATTCTGTCACTTTTACGCCTCTTTGATGCACGGTGATTTAGTGGTAGTATGCATGGAATCTGTTGATCAAAAGTAGAATTAGTTTAAGATTTGTGAGTGAAACACTGTATGATGTACTCTTACTGAATTGTGGCATGTGGTGTACTGGCACTCATACTGGAATTGATGCCCAGTGCCAACACTTCCCCAAGTTCAGGCAACATACTGCGCCAACACTTCCCTGAGTTCAACAACACACCAACACTTCCCTGAGTTCAACACACAGTGCCAACACTCCACAGAGTGGCCTTGATGATTCTGCTGGTGCCAAGGTCAGCACTGAAAATTGACCAGATTGTAGATGCAGCTGAACCTGTCAGCCAATCACATATTTTGAGGGGATCCAGACATGCTGGTGTAAGAAGGCCAATGCTGCGTGGGAATTATTTGTTGTCTCACCAAACACTGCAAGATTTTGATTATGCATGGAATCTGTTCCACTCTTCAACATCAGAGTGTTGTCCTGCACCTCATCGAGAGCTGGTTACTGCCATTGTAAAGGCTTTATGATGATTCTCACAGGATTTTGTAACTTGCATATTCAGAGTATATTGTACTCTTTGAAATGTCAAGCAATTGTCAAGAAACTAAAAGTGAACTTAGCAACAGTCTTGTGCCTATCTGCATGCGAAGGACCAACACAGCACCTACTGCCCTGGTTTATAGCAGCAGCTGAATGAAGCAGCTATGAGAAATGGCCAGTCTATCATGCTAGGCCCCACTCCATTGAAGACTGCATGGCAATAATCTGGAGCAGCCGTTGTAAAGCTGGAATGATACAATGCACACTATCAGCAGCATCTCTGAAAACCTCCATGAAACGGATAAACAGGACAGCACTGCCACCCTCCATACAAGCCCACCCCCCCCCAATGCATGCTGGGGGAGTGAGGACTTCACATACAGTGACCTCTCATCTCATACTCACTGTGAAAATCCTCTACTCCTGGCCAACCCAGCAATTGATTTGTGGGTCTCATCAAATGGGGAACATAGAAACAATAGGAGGTCATTTAGCCCCTCAAGCATGTACACCATTCAATGAGGTCTTGGCTGATCTGCGACCTGACTCCATATACCCGACTTTGCCTCATATCTCTTAACGCCTTTGGTTAACAAAAATCTATCAATCTCAGAATTAAAATGAACAATTGGCCTAGCATCAAATGCCGATTGTGGAAGAGACTTCCAAATTTCTACCACTCTTTGCGCACGTGGTGGGGATGCCATATTTATATGAAAACGAGACCGGTAGTGCCAAAATGATGGGTGCTCCAAAACCCAATTTTGCAACCAGACAATATGGATTGTGGGCTTGTTCATTGATTGGCGGATATGATAAGTGGCAGACCCCAAGGATACGTAATGGGGCTCATCTTTTCACCATATTTATTAACAACCCGGATGAAAGATGGAAATTGAAGAGAGGCGTGCTTTTATATAACGCCTGGCACAAACCTCTCTGTTGGTCAAAGGAGGGGGGGTGGGAGAGAGACAGACTGGCGCATGCGCACATGACCCGTGCGACAAATGGTTGCCAGTATTAAAGATGGCGGCGTCCGCAGCAAGCTGAAGGACGGAAGGTTCGACCTTTACCGCGGTTTGGGTTCAGGGGAATAGATATTATAGGTGTTAATCTGGCGCGGTGGGTGCTGATGAAATGAAACAGATCCTCCTTTTTTTCGTTTTGAAATGAAATGCGATCGCGTCGCTTTTTGAGTGACGTAGGCGCGGGAGGTGAAAGGTCGTGGGGGTGAAGGGTCGCCGGTGCTGCAGCTGTCGCTCATGGCGTTCCGGTTGTTTGCGGTGGTGAAGTAAGTGGCGGAGCCGGAGCGGGAGGGCAGGCCAGGTGGCGGGGGCCTGGGTGCCGGGTGTTTTAGCTCCAGCCTCTCTCCCCAGGTCAGCGCTACCTTGGGCCTCAGGCTGTCCATAGCAACAAGTGCGGGGCCTAGTAGAGCCTTTCCCTCTTCCCCCGTGTTAAACATCATCGACACCGGGGGCGATTTTTCAACCACAATCTGCTTATTATTTTCACCTCTGTCAGAAGGTTGTGGGTTCGAGTCTCGCTGCAGAGACTTGAGCACAAAAAGAAAAGCAAGGCTGACCCTCCCAATGCAGGGCTAAGGGAGTGCTGCACTGTCAGAGGTGCCGTCTTTCAGATCAGGTGTTAGACCAAGACCCTGTCTGCGCCCTCAAGTGGATGTAAAAGATCCCACGGTCACTATTTCATAGAGAGCAGGGGAGTTATCCCCAGTGTCCTGGCCAATATTTATCTCTCAATCAACATAGTTTAAAAACAGATTATTTGGTTATCACTTTTCTGTTTGCAGGAGCTTGCTGTGTGCAAATTGGCTGCTGCTTTTTCTACTTTACAACACCTCAAAAATTACATGGTGGCTGTGAAGTGCTTTGGGATGCTCTGAGGCTGTGAAAGGTGTTGTATAAGTGCAAGTTGTTTTCTCTCTATGTACATTTCATGTTCTCAGGCAGTGAGCATTGATATTCCTATGTAAACATATTTAGAATGGATGTATCCTGTGCCTTGTGAAGTCCTGTGTGCCCATTATACCTGTTATGACTGACCTTCATTAGCTCCTCCCACAAGGTGTCATATTTAAATTTCTTATCCATGACCTTAAGTCTGCTTCTGGCCTTGTCCATTTTTAATCTAACTTAGAGCTATACTACCATCTGGGACTTTCTCTGTCTCCAATTCTGACCTTGCATATCTCTCCTCCTTCCTATCTCCAACTTTCACTCTACCCTTGGTGGCCATGCCTTTAGTTATGTAAGTGCTACTCTAAGATTCTTTCCCTTTCATCTCCATCAACCTCTCCTACGAAAAACTTGTCACGTCTGATCTCTCCCGCATTAGTTCAGTGCCTGTTTTCCTTGCACCCCTCTGAAGCGCCTTGGGATGTTTTTTTTTATGTTGAAGATCCTATATAAATGCAAGTTGTTGTAGATTATGTTGTGGTTCTTGCTGGATATGTGAGATTTGTGCATTGGGAGCTGGGAGGGTGCAAGCATCCCTCTAGTAGAGCCTGACTCCCCGACCTGGACCCGACGACATGTCAGATTTGGGTCAGGTCGCTCTTCCGGGTCCGGCATTCGAGCTTGGGTCAGGTCGGACACGCTCTATCACCGCCTCCGGTACATGGCTCCAATGTTAATGTACTTTTTGGACTTGAAAGATTGGTTCGTTACAGTTTTTTTAAGCTTGTGCATATAAGTGAAAAACGGAAGCTAGGTTAACTGATGGTTGGGTTGGGCGCGGGAAAAAATGAAAGGATTTGGGTTGGGCTCGGGTCGGATGTGGTTTGGTCTGGCTCGGGTCGGGTTTCATTTGCAGACCCGAGCTGGCCTTTACCCTCTAGTACTAGCGTGGAAGTATCGGGACTGGAATTTAAGATTGAACAGCAGGACAGGTGACGATCTCCATTTAGAGACAAAAAAGAAATACGCAGCAGGCCAGTTAATATCTGAGAAAGACAGGTTAATATTTTGGATAGAGACCTGAATCTGCTGAAGGGTTAAAACAACCTCCGGAGGAGTCAGCTTGATTTGACTGGCATTGCTAAGTCAGAAGACTGGGTTCAAATCTCATTCTGTAACTTGAGCTGATGATCTGAGATCTCCATTCTATGCAGTGTCAAGGGTGTTCAACGTTGTTATCCCTCAGCTGAGGCATTAAACTGAGGCTCTTTAACAGCCTTGTCAGGTGGATGTAAAATATCGCACCAACAGTGTTCACATGAGAGCAGGGGAGTTCTCTCAGTAGCCTGGCCATCCAACACCAGGACAAAAAGACATTAACTGGTTAATTTATTCCTCTGTTTGTAGGATTCTGTATTCATCTTGGCTGCGGTACCTGCCTATGTTGACAGCAAGTGCACTTCAAAAGTTATTGAGTTAAGGCAGACACCAGAACATAAGTTGACAGCATCACACTGCTTGTTAATGGGTGGCAAGCCTGCAAGCTTGATTAAACAGTAATACAAGCTAGCTATCTGTCTTTGTACAGGAAGGTGCTGACAAGTGCACTCCATGTAATGTAAGCTGTGGCTCAGTGGTTAGTGCTTTTGCCTCTGAGTCTCTCAATTTTGGTACGAGTCCCACTCCAGAGACTTGAGTACATAAATCTAGGCTGACTCTCTATGGGAGTGCTGCACTGTCGCGAGTGCTTTTTTTTGAATGGGATGATAAACCAAGCCCCGTCTGCTCTTTCAGGTGGATGTAAAAGATTCCTAAGTCGAGCTGGGGAGTTCTTCCCTGTGTCCTGTCCAATATTTATCCCTTAGCCAACATCTAAAACATCATCTTTGCGATGTCCTGAGGTCATGAAAAGCGCTATACAAATGCAAGTTCTTTCTTAAAGCCTCATACAGGTCAGGCCTGGGGCTCCAAGGCCTTTCAAATTAGCTTCTCCAAGGTTAGGGAGTTTTCAGATAGTATAAATCGAAGTGTTTGTCAGCTTTCAGCAGGCTTGTCAAGTGTTCATTGGGATGGAACGTTCCCCTCAATACGTCTGTAATTTGGACATTCGTATAATTTAATGGCTGCGACTTTCCTGTGGGGCAAAAAAAAAGGGTTCTGAAATGAATTCAACCTTATTTTGTGCTTAACCATCTAACCTGGTGTACAAGTAATGTTATTTCAGATGTGTTGCATCAATATTAATGTTGCCATATACCAGTTGTCAATGTTAATTTCTGTCAAGTTTAAGAAAGGAAAAAAAGTTGCGTTTATATAACGAGTCTCTCAGAAACAACCTGGAGAATGTATTACAATGTGCGGTCACTGTTATGTGATTGCTATTAGGTACACAGCAAGATCGCACCAGCAATGCTGAGCTCAGTGACCAGTTAATCTGCTTTTTGGACATGCTGGTTGGGGCTGGAATGTTGCCTCAATGATTGTCTGCTGGTTAAATGGGAGTTTTGTTCATGTGAAGCAGAACAGGTCCCTGGAATCTGAATTAGAGGAAGACTGATCTAAAAGTAGCACAAGAATGATGTTTTTTGTTCATGTTGCTTATTATACCAGTACACTAAGCCTGTGACAACACTCCAAATACAAGTCCTACACTTGTACTTGGGAGTACAAGAATGTCCATGATTGCTGGACTTGGACACAGCATTTTATGTTCTGACTGTTCTTAGATTTTTCTTGAAAAACCCTTCACTGTCATTTCATCATTTTTTCTCTTTCGTAATGGTTTTGTTTTCAAGGTTCTTTACAAGGTTCGGGATAGTTGGAGGCACTATGTACATCGTTTATGACCAGGACTTATTGGGAAATGGTAAACAAAGTTGTGAGATATTGAAGAAGGTATCAACCGTTGTGCCAGTTGCTGTGGAGCAGTGGTCAAAGTATATAGGAGTGGAGGTACAGTACATAATTGGAGCAAATTAATTTCTGCTTTATTCCTCATCTTCTCCTTTCCTGAAGACACTGGCTCCAGCTGGGGTGGGGCTCAATTGACATCAGCAGCCCTCTGTTCCATTGGAAAAGAAGCCTTTCTTCTTGTGTGAAATTGGAATGAAGGTAGTGGGGACATTGGAGGGCAGTTTAGCTGAGTGGGAAGTCTTTACCTTAACTCCGCATGTGTACGTGCTTTTTCAGCAAGAGTCACTGGATCGTATTTGGGAGTGATTGGGGGGGGGGGAAGAATTCAGGCTAGTTTTGTTTTCGCTCTGCCATCTCTTCCTAGTTTTGGTGGTGGGGGGCAGGGGATGTGCGGAGACATGGAGGCCATGGTTCTTAGTCCAGCTGTTATATCTGACAGCTGCCCTGGCTGAGATCAGATCGTGTAGCGTAAACCAGGGATTGAATTTGGGACTTTCTAGTGTACCTGAATCTGTGCTGCACTTGGTAGAGAGAGGGGACAATGGTGGAACTGCTTTGTGTGTGCGTGCGTGTACTCAGCCTGTGACCAATGTTTCCTAAGCACTAGTATTAACTGGAGAATGAGTTATTCAAAGCAAGTATCTGCAGTCTAAAGCCACAATTAAGTTGAGGTCTTGGTTCTGTGAAAGGGAAGAAAACCTGCTGTTCTTACCTAGTATGGCCTATATATGACTCCAGTCCCATGTCACTATGGTCAACACTGAACAGCCATATGATATGACCTAGCAAGCCAACCAGTCGTATCACCACCACCTTGAGAGCAATTAGGGATAGGCAATAAATGTCGACCTTGCCAGTGACGCTCACACATCCCTAGACTTTTTTTTTAAATGTCCAATACAATGCTGAACATATCTATTTTTTTACATACAGAAATTTGAGGTGTTAGCATCTATATCGATATACACTCCTTCATCGCTCGCTGTTTAATGTGAGTTAGATTAAGCTGACTGAGGGCACTGTATAGCAAGTACTGGGCACTTTGAAAGGATTTTCTGCAAAAAAAAAACTGTAAATTGAACACTGGTGTCTAACAGTTTTATGTTCCCTTTACAGCTACCAGATATTCCCAAGCTGGATGTGCCCTTAACGGAATTCTGGAATACAGGTAAAGAAGTGACATGTCCATAAATAAACTTAATTAAAGGTTTGTACAGCTTCACTAGTGACAGCCTTTATGTATCATCTCATTGAACTGGTTATTCAGGTGTGAACCTAGAGTTTGAGTGACAGAAGGTAATTGGACTGTAAAGAGGCAATGGGCCTCTGATCCTGTATGCACTCGAGAGTTGCTGGATATTGAGCAGTAGCTGGAATCGTGGTTCTTTTTCCCTCTTAATTGTTAACACTGCAAATTGTGAAGGGAGCTAATTGGTCTCCTGGTACTTGCTAATGACTCAGCTAAGAACAGGAACTTGTAATATTGTTCTTCATAGGTAGAACCTCACAATCTGCCACTTGACATTACGTTGCATTGCTTGTAAGTGCACTGTGATATAGAGCAGCAGTCAATTTAATTTTGTATTTAAAGCTGTGGCATTAGGAAAATTGACACAAAATTTCTTTTTTTCTTTTGGGCCTCCTTATCTCGAGAGACAATGGATACGCGCCTGGAGGTGGTCAGTGGTTTGTGAAGCAGCACCTGGAGTGGCTATAAAGGCCAATTCTAGAGTGACAGGCTCTTCCACAGGTGCTGCAGAGAAATTTGTTTGTCGGGGCTGTTACACAGTTGGCTCTCCCCTTGCGCCTCTGTCTTTTTTCCTGCCAACTACTAAGTCTCTTTGACTTGCCACATTTTAGCCCTGTCTTTATGGCTGCCCGCCAGCTCTGGCGAACGCTGGCAACTGACTCCCATGACTTGTGATCAATGTCACAGGATTTCATGTCGCGTTTGCAGACGTCTTTAAAGCGGAGACATGGACGGCCGGTGGGTCTGATACCAGTGGCGAGCTTGCTGTACAATGTGTCTTTGGGGATCCTGCCATCTTCCATGCGGCTCACCTGGCCAAGCCATCTCAAGCGCCGCTGACTCAGTAGTGTGTATAAGCTGGGGATGTTTGCCGCCTCGAGGACTTCTGTGTTGGAGATACGGTCCTGCCACCTGATGCCAAGTATTCTCCGGAGGCAGCGAAGATGGAATGAATTGAGACGTCGCTCTTGGCTGACATATGTTGTCCAGGCCTCACTGCCATAGAGCAAGGTACTGAGGACACAGGCCTGATACACTCGGACTTTTGTGTTCCGTGTCAGTGCGCCATTTTCCCACACTCTCTTGGCCAGTCTGGACATAGCAGTGGAAGCCTTTCCCACGCGCTTGTTGATTTCTGCATCTAGAGACAGGTTACTGGTGATAGTTGAGCCTAGGTAGGTGAACTCTTGAACCACTTCCAGAGCGTGGTCGCCAATATTGATGGATGGAGCATTTCTGACGTCCTGCCCCATGATGTTCGTTTTCTTGAGGCTGATGGTTAGGTCAAATTCATTGCAGGCAGCCGCAAACCTGTCGATGAGACTCTGCAGGCACTCTTCAGTGTGAGATGTTAAAGCAGCATAGTCAGCAAAGAGGAGTTCCCTGATGAGGACTTTCCGTACTTTGGACTTCGCTCTTAGACGGGCAAGGTTGAACAACCTGCCCCCTGATCTCGTGTGGAGGAAAATTCCTTCTTCAGAGGACATGAACGCATGTGAAAGCAGCAGGGAGAAGAAAATCCCAAAAAGTGTGGGTGCGAGAACACAACCCTGTTTCACGCCACTCAGGATAGGAAAGGGCTCTGATGAGGAGCCACCATGTTGAATTGTGCCTTTCATATTGTCATGGAATGAGGTGATGATACTTAGTAGCTTTGGTGGGCATCCAATCTTTTCTAGTAGTCTGAAGAGACCACATCTGCTGACTAGGTCAAAGGCTTTGGTGAGATCAATGAAAGCAATGTAGAGGGGCATCTGTTGTTCACGGCATTTCTCCTGTATCTGACGAAGGGAGAACAGCATGTCAACGGTTGATCTCTCTGCACGAAAGCCACACTGTGCCTCAGGGTAGACGCGCTCGGCCAGCTTCTGGAGCCTGTTCAGAGCGACTCGAGTAAAGACTTTCCCCACTATGCTGAGCAGGGAGATTCCACGGTAGTTGTTGCAGTCACCGCGGTCACCTTTGTTTTTATGGAGGGTGATGATATTGGCATCGCGCATGTCCTGAGGTACTGCTCCCTCGTCCCAGCACAGGAATAGCAGTTCATGTAGTGCTGAGAGTATAGCAGGCTTGGCACTCTTGATTATTTCAGGGGTAACGCTGTCCTTCGCTTTTGATAGCTCTTAATAATGCAGTTTTTAAACAACACAGCTTGAAGATATTTTTGCACACAAATTTATTTTTAAGATTTTCTGTTTGGATGTAAAAGCATCGGCAGATACACTGTTTTAAGGGTAAGTTGAGAAAGTCCCAGCTTTCATCCATCGCCTATGTTGAGATAGAAGGGGAGTGAGCATTGACCTCAGCAACTCTGGTTAGGAAGGGGGAAAATCAAACTGGTTTCTCACCTTTTGTCTGCCATTCAGCAACTCCTCCTGGAAAGCTTCTGGGAGGACATCATGGGTATGAAGTGCTTCGCATTTGAATAGCCTGTTGATAAAGTAAGGCTTACACATGAACAGTGGATTCTCGGGTGCGATACTGCAGAGCTGCCACTCCCTGCAAACCTTCGCCTCAGCAACATCCAGTGTCAAAAGAGGAATTCAAATATTGTGTGGAAATGTAAGCAGAATTTCTTTTTTGAGATTTTCCACTAAAACTTAGTAAACTGATTTACAGCTTAGAAACAGGCCATTTGGTCCAACTCATTCATGCTGGTGTTTATGCTCCACAGGAGCCTCCTCCAGTTCTACTTGGTCTCATTCTATCATCATAATCCTTCAATTCCTTTCTCCCTCGTGTTTATCTAGCTTTCCCTTAAATGCATCTGTTTGTCACAATAACGACTTGCATTAATATAGTACCTTCAACATTATAAAACATCCCAAACAAAAACAAGAAATGCTGGATTCACTCAGCAGGTCTGGCAGCATCTGTGGAAAGAGAAGCAGAGTTAACGTTTCGGGTCAGTGACCCTTCTTCGGAACCCAAAACATCCCAAGCTGATTCACAGGAGCGTCATCAGTCAAATTTTGACACAGGAGACACTAGGAGAGTTGGGCAAAAGCTTGGTCTAAGAGGCAGGCCACAAGGAACATCCCAAAGAAGGACATAGAGATGAAGAGGTCAAGGAGGCAATTTCAGGGCCCAGACAGCAAGAGACACACTTGCCAGTGGTGGAGCGATTGAAAAAATTTGGGATGCACAAGAGGCTGAAATTGGAGTAGCGCAGAGATCTTGCAAGGCTGGAGGGGGCCTTCGGGATGGGGAGGGTAGATGACACAACAGATCAATTGAAATGGTGCTACATAAACTGACAATGTTACTGGAACATGAAGTGACTATTGATACAGATTCTATTCTGTCATTTAAAACAGAATTGGATAGTTGCTTGAAAAAGGAAGACTACAACCATATACAGGGAGAGGCCAGGTATGTGTAATTAGAATAAATGGCTCCAGTTGAAGAGCCAGCACAAACACTGGGCTGAATAGTCTCTTATGAATGCTGGACTTTGTAACATGATTATGTTTTTAAAAGTTTAAGATGGAGTCTGGAAGGTCAGATGACCTCACAGCCACTCTGCTAAAGGACAAGACAGAAGTCTTGGTTACCAGGACAACAGAGAATGCAGATCAAATACTTTTTTTGAAAAAACACTGCAGGGGTAACACCTGAAGAATAATGGGTTTCGCTCTCCAGACTTTTGAATTGTAAACGAGGAGTCAGTGATTCTGAAGATGCAAATGTACCAAACAGCTGTTAACACCTGGGAACAATGGAAGGCCCAGGTGGCTCTGTGAAACCAGACTTCTGGACTTTGCGTATTGGGAAAGGGGCAACAACCTATTGATTTGAGTCCAGATAAATTGAACAGATGTTCTGAAGGCAGACAGGCTGTAAGAAGGGAATCCAGTGGTTGCCTTGGAGTAGGCTGCAAAGAAGATGACCAGTGGTGGCAGCCTTGAGAGGGGACACCTGCTCTCGGAAACCTGAGACAGTGAAAGGCTGCAAAGACTTGAACATGTTTTGAAAGTTGAAGCTTGCAGAGAAGTAAAAGACGAGCAAGATCACCAGGAATTGCCTTATTCACGGATGTCCAGGTCGCAAGTGCTCAGAGAAGTGAGCGAAGTGGACATTTGATTTTTGAAAAGGTCTGGAAGATCCAACCCATTGCAACTGGGAGGAGTTTGGGACTTTTAACTGCAACGATTTCACTATCAAAGAGGACTGTGTAACATGTAACATGAGGTTTCCAAGTATTTTAATAAAGAAAACACCTTTTTTCTTTATAATTTGGGGTAATAGGTACTTAAAGATCTATTTTGTTAATTTAACAGGGATTTCTTTTAGTTTAGTGACAATAAAAGTCTTAAAATGTGAAACCTTCTCGTGCAATTTTTTAATAAAGTAAACCTTAAATTAAAATTAAACCTTGTCGTGCAGTTCTTTAAATTGGTCTGGGGATTCGCACCTCGTGTCTCACTGAGGTGGTAACAGTCTCTTGTGCTGTAAATTCTACGATTTTTGTGTGACTGGAGAACGAGTCTCAGTTTGAAATACTGATCCAGGGAATGGAATTCATACACATTCTCAATTTGCTACATGGCTATAATGAATCATTTAGCCACTGTGAGGTTAAAGATCTTGCAGGGGGTGAAAGAGAGTTCTGAAGATTTGCATCATGCTTAATTTGTAAAAAGAACTGCAAATATAAATATGAAATACAAACAAGATGCTAGAAATGTGCAGCAGGTCTGTATATATCTGAAAGAGGAAGGACTCTTTAACATCTTGGCTACAGATACTTCATCAGAATTCCTGACATTCTCGCCCTAGACGTGAAGATTGGCCAACTTGGTTAGGTGCTGGAGTAGTACTTGCCATGGAACTCTATGTTGGCAGAAACCAGTTCCGTACTGAGACAAAGGCCTTATGAATGTGTGTGTAATGCTGTTCCTGTCTTAGGATGTCTGCACATGTTCAGGTATGGCAGCATCTGTGGAGAGAGAGACAGTTAACATTTCAGGTCATTAGAAAGGTCACAGACCTGAAATGTTAACTCTTTTTCTCTCTCCACAGCTGCTGCCGGACCTGCTGAGTATTTCCAATAAATTCTGTTTTAATTTGATTTCCAGCATCTACAGTATTTTGCTTTTGTGTCTCTACATGTTGGTAACAAGTGTGCAGAAGTGGGTAGACTGAACACTTCACTGAGAGAATATCCAAAAAGACTTGACCCAGCTTTTGTTTAAATTGTTTTGCAGGAGTTGAAGCAACCACAGGTTTCTTGTCGGCTGCACCTACAAAATACAATGAATACACTCAGAAGGGCTGGCAGTACATCAAGAGTATGGCTAACAGAGCAGAGTGAAAAGCTCCATCTTATCATAAAACTTTTTGTTCATGACCACAGACTGTAACAAAATGTAAATACTTATATGATGGTAATAAAGTTTATGTGAACTTGCACGTGACCAATTTTTGGTTCTCTGTTGAGCACCACACAGTCACAAAAGGATTTGAGTTGATGTCAAATTAGTGAAAGTTATTTAATGCTTATTTCTAAACCCTGGTTAGTGTGATTTCTGCAGTTGATAATTTGGAAGAAAATAGTGCCCCAGTCTATCTGGTAGCGTCATGGATCTCACTACTGCCAGTTCTGGCTCCCAAATATTAAAGGACGAACCTCCCAACTGTACTGCCCCAGAAGTGGATAAGAGATGTGGCTGGAGACTGCATATGTGGTCCTCCATGGAAAGGTGGTGTGGGATAAAGTCACATTTTAACTAATGTAGACTCTCAAGTAAGTGGAAGTGACTAGAGTTTCTATGGTGGTTTCTATCAGTTCCAATACATCTATGAATACTTTGAAATGTGCTTCATAGCTCAGTGGGTAAATAGTATGGCTCTAATGGTGCCCACCATACAATATTGATGGGCCCAGGCTATGCTGAGTTAGCTGTTACTGGTGTCAGTGCCTCTGAAATTGTAATGCTTTGGTGGGGAGTGGGCAGGGTGGGAAATCAGAGTTTCTGAGAGTGGGGCGGGGATTCAGAGTTGCTGCAGGGACAGGGGTGATCAGCAGTTGCTGATCATTAGCCAGAGACCCTCACTGAGAAGTGTTTGTGTGAATATGGGCCCAGGATAGGATTAAGGGTGACTGAGGCTCTTGCTCCACTGGTTGAATAACCTATTGACGCTCTCCATTGGGGGTCACAGTAACAACCGCACAGTACTGGGGTGGGTGGGTGTTGGCGGTGGTGGCTATCCTATGCTGTAGCATAGCACTCCACGCAGAGTGAATTCCTTCAGGAAAAGGAGAAAGAAACAGGATGAGCATGATTTTGGGGGTGGCTGGGTATCAATGAAACTAGCTGTGATGGTAAGTGCTTTCAATTTTTGGTTTTTATGCCAAAAACCGGGAGAAAATTAGAAGCAAAGAATCCAAAAAGTCACTAAATTGATGAAAATCCAATTTAATTTTGAACATTTCTGAACCCACGCAAACAAGCCAGAGCTGAACAAGATACAGTTAAGCTAAACAATGGCCAATTTCTTAAAATAGGTCAAACACAGCACTTTTCTGGGTATCATTGTTAGTTCCAAAACTAATATACAAGTTTGGATGATCATGAGACATAATGTCGAGCTATTTCAGCACTAAAATAGATTGACTAAAATAGATTGACTTTATTTGGGTGGACTGTATTGACTGCTAAACAACATTTAAAATAGCACATTACCACCATGAAGCACAAGTAAAGTCTTCCACTGAAATAGCTGATGCTAAAATAAACATTTTTAGTATATTTTATGAACATATTGCAATCACTGCATGCAGTATATCCATTTCATAAATAAATCAAGGCATTTTGATGTTGCAGCTGCATCTCAACTTGCGACTTTGGTTAAGAAAGCAAAAGGAGATTACATTTTACTGATTCAGGACCCTCCAAAAATACTGGGAATTTATGTGAAAATCGTCTTTTCCAAAAGTAATTTTTAAGTTTTTTTTTGTCAGCTGTGGCTCAGTGGGTAGCACTCTCACCTGTGCCTCAGAAGGATGTGATTTCAAGTCCCATTCCAGGATTTGAGCACAAAAATCGAGGCTGAGACTCCAGTGGAGTATTTAGGAAATGCTGCACTGTTGGAAGTGACATCTTTCAGATTAGATGTTAAACCGAAGCCTGTCTGCTCTTTCAGGTGGACGTAAAAGATCCCAAGGCACTATTTTGAAGAGCAGGGGAGTTATCCCTCAATCAACATCACGAAAACAAATTATCTGGTCATTATCACGTTGTTCGTGGGAGCTTGCTGTGTGCAAATTGGCTGTCGCATTTCCGACATTACAGCAGTGACTATTCTTTAAAAGTACTTCATTGGTGGTAAAGTGCTTTAGGATATTGGGCGCCTGTGAATTATGCAATATAATTACAAATCTTCTTTAAAAAATTTAATGGTCCCTATTGAGTTATAGTTTAACGTCAAATTTTGGAATGATTGTTGTATTTAGAAACTTATAGTAGCCTCTGCTTTGATGCAGTGGTAGCTTTAATGCCTCTTGAATCAGAATGTTGTGGGTACAAGCTCCATTCTAGGGCTTGAGCACATAATCAGCACTGACTTCGAACAAAGCGATTGTATATGTGCAGCTTTAAAATACAAGTTATTTTAAGCATCATGTGACATGACTGCAGGTTATGTGCAGGGAAACTGCAGGAAGGTGGCAGATTTGGCTTTTCTACATGTGGCCCCCCCGATTTACAGGTGTTCTATGCAGTATAAATGTGATAGTTTCAGAAGCCTTTAGTTGCTTTTTTAGAATGTATTAACCACATTCTAACCTGGTCTGAACAGAAACAGACATCAAAGCAGCCAGTTATTGCTGTGATGGGATCATTAGGAGCTCTGTTATCAGGTCATAGATAAACATACATTCACACAAAAGTATTTTTACCATTGACTGAAATTACACAGAAACAGTGTCCCAAAGCATTTTACATCAAGTGGTTTACTTTTGAAGTGTAGCCATTTGGAATCTGCAGCAGCCAATGTTCATACACCAGGGTCGCACAGTGAATCTGTTTAAGAGTCAGAGTCATTATGGTACAGAGGAGGCCATTTAGCCCATCGAGCTCAGGTCAGCTTTCTGTAGTGCAATCCAGCCAGTCCCATTCCCTGCTCTATCCCCGTTGCCCTGCAAGTTTATTTCCCTTAATTGTCCATCCAATTTCCTTTTGAAATCATTGATCGTCTCCGCTTCCACCACTTTCATAGGCAGCGAGTTCCAGGTCATTACCACTTGCTGATTTAAAAAAGTTCTTCCTTACATCCCCCTTCATTTCTTGCACAAAATCTGTGTCCCCTACTCCTACCATCGGTTAATGGGAACAGCTTTCCTTTGTCTACTTTATCTAAATCTGTCATAATCTTGCACATCTCTATCAGATCTCCCCTCAACCTCCTTTACTCCAAGGAGAACACCCCCAGCTTCTCCATCCTAATCTTGTAGCTAAGTTCCCTCATCCCTGAAACCATTCTCATAAATCTCCTCTGGACCCTCTCAAGAACCTTCAAATCCTTCCAGGATAACCAGGACTGGACACAATACTCTAGTGGTGGCCTAACCAGAGCTTTGTAAAGGTTCAGCATAACTTCCCTGCTTTTGTACTCAATACCTATAATTACAAAGCCCAAGATCCCATATGCTTTGCTAATTATTCTCTCAATAAGTCCTGCCACCTTTCAAGATCTATATATATAAACCCCAGGTTCCTCTGTGCCAGCACACCCTTTAGAACTATGCCGTTAAGCATACATTGCCTCTCTCTATCCCTTCTGCCAAAATGCATCACCTCTCACTTCTGTGTATTAAATTTCATCTGCCACTTGTCTGCCCATTCTGCTAGCCTATCCATGTGCTGTTGCAGTCGATTGGTATCATCCTCACTGTTTGCCACACCTCCAAGTTTGGTATCATGGGCAAATTTTGACATTTTACTCCGCATTCCAATACCCAAGTCATTTATATTTATATATATCAACAATAGAAAAAGTGGTCCTAGCACTGACCCTTGGGGAACACCACTGTCTACCATCCTCCAGTCTGAAAAATAACCATTTACCACAACTCAGTGTTTTCTGTCCTTAAACCAGTTTTTTAAAATCCAAACTGTCACTGACCCACCGATTCCATGAGCTTCAATTTTGTTAACCAGCCTTTATTTGGTACTTTGTCAAATGCTTTCTTAAAATCCATATAGACAGCACCCATTGCATTCCTTTCATCAACCTTCTCTGTTACTTTATCAAAAAATTAGATTAGCCAAACATGATCTGCCTTTTACAAATTTGTGCAGCCTCTCAATCAAACCTCTCCAAGTGCTTGTTAATTTTTTCCTTGATTATTGTTTTGAAAACTTTACCCACCACTAATGTTAAACTGACTGACCTGTAGTTACTAGGAATATACTTACACCCTTTCTCAAACAAGGGTGTCGCATTTGGTACTCTCCAATCCTCTGGCACCTCCCTCGGATCTAGGGAAGATTGGAAGATTATGGCAAGCCCTTCCGCTATCTCCGTCCCCTTTTCCCTTAGCAACCTGGGATGCAAGCCATCCAGACCAGGTGACTTATCCACGCTAAGCATAGCCAGCCTCTCCAGTATATCCTACCTATCAATTTTCACCCCATCCATTACCTCTACCATCTCCTTCCACTGTTATTTTGTCAGCATCCCCTTCCGTAGTAAACACTGATACAAAGTATTCATTAAGTATTCTAGCCTCTTCCTGTGACTCAGCATGTTATCACCCTCTTTGTCTCTAATAGGATCCACCCCACCTCTTAGCACCCACTTACTATTTACATGCCAGTGGAAGATGTTTGGGTTCCCTTTTGTCATTTACTGCCATTCTATTTTCATTTTCTCGCTTTGCCAGTCTTATTTCCCCCTTCACTTCCTGTCCCAACTTATTGTACTTGGCTTGGTTCTCGCTTGAAGAATTCACCTGACATGCATCTCTGCACCCTCTTTTTTGGTCCATTATATTTGCTATCTCCCTCGTCATCCAAAGAGCCCTGGATCTGGTTCCCCTGCCTTTCCCTCTTGTTGGAATGTACGTGGCCTATACCTGAAACATCTCTTCCTTAAAGATCACCCAAGTTCCATTACAGTTTTTCCTGTCAATCTGGTTCCATTTTACGCTGGCTAGATCCCCTCTCCATCCCATTGAAGTTAGCCTTCTTCCAATTTAAAAGTTGCACTTTAGATTGTTCCTTGCTCTTTTCCATTACTAATGTAAATCTTATGATACGATGATCACACTTACCCAAGTTTTCTCCCACAGATGCTGGGCCCAGCGCCAGATCCAGCAATGCTTCCTTTGCAGCATTTTCTGTATGGATTTCAGATTTCCAGCATCCACAGTATCTTGCTTTTCTCTTTGTTGAGGAAAGAATATTGACCAACAACTACAACTTGCATTTATATAGCACCTTTAAAGTAGCAAAACATCCCAAGTCACTGCTGAGAGCATTAATGAACAAAATTTGACCAAGACCGAGAGAGCACTCCATGCTCTCCTTCATACAGCGCTATGGAATCTTGGGACCCGAGTGGGCAGATAAGGCCATATTCCATATTTTGTTTTATAATGCCCCTGTGAAGTGCCTTGGAATGTTAAAGGCATGGTAGAAACACAGTTGTTGTTGAACATCTCATCTGAAAGATAGCCCCTCTGATGTAGTGAAGGCCTATGAATGCACTGGGTGGGGTGGGGTAAGAAAATAAGTTTTATGCATTTTTCCTATCAGCAATTGTTTTATTTGTGAAAAAAATCCCTTTCCTTTCTTGAAATAATTTCTGTCCCCTTCTTTCAGTTGTGGTTTAGTTCCATGGGTGCTGGCTGATCCCTGATAGCTCGTGCAGGTGACCATTCTTCTAGCATGAATCTAAACGGAGAGAAGCTTCAATCTTTTAAAGCATTGACCGGGCCGGGTGAGGTAGGATCACAGCCCAGCCTCTCTCTCTTTTAACTTGATGTCCACACTTACCAGCATGGGGGGGTCACCAGATAGCAAGCAATGATCTGCCCCATAATACCTCTACCTGTCAGGGCTGCTACCCAGGGAAAACCAACAGCTCTATCAGGCTCTGTTCCAGAATTGGCACTGCATTTACCAACTAACAACGTGCATTTATGTAGCACCTTCAACATAGTAAAATGTCCCAAGGCGCTTCATAGGACTGTAATCAGACACAAAATGACATCAGAAGTGACTGAATGCTTGGTCAAAGTTGTAGGTTTTGAAGAGCATCGAATGTTGGTTTTTATCTAAAGGTGTCCTGAATACAAAGGAGAGAGGGGTCGGGGAAAGTTATGTTACAATTACATAAAGTGATGATTAAACTCCACCTGGAATATCACATTAGTTCTGGACACCACACCTCAGGAAGGAAATACTGGTCTTGGAGGGGGTGCAGTACGGATTCACCAGAAGGATACGAGGCTAAAAGGGATAAATTATGCGGACAAACTCCATAGACTAAACTTGCATTCCTTGGTGTACAGAAGATCAAGGGATGATCTAATGGAAAACAAAAACAAAATACTGTAGATGCTGGAAATCTGAAATAACAGAAAACACTGGAAATACTCAGCAGGTCTGACAGCATCTGTGCAGAGACACAGAGTGTTAACGTTTCAGGTTGATGACCCTTCATCAGATCGAATGGAGGCGTTTAAGATGAGAGAGAGCAACTATTTTATCTGCTGGGGGGTGGGGGGGGCAGTCCAGAACAAGGGGGGAATCACCTTCAAATTAGAGCCATTCACAGGTGATGGTAGGAAATACTTATTTGCAGAAAGGGAAGTGGGAATCTGCAGCCCTTTCTGTCAAGAAGCCATTGTTGCAGGGGAATCAACTAAAAATTTCAAAACTGAGTGATAGATTTTTGTTAGGCAAGGGTATGAAGGGATAGGGAGCCTAGGTGGGTAAATGGAGTGAAGATAGAGATGAGCCATGATCTAATTTGTAGAATAGGCTTGAGGAACAGACTGGTCTCCCTATCACGGCAAGCATTGCAGCTGAATCTCGTACGTTCTTCACCCAGCATTCACACCCAGTATATGCATACTTTGCACCAAGAACCACTGGATTGTGTGCAGGAATGGGAACTTAGGGGAAGACAGTGGCATAATGGTAATGTCGCTTAACTAGTAATCCAGAGGCCCATGCAAATGCCCTGAGGACACTGGTTCAAATCCCACCATGGCAGCTGGTGGAATTTAAATTCAATAAATACAGTCAATGAATAAAAAAAAAATATCTGGAATTGAAAGCTAGTCTCAGTTTCACGGCACTATTACTATCATCGATTGTCGTAAAAACCCATCTGGTTCACTAATGCCCTTTAGGGAAGGAACTCTGCCGTCCTTACCCGGTCTGGCCTACACGTGGATCCAGACCCACGAGGTTGACTCTTAACTGCCCTTTGAAATGCACTCGCAAACCACTCAGTTGTCAAGAGAAATTAACGATGGGAAACAAATGCTGGCCTTGCAAACGATACCCACATCCCATGAAAGAATGAAAATAACTTACCCTCCTCCCTCACTCTGAAGCACTGATGCCAAGTGTCATGTCCCTAACACTGCCCTAAAATCAGCAAACTCAGCATAGACTGCAAGCAAAACTTGGCATCTTCCTCGTAAGTCCAGCACTGGTTATTGGGTTTATCCACTTGATGTGTCAGAGAAACCAAACACGAGTATTTTTAGAAAGAGCCAGACAAATTTATATAGCACCTTTCACGACCACAGCATGTGTCAAAGTGCTTTACAGCCAATGAACTACTATTTTGAAGTGTAGTCACTGTTGTTGGAAATGCAGGAGCCTATTTGCACCCAGTAAGGTCTCACAAACAGCAATGCATTAATAACCAGATAATCAGTTTTTTGTGATGTTGATTGAGGGATAAATATTGGACACCAGGGAGAAATACCCTGGTCTTCTTCAAAATAGTGCCGTGGGATCTTTTACGTCCCCCTGGCAGGGCAAACAGGGCCTTGGTTTAATGCCTCCTCTGAAAGATGGCACCTCTGACAGTGTAGCACTCCCTCAGTACCACGCTGGGAGTGTCAGCTTCGATTTTTGTGAAGTCCTGGCATGGAACAACCTTGCGGCTCAGAGGTTGGAGCGCTACTGACTGAGCCACAGCTGACACATTTAGTTTTAAATCCACCAATTGGACAAAGTCACGGAGATTTCCAAATGAACCCCTACATCATAGCTTCCCTAGAAGTCCTGATGGTGAAGTGCTTGCAGCAGGAAGAAGCACCACTGGTGAGAACTAGGGAGAGAAATGGAGTACATCACAATTTTAAGAATAAATTTCAGTCCACAACCTCAATAATACGGACTTTTATTTTTTTTTGTGTTTCTCCATGGAAATGACTGCAGCACATCACAACTGGAAAAAAATAACCAGACATTTGTTTTTGTTTAAAATGCGGCTATTTTTTCCCCCCGGTTTTAAAATGCTGCCACTTCAAAGCGGCATTTGTGCAGGTATTGACGTAGTTGCTCTGAAAGCTGTCGAGATTCCTCCTGCTGAGAAACAAATCAGTTCTAACACTGAATAGTTAAATGTTAAACATAGCAATTATTTACAGAATGGGTTTCCTGCCACAGAGGCAACAGGTGCAGGCAGAGAGAGGAGTGAAATGTTCTCCTGTTCTGATGTAGTTGAAGGTTGAAACTTCCCTCACCCTCCCAACCTTTTAATGATGCATTTAGTCTTTTAATGAACCCCACCCCTTCCCAAAGATATTGATTTTTGCTGGGGTACAATTCCATTGGCATTCCGAGCCAAAACAGCCATTTTTTCAATTGTGAACCCAGGCAGTGGTGTATGACAAGTTGCTTGACATCCAACTCAATCCTGTCCTCACCTGACATCCACATTTTCCAACGATTCTTTTTTTCCCCCTCCCCTCTCCCTAACCTGGAGGGTGCATCTGAACTGCCACCCCATTTAACACTCAACCAGGAATCGAACCTGGAACCTTTTGCTCAGTGCACTGCACACCATCTTGAATTCTAAGCAGTGGAATATCTCCTCTGTGGTGTTGCTCACAGTGAGATAGTGACACTGAACAGAGTGGAACTACAAAGTTACCTTGAGGCCAGAGCTTGCACTGCAGTGTCACCAAGACCTGTTTACTAAAGGAAATCCCAGTATAATTAATTAGAAAGACATGTTCAATGTTAAGTGTTGACCAAAAGTGTGACTAAAAATCATGGCAACAGGTAAATTAATCTTACTGACAACAGCAAAGGTCATGGGGCCACTAAGTTCATGGCTAATGAATAAATCATGATTACATTTTTATTACATGTGGTTCAGGGATAATTACTGGTGTTTTGGAGATGATACTCTGCAATTCCATTCATTTTCTGTGAAAACCTTATGTAGAACTGAAAATATCAGAATGTTATTTAAAATTGTAATGGCCGGATCTACTTCCCATACCCAAAGCAAAATGATGAAAACCAATTATATATAAACAATTTGAGGTGGAATTTTGACAGACATTGGGCGGGTGGGGGAAACCAACAGAACCAGAGTTTGTTCAACAGTTCCAGATAGAATTAACTAAACCACTCTGGAACGAGCTCAAGCCTTCCACAACACTGAGAATAAAGGAGAACATCCTTAACAATGAGAACAAATACAATACAAATAATATTCAGAGTAATAAATCTGTAACATTTACAATGCTTTTAGTAAATCTGCCTTCACAGTCAGCCAATAACTCGTTAACTATTGCAACATTTACACTTGTTCCCAGAAACTTGCCTGTAAATATCTCAATGATGACCTATCCTTTTAATTGGGAATGCACAGCCAGAGGCCAGTTAGCTCCAGACATACACTCCTTTTCCCCATTCACATGGGAGAGAAGTGGTGGCAGTCCAATACTTTTAGCAAGGACACAACTGTACTGTTAATCCTGCAAATAGACCATGCCTAATGCTCACTGTGACCATAAAGCACACTGCCATTTTAAGCTGAAGAGTGGTAAAACTGTCCTTCCTCTCCAACATGCAGGGCAAGAGCTAAATATGGTTTTAATTTTTCTTTTTAAAACTCTTCAAAATTGACAGGGGTGGGAAGAAAATGGTTAAACACACAGGCTTCCTGCTGCTACAGTGTGTGGGGTGAGGAGGAAATTGCCTTTCAACAGTGGCGAGGGCTCTATAAAAGGGAAACCCGAGGAGGCCACAACTTCGAATCATGATCTAAAATCTGGTAACAGAAACTTCTTCAAAGCGTGGCTTGTCTGAGCTTTGAGCTGAGACTTTTAATGCAGCAGCACCATGTAACCATAGCAATGATCAATTTTGTTTGGGATCGATTTAGTTTTTTAAAAAAAATGTCAAACAAACTCTCTTGCACTCAAAACTAAAAATATTTATCACACAATTTACTGAAGATGACCACAGGCAGACCTTTTTACCTTCCTGATTTGGTTATTTTTCTAAGGTTTCTGGTGCCGCTTGCTCCATCTAAGAGGATGCCTCACGCTGTCCTGGTCTGCAGCAGGCCCAGGGTTCATGTGAATTTGAATCTTCCTACCCTGTTTCCCCACCATGGATGAGCACAAGATTCACCTCACTACCTCCAACAGGATGAGATCAGGAACCCATGTCTTTGCACTTCATGGCAGTACACTGTATTAATCAGCCTCAGTGCATTGCTTAAAAATCATCCCAACATCCCTTTCTCTGCTTATTACTCATTAAAGAGAAGGCAGTGGGGAAGTGAAATACAGTCTTTTGTTCCTCTTTCACTCTGTAAATCTTCCCACCCACCAGTTCAATGGATTTGCAATAATTTTGGGTTTGCATTCTTTCAGAAAGTCTGATTTCTTTTCCAGGTTGGCAAAATATTTATCTGCCTTTTATATATTTACCTCGTTCCCTCGCCCAGGACACAGACAATTCCAACCAGATAGTGCATTTCCAACTGTCGGGAGGTGGGAGGCGGGGGTGGGAGAGCAAAACTAGAGACCATTAGTATAAGAGGGTTAACCAGGAAATCAAACAGGGAATTTAGAAGAGACTTTTCTATCCACCAAGTGGTGAGAATGTGGAACTCACTACCACAGTGGTTCAAGCAAATAGTATAGATGCAATTAAGGAGAGGCGAGATAAGTACATCAGGGAGAAGGGAATAGAGAATTATGGTGACAGTTAGATGAGGAAAGAAGGGAGGAGGCTCGAATGAAGCATAAATGGCAACATGAACAGGTTGGGCTGAATGGCCTGTTTCTGTGCTGTGTATCCTGTATAATCTGATGTAAACTTGATGGGCCAATTGAGAACAGAGCACGACGTTTAAGGACTTGAGCTTGCGACCTTGACCTGCAGATGTAACAGGTTAACTTGGCAGCAGATTTGAAACATCGAATCAATATAAGCGACTACTGGATTTTGATTACATATCGTATCAGATAACCAACTGCTGCATGATTTTTGCATTCCAAACAGTTTGTGTAAATGATTTCACTATCAACTGATTAGTTGAAGGAAGGCCAGGTATATTTTTCCCATTGCAGTGAAAAAGCCGAGCAGACAGTGACGCAAACCCCTCTGTAGTTACTGGCTACAGAATTAGACACATAGGCAGTTTTCAACTTAATTGATTGTCATGGTTATACAAAGCTCCCCTGTGTTCACTTTGAGTACTGGGAAACAAAGCAGCTATATTGGATAACCCCTAGTCACAAGAAATCTCTGTAACCTCTAAAATCCTTTGACTCTCCAAGATCTCCGCACTCCTAAAATTTTGGTCCCTTGTGCATCCCCCAATTTCCTTTGCTCCACCATCAATGGCCATGCCTACAGCTGCAAAAGTCCTAAGCATGGAAAAAAACTGCAACCAATTAAGATCATCTCAAATGATCTCCACTAATGCAAGAAGCTTCAGGAATTCAACTAGTACCAACGTCAGACCTTCTGGTTTCAGGACAAAGGTTTTGAAGATGTAGAGTCAAGCAAAACCCAAAGGCATGCAGTATTTTTACATTGTGAGATATGAACAAGACATGCCATGTTCCTGAAGCAAGGGTCTTGTGTAACTAAATATAAATCTGCCAATATGTGCTACAGTAAGTAGACTGTGTTTTGATCTTTGCAAGAACTGGGCTTCAGGAACCCAACTGTATAATGGATTATAAAGGCAGCCAGACTGGCTGGTGGTTTGGGATCTGTTTCAGTGACTCAGAAGCTTCAGGCCATGACAAACCCTGTATTTATTACAAGTCGAAGAGACTTAGCAGTTGGCAGGAAAAAAGACAGAAGCGCAAGGGGAGAGCCAACTGTGTAACAGCCCCGACAAACAATTTTTTTTTCTGCAGCACCTGTGGAAGAGTCTGTCACTCTAGAATTGGCCTTGATAGCACTCCAGGCGCTGCTCCACAAACCACCTCCAGGCCTCTCGAGACAAGGAGGCCAAAGAGAGATGCAGGAAATGCCAGTAAACAAAAAATGAGTAAAGTGATGGTCTATTAGAAATGGTGATGATTGTTCGGGAACTAAGGTGTTGTCCTTGAAAGATCAAATTGGAAGGTCTCCAATGTCCAACCTTGAGATGCTTAAACCTGCCTCAATGGTTCACCATTCTCAAAACTATCCTGCCTTTTCTCATATTGATGGATCTGCTGTGCCTTTACAACACTTCTTAATCAAATAAGAAAGTTTGGATCAAATGTTTTCCTTTCCCCTGCACCACAATCATCACTGTGCAAACAATTTGAAGCCTATTCCATCACTTTCCTAAACCTCTCTGCCCTCCAAGTGATACTGATGAGATGATCTTCGTGATGATGATGTTCGTTGAGGGATAGATATTGGCTCAGGCCACTGGGGAGAACTCCCCTGCTCTTCTTGAAATAGTACCATGGGATCTTTTGCGCCCATCTAAGAGGGTAGACGGGCCCTTGGTTTAATTTCAAATCGTTGAGAGCTCCTCCAACAGTGCAGCACTCCCTCAGTACTGCACTGGGAGTGTCAGCCTAGATTTTTGTGCTCAAGCCCCTGTAGTGGGACCTGAACCCACAACCTTCTGCCTCAGAGGCAAGAGTGTTACCCACTGAGCCACAGCTGACACATCAATCGCATAGTGTGGGGCTGGATTCACATGTAGGCCAAATCAAGTAAATGTAACAGATTCACCACACTTCAATGACCTGGGTACACTTTGATCTGTCTCCCATCCTCTACAACCCACGGTTACTCAGTAAATTAATATAAGACTAAGAGTTAATTTTTAAAAATTCCACTTCAAAATTTCTATAAAGGAACCAGACAGCTTGGATTCCCAGGAGCCTTTTGATAGCTCCCTGAATTCCCATTATAGGGCTGTCCAGGACCATATTTTAACTAAGCTGACAGATGGTCTGACCGATCAATTAATCTATTTGGAAAAGAAACTAGCGTTGTCAATGTTAGCATGCAGCTGCTTAAACAGGCAGAAAAAAAGTTTCTGAACTCGTTTCACATCTATTGTGAAGGTCCAGTGTAGTTTTCATGAAAGTTAATTTTGCATGCCAAAATAAGCCAGTTTTACAAACCATTTGAAAATGGCATTCAAGCTACATGGTAGGACCATCAGAACTCAAGGTAACATGGAGTTTAGTGACATTTTAGAAGGGCACACACAGCAAGCTAACCTGTTGCAGTAGCAGCGTGGAAGATTGACAGCCATAGCAGAGTGTTGACTTAATGGTTAGGCACATGATCAGCAGTGCTATAACCATATAACAATAAAAAGCTTTCATTATTATAAAATCTGGCCTACAAGTTCCTCGGACATATTTATTGTTTTGTTTAAAACCATTTACACACTTACCGTGTGACTTATGCATTTAAGTGATTTATTTTCAGATTTTTTAAAAACCAAGTATCTAACATACTAGTGTAAATGGGATGTAATTAAGTGGATGGTTATCGTCTTGGGTGCTAAGTGTCAAGTATCATTTGAGCCACACAAGTGTCAAACACTGACCATCTCTAAACAAAATCTAGCTACCGCACCTTGATACTCAATGGAATTGCCATTGCAGAGTTCCCTGCCATCAACATACTCGGCATCACCATTGATCAGAAACTCAACTAGGGCAAGTATATAAATGCCAAGGCTACTGCAGCAGATCAGAAGCTGGTATTCTGCAGTAAGTAGCTCATCTCCCAATTCCTGAAAGCTTCTTCCATCACCTACCAAGATGCAAGCCAAGAATGTGATTGAATGCTCTTTTCTCTGGATGGTTGCAACTGTAACAGATTAAGCTCGACACCATGCAGGACAAAACAGTTCTATTTGATTGGCAGCTCATCCACTAGCCTAAAGATGCACCACCAGTGTCCTGTGGCTGCAGTGACACTATACATGATGCACTGCAGGAACTAGCCAAGGCTTCTTCAGCAGCATCCAGCAAATCCATTACTTCCAACACCCAGAAGGTCAGGGCAGCAAAGGAACACCATCACCTCCAAATCACACACCATCCTGACTTAGAAATATATCACCGTTTCTTCATCGTCACTGGGTCAAAATTCTGGAACTCCCTATCAGCATTGAGGAAGCACCTTCACCAATCCAACTACAGTGGTTCAAGGGAAACCAGGGAATGGACAATAAATGCATGCTTGCCAGCGACACCCAAATCCTGAGTATGAAATTTAAAAAGAGATTCTTCACTCGTGACCTTTTAGGGTTCAGATGGAAAAAAAATTGACAAATATATATTTCCCAATTTTATCATTTGGGGCCACGTATGCCACAGAGAAAGCGTTCAACACTCACAAGCTACTTCAAACTTTCGTGTATGCATTTGACTACAATGAAATGGGCAAACGTGGTGGCTCCAATCCTGACCACTCCTCCGACGTCTTTCCGAAAGGAAAACCCTTTCAATAACAGACTCAATGACTCACAGATGCGGGAAATATGTTCTGATGCATGGTCACAGACCTGAAACGCTAACTCTCCACAGTTGCTGCCTGACCTGCTGAGCATTTTATGGTTTTTATTCAGGTTTCCAGCATCTGCACTATTTTGCTTTTGTTTTGAAGTTAAAGCAGATTGAAAGAGCAAGCTTGGAGAAAATGAATGCACGCTTGAGATCTCCAATGCTGTAATCCCCAAAATCAAGCCAAATAATCTCGTGGCCCAAAACAAGGTTTTATAATAGCTACTGTATGTGTAATAAACAGGTCAACATAGGTTGAATTGTATCTGCCATTCTGGCTGCCACACCCTTAACTAGAATGTAAGTATAATGAACAGAATAACTCTCTCCCCTCAAGATTTAGGGTGGCACAGTGGTTAGCACCACAGCCTCACAGCTCCAGGGATCGGGTTCAATTCTGGGCACTGCCTGTGCGGAGTTTGCAAGTTCTCCCTGTGACTGCGTGGGTTTTCGCCGGGTGCTTCGGTTTCCTCCCACAGCCAAAGACTTGCAGGTGATAGGTAAATTGGCCATTGTAAATTGCCCTAGTGTAGGTAGGTGGTAGGGAATATGGGATTACTGTAGGGTTAGTATAAATGGGTGGTTGTTGGTCGGCATAGACTGGGTGGGCCGAAGGGCCTGTTTCAGCGCTGTTTCTCTAAATAAAATAAAATAATCAGCAAAAATAGTTAATACGGAGTAGTGTAGAATTAGTTGAACTCTGTTCAAAAGCATGCAGAGGCTTTTTAAGTTACTCATTTAGACAGCAATCATTATGTAGTGATGAATACAGCACCATAAAATAACGCCCCTTCCCAGCTCTAGCAGCAAAGTAAAGAGCAAAATAAACCTCAGTTTACATACATAAATCAATAATGAAGTATATTTATTTTGTACGTGATGCATATTTTATAACTATGTACACATATCTTGAAAGCATTTTGGCATCTATGCCATTAGCACACAGCTCAACAAAGCCGCCAAGTTTAAAGAGTAGCCCAAAAAACTATGCTTGACGTCACCAATACAGTGCACTAGTACTGTTTAACTATCAACTCGCCACTGTACCCCAAGTGCTAGTTAATGACCGACAGTGCAAAAAAAAAATGGAAGGGATGGGGAAACCTGGGGTTGGGGAGGAAACAACGATCTGACAGCAGAGAAGTGACTTTCCCCCAACCTTTTAGAGGGAGATCTCACACTGGTGCACATAATAGATTTCCATCTTTTCTTCACTCAAGTGTCGAAACCCTATTCTAGATTTTCTCATGTATTATTTTAAGGCTGGCGTAAGCCATTTAAAATGCTGATCAGAGAAGTATGGGCCTTGATGCCCCAAATTACTTGCACCATCAAGATGTTGCAGATTCTTTTTTCTCCTACGGGCTCTAACATTTGCTCTTCTCTGTCAGGTGATTTAATCTGACTGGAGTAAGCTAAAGGCCATGCCATCTCTTCCAAGTCTATAGATGACAAACACCATTGCATTTCCTTCTCAACTGCTAACCCTAAGCTGATATCATACTGTACAACTAACAAAACCAGCTATCTTCCAAAACTGCAGCAGGAATTAGAAATATCTACGAGTTTCCTGTCTCTATGCGCTCTTAGCATTGTGTAATCTGGGTGGCATTCCTAGAGTGGTAGAAACTACTACGGTGATGCGCTTTAAAAAAAAGGTTATAAATCAACAGGGAAGTGAAAAATAATTCTTGTAAAAATGAACATATAACAAACTATTTTCCACAGCAGTGTGGAGATTTTGCCCACACCAAGCAGTTATTACCAGGCTTCTACAATATACTGGTAGCAACATGAAAAATCACACCTAAAATCAATATCCTTTAATAACCCTCCTTGTGCAATGTTCTTAATTCATTACCTCAAATTCTTTTCAGCATTAGCCCTGCCATTGACAGAATCTGTAAGCATCAGCACTTTCCCCTCAGTTCAGATAAACACAAGGGCAAAAAGAACTTCACTGTTTGGTTGTTCTTTATAGTTCAAGAGGACATGGTATGAACATTTCAAAGCATCTGCCATTATGCTTCACTAAAATCTGAATGAGTCCACCATAGAAATATAAGTGGGGGAGGGGTGGGGGTGGTGAAATGTGGGGGTTGTATCTGGGTTGATGCCAGTACCAGTAGTTATTACAGGTCCTGATGGGCTAGGACATGGAGAGGTCCCTCTCAGTTCTCCATGAGAACCCTTATGCTGGGCCTTCCTCCCTCTCTGTATTATTAGTTACACTCAAGACATAAATGATAAAACATGGGAGAGCTCACCTCCCACAACTAAGCACACAACTGGGACAGAAAAATGGACCAGTTTTGCTTTGAAAGGAATAAGGCCATCAAGTTCAAAATTCTACTTAGTTATTTGCCTTTACTCTTGTAAAACAAAGCAGAAGACACAAAATAAAGACAGATTAATATCTGACGAGTTTTGCAGAAGTTGCACAACAAAAGAAACAATATTCTTTCTGTTAGCCTGAGTATGGTAGCTATGACACAAATGTATACACACACACAGTAGACTTTCTCTATATGTGGTCTATGGGAGCCATAGAAAAAGTGCGTCATAACAAATGGATGCTTTACACGTTATCTCTATCATTAGGGAGCCACTGATGGTGTGCATCATGCTAGAGGTCATGGCAAATCAGAAAATATTGTCATAAAACAGTTACCATATAATTTGTTTTTTTTTTAAAAAAAGGATATCTTACACAATTCCTTTCCCAAGAGTTTTGCCTTATGGCTTCTTTAAATTTGCTAATTTGCCATAATTTTGATCTTGGGTAAAACCAAACGTAAATCCTTTCAATAATTCAGGATCTTTTCTACCAACTTTTAAAATAGGATTCTGCTGTCTAATTGGTCAATCTTTTCCATGTACCAACCCCCCAACAAGTTTGCACTACTTTCAACAAGAAGGGGCCTTCCCATACTCAGCCACTGGGAGTCTGCTTGCCACAGCCCAAAGTGACCGTAGTCACACTTACCCACTTTTGAGGTAAGGCTCTCCATGATTGGGAGGCTTTCCAGCTAAAAGGTATCACTGGAAACCGACAAACCACACAGGTCAATTCAGGTGTCTTATAGTGCTCGGAGCACAGAACTCCGCAGCAAAGGACCTTTCCTTTGGTCTCACAGTCAGCGTTATAACCATGAAAGCTGTAATGATCGCTATGGTAGGCACGACGAACACCATGCTGTGCCAACTGCCAGGGGATATCAAAAGGGAGACACATAAATTTCACCTTTCAAAATCTCAAACACATGGAGGGCTAACATAAAGAACAGAAGTCTCTTCAGTGGTCTGCTCACAGTTCACAGTAAAATCTCTTAGTGAAGGCAAGGACAAGCGTTGCATGCAGCTAGGAAGTTTTGACCAAGTCATACACATAAATGTGAAAATCGTCATCAAACTTGATGAAATAGACGGATGGTTTAGCCTGCACTTGGTGGATCACCAATCCCGTTCTCTTTGTGCTGTCCTCTGTGACATACTCCACCTGTTTTCCCACAAGACTTTCAATCACTTCACCAGGCTCAGTTGGCAAAACTTGCTTGTTCTCTGTCACAAGAAAATGTACAATTAGAATTTCATCCAATGAAATGTAATGAGTTATGTTTTTATAGAGTCATAAAGCATAGAAACAGGCCCTTCGGCCCACCGCGTCCATGCCGACCATAATGCCTATCTATACTAATCCCACCTGCCTGCATTAATTCCATATCCCTCTATGCCTTGCTCATTCAAGTACCTGTCCAGATGCCTCTTAAATGTTGCTACTGTTCCTGCCTCCACAACCTCCTCAGGCAGCTCATTCCATATACCCACTATCCTTTGTGTGAAAAATTTACCCCTTTGATCCCCTTTAAAACTCCTCCCTCTTACCTTAAATCTATGCCCTCTAGTTTTAGTCACCCCTACCATGGGAAACAGGCTCTGGCTATCTACCCTATCTATGCCTCTCATAATTTTATATACCTCTATCATGTCTCCTCTCAGCCTTCTTCGCTCCAGGGAAAACAGACCCAGCCTATCCAATCTCTCTTTATAACTCAAGCCCTCCAAACCAGGCAACATCCTTGTGAATCTTTTCTGCACCCTCTCTAGCTTAATCACATCTTTCCTGTAGTGCGGCGACCAGAACTGCACACAGTACTCCAAATGCAGCCTAACCAACATTATGTACAACTGTAACATGACATCCCAACTCTCATACTCAATGCCTCGGCCGATGAAAGCAAGCATGCCATACGCCTTCTTCACCACCCTGTCTACCTGTGTTGCCACTTTCAGGGAACTATGTACTTGCACCCCAAGGTCACTCTGCTCAACAACACTCCCCAGGACCCTGCCATTCACTGTGTATGTCCTGCCCTGGTTTAACTTCCAAAAATGCATCACTTCGCACTTGTCTGCGTTAAATTCCATTTGCCAATCCCTTGCCCACTTTCCCAGTTAATCTATTATCCTGTTGTAACCTTAGACAACCTTCTTCACTGTCCACTATACCACCAATTTTGGTGTCATCTGCAAACTTACTAATCATGCCCCCTACATTCACATCCAAGTCATTAATAATTTTAAAAAGGGTGTCAACAGAAATATTAACAGTTCTTGTAATTATTGGTTAGTTACCATCTTTAGTTACAGTACGTTCAAGTTAACGACATAATTAAAACATAAGAAAAGGCCTGTTTTCTGAGTTCGTCCCTCTAGTGCTCACCCAGCCTTCCATCTGAATGTATTCTGTAAGTATTGTGACTCTAGTACCCTAAATGGTTGATTGTTCCAAACATTTGTCATCCTTTACTCAAATTATTTTGTTTTTCTACATGGTTTTAAATTAACTTTTCTTAATTCATATCTCTAGCATCTTGCCCTATTTGCTTGATGATCCATTTAATACTGAGTTCATCATCTCTGTACCATTTAATAATGTGTATAGCTGTATGTAGTTTCTCCTTAACCAATGAATGCAAACATTCCAAGTAAAAAAAAATGAAATCTTCCTGAGTAAATGGTCCATGTCATAGAGTCAGAGTTATACAGCACAGAAACAGGCCCTTCGGCCCACTGTGTCCGCGCTGGCCATCAAGCCTATTTATTCTAATCCCATTTTCCAGCACTTGGCCCGTAGTCTTGTATGCTATGGCATTTCAAGCGTTCATCTAAATACTTCCTAAATGTTGTGAAGGTTCCTGCCTCTATCACCCCTTCAGGCAGTGTGTTCCAGATTCCAATCATTCTCTGGGTAGCATCTTTTTTCCTCAAATCCCCTCTAAACCTCCTGCCACTTACCTTAAATCTATGCCCCCTGATTATTGACACCGCCGCTAAGGGAAAAAGTTTCTTCCTATCAACATTATCAATGCCCCTCATAATTTTGTATACCTCAATCAGGTCCCCCCGCAGCCTTCTCTGCTCTAAGGAAAACATCCCTAGGTTTACAGGTGAGTAAATACAGACTATTACGTCTGGCAACATTTACTGGAATAAAAAGCTGATAGCATCACAGTTCAAACCACTGCATACAAAAGTGCAAGATTCAGTCTTGGTTCAGAGGTGCCATGGTGTCCATGATGTCTACTAGAGGTTAAAAAAAATAGAAAAACAACTTGCTAAACATACAATTAAACCAGGTTCCACAAATGGAGTATAGCAATACCATGGTTGATATAAGGTATTAATGTTGTATGCATTGTTCTAAATGATGAAATGTACTACAAACATATTTGCGCCTTCACCAAGAGCTTCGTAACATCACCCGTCTCTGCTCCAGCTCAAAGGCTGCTGAAACCCTCATCCTTGCCTCTGTCTATTCCAATGCTCTCCTGGACGGCCTTTCATTCTCCACCTTCAATAAAACTTCAGCTCATCCAAAGCGCTGTTACCTGTTTCTTAAGCCACATCAAGTCCTGCTCACCCAGCTAAACTACCTCAGTTCACGGTCCCCTGAATGCTTCAAATTTAGAATTATCTGCGTGTTTAAATCCCTTGGTGGTTTCACACCTCCCCATCTCTGTAACCTCTTCTGGTCATACAACCTTCTGTGTTCCACCAACTCTAGCCTCTTGTGCATCCAGCTTTAATAGATTAAATTTACTTTCTCCTCCAGTGGTTTAAGGTCATCCACCATCACTTTCGCAGAGCATCTAAGGACGAACAATAATGGTGGCCTTGACAATGTTTCTCACATGTGGATAATTTTAAGAAAAGACTGTCATGTAAATTTTGTGGGAATTTCTTCAATTAATTATTTCCTCACTGCGGTGCTGCTCAAGGAAGGTCACCTGATATCATGCACCAGGCTGTTTGATGACCGAAGGGATTATAACCGAGTTTGACTCTGACTGCTACTCCAAGACGCTTGCAGTCGTGGATTACTAGATCACAATACAGAGTAGAATCGCTGGCTGCCTTTTTCTTCTCTAACCAAGGGGTGCAGTGACCAGTTGAGATCAGCTAATGCAACACAGACTGTGGATGCAGCTTGGAATTGTTTGGGTCTCTGTGGTTTAGAGGCATAGAACTCATCGCTGAACCATCAACGGACCGATTTTAACATGCCTTCCACCTTAAAACTATTTCAATTTGTAGATTTTTTTTTTTTAAAAAGGAAGACCCATTAATGTGAAGGATTCTTCTCAGGGAGAATTCCCCAGGAGAGATCCTGGATGTGGTGACAAGTCATGAGTTGAAGATGATGCTTCCAGAAGCTCTGCAGAACATTTTTATGGCAGTAGAGGGCGCTGTGGATGGTGACATCGCACCCTAGCAAGGATGAGGCCTACAGGCTCCTTGTCAACACGATGATCAGGTCGGCTGCAAAGCTAACCTTCTCCATCAGCTGTGCTTGCCCAAACTGGCACAGTATACACCATTATGGCTCTCCATTATCAAAGGCCGCACTAGTGGCGTCAACAGCTTCCTCCTCCGTCGTGGAATGTCACGGGTTAAACACGCATGTCCGCACAGAGGCAGGCACATCTACATTTGGCGGCACGCTTTCTGGCCTGCCATGAGCCCCCCATGGGAGATCCTGTGCCTCAGGAGTAAGGTCTGCCAGCAGCTTAACAGCACAGTCTGCAGGGCCCAGTTCTTCAGTGGCTGTGCTGTGCTCGCAGCTGGTGTGATCATTATCACCATTTGCCTTCTTGGATATGCCGATTCAGCTGCAGGGTAACTGGCACAACCAGAATCATCTGTGGAAAACAAAAAAAAAAAGAGATATTGGAATTTGGACAGTGCATAAACTTCAAATGTTTTTGACACTAACAGTTTCAGAATACAAGAGTCACCAATTAGTCTGTTTTACAGCAAGCACTACGAGCATGGGACATTATAACTTTAGCCTCAACAAAAACTTTACTGCAGGCTGTAGGACATGCATTTTATAGAAGACTTTGCAGATATTGTTTTATCTATGATTTAAACAAAAAAAAATTCTGAGTGACTTACCAAAACTGAGAGCAGAGTCGGGCGAGAAGATGCTTCTAAACGTGCATCAGTTCTGCAAATGATTATACATTCTTATAAAATGGGTTTTCCTCATGAATCTGTGACTTCCTTCCGTTTCATTAATGTTGAGCAAGTTTCGCAATTGTAAAATGCTTGAGCTCATTGATTCTTTTCCAGCAGTCTCTTCTGGGTATTGGAAGCTGTAAGGTCCTCTCTCCACCTCAAAAAATGGTGACTCATGCCTTCTGATAGCTTTCGGTGATAGATGAAGCACTTTACACCTAAAGGACACCATTCTTTGGGGGTTCCCCTTTAACCACTTCAAACTCTGAAAGGTATGGCCTGCCATGTATTTTGTAGCTCCCTGTTTTCCTCTAACAGTGTGCTGTCACCTCATCTTCTCAAATCGATCACATCAATTCTGCTCATGAGAGGGTAAATCTGACCATTCCAGCTAATATTTAATTGGATGACTTAGCTTACCATGGTCAGTAAATTACGACTCAGTGAAGCAAGCAGTAATCACCACAAACCTAAATATGCCTCTTAAGCCCAAGAACAGGACATAGTTGAAACTAAAGGTCACTGACCTGAAACATTAATTCTGTTTCTCTCTCCACAGATGCTGCCTGACTGGTGAGTATTTCCAGCATTTTTATTTGTGGTCGAAACTAAACTGGTGTACTGAGTAAACATTCACCTAGCTTTGAGTATACAATTCCACAAATAAAACACAGCATTAAGTACCTGAATCTGGCAGGATACGGAGATCTCCCTCTTTGTAATCCTCCAGTAGCTGGTACATATATAGAACAGGGTCCTTTTCATACGTGATATAATACCAAGTAGTCATGACAGGCGCACGGGCCAATACCATCCCTCGCCATTCATTCTTCGATCCGTCATCCTTCTCAAACATGTGTTCAACTGCTTTTCCCACGATTAGCTCTGCCAGATCACCATCCATTATTTTTGTTCGACCTGTTGGAAAGCAGGAATCACAAATCAATGCAGTTGTAGAACAGTGCAGCACAGAAGGCCTTTCGGACCACTGAGTCTGTGCCACTCGTTCGAAGAGCAATCCAGTTATTCCACTCCCCTGCTCTTTTCCCATATCCTCGCAACTTTTTTCTACTTCAAGTATTTATCTAATTCCCTTTTGAATCTGAATCTGCTTCCACCACCCCATCAGGCAATGCATTCTAAATCCTAACCACTGGTTGCGTAAAAAAGTTTTTCACGTCGCCACTGGTTCTTTGGCCAAGCACCTTAAATCTGTGCCATCTGGTTATCAACCCTTCATCCATTAGAAACAGTTTGCTATAGTTGTGAAACTGAGTGTAATAATGTAGATTTGCCGAGCTACTCCCATTCCTGAGGATGTTATCTTTCTTGGGATGCAGTTTTATAGGTGCTGGCAGCCCACTGGAACCAGGTGTGAGCGGCCACGTGTAAGCTGGACAACGAGTGTTAAGAGGCTATTTGTGTGGAACATCACAGCTGAGCACAATTGTGTCCTCATTGGATGCCCACACATACGTTTTCTGAGATACTGACTTGCTGCTTTTGAACCCAACTGCAAATAACAAATGTACACAACTGCCTTTGTCCTTTGTCTTATATATTTCAAAGCAGAGAATGGGTATATCTATTGCTCATATCTAGGCTGTTTAGTGAATTTCTGCTTTGTTAAGGCAATGGCAAACAAAGACTAGGAGGAATATGCCATACAGAGCCAATTTCAGATATAAACTACATACTGCAGGAGCTGGGAGAAGTCGAGTATCGTTACAGACAACCAGAAAGATGTTGAAATGTTGCCCTTATTTAGAAAAATTACAATAAGTTCTGTAACCTAGTAAATTCTGTTGTGCTTGCATCCGATTCAGTTTATAGCCTGAACCAAATGGTCTGCCACGTTATTTGTCCATCTATCACAGGGATCCAAACGTTATGAAGCATCTCATATTTGCATTAGCAAGGTAATGGATTTATAGCGTATGCCAGGCATACTAACTCCTGCCCATAAGAACACTGGAAGCATAGGCTGGCCTGTGGAAACTGTCCTTAGTGTTAACCAGAGAAGGTTTCTGGAGAGTGCTCAAAGGGGGTTCCTAGGTGTGCATCAATATTTGTAGCAGTGATGTCCACCTAAAGAAGTGTTTGAAAATCACTGATTTCTAATACTGCTTTGCCAGGACGGTTAAAAATCTGTTCTCACTCTCACACACACTGCACTTAATGGGTCCATGAGTAAATGCAGCATCTGGCATGATACTATCACTGCACTGTGACAAGTTAACTACTCTTAGCCAGGTTAGCAGTGGTGGCACTGCTAGCATTAGCTTTAATCCAGATTCCAGTTCTGATTATGACTCAGTGATCACCGCTGGAAGGTGCACGTGTGTGGATTTTGAAGACGACAGGATAGGGCTCGTCACCGGCACAGACGAGTTGGGCCGAATGGCCTGTTTCAGTGCTGCAGGCTGTATGTCACTTGATGTGCCCAACCCTCCAATACAGTTGAAGCTCACTGCATAAGCTCACATGAACAGACTGGCTATCTGAGAGGTACTGCAGGACTACCGGTGCCCAAAATATCACACCACAAACTGGATCATGGTCCTCCAAAGGGAGAGGAAGGGCAGAAAGGTGGAGAAAACTTTTAGCAGGAAAAAAAATACAAAAACAAAACAATGTTGACTGAACACTCCATCAGCTAAATCCTATTTAGTTTCAGTCTCTAAAACTCAAGACTGTAATGACTCACATAAACTGTATAATTACTAAAAGCACAAAATGGAAGATACCAATAGGTAATTCAATCTTATTTAACACATAATGGAACATAGGTACTGTATAAAATGTCAACTGTAACTCACGCAATGGTGATGTTTCATTGTACACCCCACCCCTCTCCAGGGGTGGAAGCTAGATCCAGCAACAGATAGATGTACCAGATCTTAAATTAAACTAACTCTTGGAACATACAGATGGGACTTGTAAATTTCAGTTAAGAATGTCCACAGTCAAGAATGTTTACACTACATGATTGCAAATCTTAAAGTAAAGCAGAGAAGGCTTGGAGCAGTTATTAATCTGATAACAGTGGTCAACAGTGATCTTTTATATTTAGCCAATGTTGCAAACACACTATGCATATGAACCCAGAGTAGAAGTATAACGGAGATCACCACACTCCTGGTGGCATCTAAAAAGCGGCATCAGGGACTCTCTAACAATAGAGAGCATTGACCAAAATCTGTGTAAACTCACTTTGGATTTGGAGCACAGCTCTTTGCAGTTTCCTCCACTTCTCTCCCCTCCTTTAAGATGCTCCTTAAAACTGACCTCTTTGACCAAGCTTTGGTCACCTGTCCTATCATCGCCTTATGTGGCTCGGTGTCATTTCATTTGATAACGCTCCTGTGACGTGCCACGGGATGTTTTACTAATTAAAGGAGCTACATAAATACAAGTTGTTGTTGTTGCTGCTGCTGCTGTAGACTACAGGAAGATTTAATCTGATTTTACAAATCTCCTGAACATACATGGGTACCAGACCGTTGAAGCTGTTTTGGGCTTAATTACACATGTGCACATGCAAAGTAAAAGTACACAAGAACAAACTGTAGGCCAGCAATGAATTACTTACCAGTTTTATCAGGTAGAATTTCAAGTCCCGAGACCCTCTCATCTTTGAAAAGTTCGATCCCGTACACACAGTCAAATTCGTCATACTTGACCAAGAAGAGCGAAGGGTTAACTGGCAGCTGGTCCAGCACTGTGCCCTTCCACTGGGTCACCACTCCGGTCTTCTCCCTCCATCCGTGCTGCACTTTACTGCCAACAATACTGCGCTGTTTATAGGCAACCGGGTCACTCGAATCTGCTTTGGTACGCTTCCTTGGAGTTAAAACAGAGCAATAATAATCAAAATTGATCGGTTTGGTTTCATCACACCTTCCTGAGTAGACAACCAAGTGCATTTGGACAATCACCCAATGCCAATTACTGTATTATCAGAGACACAGTTCTCAAACATAAAGGACCCAAACTCCATATAGTTGGCAGCATTGCCAACCCAAATTTTTTTCTGAGTTTTGCAGTCTACACTGAATTCACATCACAAACAGGCCATCTATTCTCCACACGAGCCTCCTCCCACCTTACTTCATCTCACACTATCAACATATCCTGCTATTCTTTTCTCCCTCAGGTACTCATCTAGCTTCCCCTTAAATGCATCTATGCCATTCATCTCAACAACTGCTTGTGGTGATGAGTTCTACATTCTAATCATTCTGAGTAAACAAGTTTCTCCTGAATTTCTTATTGGATTTATTAGCGACTATCTTATATTTATGTTTATGGTCCCTAGTTTTGGACTCCTCCAAAGTGGAAACATCTTCTCTAAATCTACCCAATTGAACCCCTTTGTAATGTTAAAGACCTCTATCAGATTACCTCTCAGTTTCTCTTTATTTTTTTGAAGAGCCCCAGATTATGAAAGTGCCATTGATGTTTAAGCTTATAACCAATATATATGTTGGCATATTAGATACTTCTGTGCCAATTTGAAACACTTAATACTTCAACGTGTACGCACTAATGGATCTCCTGTGTTCAAAGTGTGCACTGGTTGCACAAAGGCTCCTAGGTTAAGTAATCTATATGCCCTAATAGGTGATTTTTGTGCATGCTTATTTTGTCAAGACAATTGCACTGCTTCTCTGAATGTGGGGAGTCTACTGGATGTATGGGCATCAAGTAGTATTGGGAAGAAGCTCACTCAGTGGTGAAGACGTTCCACATTATCAAAGGCGATCAGAGAGCAGGGTGTGGGGGAAGAGCAGAGGGCGGGTGATGGTGAGGGAAGGGGACAGCAGTGGGGGTGAGAATTGGGTGGAGGGGGTGGTGGGGAGAAACATTGTTGGATTTCCAGTTGCAATTGCACAAACAGGGAGTTTGAGCCCTCATCCGCGATGGGGAAGTGTGTGTGGGGAGGGGAGGGGGGGGGGGGGGGAAGGAGAAACAGCCAAGAAGGGTCGTGGGGATAGAAATCAAGAGTAAATCAGTAAATTGAGCAGTTAGCTCAAAAGTCGCAAAGCTGGTGACCTTAGGATCATACAGTGAACTGTATGCTTGGCAACAGAGTGCTGCAAGTTAGGCAACAAGTTTAAAGGGAGGCCAAATTTAAAAACAAGAAGAAGCATGGCACTGAGGGTCAGTGTGCTATTTGACACCAAGCTGGGGTCTGACACAGTTTTGAACAGCCCAGTATTTTCAGTACCAGTACCTGAACATAATGCTGCAGCAGCTTCTCATAGCAATACAGTCAATATTGGTAACTAGAGGGGAGAAAGTGGCTTCTGCCCACAAACCAAGACACTAACATATTCGTCAAACCAAAGGTTAAATACAAGACAGCATTTTTATTTTGCTTTAAAATGGAAAAATATAGGGCGTTGCAACCACAGAGAGAGAGAGAGAGTATTTTGAGTTTACTCAATCCATTACTGGACATAAGCCAGCAAGTAGCTAACACTACAGCAAATAAAAAGTAAACCAACAGTCTTTGGAACTGGCTTCTGTTAGTACTTAGCAACTGTATCCATGGTAGCAGAGTTGCCAGGGCTTATTCACTAGATGCAATACCAACGGATGTTACCATGGGACTCCAATCTCCTAATTACAATTTAACTTTATTCCACATTGTGAAATTTTCCTTGGGTCAGGTTTTGCTTCTAGTTGTCACAGTATCAGCCGAGGCTCAGTTGGTTGCACTCTTGCCTGAGTCAGCAGGTTGTGGATTCAGGTCCCACTCCAGAGGCTTGAAGACCATTAAATATCCAGGCTGACACTCTCAGTGCAGTACTGAGGGAGCACTGCACTGTTGGAGATGCCATATTTTGGAAGAAATGTCTGCCATCTCAGGTGGATGTAAAAGATTCCATGATATTACTTCAGAGGAGTTCTTCCCCACCCCCCTTGGCTAAGAAGAACTTTGGACATTGAGGTCGTGAAAGGCAATCTGTATAACTTAAAGTCTTTCTTACTTCTATAACATTGGTGCTTTGGACATGGAGATTGTTTTTGTACCTATTTCAAGAGAGAGAGAGCTCCGTGCAACACTTGACCTTCAACTTTCCATCAAGGTTAATCATGCTGGAATAAAAACATAAAATGCTGGAAATATTGAGCAGGTCAGGCAACACCTGTAGAGAGAGAAGCAGAGTTAACGTTTCAGGTCAACGACTGTTCTGATGAATGGTCATTGACCTGAAACAGTAACGGTTTCTCTCTCCAGAGATGCTGCCATTACCTGCTGAGTATTTCCAGCATCCACAGCATTTTCTTTTGTGTTAATCATGTTGGGGTCTCTGGTGTGTAATATAAAACCCCACAGTGTAAACATGCAGGGCCAGCTCTGACACACAGGAGAGGCAGCCTTTAAAGCATTGGCGATTTTTTTTGCTCCATTAGCGAACATGCCTTCCGCTCTAGAAACTCCAAAGCTCTGGAACTTCCTCCATAACTCCTCCACCGCTCTCTCCTTAAACCTACCAATTTGACCAAGCTTTTGTACACCTGTCCTACTATATCCTGGTGTCAAATTTTTATTTGTTATCACTCGTGCAGTGTCTTGGGGTGTTTTACTACCGTAAAGGCACTATATAAATGCAAGTTGTTGACGAGGGTGAGTTTACTGAATCACACTTTTGCATGATGGAGGATGGCCAACAGAGTTTAAACACATCTGTAGTCAGCCACCCTCCAGTACTGTAAAAACAGCCCCGTGCCAAACTGTACACAGGTACATTCAAAACCTGTAGAGTTTCCTCCACTCTACTGTGGGGACATTTCGCATTAAACTATCTTAAAAACCAAGCTGCCTCAAAACTCGACTGCAGATTCCTAGCATTATGAAGCTGCACCACAAACCCACCCACGTGTGCCTCAGGCTTCATTTCAGTCTCAGCTTGACAAGAGCTGGAGTCTGAAATTAAATGCAGGAGGAGGAAAACATCAGTAGTATGGAAATGTAAGGGCAACTTGTATATAGCAACTGCTCTAGACAGCACAACAGCTGCAGTGTTAAGAAAGCAAGAAATAATAGAGGAGTCAGAAATTCGGAATGCCAAGGCTGTTAAAGTCATTGATGATTCTGCCTCCTATTCTTCCATTGCTATTACTAATGTGGTTTGCAGCAGGACGCCAGTTAAAAGATGACAAATGGACAGGGACAAAAGGGAAAGAAAGAAACAAGGGGAATGCTACAGGCTGATCCTGTCCTCATCCAATGCTCATGGTCCAAATCCTTTTCAGGAGGGGTCACTGAAATAGTAATCAGGAGCAGGAAACCTGCATTGAAATTTTCCTTCAGGGACACTATGATCAGCTACAGCGTCCGCATGTCACTTGTCTAAAACCCACTAATCAAGCAAAATCCAAGGATTAAACCTGGGACTTCCTGAATTACCCTAGCTACAGCACCATACCAGGCAATCTCAACTAGCCTTAGTGTCCTTGAGTCACAGGCACCCGTGTAATTATACCCCCTGCAGTATATATCCTAGTCAATTATCAATTCTTTTAAAACCTGATTCCATCCCTGCGAAGCGGCTTGAGACATTCTACTACTATATAGATGCAAGCTGTTGTTGTATTGTCAGGACAAGGAAAGAGGATCAAATTTGGGTGCGAGGGAGACTGTGAAGAGGACCGAGCACAAATCAAGCTAGATGAATTGACAGCTAGAGTTGGCAGGGTTTAATGTAGATTTGCCTACTCAAATCCTCCCAAAAGACTTGCGAAATGATCGGAGCAACAAAGCTAAACACCCAAAATGTAATTTAGGCAGGGCTGGAAAACATTCCACCGCAGACTCGCCTGGGGCAAGTTCACAGTTAAGTGTGTAGAGAAACAAAGCCACACGCTGTCCTGTGAGTTAAGGGCTTACTTTAATATACACCCACCATCACCACTCCACCAACCACCCCCCCCCCACCCCCCCCCCCCCCCACCCCGCTCCCAGTTCCTTTCCCTGATGCCATATTACATCCATTCCTTTTGCAGCTATTCCATCCACTGTTAGTGTTGTTAGCCGCCTGTTTTTAACCAAAACAATTACTTTTTTTTCAGTGCATGATCCAGAAAGATCTAGAACAGGGTTGTCCAACATACTGCTCGCAGGCCAGGATCCGGCCCACGGATGGAAACTGTACATGGGCTGTTCCTCGTCCACACCAGGGTCCATGACTGGAGATGAGAAATTTTCCATTGCTTTCTTCTTTCAGATCAGCTTTTTAAAAAAAAGATCGCCATTCACTTTCACAGCTGACAGGTGCTGACACGGGAACAGCAGTTTCCCAACTGCGGGGTTTTCCAGTGGGTTCTGACGGAGAAAGAGGGGGACGGACGACGACCAGAGGGAGAAAGAGGGGGAGGGACGACGACCAGAGGGAGAAAGAGGGGGAGGGACGACGACCAGAGGGAGAAAGAGGGGGAGGGACGACGACCAGAGGGAGAGGGGCGACGACCAGAGGGAGAGGGGCGACGACCAGAGGGAGAAAAAGGGGAAGAACAGAAAGAGAAAGAGGGTGAGAACAGAGAGAAAGAGGGAGAATAGAAAGATGGAGAACACAGAAAGAAAGACAGAACAGAGAAAGAGAGGCGGAGACACAGAGACCAGGAACGACAGAGAAGGGGGACAATAAGAGAGGGCCAGAATACAGGGAGACAGAGACAGACGGGGGAAAGAGAGAGCAATCAAGATCACTCCTGACAGAATGACATCTATCTGGAATACTCCGCATTGCTACATCAAATGTGTCAGCAAACATTGACTTGCGCAAGCAAAACAAATGCCAGGTATATCACTAAATCAGTGTTCAACATAGTGAAGAGAAAGTAGGTCAATAAATTAGTCTTCTCATTTAAAGCTTCTTCACAAAAATGTACATTTGTTGTTGTTTTGATTAATAGTAAGATAAACTTTTAATGCCTTTATCTTTCCAAGATTCTCTCACCGGCCTCCTACGTAAGACAAAAGTTGTAATGTGGCCCCCCCCCCTGCGAAAAGGTTGGACAACCCTGATCTAGAATAAAGTAGAATGTCAAAAGTAAAATACTCCAGAAGATGCAAGTCTGAAATTAAAAACAATCTTGGCTCAGTGAGTCAGAACAATGTGGGCTCCAGTCCTACTCCAAGGATTTGAGCACATCATCCAGTTGACATTTCAATGCAGTACTGAGGGAGTGCTGCACCATAGGGATTGCTGTCTTTCGGATGAGGCTTTAAGCTGAGGCCCTGTATGCCCTCTCAGGTGGATGTAAAAGATCCCAATGGACCACTCAAAGAGGAGCAGTGGAGTTCTCCCTGGTATTCTGGACAATATTTATCCCTCAACCAACATCAATAAAGCAGAATATCTGGTCATTATCTCATTGGTGTTTGTTGAACCTTGCTGTGCAGAAATTGGCTGCTGTGTTTCCTATATTACAAAAGTGACTACAATTTAATTACTCTTCATTGGCTGTTCAGCACTTTGGGAGGTCACAAAAGGCACCATCTAAATGCACTTTTTTTTAAAAAAAAGATACCAGATGTCCAATTTTTGAAACTAGAGATCCAGTTTCTCCATTTCTGCTACTTATGAAAGGGTTATATTTATGTAGCACTTATTTAGTTTAGTTTAGAGATACAGCACTGAAACAGGCCCTTCAGCCCACCGAGTCTGTGCTGACCATCAACCACCCATTTATATACTAATCCTACACTAATCCCATATTCCTACCACATCCCCACCTGTCCTTATATTTCCCTACCACCTACCTATACTAGGAACAATTTATAATGGCCAATTTACCTATCAACCTGCAAGTCTTTGGCATGTGGGAGGAAACCGGAGCACCCGGAGGAAACCCACGCAGACACAGGGAGAACTTGCAAACTCCACACAGGCAGTACCCAGAATTGAACCCGGGCCGCTGGAGCTGTGAGGCTGCGGTGCTAACCACTGCGCCACTGTGCCGCCCTAACTGGCAAAGTTTCTTTTGCATTGATACCCAACTGCAAGTCTCAAAGTACTTCACATATAAGGAGTTACAGTGAAGTGAAGGATTTGTACGTTGACAATAATGGCCATTTTGCATAGGGCAAAACCCATCAGAACTGGAAGATGTCAAAGATGAACAGCTTTAAGCAATAAAATGCTGAAAATACTCAGCAAAGCAGGCAGCAACTTTGCAGAGAGACACACACACACAGTTAATGTTTCAGCGCGACAGTATTTCATCAGGACCGAAAAATGTTAGACATGTAATCAGTTTTAAGCAAGTGCAAAGACAGGGAAAAGCGGGGGGTGGGGAAAGGAAAGAACAGAAGGTTTGCGATAGGGTGGAAGGCAAGAGAGATTAAATGACGAAAAGGATGATGATGCAAGGCAAAAGGAGGTGGTAATGGGATCAGTAAAAAAACAAAACATGTGTCCAGAGTTTTAAATGACAATAGAATCATTACTAGCAGCTGCTGTCTGAAAAAATGGGGGTACAAGTTATGATGTGAATTTAATGAATTCAATATAGAGTCCGTAGGCTATAAAGTGTCTTATCGAAAGACAAGGTGCTTCTTCTCGAGCTTCATGGAACAATATACAAGACCAAGGTCAGAGAGGTCAGACTGGTGCGGAGACCCAGACTAGTGCGCAGACCACTGGGTCCTTGACTTTAAGCAAATACAGAGCCGGGGAAAAGGGTAGACAGGGAAATAAGAGGGAAAGGATCACATGGAAGACAGGACTGATTAAATGACTAAATTGGATGGGACAAGACAAAAGGGCTGATCATGGGACAAATAAAGAAACAAAAGATGGGTCCAGATTTTTTCCCTGCCCTCCCTCCTTTCCCCAGGATAGTACTTGCTCAAAAGCTTTAACATTTTGCATTTCTGAGGAAAGTTCATCAACCTGAAACGTTAACTCTGTTTTCTCTCCACAGATGCTGCCTGACCTGCTGAGTATTTCCAGCATTTTATGGTTTTTATTCAGGTTTCCAGCATCTGCAGTATTTTGCGTTAGTTTTGATGTTAAAGCAGACCGAGAGCGTGAGCTTGGAGAAAATGAATGCAAGCTTGAGATGCTGCATCTCCAATCTCAAAATCAACATTGTACTCCTCAGACAAAAGAACATCTTAGAACAGGTTACAAGGGTGAAATGACATCGAGCAGGCAATAGATGAACTTGGGGGAGCGGGAAGACCAAAATAAGAGTCAAAAAGGAGAGCTTTTAGGAGACTTTTGACAGCAGGGGTGGGGATAGCAAGGCAAGGTCATTTTGACAGTGGTTGCCCTCCAATGGTTTAGTTGAGGAGCAAGCAGTAATCCTGAATCAGATCGTGGTGCAGGAACACCACAGGCTGGAACTTACTTCAATAGACTGGACTGTCAAGACCCAAACAGAGTCCAAGGTCCATACTTCAGGTTTCCTAACTTTTCAGCTGATATTCCTTTGAAGTACAGCGACTTATTTCGGTAAACGCAACAGCCAATTTGTGCGCCAGTATAACAGAAGAACTTCTTCGAAGTGTCGATTCACTCCACATGACACCAAGAAATGGCTCAAGACACTGGATACAGCAAAGGCTATGGGCCTAGATAACATCCCAACAGTAGTACTGAAGACTTGTGCTCAGGAACTAGCCTCTCCCCTAGTCAAGCTCTTCCAAGACAGCTATAACACTGGCATCTCTCCAACAATCTCCACAAAAAGGACAAAATCAATCCAGCCAATTACGGCCCCATCATCAGCGAAGTGATAAAAAGTGTCACCGACAGTGCCATCAAGCGGCTCTTACTCAGCAATAACCTTCTCACAGGTGCTCAGTCTGGGTTCTGCCAGGGCCACTTGGCTCCAGACCTCATTACAGCCTTGATCTAAACATGGACAAAAAAAAAAAGAGTTGAATTCCAGAGACGAGATGGGAGTGACTGCCCTCGACATCAAGGCAGCATTTGACAATGTGGCATCAAGGCGCCCGAGCAATATTGAAGTCAATAGAAATCAGGGGAAAACTCTCCACTGGTTGTCTGAGTAAGTATTTAAAAAGATAAATGGGAAGCGCCAAGAAAGAAGTGCTTGTTTGCTTCTTCCCTGTGGACTGAGTGTGAAACTGGAAACGAAGAAGAAAAACACATAAAGAGCAAAAAGAAAAATGGAGGAACAAGCAAACCACGAGGATTTCAGACAACCTTCCAAATCCGTGACCTCTACCACCTAGAAGGACACGGGCAGCAGGTGCACAGGAACACCACCACCTGCAAGTTCCCAAGTCACCATCATGACTTGGAACTATATCGCTATTTCTTCACTGTTGCTGGGTCAAAATCCTGGAACTCCCTTCCTAACAGCACGGTGGGTGTATCTACATCACACGGACTGCAGCAGTTCAAGGCAGCACCGCACCACCACCTTCTCAAGGGCAATTAGGGACGGTCAATAAATGCTGGCCTTGCCAGTGACCACTCACATCCCATGAACGAATAAAAAAAAAAGAGGAATGAGGAGAAGTAGACCAAAATCTATGTTGTTTATTATTAGAGGACTCATTACTTGTTTAAGACTTACTATGGACATTTTGTAACACGGTTAAATGCAAGGTTAGAAATATTTAGTTATATATTTTGTGGGCGAGACCAAAGCAAGGGGCCATAAATGTAAGATAGTCACTAATAAAACTAACAGGAAATTCAGGATAAACTTCATTTAACCAGACTGTGATCAGAATGTGGAAACGCGCAGGTAGTCGAGCTGAATAGCATAGATACATTTAAGGGAAGCTAGTTAATCACGTGAGGGAGAAAGGAATGGAAGGCTTTGGTGATAAGGTTAGATGAAGAGCCGGATGGGAGGAAGCCCATGCTGGAACACAAACAATGAAATGGATCAGTTGGGCCGAATGGCCTGTTTCTGCACTGTACATTGTATGTTTATAATAAATTCAAATAGGTACCATATGGAACTTCAATCATTCGTAAAGCATAGTGTGCTGTTATCAAAAAAGGCCAGATCAATCCCTGCCAAGCTTCTGTTGCAATATATACACCAGCTCCATCTGAAATTTCACATGAACCTTTAACTGGTGGCGAGCAGATGATGATCTGGTGAATCAAATGTGGCTCAGTGCATGAACGTTCTAGAAGGTTGTCATTGCCTGATTCAGAATGCAGAATTTACAGTATTCACCTTCAATTTAACCTGTAGAGGAAGTGCAACCTCAAATCATCAAATTAAAAAGTAGGAACTGCAGATATAAACTAGTTTTGAACCACAATGTGCAGAGAATGCCTGACGTACAGGGAAGGGGAGGGTGAGACAACTGTAAGTTATCTGATCCACCTGGCTCATTCCCATTAAAGCTTTTTTTTTAAAAAAAACTCGTGTCTCACAAAAAATTCTATTCCATACCGTCCCCGTATCAAATCTGTATCCTCAGCTCCCTGAAGGGTTTCGCGAATTAAACCAATGTGGATCAGGGATGTGCAGACCAGAAGATCCTAGGTTAAATATCTGATTGGTGTTTACTTAGCAGAGCTCAATCTGGGTGGTAGAAGAATGGCAGGGGAGGGAAGGGGACGAGAGAGAGAGAGAGAGAGAGAGAGAGGGGCGCAGGGCGGTCAGGGCACTGGAGGAGGGAGGGGTGGTGAGGGGGCGAGAACGAAGCTGAGAGAATAAAAAGGGGAGGGTGGAAATGAATGAGAATTCCTGTCCCTGATCACTATCCAAGGAACTATCCCTTCCTGGAAGAGACAGAGTTTGCCTCCAATGCCTCTCATGGCAGACAATTCACAATACTCACTCTCTGGGGTCAGCTATGACTTGGGGATAATCTGCAAAGAGAGATCCCAGTGTTCATGGAAAAATAACTTCAGGATAGAAGGGGTTCCTATAAATAAAGTCAGCATCCTCCTCCCTCATCAGGTGGTTTACATTTCCTTTTGACAAAGAGTCATTTTTTAAAAAATAGTCTACCAAGTTATCTTACAAGCTGATGACTCTAAATCAAAGTTTTCACAAAAGGAATTGTCATGGGAAGGTCAATATCTGTGAGCTGTATCCTCTGAGCTGTCAAACCTTTTGGCAAAAATAAAATTAAACTCATTCATGCTTGACATTTCAATTCACCAATGGCCATCCTACATAGAAGCATTTTTGAAGTCATTAATCTCCATCTGTGTTCATTTTCAGGGCATCGTGTTACTTATAAACACAGCATGATTTGGGAGTGTTAGACAGACTTTCAACTCCCGAAGCCAGGTGTTAACAAAAGAAGAAATGTCAAGAATACCATACTGCATCCATAGCTGGAAATCCTTTTGCAACTTCCCCAATATTTTTTGCACTTTTCTCCCAGCCCAATCCCCCCCCTCCCGAAGGTGCCAACTCTTAGTGGGGGATGCAGAGAGAATTGGCAGCCCTTCAAGTCTACTCATCCAAACGACCAATCTTCATGCTGAGCCTGGACAGGGGGCATTGGCAGGCGAGCTGACTGGAGGGGCTCCGCTGCAGACCTCAATTCTGTCCTTCCACTAATGCACTTTCTATTGCTGGACCAATGGAGAACAATCATGAGTGGGAAGTTTGGCTGACTTCTCGAACCCAGGAACATAAATACTAACTAAGGCACTTTCACTTCTGCCCCGGCTCACCACAGACCAAGGATCATGCTGTGACGTTCCCAGCCTGTACAGTTCAGTACCACATTTGGTTGCGTTACTTACCCATTGAGCCACTGGGGAGACCCCTGCACAATTATGCTAACCCTGTACATCATCTATATTACTTAGTTTTTGTTTGTCCAGACTGTTTTGATTGGTCAGTTTAAGAGGCGCATCTGTTGGTGAGTTTATTTGGTGGGCGGCGCCTGATGCATATGGAGCACGTGAAGCACGTGCAACTGCCGGCTGATGGCAACATCAGCGGGGTGGGGAGGCAGTGGAGAACAAAAGCAATGGAAGGTAAGGGTAGTCCAGCAACAAAGTTACCCTTGCTGGAAAGATTGCTTCCGTGAAGGATGGGATGGGACTGGCATGAGTGGGATGGGGATGGCATGGGAGAGGTGGATGACCTGATGGAATTGGTTAAATGTGGCAAAATGACAGGGACAATTATTTGATAGAGTTATTACTGAAAGCTATTTTTTGTGCTAAAAATGAAGACTCACCAGCTTTGAACATATCTGCATTGATTCTATAGATGATAATTTATTTTATTCATTCTTGGGATGTAGGTGTCATTGACTAGGTCAGCATTTATTGCCCATCCCTAATTGCCCTTGAGAAGGTGGTGGTGAACCGCTGCAGTCCATGTGGGGTAGGGACACCCACAGTGCTGTTAGGAAGGGAGTTCCAGGATTTTGGCCCAGAGACAGTGAAGGAACGGCGATATAGTTCCAAGTCAGGATGGTGTGAGACTTGGAGGGGAACTTGCAGATGGTGGTGTTCCCATGCATTTGCTGCCCTTGTCCTTCCAGGTGGTAGAGGTTGCAGGTTTGGAAGGTGCTATCTAAGGAGCCTTGGTGTGTTGCTGCAGTGCATCTTGTAGATGACACACTGCTGCCACTGAGCGTTGGTGGTGCAGGGAGTGAATGTTTGTGGATGGGTGCCAATCAAGCAGGCTGCTTTCTCCTGGACAGTAAATGAACTTCTTGAGTGTTGTTGGAGCTGCGCCCATCCAGGCAAGTGGAGAGTATTCCATCACAATCCTGACTTATGCCTTGCTTTGGATAGTCAGGAGTTACTTGCTACAGGATTCCTAGCCTCTGACCTGTTCTTGTAGCCACGGTATTTATATAGCTACTCCAGTTCAGTTTCTGGTCAATGGTAACCCTCAGGATGTTGATAGTGGGGGTTTCAGCGAACATATTGCCATTGAATGTCAAGGGGAGATGGTTAGATTCTCTCTTGTTGGAGATGGTCATTGCCTAGCACATGTGTGGCGCGAATGTTACTTGCCACTTACTGGTCCAAGCCTGGATATTGTCCAGGTTTTGCTGCATTTCTACACGGACTGCTTCAGTATCTGAGGAGTCGCGAATGGTGCTGAACATTGTGCAATCATCAGCGAACATCCCCACTCTGACCTTATGATTGAAGAAAGGTCATTGATGAAGCAGCTGAAGATGGTTGGGCCTAGGACACTACCCTGAGGAACTCCTGCAGTGATGTCCTGGAGCTGAGATGATTGACCTCAAACAACCACAACCATCTTCCTTTGCGCTAGGTACGACTCCAACCAGCGGAGAGTTTTCCCCGATTCCCACTGACTCCAGTTTTGCTAGGACTCCTTGTTGCCATACTCGGTCAAATGCTGCCTTGATGTCAAGTGCAGTCACTCTCACCTCACCTCTGGAGTTCAGCTCTTTTGTCCATGTGTGAACCAAGGCTGTAATGAGGTCAGGAGCTGAGTGGCCCTGGCAGAACTCAAACTGAGCAGGTTATTGCTAAGCAAGTGCCGCTTGATAGCACTGTTGACGACACCTTTCATCACTTTACTGATGATCGAGAGTAGACAGATGGGGTGGTAATTGGCCGGGTTGGATTTGTACTGCTTTGTGTGTACAAGACATACCTGGGCAATTTTCCACATTGCCAGGTAGATGCCGGTGTTGTAGCTGTACACCTGGAACAGCTTGGCTAGGGACATGGCAAGTTCTGGAGCATAGGACTCCAGTACTATTGCTGAAATGTTGTCAGGGCCCATAGCCTTTGCAGCATCCAGTGCCTTCAGTCGTTTCTTGATATCACGCGGAGTGAATCGGATTGGCTGAAGACTGGCATCTGTGATGCTGGGGACTTCAGGAGGAGGCAGAGATGGATCATCCACTCGGCACTTCTCGCTGAAAATTGTTGCAAATGCTTCAGCCTTATCTTTTGCACTGATGTGCTAGGCTCCCCCATCATTGAGGATGGGGATATTTGTGGAGCCACCTCATCCAGATAGTTGTTTAATTGTCCACCATTCACGAATAGTTGCGGCAGGACTGCACAGCTTCGATCTGATCCGTTGGTTATGGGATCGCTCAGCTCTATCACATGCGGCTTACGCTGTTTGGCAGGCAAGTAGTCCTGGGTTATAGCTTCACCAGGTTGACACCTCATTTTTTGGTATGCCTGGTGCTGCTCCTGGAATGCCCTCCTGCACTCTTCATTGAACCAGGGTTGGTCCCCCAGTTTGATGGTAATGGTAGAGTGGGGGATCTGCCGGGCCATGAGGTTACAGATTATGTTGGAGTACAATTCTGCTGCTGCTGATGGCCTACAGTGCCTCATGGATGCCCAGTTTTGCACTGCTAGATCTGTTTGAAATCTATCCCATTTAGCACGGTGGTAGAGCCACACAGGAAGATGGAGGGTATCCTCCATGTGAAGACGGACTTTGTTTCCACAAAGGACTATGCGGTGGTCACTCCTACCAATACAGTCATGGACAGTATTCTATACCATCTAGAGTTTCTGCACAGTCTAACTCCAAATGGACATGCCACCGCATAAACATAGACTCAAGAAAGGTGCAGTTAATGTTGCTATGAAACCTAAACAAGGACTTTGCCCTGGAACAAGATTGGTAGTTAGGAAGATGTTTTTTTTTAATAATAGATGCTGAAATTATACAAGCAGATTTCAAACAAATCAAGTGTTTATTCCTTGAATAATATTGAGCCCATCCGACGTAATCCTGCCTTTTCAACTCAGTAGAAAACAGTTCCCAGTTAGACTTTTATATTCTATGACTATAAAGAGATCACAAAGCCAAACTCTTGACAAAATTTGTATTTATATTCCAAGGCCTGTTTTTACAGATAGACAGCTGTATGTAGCTTTTTGCAGAGCGAGACGTTTTGATCTGTTAAAGTCTTTAGTGAAAGAATAACTAGAAATCCTATACTTAAAGAAGTACTGTTGCAATAAAGATACTAACTTGACTGCAAATGGCTGTGGGTCTCTGCTAGTTACATAGAATATACAGCACAGAAACAGGCCATTCAGCCCAACTGATCCATACTGGTTTTTATGCTACACACAAACCTCCTCCCACCCTCCTTTATTTCACCCTATCAGTATAACCTTCTATTCCTTTCTCCATCTAGCTTTCCAATAAGTACGTCTATGCTATCTATCTCCTTAGTAGGTTGTCATGTCTTGCCTGTAAAGTTCAACATCCTGCAACCACTTCAATAGTGTTTCCTTTTGCAGTATGCTGTGCACAACACCCATGGCATACCCATGCCCATTGGCATGGCATGTGTGGAGGACACAAATTCCACACCTCTGTGCCCTGGTCCCAAAATTCCCACAGATCCTAAACATAACCGACCTCTATTGGGACCCATGGTAACTTTTCAAGAAAAACCAGGGACATCACTAGTGGGCCCTAGGTCTCGGGTTGAGCTGCCTCGGCAACTGAATCAACACCACACAACAAAAAATGGCACTGAGTTGCATTCTCTTCCCATGGTTCCCATTTACCTATGAGGCTTCTTTCTCTTCAACATGTTCACATGAATTCCAGTAACTCTGCAAGAGATTAGATAAGAAAACATTAGATTACTTTAAAGCACAAATTCTAGTCTTCCACAGCCCTCAAAGTCAGAACAAGCTGCAACAGCTGTGTTTACTAGTTCAGATGGCTGAGATTGATCTTAGGCTTGGTTTTTCACTTCTCACCAATAATTGGTCTAACAGCCAATGATTCAAGTCGCTAGTCTACACTTTGGAATGGAAAAAATATGTGAAATAAGGCACAGAGATAACAGGGTGGGGTGGGGGGTTCATTTTAAAAACAGTATAGAAGCTCAAAGATAAAAGTTCTTTTGTTCAAGTGATGGAAAATTTGGAACAGATTGCTCAGATCTGACCAATCCAAATTTAGTATTGCAATAAACTCTAGCTATGACTCAGAGAACAGTAAAAGTAATAGACAGCTCCAGAATTCTCTGCTCCCAGTCAAAAAAAACAAAATTCTGGTTGCCTGCACTTCCTGTTCGATATTAAATCCATGCAACAATTTAAACTTGTGCAGTTTTAAAAAAAAACACTAGAGCCAAATAAAACAGTAATAGTATACGTGAACTCACAGTGGAATTTCCATGGTTTGTGCTCAGTTACTCGCCTTCTGCTTATCCACCAAAACTTTTGCCAGGCAAAGCCTTGTGTGAGCCGACATCTTGTTACGTAGCCCAGTATCCCCAGTTTGTTCATCTGTGGCATAAATCAACCTTGCAGTCCAAGGATGATTAGATCCAATTAAGATATTTATATCCTACTAACGTTAATCTCCCACGTCTAAGGTATTGTTTTATCAAATAGGCAAGAGCAAAATTTAGGACTCTATTCAACAATTCCCACTGTCGCTCCAAAACAGTGGATAATGGAAGTGCTACTGTATTTGTGGATGAGTAGAGAAATTGGTCAAAGATACCACACAGGAAAATTTAAACTTTGCATGTCCTGTACTCATTTCATCTATATCAGAATAAAAAAATAATCCATATATAATGAGTTATTTGGGCTACACTAATCTAGCAGATAATAAACTGCTTCAATAAAGAATCTCAGCATAAGTCCTGCCCTTTAGCTCCAGCTTTTAACAGTACATCTTTAAAGTACAAAAACAGTTGCGTCAAAATATTAACCCATCTCTATTCTTCCGATGCAAACAAGACAGCTGTGCATTCACAACAGTTTGTTTTTTTATTTTTTATTCTGATTTCCAACATTTGTAGTTTTCTTATCACCGGTGCACAGCGGCTGCAGCGTGTACCATCTCTAAGAGGCACTGCAACAACTCACTCAGGTGTCTGACAGCACCTCTCAAACCCATGAACTTCAGCACTGAGAATTCCAAGGGCAGCAAGTGTATGGGAACACAACAACATCCAAGTCACGCACCATCCTGACTTGTGCATATATTTGCTGTTCCTTCATCACTGGGTCAAAATCCTGGAACTTCCTAGCTAACAGCATTGTAACAGTACCTTTACCACATGGATTGCAGCTGTTCAAGAAGAAAGTCCATCACCACCTTGTTATGGCAACTAGGAATGGGGAATAAATGCTGACCTTGCTAGAGACACCCATATCCAGGAGAATAAATGAAAGAAAATATTGTAGGCTACGAACACTTTGACTTGTCTCTTAAGGCGAAGGAGGGGGTCTCCTTTGAGCATTACTGGGCTGAAACTATTTTCAGTACACTTATACCATTTGAGTATTGGCTTGTGCACAAAACATGCTCATCCTTCACGTCGTGTCAAAACTGTATCTCTGTGGGTACCATAGGTATATACAAAGGATACCACCACAAGCCACATAGCTATTATAGCTATTGATATATTAAAAATCTTACATCTGCGTGCACCTCCAGATACTAATTTACAATGGAAAAAAAGTATATCCACATTTATAATGGAAACTGTTTATGTAAACACGCCACACTGCAGTAATACTCTACCAGTACAGGTGCAAGTCTAATTACTGGATGACAAGTTTGTAGAGGCATTTTCATTATTAATTTTAGTAAGTCACATTTATAATGGAAAAATACAAAAGCAAGGACGCATTGCACAACTTTAAAATGAGGACTGAATTAAATCTACACAGTGTTCAATTCTCACCTTTGCTCTTTAACTCTCCCCAATGTGGACATCTATTATTAAATTTCTAACCCCACTCTTAATTCCATGATTATACCTTTTCCCTCCATTCCCAATATTTTTAAAAATCCTTTTCTACATTCCCCTTTTTAGAAAAAAAAAGTAGCGAGTTGGAAATGTTCTGCTTGAAAATGTGGTGAAACAGATTCAATCAAAGCTTCCAGAAGGGACTCAGACAAATACTTGAAAAGGAAAAATTTGTAGTGCGATGGGAAAAGAGTAGGGGGAATGGGACTAATTGGATAACTCTTTTAAAGAGCCAATCCAGGCATGATGGGCCAAATAGCCTCATTCTGTGCCTTGTGATTCTATGATATCAAAAAACACTTCCCCACAAACCACACTGTCTCAACCAAGACAACATCTGATCCACTTCCTTCCAAAAAGCCTCCCAGGTGTCGAGTTACTAGTTTATGGGTAAGAAAAACAAAAATGAGATGTGTCCTACCAAACTTCAGGTGTCAAAGGCAAAATATTTCAGAAAGCGAAAAGCCAGCCACTTCTCTGACCTTAAGATCTGCTTCAAGATAACAAACTAGTGACTGACCACAGGAAGGCACAGCAGATAGGTGAGAGGACCTTGAAAGGATCACATTAAGATACACTCATCTATACCAGAGCAAACGGGAAAACAAAAAGAGACAGACTTGCAATAATATAGGACTTTTCACAATCGCAGGATGTCCCAAAATGATTAATAGCCGACAGGGTTCTTTTTGAAGTGTAGTCACTGTTGTAAAGTAGGAAGCATGTCAGCCAATCTAGTGCACAAATAACAATGTGATAATGACCAGATAGGCTGTTTCAGGATCAGCCATGGTTCAGTTGGTGACACTCTTGCCTCTGAGTCAAAGGTTGTGGGTTCAAGATCCACTAGAGACTTAAGCACACAAAAAAAACAAGGCTGATACTCCAGGGCAGTACTGTACTGTTGGAGTTGCCATCTTTTGGATGAGTCGTTAAACAGAGACCCTGTTTGCTCTCTTGGGTAGACGCAAAAGATGCCATGGCAGTATTCCGAAGAGCAGCAGTGGTGTTATTCCCGGTGTCCCTCAATAAACAACACTAAAAACAAACGATCTGGTCATTAGCACATTGCTGTTTGTTGGAGCTTGCTGTGTGCAAATCAGCTGCCGTGTTCCTTACATTACAACAATGACTACACTACAACAGTGCTTTGGGACATCCTGAGATTGTGAAAGGCACTGCATGAATGCAAGTCTTTCTTCTTCCTTTCTTTCCAATGTTGGTTGAGGGATTGATATTTGCCAGGACCCAACACAGCAAAACGCTGGGTTACGCTGTATAGTACTCCTATTCTTAGAAAACAGAATATACTCTAACTTTGAACGATCAATACCACGAAAGATTTGCTGGCAATATTCAAGTCAATGTTTCCATTAGTCTTGGCTAAATCTCAAGATACTCAAATAGTACAAACCTTGCCATTCAGATTATTGACCAGTGAGGATACAGCACTTGGAGCAGAACCTCCAAATCCACAATATTCAAACAGGAAAAACCAGTGCAGCAAGAAAGATCCACAGTGGGCTGGATACGCCTGCAGGGTGTAAGCTTGGACAGTTCAGCAACAACCACTCCCTCAAATACAGCTCCTAGGATGGAAAAAGTAGTACAGGACTGTTCTGACTGAAAATGATAGCTGGGATTAAGTTAAACACTTTAAATTTGCAGCTTATTTGGCTATTTGGATGGGACTGCTCTCACCTGGGTTCCATTCTTATCTATCTTGGCCCCCTCCTCTTTCTTGTCTACATGCTGCCCCTCAGCGACATAATCCAAAAGTATGGTGCCATTTTTTTTTTACATGTATGCTCACGACACTCAGCACTACCTCACCACCACGTCTCTCGACTCCTTCCCTGCTGCTAAATTATCAGATGGCTTATCCAACATTCCATACTGGATGAGCAGAAATTTCCTCCAATATTGGGAAAACTGAAGCCATTGTTTGATCCCTGTTCCAAACTCTATTCCTAGCTACTGACTCCGTTCCTCTCCCTGGCAACAGCCTGAGATTAAGCCAGTCTGTTCGCAAACATGGTGTCACACATGACCCCAGATGAGCTTCCGTTCTCATATTCCCATCACTGAGACTGCCTATTTCCACCTCCGTAACATTGCCCGACTTCGCCCCCCTTAGCTCATCTGCTGATGAAACTCTCAGTCATGCCTTCGTTAACTCTAGACTTGACTATTCCAACGCACTCCAGGCTGGTCTCCCAAATTCTACCTTCTGTAAACTTGGCCATCCAAAACTGCCCGTGTCTTACCTCGCAACAAGTCTCGTTCCCCCATCACCCCTATGCTCGGTTACCTACATTGGCTCCCAGCCAAGCAATGAATCGATTTTAAAATTCTCATCCTGGCTTTCAAATTCTTCCGTGGCCTTGCCCCTCCCGATCTCTGTCGTCTCCTCCAGCCTCACAATCCTCCAATATATCTGTGCTCCTCTAATTCAGGCCTTTTGAGCATCCCCAATTTTAATCACTCCACCATTGGTGGCCACGCCTTCGGCTGCCTAGGCCCCAAGCTCTGGAATACCCTCCCTACACCTCTCCACCTCACTTTCCTCCTCTGAGACACTCCTTAAAACCTACCTTTTGACCAAGCTTTAGATCATCTGATCTAATATCTCCTTTTGTGGCTCGGTGTCATACTTTGTTTTATGATGCTCCTGTAAAGTGCCTTGGGATCTTTTATTATGTTAAAAGGTACTATATAAATACAAGTTGTTGTTGTTGCTGCTCTGGTTTCAAACTGCCCTGCTATATTGTCCCCCTAGCAACATGGTCTTCATAAAAAAAAACTCATTTGAAACAGAGATCTGTTTCGGCACTTTCACAGCTTCTATGATTCCATTCTGAGTCTTAATAATGTCACTGTCAATCACAGTCCATGCATCATCGTTGGACATCTTTGATGCACAGGTCAGAGTGCCACCAAATTCATGATACCAAATTAACTTTACATCGAAAGTGAGCCAGGCTTAGTGAATATGGCAGCAGCTCAATGACTATCGCAAAGTAGCTCACTGCTGTTTCCAGGGCAAGACAAGATAAACGCATAAGCTGTGTGTGTTCCAATTTTCATCACTCCACCATTGGCAGCCATGCTTTCAGCCAGCTAGACACAAAGCTCTGGAATTGTCTCTCGTCACTGTCCTGTGTTTTTTTTTCTCTCCTCGGAGAGATTGCGCTGTGCCTTTAAGACTGTAAAAGATCAATACACCTCTCAGGCAGAAAGTTCCAGAGGCTCAGTGAGCCAGGGTGCTTTCGGGTTGAAAAACAACAGCCATAGAGAGAGAACATGAGATTGAATGTTGCAGTTTTGACTTTGAAAATTAGCTGGCAAAACAAAAATGATTTAAAGGAGTCAGTTGAGACAGACTGTTCCAGCAATTGAAGGAAGGAGAGCTCTCAGACAATTTAAACTGAATTTTCTCCCTCAAAATTTTACAAAGTTTCAAGCAGAATTAATTCCATAAAAAAATAAGAAAAAGCTTTTTCCTTCACAACAAATTGATATCTGCTGTGTTCATCGCTGGAAAAAAAAATGTAATACTACAACAGCCAAAATGTTGAACCCCTATCTTTGAAGGACTCTTCTTTTCATCGGACCTTGGAAGATTGCAAGTGAACTTTGACTGTGTTGTATTGGAAGACCATTCACCAGGAACGTAATCTGCAAAGACTATTTTGTTTTCTATTTTTTCAGTCAGCTAATTTAAAACCTAGTATATGCATGCGAATATGGGAATTAGATTTTTTTTAAAAAAAGTTATAAGGTCTTTAGATATTAGTTTATCTTAGTGATGTTTAAGATATTAGTCTTTTTAATAAATAGTTAATTTGTTAATATCTAAAGTACCTGGTTTGGTTCGCTTCAGACGGGGGTTACTAGATTGTTCAATTTGGCTGCTTTTTCCAATTTGGAAAGCTTAAAGAAATATGCTGTGACCTGTAGAGCAACAGGACTGAACTGACAGTGCATTGCTCCCATCGCAATCAGTATCATATTTTGATTGGGGGCTCTGTCCTGAGCGGTCATAACACTCTCTAAACCTCTCCCTCCTCCTTTGAGATGTGCCTTTAAACCTACCAAGCTTTTGGTTACCTGACCTAATATTTTCTCAGTCAAATTTTGTTTGAAAATGCTCCTGTGAAGCGCCTTGGGATGTTAAAGATGTTATAGAAATGCAACTTGTTACTTTTGTAATGACACCTGGCAACAATGAGAAATCACAAAGCCCAAAGCACTGCCGTTGGCACACTGTGGTGCCATGCCACAAATTCCAAATTTGGCCTCATCCTACTGTTTCTCCTTTTCTCCAAGAAACAAGACCAATAGACCCAATCCAGCTCCTATTACGGCTCAGTTGCCAAGTGCAACACTGTTACAAACGAGGCGGGAGGAGTGCACTATCTTTTCATGTTCCATTTCTCCACAGGTCACAACATACATTTAAATGTTTACTTAGTTACCGATACGGTCAATCACAGACTATTCTTTAACCCAGAATAAAATACACCAACCAGGTTTCTTTTAATAAACAACAAAATTATCAATTTACTATAAAGCAAGACTTATCCAGTGACAAAGCAAAGCATTAATACACAGATTGAAATATGAAAGTTCCCTTTTTACTTTGGCCATACACACACCCCGGTTAACCAAAAAATTACCAGACGAGAGAGATTTTCTCTTCAGTGTTCTGTTACGAAAAAAGACAAGGAATACTTTGGCCAAATACTTGCTAATTCTTGAAAAAAAAGATATGGAAAGATGCCAGTTGTCCCATTTTGGTTTGCGTCCCAAATACGCATAGACAGCTGTCACTGGGATCTTCCTAGATGATGTCTTTTCAGGCAACGTTGAGGATCAGTTTGGCAGGATTTCCAGGAGAAACAGGGCAACAGGGGTTTCTGGAAGGCCTTTTAGGGGGAAGGAAGCATCAATTTCTCTATTTCTTACACACGCTTCTAAGAGCTTCTCAAAGAGATGTAAGAGGGTTCTAGTGACTGCTCTCTCGCCTGGTTTTCCCCAACTCCGTTCAAAGCAAAACCAAAAGCAATATCCCAACATTCAAGCCTCCTGACCCCTATAAATGGTGACCTGTCACTTCTCTGTAAACATCTTCTCCAAGTCAAAAAGCCCCTGCTGGGTATTTATCTGAAGACAGGTGACTCTCAGTAAGTGTTGTTTACAAACCAACTCCAAAAGATCTCTGATGACCTCTTTTAATGACCCCAGAGAAAAAAAACATCCATGGAATCCTTTTCAGTTTTCCCAAATAAAACAATGTCCATAATTCTAAAATACATAAGTCCTCAAAATAAATACTTAACAAAAAATATACACTTGAGTGGTGAACTAAGCCAAGCAGAGTAGGCAGATCCCACGTTTGATTGCAAATTAGCCAATCTCAGCTAGGCTGTAAGGAGGAGCAGTGGAACTGGTCTCAATTCTCCTGAGCATCAGAAGTGGAGCAAATAGTCATTATACACAGTTGCCATTTATAGGTACAGGAAAGGCCATTCAGCCCAACGAGCCTGCCCCGCCATTCAATGAGATCATAGTTGCTCTGTATCCTAATTCCATCCACCTGCCTTAGCTCCATATCCCTAAATAACTTTGGTTAGTATGAATGATTTTAAGGTTATGTCCCCTTGTCCTCTCCATGTCTGATCTGCTGTGTGGCCAGTTTGTGAAGAGCCACTGTGATGGTTAAAAATACGTTGCTGACACTGTTGAGGTTCACACGAGGAGTAGCCACTGGGATCCGGAATTGGGAGTGCAGCAGAATTTGTGGAAGTGTAACTCGGCATGAGACGTAGCCACTGTATTCAGGAAAGGAGGGGGAAGCTTCAAGAGCAATATCAGAAAGCACTTCTTCACAGAAAAGTGTAGTGGAAATGCTCACCCACCCACCGCCACCCCGCCCCCCTCCTCCCCACCCCCCCCCCCCCACCCCACCCCACCCCTCCTCCTCAAAAAACTGTTGAGGCCGGTGCTGAATCACAAATTTAAAACTAAGACTTATAGATTTTTGTTAGGCAAGGGCATCAGGGCTTGAGGATCCAAGGCAGATAGATGGAGTTAAGATAAAGATCAGCCATAATCTAACTGGATGGTAGACAGGCTCCGTGCCTACTCTTGTTCCTATGAAATGGGAAAGGAATTTCTATCAGTGTAAAAGGTCTATACCTTTCCAAACCCCTCCGGAATGAGGAACTTAAGAGAGGAGATTGTTCAATGCACAATCTATCGTAGTTTGCTGATCTCTACTGGGGCGATAAGAACATAAGCAGCATTTCTGGGCTTTGGAGGGATGCCAAGGAGGGGTGGAGGGGGCGGTGAGGAGGAAGAAGGGAAGAGAAAAGCCAAAAGTTAGAACTTAGTCATTATACAGTAACTGCTGCTGGAAATGTTCATGTGGCTGACAGAATAATACAGGAGACCATGCAGTCCATTGTGCCTGTACTAACTCTTTGAAAGAGCTATTTGTTAGTCACATGCCCCTGCTTTACACCCATAACTTACCATTTCAAGTATATACCCTATTCCTGTTTGACTTTTACTACTGAATCTATTTTTTCAGGCAGTGCATTCCAGATCAAAACAACTCATTGTGTGAACAAAAAATTTTTGTTTCCCTTCTGCCAGTTTGGAAAATTATCTTAAATCTGTGCTCTGATTACCAACCTTCCAGTCAGTTGAAACAGGTTCTCTTTATTTACCCTATCAAAACCCTTCATAATGTTGATATCGGTGAGACAATAATTAGGCTCTGCTGTAATGCCCTCCACAGTTGAATAGGTACCTGATATTCATCGTTCAGGCTGACATGTGATTAACGACCACTTGGGCAAGGTAGCAGAGGGCAGTTGGCAGCTATGGAACTTATATTTGTATAGCATCTTTAACGTAATAAGATGCCCCAAGGTGCTTCACAGAAGTGTTATAAAGCAAAGTTAGATAGCGAGCACATAAGATGTTACTAGGCCAGATGGCCAAAAGCTTGGTCAAAGAGGTAGGTTTTAAGGAGCGTTTTAGAGGAGGAGAGAGAAGTAGAGAAGCGGAGAGGATTTAGGGAGGGAATTCCAGAGCTTAGGACCTAGAGCAACCATAGCAAGCGTCACATCCTCAGGAGACAAAGGTGGAGAAAACCGGAGCGGTGCTTTTTTTATATATCTATAAGATGATCTTACCCATTTCAAAGTGGTAAGGGCTGAATTGTTGGTAAAGTGGAGCCTGCTTACTGGATCCAATGACTTGGGCGTCATGTAATAGTAAAATCAAATAATTTTAATAATATGTAAACTTACATGACTGAGAAACAGCCACTTGCACGTCCACTGGACTGCAATACCCAGAGTCTTGTTCAGGACCCATTCCAACATTTTTGTCAACTATCCTATCCAAAACTTGTACTGAACCTTTGTTAGACCAGACAGTTCTGGTCTCCATATTATAAAAAGGGCACAGAGGCACTGGAGAAGGTTCCAGAAAAAATTACAAGGATGGTACCAGAACTGAGCAGTTATACTTATTGGGAAAGGCGGAATAGGCTGGGGCTCATTTCTTGAGAAGAGAAGGCTGAGTGGTGACCTAATTGAAGTCTTTAAACTAGGAAGGGGTTTGATAGGGTGATGTCGAAAAAAAACTTCACTTTGGGGGCGGGGGTAATAAAACCAGGGGCCATAAATATAAAATAGTCGCTAATAAATCCAATAAGGAATTCAGGAGAAACATCTTTACCCAGAGTGATTAGAATGTGGAACTCATTGGATTCGCTGGACAACAGTAATTGAGAGCAGCCAAGACTCACTTAAGGGGGAAAGCAAGATAAGTACAAGGAAGTAAGGAGTAGAAGGATATCCTGATAGGGTAGGATGAAGAGGGGTGGGAAGAGATTCATGTGCAGCATAAACACCAGCATAGACCAGTTGAGCCAAAAAGGCTTTTTCTGTGCTACAAATTCTACGTAAAACTCAATTTTATATTTGCTGAACCAGAGGTTGAAATAGCTGCTTTTGACTGATCCAACAGACTCAGTATTTAATACATTAACAGGTAGAGTTTATTTTAAGTATGAAGGAGCTGTTACTTGTTCTAAATTAAACTTGCAGTCTCCTCAGTTCCTCAATACCTTCTCATCACTTTACATTTTCAAACAAATAGCAGAAACGTAGTTCAAAGCAGTTCCTTTTCTTTTTAAATCCTCTGGTCAATCCATGCTAATTTCCCCTTTGCTGCTGTAGATGAGGATAATATTTAACCCAGCATCCAACCACTTAGTAAGTAAGCTGACAACCGAATTGTTGGTGCAGCTAAGCAGACCCAACCTGGTCAACCCCCTTGGACCAATAAACTCTTCCCTGCTATCCACCCAAGTGTATCCAGTACAAGTTCAGATTTTCCTGCGCAGATGACCGTGAACCCACACACTCCATAACTCAGTTGGTAGCACTCTCACCGCTGAATCAGAAGGTTGTGGGTTCAAGTCTCAATCCAGAGACTTGAGCACAAAAATATAGGCTGACGCTTCAGTGCAGTGCCAATGGAGCACTGCACTGTCGAAGGTGCTGTCTTTCCAAGGAGACATTAAATGGAGGCAGGTGGGCATAAAAGATCCCAGGGCACTACTGCACAGAGCAGGGGGGTTATCCTCGGTGCCCTGGCCAATATTTATCCCTCAACCAGCATCACTTAAAAAAAACCCAGATTATCCTTGTCATTATCACATTACTGCTTGTGAAAGTTTACTGTGTGCAAATTGGCTGTTGCGTTTCCTACATTACAACATGACTACACTGGTCATGAAGCGCTTTGGGAAGTCATTAAAGCCTCTATATAAATACAAGTCTTTCTTTCTCTTCATCTAATTGTTGTGTCGTGCATCTGATGTTCCACAACTGCCCTCCAGTGTTTCACTCAAGTGCTCACATTCTTTGCATATGCCAAATCAGTGCACATTATATGACTACAAATGCCATGACAGGCAAGCCCAATCTCACCCAAAGCTAGAACACGGTTTCAGTAAGTATTACTGGCTATTGACTAATACCAGATACCACCACCACCACCCCAACCCCTCCCACGTCAGTCCAAGGACACTGTGGCCAACTGAAACACCTCTTATCACTACTCCAGTTGACATTTAATAACTCAGCACAGCCTTCAAACTGCACTTTCTCTGCTCTCAAGTTCCTCATTATGGAGGGGGGAAGTAAACATTTACACTTAAAGTAAATACCACCTGAGTTTTGCCCAGCCCCTTCTGAGATGTATATACCTAATACGGATCTGGTACTCAAGTTACTTTTCCACGCTACCAGAATACAATCTTGCTCATTGACAGAAGTGGTGGCAAAAGTCTTGCCAATTGCAATTCTGCTTTCCCTTTGCCAAGAATGGTAAAGATGGATTGGAAGCCAAGTTCCTAGTCTTTTCCTATTTCAGCGAAGATGAACTAACAACTTGAATCTACAGAAAAATCATATTTAGAAGAATGTTACAATGTACATAAAGGAGAGGACAATGCTTATACAGCACAGGCCAGTTGGCCCAAATGGTCTGTGCTAGTGTTTATCCTCCACATGAGTATCCTATCACCCTTCTACTTCCCAAAGGAAGAGATCACTGGGTGGGGATCCTAGAGCTAGAGGTACAAAGAGCAGAGAATTAGTAATTTAAAATTTGGCCCCTGATCATGGAACACAGATCACTGGGGGATGAGCATTAATCCCGAGTCGACGGGGGAAATGTGGTGAGTTATTGGTGGGTTGGAAGGTAGGATACAGCCTGTTGCAATTCCTTCAGTTTTGATTACCAACAAAGGTTGATATCAGTTCATAAATCTCATTGGTTAAGGAGACAGACTGTCGGTCCTGTCCTTCCAGATGCTCCGTTGACCTTGTCATGATATTATCAGCTCCCATTTCGAGCAACTTACAGGGCAAAAACTTATCCAGCTGAAAGGGCGAGAAAAAGTCTGACAGGGCATGCTGCAAGATGCCACACTCCAACAAAATCTGCACCATTAAGTTATCGCATCCCATTATCAGCAGGCAGAATTTCTACCCTGCAGAACACAATTACCGTTCCTTTGAGATAAAAGAAAATGGCCAATATGGTTAAAGTGGGCAAATTTGCATTTTTTCCACTGGTGAGCAGAACATTAAGTTTTAGTATAAATCAGATATTCCAACTGCAACAAAAGTTACGCCTGCTCAGGGGGAAATCAGGCCCCACATCTCTTTGAGTGTTAGCAAGCACGCCTATGATACAAGTCAACTGAAACATCTGTACATTGACCTCTCTAAATGTAGCTGCAGTTTACATATCATTTCCTGCTCTTTGTGAAACGTTCTCCCACAGTACATTCTCACCATACACTGTTCTACTCACAAGTTCACAGTAGTAAGTTGCAGAGGTTAACCCTATCACTGACCCACGGCTTGGAGGCTCATGCTCTACTCCAGAACTTAAGCCATGTCATCTTATTTTCTCATAAACTGAGGCGCGTATTCTGGTACGAATTGAAGCTCGGCAGAGAGCTTTGATGTGCCTGGCAACCATCCCAGCCTTAACCAACACCCCCAAAACAAGTTAACTAGTCCATCATCTCAATGCTGTTTGTGGGTTCTTGCTGTGCACAAAATGGTTGTTGCAATTGCCTGCATAACACTAAAGCATATCTGAGCAATGTAATAAGGTGCTACACACCTGCAAGAATTAAAATGAATATTAAGCTCCCCCAAAGGCTCTGTTCATAACTGCACTGTATGGTGGGATGCTGATACATTAAAGACACAAATGGTCCCAATTTCAGTATCAGCCTGGGCTAAATTAAATTAGCTCAGCTCAGGTAGCAGTAAAGGTGCTACAATTGGGCTCAGCACCTCTGGGCTTAGGAGGTTGGGATGTGTGGAATGCCAATAAGCCCCAGGTCGTGATACTGATCACCGGCTAGTGCTTTTCGGCAGGCAGAGCATGTTGGGCGAGACTGGGTTTGGGATCAGCTATGATGCCCCCCCCATAGTTAAGTTCCCTAAGCTGGCACATAGGTGTATTGGAAGTCTGCTGGTGCCTATGACACTGCACCCCAAGCAAGAATCACCAAATCCTGGAGAGGAAGGACAGAAACTGGGGGCCTGTGGACGAGATTCAGAACAAAGGCAAAATGATGTAGATGCTGAAATAAAAACAGCAAAAATGTAGGGAACATTCTGTGAGGAGACAGTGGCATAGTGGTAATGTCACTGAACTAGTAAATCCAGACCAATGCCCTGAGGACATGGGTTCAAATCCCACTACAGCAGCTAGTGGAATTTAAATTCAATTAATTAATAAAAATCTAGAATTGAAAGCTAGTCTCAGTAATAGTGCCATGAAGATTACCATCGATTGTCGTAAAAACCTGTCTGGTTTACTAATGCCCTTTAGGGAAGGAAATCTGCTATCCTTACCTGGTCTGGCCTACATGTGACTTGACTCTTAAATGCCCACTGAAATGGCCTAGCAAGCCACTCAGTTGTCAAGGGCAATTAGAGATGGGCAACAAATACTAGCCTTGCCAACAACGCCAACATCCCATGAAAGAATAAAAAAAGTCTTGGTGTTTCCAGTTCTGATGAAAGGTCATCAATCCAAAATGTTAACTCTGCTTCTCTCTCCACAGAAGTCATCTGACCTAATGAGTGCTTCCGGCATTTTCTGCTCTAACTGAAGAGGTTCTGAAACCTAACTAAAGCAATAGTGCAGCAGCCACTGTTGGGATGTGGGATGTATTCTGTTTGGCAGAGTCAATGTCAAACTGACCTCTGGGTGCTACTGACCCAGATCTATATCAGTCCTTGGTTCCACTCTCCTGCAGGCCTATTAGTGGTCAACTTGACGCACACAGAAGATTGGTCTTCATTTTCCAAACCTGCTTCCAATCGGCACACAGCAGACCAAAGACAACGAGTGATATAAATGACGATTCTTCAGTCAAAGCACCAACCAAGCCTAGGAACAGAAACTAAGCTGGTGCCGTCAATTATGTTCCAAATACACTTACCTGGCTACCAACATTTTAGAACAAAAGCAGAGGATGCTGTAGTTCCACTGCCAAATCAGAAGACTGCACCACTGCCCTGTCCCAGCAAGGCTAGTAAATTTATATTTCCAGTGCTTGAGACTTGAGCACTGGGATTTAGGATTTGATGGTCAGGGTTATTTACAGCACAGAAGGAGGCCATTACGCCCATCAAGTCCATGCTGGCTCTCCATGAAGCTATCCAGTCAGTCCCACTCCCTTGCTCAATCCCCGTAGCCTGCAAGTTTATTTCTTTCAAGTGGCCATCCAATTTCCTTTTCAAGTCATTGATTGTCTCCGCTTCCACCACCCTTGTGGGCAGCAAGTTCCAGGTCATTACCACCTACTGTGTAAAAACATTCTTCCTCATATTCCCCCTGCATCTCTTGCCCAAAACCTGCAATCTGTGTCTTCTAGTCCTTGTACCATTAGTTAATAGGAAGTTTTTACTTGTCTAACTTACCGAAGCCTGTCATGATCTTGTACACCTCTATCAAATCTCCCCTTAATCTCCTTTGTTTTAAGGAAAGCAACCCCAGCTTTTCCAACCTAGCCTTATAATTAAAATCCCCCATCCATGGAACCATTCTGGTAAATCTCCTCTGCACCCTCTCAAGGACCCTCACATCCTTCCCAAAGTGTGGTGACCAGAACTGGACGCAATACTCCAGTTCTGGCCTAACCGAAGCTTTATAAAGCTTCGGCGTAACTTTCCTGCTATTGTACTCTATGTCACTAATAAATCCAATGAGGAATTCAGGAGAAATGTCTTTAGCCTGTGAATGTGGAACTCGTTAGCATAGAGAGTAGTTCAGGCAAATAAAGATGCATTTAAAAGGAGTCTAAATAAATACATGAGGAGAAAGGGACTTAGTAACAAGTTTAGATTAAGTGGGGTGGGAGGAGGCTCGTGTGCAGTATTAGCACCGGTACGGGCCAGTTGAACTGAATGGCCTGTTTCTGTGCTGTAAATTCATAAATTCGCAAAGTCCAACAATCTAATGAGGACAAGAGGTGGGAGACTGTCAGGATATAACCGGAAAAGAACCAAGGCACAAAGACAGAGCTGCAGTATTATGGAGGATAGACCTAGGCGACTCTAGGATATGACCAAGAGACAGCGAGTTGAAAGTCAGGGCACTAAACACTTAATTGAAAATTTAAAAACGGCACAAAGGTATAACAGCAGCCAAGAAGAAGCGGTATAACAGATACTTGTTCAGAATAGGAATACAAAGACGTCTGTGTACTGTTACTTGCCTAGCTTGTTATTCACTAACCAGAACTCAACACACACAGGCTTGTCTGAGCAATTTAAGGAGCTTTTATATTGCAGCAAAGCACAAAGCAGACTCTGGCTGAACAGAGAAAACCTATCTTCCTTCAGCCCTCAACCATTTTTTAAATCTGCCAGCAGTCATCTGCAAGGTCCATTGGATCCAGAAAGAAGAGGGATCTGATGGCAAACTCTAGACCCAAGAACAAGGCTGTGACTGCACAGGTCACAAGGTAATTGTACTACTGTAATAGAATCATACAGTATAGGTGGCCATTTGACCCAACTTGCCTCTGCCAGCTCTTTGAAAGTTATCCAATAGTCCCACTCCCCTGCTCTTTAATAAGCCCTGCAAATTTTTCCTTTTTAAATAGATACCTAATTTGCTTTTGAAAGTCACTGCTGAATCTGTTTGCAACACCTTTTCAGGCATTGCGTTCTAGATCATAACTTGCTGCAGAAAAGAATATTTCAATTCTCCCCCCTAGACATTTATTTCCAATTATCTTAAATCTGTGCCCTCGAGTTACTGACCGTCCCGCTAGTGGAAACAGGTTCTCCCCATCAACCCGAACAATCCTTGAACACCTATATTGATAGGGTGGTGGATACAGATTTAGTAGCAGCCTTCCAAAGGGAATTGAATAAATACTTGAAGGAGGAAAATTTGCAGATACGGGGCAAGAGTGGGACTAACTAGATTGCTTTTCAAAAGAGCCAGCACAGACTTAACGGGCCGAAAGGCCACCTTCTGTGCTGTATCATTCTATGATTAAACATATTACACACACACACACACACTTAAAAGAGACAAACCACTCGACTGGAAGATGTCCGTGCCAGGACAATTTGTTGCGTCTTCTGTGATATCCAGCTCCTTCGGCAATGAGTAATTTTACAACTAATTTGTTTTTACATTTTCAATGAAGCGTCAAAGGGGGGAGGCCCACAAAACCTACGTCCGTCATCTGCAAGGAGTTAGAAAACAAGCAACACGTGGCAGCACAGCAAGCCCTTTAACCACCATCAGCAAACTAAGCACAAAGGCAAAACCGAAACAACACCAACGTCAACTAACAACGGGAATCAAATCAAAACTGAAAATGCCGGAAAAACTTAGTAGATCAAGCAGCATCTGCGGAGGGAGAAAAGCAGAGTTTCAGGTTGATGATCTTTCGTTCAAACACTTGATGCTGCCTGAACTGATGAGTATTTTCAGCATGATCTGTTTTCATTTCAGATTTCCTGCAGCTGCAGTCTTTTTGTTTTTGAACGAGATACACGAGCTGCATCAAAAACATTCAAACAATTGTTTATGTTGATGTCTAATTTTTATGAACATTAGAACTTTCAAAAGGGAATTGGATAGATACTTTGAAAAGAAGAAATTAGCAGGGCTGTGGGAATGGAGCAGGGGAGTGGGACTAATTAAACGGATCTTTCACAAGGCTGGAACAGGTACAACGGCCCCAATGGTCTCCTTCTATGCCCTACTATTCTAGGATTCTGTATCTCCTGAGGTGTCGCCGGCATTTTGATCTCAAAAGGAACTGGATAGGCCCTTGAAGGAAATAAACTTGCAGGGTAAAGTGGGGGAATGGGACTGACTGGATTGCTCTAGACTGAGCCTACATGGACTCGATGGGCCAAATGGCCTCCTTCTGTGCCATCTCTATCTCCTGTTGAGGCAGCCAAGCACTGAGGTTTGTGAGGAGGGGGTTTTGTGGGAAGCGGGCATCAGATTAGCAGTGATGCAAACCACTGGTAGGTGTTGAGTTACAAAACACCTCTTTGACTTGCCTGCTGGGTTGACTGTACAAATTGAAATGGTGAACTTATGAACAGGAGCTTAGAATTTCCCTCCTGCCACCACTGCATCCTCCCCAAGTCAAGTGTCAGCTGTGGCTCAGTGGGTAGCAGTCTTACCTGAGTCAGGGAGTTGCGAGATCAAATGCCACTCCAGAGACTTGACACTCTGATGCAGTATTGAGGGAGTGCTACACGGTCAGAGGTGTGGTGTCTTTAATCCAGGGAGATTTTACCTCTATTCTGAAACAATGAGTGCGTAGATCCTTCATGCACCGGTTTTGCAGCATGGAGGGAACTCGGCTCAGATTAAAGGAACGCTCATTCACCGCATGCCACCAATCTTAAAGCCTCAGCCCAACTACTGATGATTCCCAGGTTTTCACCATTGCACAAAAGCAACTGCTTACTTTCCTGCATGTCTCCAGCCATCCCCTTGTACCATCCCTCCCATTACTTGATATCTGGAGGCCAAAATTAACATATAACCAACTTGGCCAAATGAAAGTCCTGACAAGGCGGAGCAGCAAATAATCTTCATTGTTGTCACTAAACATTTTCTTTGAGTAATGTGTGTATTGTTATACCTGAAGGCACTGACATGCTGCAGGGCATTTCTATGGGCATTAAGCATCCAATACACAGACAAATATCCTTTACCAAACAAACAAGCGCTAAAAACCTTGTTGCAGTAGTTACAGCATCGTCCGCTGTGCAAGTACTTGCTGGTAACACAACAGGCACCAAAGTACCATGACTACTCACAATACAGCGGCTTTCTGATCAACTTTTAATTCTCAACATGGCTCTATAAATTCATTATGCGTCTGAAAATAGACAATTTCTCTACCAATGGATGTTTTATTTTTATTTTATTTCGAGATACAGCACTGAAACAGGCCCTTCGGCCCACCGAGTCTGTGCCGACCATCAACCACCCATTTGTACTAATCCTACACTAAGCCCATATTCCTACCACATCCCCACCTGTCCCTATATTCCCCTACCACCTACCTATACTAGGGGCAATTTATAATGGCCAATTTACCTACCAACCTGCAAGTCTTTGGCATGTGGGAGGAAACCAGAGCACCCGGGGGAAACCCACGCAGACACAGGGAGAACTTGCAAACTCCACACAGGCAGTACCCAGAATTGAACCCGGGTCGCTGGAGCTGTGAGGCTGCGGTGCTAACCACTGTGCCGCTGTGTGAGCTTGCAGGAAGTCTAGTGTACCCACCTTTAACAAACTGAAGCATTGCATGGTACAAGTTGTCTGCCCCACATCCCTGACTCCTCAGTGGGTAGCACACTTCCCTCGGAGTCAGAAGGTTGTGGGTTCAAGTCCCACTGCAGAGACATGAGAACAAAAATCTAGGCTGATACTCCAGAGCAGTACTAATGGATCTCTGCAACTGTTGAAGGTGCTGTCATTCAATGAGGCCTTAAACAGAGGTTCATTCTGCTGTTCTATGAGCTCAAATGATCCCATGACCAATATGTATCCCTCAACCAATATCAGGAAGAATAAAACAGGTTATCTGGTCACTACCTCACGGTTCTTTGTGGGAGCTTTTTGTGTGCAAATTGGCTGCCATGTTTCCTTCATTTCAAAAAATACTTAATGGTTGTAAAGCACTTTGGGACATTCTGAAGTCATGAAAGGAGTTACAGAAATACAAATTCTTTCTTTGCTCCTGCACATATCTTGTTGGAAATTGTACTTTTATCTCAACTAGCATTCATTACATTTGTCGCAAATCCCATCACAACCTGCTTCTGGCAGGTCAGTAGCAGCTCGTGATTATGGCTAATCAAATTCCTTTGACTGGATGCTTTCAAAAAATGTGATTCCTATTATAGCTACCCAGGACCACTACACTGGAAGCCTGATGGAACTACGAATATATTGGATAGTGTGCATCATGTAGGTAACGAGAAAGAGCAAGGAAGCTCAGCTGAGTTGGGCTTGGCACAGAGAAAAAAGAAAGCATTTGTATAGCGCCTGCATTTCACGACCTCAGGATATTGCAAAGCGCTTTACAACCAATTAAGTGCTTTTCAAAGTGAGAAATCACTGATGGAAATGTGACATCAATTTGCATGCAGCAAACTTACACAAGTAGAAATGTGATAATAAGCTGTTTTTAGCCGCACTGGTTGCGGGATAAATACTGGCCAGAACATCTTGGAGAACTCCCCTGCTCTTCTTCAAAATACTGCCATTGGATCTTTTACATTCAGCCAAGAGGCCAGATGGGGCTTCGGTTTAATGTCTCATTCAAAAGACAGCACCTCCGACAACGTGGCATTCCCTCAGAACTGAACTAGAGTTGTTGCTCATTTCCCTGGAATAGGAATTGAACCCACAACCTTCTGACTCAGGTGAGAGTACTACCCACGGAGCCACAGGTGAAGGTTAATACCTATGGCCATCATAGAGGAAAGCACTTAGGCTTAGATAGATGAGTTTAGAAAAGGCAGCTCACAAGCAGTTTTTGGAGCCATGAGTAACACTGCTTGCTGTTAGCTGTGGCTCTGTCGGTGGCACTATCTCATCAGGGTCAGAAGATTGTGGGTCAAAGCCCCATTCCAGTGACAGCAGCACATATTCTAGTCTTGACACATCAGTGCAGCAATGAGGGAGTGCCATGTTACATTTGTTCAGCCACAACCCTCTCAGCTGGATGTAAAAGATCCTACAACACTACCCCAAGAAAAATAGGGGATTTCTCCTAGTATCCCAGCTAATATTTACCTCAAAACAACTATCGCTTTTTAAAAAAAAAACATAGTATCGGGTTATTTATCTTACTGCTGTCTGTGGGACCTTGTGTCCAAACTGGGCTGCTCTTTTTCATGAAATACAACAGTATTGTACTCTTCCAAAGTACTGAATTGTCTGCGAGGAACTTTGGGATCTCTTGCAGATGTGAAAGGTGCAATATAAATACACGTTCTTGCTCAATTGTAGGGAGCATTTTGTTCAATTGATTTTCTTGATGTGATTGGTCTGTGGCTGAATGTGACCAATGTCATCACAGGCCACCAGCATTGCTTTCAGACCCTATAATCCTACAATCTCAGAACCCGAGAGGCAGAGTCCAGAGTAGGTGAGGATGAATCTGAGCCAGGAGCAAGTTGAGTGCATCCCCAGTCTTACATCTAAATAATGACTCATGCACAAAACAAATCCACCTCCTTCTATCTCTCCCTCCCCCAACCTCCAGTCTAGTGACCAAACCTCCAGTCTTCTGCAGTATATACAGCTTAATCAGAATCATACAGCACTGAAGAAGGCCTTATGACCCACATAATCTGTGCCAGCTCTTTTGAACAGTTATTCTGAATCTTCTTTCAGCACCATTTTAAGCAATGCATTCTAGATCATAATTCAATTAATCAAAAAAAAATTCTAATCTCCGCACTGGCTTTTTTGCCAATTATCTTAAAATCTGTGTCCTCTGGTTACTGACCACCCCTGCTAGTGGAACAGATTCTCATCTCCTCTATCAAGAGGCCTCATAAATAGGACATAAATCTGCCCTTAACCTGCTTTGCTCTAAGCAGAATAATCCATATATATGTATGCAAATATAAAAAAAACAAAAAAAAAGAAATTAGCTAGAAAAAAATCATTAGGTAGACAGAAATGAAAAAAGATAGATTGAAATATCATACTAGTTTTCAAAAACTTCAGAACCTCCTTGTTTAATGACAATCTGAATCACTTGTTGCGCTGACATGAGTGCAATAATCAGAAGAGCACATATGCAGGTGGCTCTAATAACCTTCCCCAGAGTCGGCAGTTGCACCTGATGGCAATGTAAACAGAAATTGTGCTGTCACTGGTGGCACCCACAAAAGCCAGAGAAGTTATCAGGCGCCCCTTGGTCTGTAACCCCATCCTCCGTTGTTGAAAGGCAAACGCATGCCTGCGCGCGCGCACACACACACTGCTTTTTTCCACACGTCACAAGCACGCATCAAGTGTGATTTCCTGAGCAAATGACAAACTGGCAACATACAGAGTGGCAGTATTAGTTAAGGCCACACCCCTTGGGGGAAACTACCTTCCTGCCACTCGCATTAAAACAAATACACCTGATTTCAATTCCGCTCCCTCAAAGCTACGTGGCTCAATAACTCCTCTCACTCACTTCCACAGACTTTAATCCGGACACACCGATTATAAATACTCAAAAGAGACAAATCGATATTACAGTTAACGATAAAATGTTGAAAGCTAGAAAGGTTGTCAAGGTAGGGATTTGGAATGACACTAGGTTAGAATCCAACCAAGACATGTCAATCAGGTCTCCTGCAAGTGCCAACTGAAATGAATCTGAAGTAATCTCAATCTTAACGCTCAAAGACATGAGTCTACAGCACAAAACCACCTTTACAGTAGCCACAAATTCCAGTTACACAAGTAGTATTTAACACAGCTTGTGAAAAGCCTACCCCACATATCAGTCAGTGACACATGTAGTGCCATGGCCCTTTTTCGAAGTTTGTGCTGTGATTCCCCTGCAAATAGCAACACACTCCTAGAGGCTCTGCAACACTGATGGGTGTCCCTTCCCAATTCAAAGCAGTATCATCTACCCAAATGTAAAGTGCTAGCATTGGAAAAGAAATACTTTATTAATACAGTAAACCAATCAGAAAGGCCGAGAGGGGGGTTTTGACGACTGGGCAACTCTCAACCTCCATAAATTTGCCCAGGCATGCGCCATGGAGAGGTCACTCCATAGTTGCCTCACAGCGACTAAAACACCACTGACCACCTCCAGGCGCGTATCCATTGTCTCTCGAGATAAGGAGGCCCAAAAGAAAAAAGAAAGAAAAGAAACCAATAAATACAGAAATCCCCCTAGGATATTCTCACAGACTGCCCGGGTTCCATTGACCTTAGTTGCAAAACAGATGACTGCACAATATGGAACTGAGCCAGGTTCTATGATTGAACTTCTGTCTGTATTCAGTTAGCTGAGTTGGGGTTGGCTGGCATTAGCAATGCTACCATCAGCCTCAGTGCTTTTTGGATAGAAACTGCACAAGAATTGCAATACAGCATGACACAAGTGTGACGTTGGGAAGTCCCAACTGCATTAAAAAAAAACATTCCATTTCACTATGCTAACATCTTTCCCCTTAATGAACACAAAATTCTCGTCTCTCTCCCCATCTCAGTGGCACAAATGGTGATACCCACCATTGTATGCAAAGTTACCGGATGAATTCACCTCCCCACGTGCCCCACCCGACTCAGCAAACAAAGTAAAGGCTCAGTCAAGTATTCATTAAAGGCCACTTCCAACTCTGCAATAGTTATCTCCAACATTAAAATTTAGGTAAATTTGTTAAAGCAAATATTATCTTCAACTTATCCAACCCCTGAATCTGCACCTGGCACTACAATGCCCAAACCCTGGAGAAACACACAACCACAGCAGCATAAAATAAATCAATGACTTGGAAAGGTCACTTGGTCCATCAAGTACCCCACTTACCATCCAACCACATTTTCAAACTCCCCATAAGTTTTTAGCCTGGATCTTTACTTAACTCGCCGGCGGGAACTGGGTGGGTTTCAGGCCAGATGCCCGTTGTGCACCCCATCAGATTGAACACTCCATTGAAGGTGAGTTGAGATTAAAATTGGGACTTATGTCTCTACAACCCCTGTTCGGCAGATGATCCTCTTTTTTGAGTAATGAATTCTTCCTGATATCTGTTTTAAATGTACTTTTCACTAGTTCAAATTTATTTATCCTCTCGCATTACTTTCCTGGCTTACTCCAAACTAATAAATTTCTCAGCCTTTGGCCAGATTCCCAATTGCCTATGCAAGAAAATGGAAAAAAAGAAACTTACTGCATTCCTCACTGTTGTCACTGGCTGTATTGATACCAAATGTATTAAACAGTGTTGCACTCAAGCCAATAAACCTTAATGCTGTGGCAACACAGTTCTTTTGCACTACATATCTCAACCGGTTTCCTCCAGTGACAGACCAGCCACCACCATGCTTCAATCCTTTCTCATGCAGACATGATCCAATTTCACCATTCGAAGGAAATATAAAAATTACATGTTTCAGCTGTGGCTCAGCACTCCCACCTCAGACAGAGGTTTTGAGGTTCAACCCCCACCCTACCTCTCACCACCCCCAATCCAGAGACTTGAGCCCCATAATCCTGGCTGGCACTCCAGTGCAGTACTGTATGAGTGGTGCACTGTCAGAGGTGCTGTCTTTTGGATGAGATGCCCTCTCAGGTGGACATGACATTATCTGAGGAAGAGCAGGGAAGTTCTCCCCCGTGCCCTGGCCAATATTTATTTCTTCAGAGAAAAGATTATCTGGATTATCACATTGGATTGTGGAACCTAGTGCAGATTGGCTGCTGCTTTTCCTACATTAAAACAGTGGTTATACTTCAAAATCATATTAACTGTAAGCACTTTGGGATGTCCTGAAGACGTGAAAGACACTACATAAATGCAAGTCTCTCATTTCTCTTCCATTATATTAAATAACAGTCGGCAGCATGTCACTGAATATGGCACAAGACTGATGCAAGGCTACTTAGAGACTAGTCTTGAGGGTTTTATTTAAAAAAGATGGCAAGATGATTTATGTTGGCACATTTATGTCCCAAAAGAGCTGAAAGTGAGAGAGAGAGAGAAATGGTGTAAATTGGACAAAGATGGACTTCTCTAGGGACTGGCACTGGTCCAGCTGGCATCCTACCTTTGTGTCCTTTGATTTGGCTCTGACAATTACAGAACATAGATTTGGATGGAAATAATTAGGAGAAATCAATCCTTTAAAAAGGTTGACATGAAATGATTTTACACCAGTGATTCACAGTACTGACAAGAGGTAGATTAAGGTCATTGTAACATATGAGAAGTAATTGAAAAAGACTCACATTTATATAGATCCATATCATATGCTTCAGGAAGATCCCAATGTGTTAACTACAATGAAGTACCTTTTGAACTGCAGTTCCCGCTGATACACAAGCAAACACCACAGTCAATCTGATCACAGCATGATCTCACGAACCAGCAATTCGACCGCATAACCAATTAATTTGTGCTTGAGGGAGGAATACTGGTCAAGCCACCAACAGAACTCCCCTATTTTTCTCTGAACAGCGCCATGGTTTCTTTTAATGTCCACCTGAACCACAGTAAGAGGCAGGGTTATCTCTGGTTAACATTCCACCCAAAGGATGACCCCTCAAACCACATAGCACTTCTATGTACTGCTTTCGGCTAACAGCCTCAACTCGCCAAGTCCCGAGTTAGGGTTTGAACCAACTGTCTTCCGATTCAGAGGCAAAGTGTGCCATCAATTGAGTCATGCTGATGCGGGTATAAGAACTCACCCACTCTTCTTCGAATCGTGCCATGGTACCTTTTACGACTGCCTAAGGGGGCAGGAGGGGCCTTAGTTTAACATCTCATAGTTAAAGAAAAGCCGATATAGTGTAACAAAAGCCAGATGATGTTCTGCTCACCTTTTCAGTTCAGTCATGAATCAGCCCAATCTTTTAACTGACATACTTTACTGTGTCTTCTCAATGGCGTAAGAGTCAGTTTCTTTCCTGACAAGTCTAGCCATACAGGATTCAATTATCTCCTTTACCATCTATTTTCCTCTGATCTGTTCAGTGTGATTATCAAGATTACTGCAGTTTATGATCATACTTGACAACTTGGAAAACTAACGAAAGTAGACAGTTCAATCAGCCAGTCCAAATAGGCTTGTAATATGTAATTACACTGAAACTACAGCGGCGATGGGCTTGTCAGACCATTAAGTTGGATGTACACCAACAATTCATCACTTAGAATGTTATGGCAAAATTTGCAGGGGTTCATCCTCGCTTCCTCTGGAGAAGTTGTGGTCTTCCGTGGATATACTGGTCCTTTATAATGGCCATTTGCACTATGTACTGGCCCTCTGTATCGGTACAGTGAATACGTGATTTTTTGTATTCATTCATGGGATGTGGGTGTCGCAGACTAGACCAGCATTTATTGCCCATCCCCAATTTCCCTTGAGGTGGCGATGGTGAACCGCCTTCTTGAACCGCTACAGTCCATCTTGTGTAAGTACACCCACGGTGCTGTTAGGAAGGGAGTTCCAGGATTTTGACCCAGCGACAGTGAAGGAATGGCGATACAGTTCCAGGTCAGGATGGTGTGCAGCTTGGAGGGGAACTTGTAGGTGGTGGTGTTCCCATGCATCTCCTGCCTTTGTCCTTCTAGGTGGTAGAGGACGCGGGTTTGCAAGGTGCTATCTAAAGAGCCTTGGTGCGTTGCTGCAGTGCATCGTGTAAACAGTACACAGTGCTGCCACTGTGCGTCAGTGGTGGAGGGAGTGGATGGGGTGCCAATCAAGCAGGCTGCTTTATCCTGGATGGTGTCGTGCTTCTTGAGTGTTGTTGAAGCTGCACCCATCCAGGCAAGTGGAGAGTATTCCATCACACTCCTGACTTGTGCCTTGTAGATGGTGGACAGGCACTGGGGAGTCAGGAGGGGAGTTACTCGCCGTAGGATTCCTAGCCTCTCATCTGCTCTTGTAGCCACTGTATTTACATAGCTACTCAAGTTCAGTTTCTGATCAATGTTGAACTAACTTGGAGTTTTTTGAGGAGGTTAACCGAGAAAGTTGATGAGGGCAATGCTGTTGATATGATGTACATGGACTTTCAAAAGGCATTTGATACATTGCCACACAACAGACTTGCGAGCAAACTTGTAGCTCATGGAATAAAAGGGACGGTAGCAACATGGATACGAAATTGACTGAGTGACACGAAACAAAGTAGTGGTTAATGGGTGTCTTTCGGGCTGGTGGAAGGTTTGTAGTGGAGTTGCCCAGGGATCAGTGTTGGGACCCTTGCTTTTCCTGATATATATTAATGACCTAGACCTTGGTGTACAGGGCACAATTTCAAAGTTTGCAGATGATATGAAACTTGGAAGCATTGTGAAATGTGAGGAGGATAGTGTAGAACTTCAAAAGGACACAGACAAGTTGGTGGAATGGGCAGACAGGTGGCAGATGAAGTTCAATGCAGAAAAATGTGAAGTGATTCATTTTGGTAGGAAGAACATGGAGAGACAATATAAAATAAAGGGTACAATTCTAAAGGGGGTGCAGGAGCAGAGGGACCTAGGTGTATACGTGCATAAGTCATTAAAGGTGGCAGGAGGCAGGACAGGTTGAGAAAGCAGTTAATAAAGCAGACAGTGTCTTGGGCTTTATTAATAGAGGTATAGAGTACAAGAGCAAGAAAGTAATGTTGAACTTGTATAAGACACTAGCTCGGCCTCAACTGGAGTATTGCATCCAATTCTGGATGCTGCATTTGAGGAAAGACGTGAGGGCAATGGAGAGAGTACAGAAGAGATTCACGAGAATGGCTCCAGGGATGAGGAATTTCCGTTATGAAGATAGATTGGACGAGAAGTTAGGACTGTTTTCCTTGAGGAGAAGGCTGAGGGGTGATTTGATAGAGGTATTCAAAATCATGGGGGGTCTGGACAGAGTGGATAGAGAGAAACTGTTCCCACTCATGACAGGATCGAGAACGAGAGGGCACAGATTTAAAGTATTTGCTAAGAGAAACAAAAGTGACATGAAGAAAAACTTTTACACACAGCGAGTAGTTAGGGTCTGGAATGCACTGCCTGAGAAAGTGCTGGAGGCAGGTTCAATTGAAGCAGTTGAAGAGAGTTATATGAAAAGGAATAATGTGCAGGGTTATGGGGAGAAGGCAGGGGAATAGGACTGAGGGAATTAGAGAGCCACTGCAGACATGATGGGCCGAATGGCCTCCTTCTGCGCTGTAACAATTCTGTGATAACGCCCAGGATATTGACAGTGGGGATTCAGCGATCGTAATGCCACTGAATGTCAAGGGGAGATGGTTAGATTCTCTCTTGTTGGAGATGGTCATTGCCTGGCACGAATGTTACTTGCCACTTATCAGTCCAAGCCTGGATATTGTCCGGGTCTTGCTGCATTTCTACACGGACTGTTTTAGTATCTGGGGAGTCACGAATGGTGAACATTGTGCAATCATCAGTGAACATCCCCACTCTGACCTTACGATTGAAGGAAGGTCATTGATGAAGCAGCTGAAGATGGTTGGGCCTAGGACACTACCCTGAGGAACTCCTGCAGTAATGTCCTGCAGCTGAGATGATTGCCCTCCAACCATCACAACCATCTTCCTTTGCTCTAGATACGACTCCAACAAGCGCAGAGTTTTCTCCCTGATTCCCACTGACTCCAGTTTTGCGAAGGCTCCTTGATGCCATACTCAGTCAAATGCTGCCTTGATGTCAAGTGCAGTCACTCACACCTCACCTCCATTTCAGCTCTTTTGTCCATGTTTGAACCAAGGCTGTAATGAGGTCAGGAGCTGAGTGGCCTTGGCGGAACCCAAACTGAGCGTCACTGAGCATGTTATTGCTTAGCAAGTGCCACTTGATAGCACTGTTGATGACACCTTCCATCACTTGACTGATGATCGAGAGTAGACTGATGGGGCGATAATTGGCCGGGTTGGAATTGTCCTGCTCTTTGTGTACAAGACAAACCTGGGCAATTTTTCACACTTCCGGGTAGATGCCAGTATTGTAGCTGTACTGGAACAGCTTGGCTAGGGGTGCGGCAAATTCTGGAGCACAGGTCTTCAGTACTATTGCCGGAATGTTCTCAGGGCCCATAGCCTTTGCAGTATCCAGTGCCTTCAGTTGTTTTTTGATATCAGATGGAGTGAAACGAATTGGCTGAAGACTGGCATCTGTGATGCTGGGGACTTCAGGAGGAGGCAGAGATCGTTCATCTACGCAGTACTTCTGGCTGAAGATTGTTGAAAATGCTTCAGCCTTGACTTTTGCACTGATGTGCTGGGCTCCCCCATCATTGAGGATGTGATATTTGTGAAGCCACCTTCTCCAGTTAGCTGTGTAATTGCCCACCACCATTCATGATTGGATGCAGCAGGACTGCAGAGCTTAGATCTGATCCGTTGGTTATGGGATTGCTTAGCTCTATCGCATGCCGCTTATGCTGTTTGGCACGCAAGTAGTCCTGGGTTGTAGCTTCACCAGGTTGACACCTCATTTTTAGGTATGCCTAGTGCTGCGCCTTGCATGCTCTCCTGCACTCTTCATCGAACCAGGGTTGATCCCCCAGCTTGATGGTAATGGTAGAGTGGGGGATATGCCAGACCATGAGGTTACAGACTGTGGTTGAATACAATTATGCTGCTGTTGATGCCCACAGCACCTCATGGATGCCCAGTTTTGAGTTGCTATAACTGTTCGAAATCTAACCCATTTAGCACGGTGATAGTGCCACACAACACGATGGAGGGTATCCTCAATGTAAAAACGGGGCGTTGTCTCCACAAGGACTGTGCGGTGGTCACTTCTATCAATACTGTCATGGACAGATGCATCTGCGGCAGGAATATTGATGGGGATGTGGTCAAATATATTTTTTCCTCTTGTTGGTTCCCTCATCACCTGCCGCAGACCTGTATGGCAGCTATGTCCTATAGCACTCGGCCAGCTTGGTCAGTAGGGGTGCTACCAAGCCACTCTTGGTGATGGACATTGAAGTCCCCCACCCAGAGTACATTCTGCACCTTTGCCACCCTCAGTGCTTCCTCCAAGTGGTGTTCAACATGGAGGAGTACTGATCCATTAACTGAGGGGCGGAGGTAGGTGGTAATCAGCAGGAGGTTTCCTTGTCCCTGTTTGACCCGATGCCGTGAGACTTCATGGGGTCCGGAGTTGATGTTGAGGACTCCCAGGCAATTCCTTCCAGACTGTATACCACTGTGCCACCACTTTTGCTGGGTCTGTCCTGCCGAAGGGACAGGACATAACCGGGGATGGTGATGGCAGTGTCTGGGACATTGTCTGTATGGTTATGATTCAATGAGTATGACTATGTCAGGCTATTGCTTGACGAGTCTGAGGGACAGCTCTCCCAACTTTGGCACAAGCCCCCAGATGTTCGTAAGGAGGACTTTCCAGGGTCGACAGGCTGGGTTTGCCATTGTCGTTTCCAGTGCCTAGATCGATGCCGGGTGGTCCATCCGGCTACATTCCTAATTTACTTTGAGGCAGTTAGATACAACTGAGTGGCTTGCTAGGTCATTTGAGAGGGCATTTAAGAGTCAATCACAGTGCTGTGGGTCGGATTTCCTTTCCTAAAGGACATTCGTGAACCAGATAGGTTTTTACGACAATCGACAATGGTTTCATAACCATCATTACACTAGCTTTTAATTCCAGATTTATTAATTAAATTCAAATTCCACCTTCTGCCGTGGTGGGATTCGAATCCATGTCCCCAGAGCAATACCCTGGGTCTCTGGGCTACTAGTCCAGCAACAATACCACTACGCCACCACCTCCCTCAGTCCTCCGTATTGACGCAACAAATGTGTACTGGCCCACTGTATTGCTAAATCTAATTGTTAAATTGTTTTATAATAGTTACACTATTGTGACAATGACAGGGACACACTTCCTTCTCTTTTCATCCCTCTTCCCAAACAGGCATCCTCCTCTGTCCTTCAGCTGCCAGGCCCAATTCTTTGGAACTCCATCCTTCATCTCCATCTCTCTCTGTCCACCTTGAAAAACCTACTAAAAATCCATCTACTCATCCAAACCTTTGGACTAGTCTCTCCTTTATTTCTCTGCGTCAGTTCCGTCTAGCTGTGAAGCAGCTTGATATCCAATTAGGGGAAATAAACACCCAGAATGTGGCTGCATGTAAACTTTCAAATCCACCAGTGTCATCTCACTATGATTCCAGCACTCAAACATTCTACTCTTTATCAAATCAGCCAGGTAAAACTCATTAAAGTTTAAAGATTTTGCTCGTGAATTGTAGATTTTAACTTTTTTTTTAAATCGAAGATAAGCCCTGGTTACAAAGTACTCCATTCTTACTGTAGTTGTAGATGGCTTGCTATTACTGTACAATGACCTTTCTGAAGGATGTGGTTTGCTGAGTAGCCTGCTTATACATTGCTATATGCTACACGCTGTCCTCAAGCCACAGTGCCTGCAGGCTGCAAGTAAACATATAATTACAGCTGGTTCAAAAAATACGCATTTTACAATGTTCAAGAAATGTGGGTTTTTTTCCCCTCTGCCTGTATTCATGTAAAACATAGGGTTGTTTGGTGAAAAACATTCTTGCTGAAGTAAAATTACGTGTTATAAAGCAAAATGTAGAAAAATCTCTCTGCTTGTAAAAATTATAATTTCCTGTTGCCCTGGTGATGTGTCCTTATCAGCTTTTGACTCAGCGCTGTCTGTACTTTAAACTCAGAATACAAAGTCTATGATTTTTCCAGTTACTGTCATGTTATGTGGACAGTAAATTGGGTTCCTACAGTGACCTGGCAACATTTTTACCTCAACCAACATCACTAAAACAGATTTTCTGGTCATTATCACATTGCTGTTCATGCAGCCTTGCTGTACACAAACTGGTATTACAACAGAGACTACACTTCACAAATACTTCATTGGCTCTAGAGCACTTTGGGACATCCTGAGGTCATGAAAGGCACTATATAAATGCAAGTTCTTTCTTTACCCAGATTTATTTCTTAAGGACAATCCCTGTACAGATCATGCATTTGGTAAACTGAAAAACAATAGTTGCCGAGTATACAATATAGTTATTAGACTTGATTCTGGGGAGGTCACTCCAACAGCTTAAGAAAGTTAAAATCAGCTAGCAGCTAAGCCATGTAGACCATGAAGTTCCCAGATTCAATTCCCAATTGGTCCCAAATTAAATTAGATTCTTCCAATTACCTCGATTAGGGTGGGAAAAACTGGCTCAGGGTCCTGAACAGGTGACCCTCACCAGAGGTCTGGGTGGGCAGAAGACAGACTCAGACTTGGCTGAGATGCCCCTCCCATTGTCAAATAACCAGCTAACACACTATCAACAGCCACTCATGAAATATAGACATTCGGGATGGGTCCTGGACGACGACTGGTATTTTATTTTTATTTAGAGATACAGCACTGAAACAGGCCCTTCGGCCCACCGAGTCTGTGCCGACCAACAACCACCCATTATACTAACCCTGCACTAATCCCATATTCCCTACCACCTACCTACACTAGTTAATGGAACTTAATGAAGAGGAAAATTGGCAGTAAAAGGAGGAAGGACAAAAAAGACTTTACTGTGAGCGGAAAATCAACAGAATTGTACTGAAACCAAAAAAGCACACACAAAAAGCAATGCGCTTCCTCTATAATGTGTAATAAGAATGTCAGTACTAGCAAAGTCCAAATCACATAATGATCCAATAGCAATTCATCCAAATCACTTTATTTTATCATGGAGACATGCAGTCAGCCAAACTTCAGACAGACAATGCACAAAAACATAACTGAAGCTACCCTCTGGTCGCAATGTGTGCAGAATACATACAGTATCACAGCAGACTGAACTGGTGAGCCGGCAGCTCATGTTATCTGGATACAGTGACATGTTGCTGTCATTTGTAAGGTACAGTAGCATAGAGGTTATGTTACTGGAAGAGTACTCCAGAGGCCTGGACTAATAATCCAAAGAACAGAGTTCAAATCCTACCACAGTCGTTTGAGAATGAATTCGGTTTAAATAAAATCTGGAAGTAAAAATCTTGTCTCAGTGAAAGTGATGATGAAAATGTCAGGTTTTCATAAAAACCCAACTGGTTTACTAATAACCTTTAGAGAAGGAATGCTGTAGTCCTTACTGGACCTATATAACTGTCAAACTTGGCTCAGTGGTAGGATCCTCAACAGAGTCAGAAGGTCACTGATTTGTACCTCACTCCAGAGTCTTAAGCACATAATCTAGGCTGATACTCCAGTGCAGCACTGAGGGAGTGCTACATTGTCAGAGATGGCATCTTTCAGATGAGACATTAAACAGAGGCAACCCCAACGTCTGCCCCCTCGAGTCGACGTAAAAGATCCTACAGCAGCATTATTTTTTAAAAAAGGGGAGTTCTCTGCGGCACCGTGGCCAATATTTGATCCCTCAACCAATATCACTAAAATAGGTTATCTGGTCATTGTCTCATTGCTGTGTTACGGATCTTGTTCTGCACAAATGACTGCCACATTATTTCAGTGACTACAATTCTAACATACATCATTGGCTTTAAAGCAAGCCAATTAACTGCATCAAACCACTAAAAAGAATTGCTAGCAACATTGAGAAAACCTTCACTCGGACTGTGATGGTTCAAGGCAGCAGCTTATCACCACCTTCTCAAGAGCTACTAGGGATGGGCAATAAATGACAGCTTTGCCAGCAAAATCCACATGCAGAGAATTTTTTTTTTTATTTCCAAAATATACTTTATTCATAAAAATCTGTGAAAATTACATTCCCAGTTTAAAACAGCATCAAGTCAAAAAATACAAACAGTGCAAAGGTGATCAGTTTCCTTCAATACAATCATGAGTTGCCTCACATTTCATTGTCATGCCATATACATTTTTACATTTACAGCACACAAAATTTTCCCGATACAGTTCGAGGGGTTTCCCATGGATCCAGCCCCTCAGTTCAGCTTGGTGGGGGAACCTTATACTGTGGTCTTTCCTCATTGAGCCTTTGCTGCGTCTGCCCCAAGCTTTACTGTGTCCCTCAGCACGTAGTCCTGGACCTTGGAATGTGCCAGTCTGCAACATTCGGCGGTGGACAACTCTTTGCACTGGAAGACCAGCAAGTTTCGGGCAGACCAAAGGGCGTCTTTCACCGAATTGATAGTCCTCCAGCAGCAGTTGATGTTTGTCTCGGTGTGCGTCCCTGGGAACAGCCCATAGAGCACAGACTCCTGTGTTACAGAGCTGCTTGGGATGAACCTCGACAAAAACCACTGCATCTCTTTCCACACCTGCTTTGCAAAGACACATTCCAGGAGTAGGTGGGCAACCGTCTCTTCCCCACCACAGCCACCGCGGGGGCATTGTGCGGAGGCGGCGAGACTTAGGGCGTGCAGGAAGGATCTGACGGGGAGGGCCCTTCTCACCACCAGCCAAGCTACATCTTGGTGCTTGTTTGAAAGTTCTGGTGAGGAGGCATTCCGCCAAATGACTTTGACGGTCTGCTCGGGGAACCATCCGACAGGATCCACCGTCTCCTTTTCCCGTAGGGCCTTGAGGACATTCCGTGCAGACCACCGCCTCATGGATCGGTGGTCAAAGGTGTTTTCCCGCAGAAACTGCTCCACGAAGGATAGGTGGTACCGCACGGTCCAACTGCACGGAGCGTTCCGCGGCAATGTGACCAGGCCCATCCTTCGCAACACCGGGGACAGATAGAACCTCAGCACGTACTGACACTTGGAGTTTGCGTACTGGAGGTCTACACACAGCTTGATGCAGCCGCACACGAAGGTGGTCATCAGGATGAGGGCCACGTTGGGTACCTTTTTCCTGCCCTTATCCAGAGATTTGAACATCGTGTCCCTCTGGACCCGGTCCATTTTAGATCCCCAGATGAAGTGGAAATGGCAGAGAATGAGTTAAAAAAAATTCCAGTCTCTGGCTTAAACGACCCACACATTTCCCTCAATGTGACACACTCCAGTTTATGCACTACACTTCAATGTTAGCCTGTCTGCTTCCCTCTACACTCTAGCTTATAGGCTCTTCTGTGGCATATCATTCTGCACACTGCCTTCTGCAAATTCCAGCTCGAGACTCCCTATACGCTACTCTCTTTGACACTCTCTACTCGCCGTTTGATGCATTCCACTTGCATACTCCCTTCTAATCCAACGATGACACATAAATCAGCAAGTTATTCAAAATATTCTGTGGGTCAACAGCAATTTAAGTCCAGGCCATTCACTAATGAAAATGCTTACCAACAGTTCACATCAGGCCCTCAATTTGTCAAATCAAGACATGCCATTACTCAACTACACTAAACACAGACTTCCATCCACGCACCACAGCGTCATACATAATCAGCAAATGGCTTTACAGAAATATAGCTGCAAAATTTACAAAGTTTCGCATATAAACCAAAGTTGGAAAGTCTCCATCCAGTTACTAGTGGACAAGGCCGACAGCATAAAGCTGTCCCTAACTCAGCACAAGTTAGAGATCTTACTCAAAGCTACTGTTGCACAGTGATGCATTTAAGGGGAAGCTAGATAAGTACATGAAGAAACAAATAAAAGGATATGATGATAGAGTGGGATAAAATAAGGTAGGAGAAGACTCGTGTGGAGAACATAAACACCAGCTTGGAACACTTGGGCCGAATGGCCTGTTTCTGTGCTGTACATTCTACCTAATTTTATGAGATGGAGAACATCACATTGATGCAGTCTGAGACTGGGACTGAGGCAAAAAACAATTATTCCATTCCCCAGCAAATATTATCCCTTGTGCTGAGCACCATATACTCAACTATTATATTTCTATTGGTTCCCCTCATTTCCAGCTGGGCTCACTGCACAATCATTAGCAGTAACCCTGGTTGATCCCTACCAACCCCCACCCTTTCCCTAGTCCAGGGGTGCTGCAGCCAAAGTTATGGTAACCTGGGACCCTGAAAGACTCAGTTTCCTACTGGGTGGCATATTTACCAATCAAGCCATTGGGGAGCAACAAAAAAAATGACATGCTTGACCTTTCAACCAAATTTCAGAATTACATAAAAGCTTGTATTTATGTGCTGCCTTTCACAACCTTAAGGCATCCCAAAATACTTCACAGCCAATCAAGTACCTTTTTAAAGGTGCAATCACTGTTGTAATGTAGGCAAGTATGGCCTGTCCTGCTGAGTATTTCCAGCACTTTGTTTTTATTTCAGATTTCCAGCATCTGCAGTATTTTGCTTTTATTATACAAGCATGGTATTCAATGAGAAGGAAGAACATGTGAGAGACGACAAGATAATTTAATTTAGTAGTGTTAGTTGAGGGATAAATGTTGGCCAAGAAATCAAGTGAATTTCTTTGCTTTTTATTTGATTAATGCCTTGGAGATTCTTTACACCCACCTGAGAAGGCCTTGGTTTAACATCTCATCCAAAAGGCAGTACCTCTGACAATGCAGCACCTCCGCAGTACTGCACTGAGCTATCAGCCGAGATTATGTGCTCAAGTCACTACTTGAACCCATGGCCCCCTAATGCAGCGTAAGGCTAATGGGGAGATGGTGGCATAGTGGCAATGTCATTAAATTAGTAATCTAGAGGCCCAGGCTATTACCTTAGGAACACAGGTTCAAATCCCACCACGGTAGCTGGTCAAATTTAAATTCAACAAATTGTGAAAAAAAAATCTGGTTCACAAATGTCCTTTAAGGAAAGCTGCTGTCCTTACCTGGTTTGGCCTACATGTGACTCTGAGCCAAAATAATGTGGATGACTCTTAACTGCCCTCTGAAATGGCCTAGCAAGCGACTCTGTCAAGGTCAATTAGAGATGGGGTGCCCATATTCCATGAAAGAATAAGAGAGAGAGAAACAGAATTCACGTTTCAGGTCTGTGACCTTTCATCTTCTGATGACGAACTCTGTTTCTTTCTCTCCACAGATGGTGCCAGACCTGCTGAGTATTTCCAGAACTTTGTTTTTATTTCAGATTTCCAACATCCACAGTATTTTGCTTTTATTATATGAGAGATTGCCCTCAGCCTGCTGCAGTGTTCCAAGGAACAGTGCCTTATCTTCCGATTAGGCACTCGAGAGCCTTCAATGAGTTCAACCATTTCAGACTATGAATCCCATTTTGCTTGTTTTTTTTTTCAACCATGTGCCAGTCTTAAAACTTGTTTTTCATGTTTTTGCTTTCAGACATTCATTATTCCACAATTAGCATTCTCTCTGGACTACTGCTTCGCCTTTTATTCCATGACATCTTTGTCATTTGGCCTCTCCTGCCCTATCACAAGATATTTTCTTTTGTTCTTCTTCCTTCCCCTCTTTCACTTGCTCAAAACCTATTACATTTCTAACTTTTGCCAGTTTTGATGAAAGGTCAACAACCTGAAATGTTCATTCTGTTCCTCTCTCCACAGATGCTGCCAAACCTGAGTATTTCCAGCACTTTGTTTTTATTTCAGATCTCCAGCATGCACAGCATTTTGCGTTTAAAAATATTGAATAATTCATTTTGCAATCCACCAAATGGATGTCAAATTATCAGGAATAGACTGCATACTGCTACATCCCAATAGTAACTCATATTGGATTAATTTCTAATGCTGCATCACAGGCATATGCAATAAAAGGTATTCAAAGATAAAATAAACTTCCAATCTCTCTGGGCAAAAGTATTACTATTTAACTTTGTCATTTCTCAGTCCTATTATGTCTGAGGGCAAACGGTCCAATACAGTGCAGGCCTGCAACGTGTGAACCTGATGCTAATCTATTTGACATGCACCACTCAGCGTCACCGTCACCATGGTGAAATGGAACCAAGGATTCCACCAGAGATTACTTTTTTCTACCCCAACAACGCCCGGGAAAAATGTTGCAAAACAAAAACTGCGACTAATTCACAAAGTATAAACAGGGCAAAATGAGACACATGCACGATTTTAACACCTTTTATATAAAATGCCTCCTTGTGTGAAAACAACACCAACTTTTGGTTGCAGATGTCTCAACCTTTTGTTGCAAAAAGACTGCACTTGAAGCCAACTACAAAATAGCCCAATTTTGATGATGCAACTCATTGCAAAAGTCATTTATACCATGCATTAAAGGATCACCCCCCCCCCCACCACCCCCCCACCACCAAATACATAGAGCATGTACACCCTCCCACCAACCCCCTCACAAAATGAAGCATATAAATCCAATGACAGGGCAGGAGGAGGACAAACAACCTTCCAACATCAGACAAGCAAGAAGAGAAAGGAGCGGCAGTGTGGCTTGTGAACATGAGTCAGGGAGGACTGGCAGAGAGAGACATGGGTTTGGCCAGACTTCCATTACACGACGCATTTCCTCAAGCAATAATACAGCCTTTACAGGAAAGAAAGGGGGGAGGATGCAGTTATACGACTTAATTTTGAAGAAAAACACATAGAAAACAAGGGGGCCAGACGCATCAAAATCACGTGGGGAGAGGAAAAAGAGAGAAGACTGCATCAGAGACGTCCGCAAATACACGCTGGCACTAGATAGCAACACTGTGTCGCGGGGGAAGGGAAGCGAACAAGATACTATTTACAGTTCGATATAATGTTTCTTTTTCCTTCAGCTTTTCCCTCTCCGCGTTCCAACACAAACGAAAATTGATACCGAAAAGAGCAACAATGTTTCCCCAACGTTCCAGTCCTCAGGAGCCACCAGAATCGCTTTAATTTTAATGGAAATTCTTCAGATTTTTTGTTCTCCTCTCTAATAATACACTCGGGAAGGAGCAACCCGAGAGAGAGAGTCAAAAAAAATGACATGAAGGAAGCAGCCACAAAGGCCAGACATTTTGAAGCTTCCTCCACAAAAAATGATTTTTATTTCTTAACATCAATAGAGATAGCATTTCCCCCGCCCCATCGATAGAATTGTCTTCGTGCATTAAAAACCGCGCAAAAATGAGAACGCGTGAAATGGAAGGGAGAGGATTGCAATCCTTTTACCTGCAGTTTCTGACGCTGCCTCACGCATTCATTTTTGCTCCAGCACAAAAACCACCCAGAACCCCAGGGGCTCGCGGGGATGGGGGCGAGTGCGCAGGCGCAGCCGGCGCACGGCATGCTGGGAATTGTAGTTCCCTCCCCTCTGGAGATGAGGAACGTCAGTGATTTTTGGGGACTTGGGAGAAGCTGAAATCTCCTCATAACAGAGATAAAAATTTGATAGAGGTATTCAAAATCATGCAGGATTTTGTTCTTATGTCTTGTCCTATGTGACTGCGACAAAGGTAAACTTTCCCTCCTCGTCCTTCTTGACCTGTTGCCTATGACACGGTTGACCACGCCATCCTCCTCCAATGCCATTGCACTGTCATCCAGCTGGGTGGGACTGCTCTCACCTGGTTCCATTCTTATCTAGCTTGAGAATCACCTGCAATGACTTCTCTTCCTGCTCCTGCTCCGTTACCCCTGATGTCCCCCAAGGATCTATTATTGGACCCTTCCCATTTCTCCTCTACTTGCTGCCCTTCAATGACATCATCTGAAAGTACAGTGTTAGTTTTCACATGAATGCTGACGCCACCCAGCTCTACCCCACCACCACCTCTCTCAAGTCCTTCAGACTGTTCATTTGACATCCAGTACAGGATGAGCAAAAATTTCCTCCAATTAAATATTGGCAAGACTAAAGCCATCACTCTCCCTGCCAACAGTCTGAGATTAAGCCAGTCTGTTCACAACCTTGGTGTCACATTTGACCCCGAGATGAGTTTCCGACCTCATATTCGTGCCATCACTAAGAACGCCTATTTCCACCTTCATAATATCGCCCGACTTTGCCCCTGCCTCAGCTCATCTGCTGCTGAAACTGTCACTTATACCTTTTTTACCTCTAGACTTGACTGTTCCAACGCACTCCTGGCTGGTCTCCCACATTCTACCCTCTGTAAACTTGAGGTCATCCAAAACTTTGCTACTTGTGTCTTAACCCACACCAAGTCCCATTCACTTCTCACTCCTGTGCTCACTGACCTACATTAGGTCCCGGGAAAGCGACGCCTTGATTTTAAAATTCTCATTCTCGTTGTCAAATCCCTCCATGGCCTCGCCCCTCCCTATCTCTGTAATCTCCTCCAGCCCCACAAACCTCAGGTATCTGCACTCCTCCAATTCTGGCCTCTTGTGCATCCCTAATTTTAATCGCTCCACTATTGACCGCGCCTTCAGTTGTCTAGGTCCCAAGCTCTGAAATACCCTCCCTACACCTCTCCACCTCACTTTCCCCCTGTAAGACACTGCTTAAAACCTACCTGTTTGACCAAGTTTTTGGTCATCTGACCTTAATATCTCCTCATGTGACTCAGTGTTATATTTTGTTTTATAATCCTCCTGCGAAGCACCTTGGGACGTTTTATTACATTAAGGAGCTATATAAATATAAATTGTTATTAAATGGTGAAAAAAACTTGGATTTATATAGCATCTTTCACAACCTCAGGACATCCCAAAGCACTTTGCAGCAATAATGTTTTTGAAGTGTAGTCACTGTTGTAATCTGGGGAAATGTGGCAGCCAATTTGCACACAGCAAACTCCCGCAAACAGCAATGTGATAATGACCAGATAATCCATTTTTGTGCTGTTGATTGAGGGATAAATATTGGCCAGGGAGAACCCCACTGCTGTTCTTTGAATAGCACCTAAGATCTTTTACAATAACCGGAGAGGGCAGTCAGAGCCTTAGATTAATGCCCCATCCAAATGATGGTATTGCCAACAATGCAGCACTCCCCCCTGCACCGCACTGGGAGTTTCAGTCTAGATTATGCATTCAAGTTGCTGGAGCAGGACTTGACCCACAGAAGTGAAGGGCAATCAAACAAGGCCTACTAATTTTGAAGTTAATCACAATAATTTATATTTACATAGACTTACATAGAACATATAGCATACAAACAAGAAAATGGACCAGAGGAAGGAGATGAAGAAACATTTTTTTTTGCACAGAGAGTTGTTATGATCTGGAATGTACACCCTGTATATTTATATAAAAGTACAATACTACGGATGCTGGAAATCTGAAATAAAAACAGAAAGTGCTGGAAATACTCAACAGGTCTGGCAGCATCTGTGGCGAGAGCAACAGAGTTACTGTTTCAGGTCTGTGACCTTTCATCAGAATTGGCAAAGGTTAGAAATATAATAGGCTTTGAGCAAGTGAAAGGGGGAGGGGAGGAAGAAGAACAAAAATGAAGTTCTGTGATAGGGCAGAGGCCAGGAGAGGCAGTGGTGTACTGGTAATGTCACTGGACTAGTCGAATCCCACCACGACAGATGGTGAAATTTGAATTCAATTAATAAATCTGGAATTAAAATCTAGTTTACTGGTGACCATGAAACCATTGTCAATTGCTGTAAAAACCCATCTGGTTCGCTAGTGTCCTTGAAGGAAGGAAATCTGCCATCTTTAACCAGTCTGGCCTACAAGTGACTCCAGACCCACAGCAATGTGGTTGACTCTTAAAAATGCCCTCTGAAATGGCTGAGCAAGCCACTCAGTTCCAGGGCAATTAGGGATGGCCTTGCCAGCGACACTCACAACCCATAAACAGATTATCTGCTCATTTATTTCATTGCTGTTTGCCTTGATATGTACAAATTGACTGCTGTGTTTCACTTTGTAATAAAAATGCTTCAAAAGTACCTAGTTGTCTATGAATCACTTTGGGAAGTGAAAGTGCAAATGAGCAGCAAGTGTCCCATGACATTTTTTTTTGATCAGTAACGGTCTCCCTTCCTTCCTTCCTTCTGTTCCAAATCCTTAAAGCACCACTGAGGGGTTCCTTCCAAAGTCTTTATACTTGGCTACACCTCGGGCACTCGGTATCTGTATTTTGCACTTTAACAATTACTAATTCTCTAAAGCAGTCACATTTTTGCATTTTTAATCTCTTTTCTTTGAAAGGATTTGGGAATGAATTATATTTAAGTGCTTTTTTTTTAAGTGATTTTGTATAAGTTTTAAAAACTCTGATGAAAGTTAGATTTATTACGAGACCAGGCATTGAAAGCGAGCATTTAAGCTTGATGAGTCAGTTTTGTGGAATGCCAAAGCTCACAATCTAATTCAAACTGAGACAATGGTGCTTGATTGAGTCATGCCAGGATGTCCCCAATTCATTTTGAGAATAGCAGGAGATGGTTTTTCTGGACCCACACCCCAGTGAGAAGGAGAGATAGGCATGTTTATTAAAATAAATCTAGGTGAATCACTGAATGAAGAAGTCAGACGGATTGTCCTGCCAGTTGCGGGGGGGTACAGTTAAAAAGGTGAAGAGATGCACAGGTAGTCAGTCAGGTTTAAAACAGCCCTCTTCAAGGTGCATTTCTGGGCCTAGAGCTGGAAGCTGAAATGCAGGAATCGGATTTTGCAGGTAGAAGTTACCTAGAAAGAAAGGCAAAGCTAAAAATAAGTAAGTCAGTCGACAAAAAGGACAAGGAGAATGGTTTATTTGCTCTTCTAATTTCTCAGGAAGAGAAGTGAATATTGAGTGATGTAAGTGAGGTTTTCTTACAACTGCTGTCTTTGAAATAAAGCGACTTAACGCTTCATATCAGGCGTTGTCTATGCTTTTCAGTCTACCTACTGAAAAACTGGAGAATCGCATGTAAGGACACAGGCGAAATATATAATGTCTAGTTCAGATTACAAAGGATTATGTTACAGCATTCACCCCAACGAGTCCAAGCTTTACTCGAGCCTCCACCTGTTCTTCATTATCTAACTTGACCAGCATAACCCTCTATTCCCTTCTCCTTCATATTTTTATCTAGCCTTCCCTTAGATGCATCTATACTAATCACCTCAACCACTCCCAGTGATAGTGAGTTCCACGTTCCTCACCACTCTTTGGGTTAAGAAGTTTCTTCTGAATTCCCTAGTGACTATTGTTGTATGATTGCCTTTAAGATCTCAGTATGCTAATAAGCTAAGTACCAGGACATAATCATGTGACTACAAGCCAGAGTCACTCTTTTAACACCCAGGTGAAGGTTCTGTAAATAGTTTGCTCTGTACTGTATATAATAGTTTAGCTGTAATAAACTTGTTTGAGAGCTTCAACCAACTGGACTCTACGCATCTCATTTATGTTGCATCAGACAACATAAAGACCTCATTACATGGTGGCAGCTGTGGTAAAAAGACAAAGGCTAAGTTTGGAAATGCAGGTAAAACAGCTTTGAAAATGACCCTTCCGACAGCTAAAAGAGAGAAAGTTCCACAGAAATATTGGCCCAAACAATGGACAGAAGAAAGAACATACCTCCGGCTGTAGAAGACAGAGAACCGAACAACAGGCTGCAAGTAAATCAGGTGAGCCACGGTGCCGACGGACGAGAGGTACTTTTTTTTTAAAAACAAGCTTTGAAGCGCTTAAAAGATTGATCTTTTTCTAAAGACTCCATGAAAAAAAAAATGGGGAAAACCTGACTCTTCTCCCAGGGAAGGACAGCATTACCCCTGAAATAATCAAGAGTGCCAAGCCTGCTATACTCTCAGCACTACATGAACTGCTATGCCTGTGCTGGGACGAGGGAGCAGTACCCCAGGACATGCGCGATGCCAATATCATCACCCTCTATAAAAACAAAGGTGACCGCGGTGACTGGAACAACTACCGTGGAATCTCCCTGCTCAGCATAGTGGGGAAAGTCTTTGCTCGAGTCGCTCTGAACAGGCTCCAGAAGCTGGCCGAGCGCGTCTACCCTGAGGCACAGTGTGGCTTTCGTGCAGAGAGATCGACAGTTGACATGCTGTTCTCCCTTCGTCAGATACAGGAGAAATGCCGTGAACAACAGATGCCCCTCTACATTGCTTTCATTGATCTCACCAAAGCCTTTGACCTCGTCAGCAGACGTGGTCTCTTCAGACTACTAGAAAAGATCGGATGCCCACCAAAGCTACTAAGTATCATCACCTCATTCCATGACAATATGAAAGGCACAATTCAACATGGTGGCTCCTCATCAGAGCCCTTTCCTATCCTGAGTGGCGTGAAACAGGGCTGTGTTCTCACACCCACACTTTTTGGGATTTTCTTCTCCCTGCTGCTTTCACATGCGTTCAAGTCCTCTGAAGAAGGAATTTTCCTCCACACAAGATCAGGGGGCAGGTTGTTCAACCTTGCCCGTCTAAGAGCGAAGTCCAAAGTACAGAAAGTCCTCATCAGAGAACTCCTCTTTGCTGACGATGCTGCATTAACATCTCACACTGAAGAGTGCCTGCAGAGTCTCATCGACAGGTTTGCGGCTGCCTGCAATGAATTTGGCCTAACCATCAGCCTCAAGAAAACGAACATCATGGGGCAGGACGTCAGAAATGCTCCATCCATCAATATTGGCGACCACGCTCTGGAAGTGGTTCAAGAGATCACCTACCTAGGCTCAACTATCACCAGTAACCTGTCTCTAGATGCAGAAATCAACAAGCGCATGGGAAAGGCTTCCACTGCTATGTCCAGACTGGCCAAGAGAGTGTGGGAAAATGGCGCACTGACACGGAACACAAAAGTCCGAGTGTATCAGGCCTGTGTCCTCAGTACCTTGCTCTATGGCAGCGAGGCCTGGACAACGTATGTCAGCCAAGAGCGACGTCTCAATTCATTCCATCTTCGCTGCCTCCGGAGAATACTTGGCATCAGGTGGCAGGACCATATCTCCAACACAGAAGTCCTCGAGGCGGCCAACATCCCCAGCTTGTACACACTACTGAGTCAGCGGCGCTTGAGATGGCTTGGCCATGTGAGCCGCATGGAAGATGGCAGGATCCCCAAAGACACATTGTACAGCGAGCTTGCCACTGGTATCAGACCCACCGGCCGTCCATGTCTCCGCTTTAAAGACGTCTGCAAACGCGACATGAAATCCTGTGACATTGATCACAAGTCGTGGGAGTCAGTTGCCAACGTTCGCCAGAGCTGGCGGGCAGCCATAAAGACGGGGCTAAAATGTGGCGAGTCGAAGAGACTTAGTAATTGGCAGGAAAAAAGACAGAGGCGCAAGGGGAGAGCCAACTGTGCAACAGCCCCGACAAACAAATTTCTCTGCAGCACCTGTGGAAGAGCCTGTCACTCTAGAATTGGCCTTTATAGCCACTCCAGGCGCTGCTTCACAAACCACTGACCACCTCCAGGCGCGTATCCATTGTCTGTCGAGATAAGGAGGACAAAGAAGAAGATCGAGGCCAGCGCCATTACAGGAGGCGTCCGATTGCAATAAGCACGGAAAAACCCCGATCACTGCAGAGTCCCCATTCACGCAGCCACAGTTTAAAAAAACATTAAACCACTCGAGCATGAACAACATAAACAAACTCTAGAAAAAAAGCAATTGAACAGCTGTGTAAAGTGCTGAAAGCAAGATAAACATAGAGCACTGCCAAACACCTGCTCCTCTCAATCCAAGCAGCTAAATAACAGAGAGTTTCTTAAAGGGGAAACAGTGCCAAGTCATAGAACAAGTCTTAAAGCAAGTTTCAAGCAAAATAACAGCAGGAGGATGGATACTAAATTTCCCAGCATGAACTGGAAGGCCATTGATATCCTATTTGAGTTCAAACCTTTCAAAGAATGTAGTTATGCTTTACTGACCAAATGGATTGTGGAACCAGAGAAGCCAGCTCTAAAAATACTAATAGCAGTTGGAAATGGCAGGTTACACAGAATCAATATCTCTGGCTTATCTGAAGAGGACCAGAAAAGTACCATGAAGATATGGAGAGTGCTAGGAGATCAGCTCCGATTACGAGTCAATTTTAGAATTCACCATCTGGAATTGATGTCCTACAGGCAACAGCCACAGGAAGCAATAATGCCGTAGCAAGGGCAACTAATGTGATTTTTCTGAAACTGAGCTGTCAGAGCGACTAATGGAGCTGGTGATTGTCTCAACGCCCATTGAAGTCTGTTTCAGAAAAACCTCTTGGGGAAAAAGAAAGGTCAAGCATTGATGCGCTGCTAGAAGATGGCAGGAAATATGAAGCCATTGTAGCTGGACAATAGCACCTGCAAGCATAGGTGCAGCCAACAGTGTCAGCACAAAACCAGGTCGAAAAGAGCAAGCAAGCTGTGTGGTAAGTGGGGTTTGTCCCACTCACTGCCAAGTCATCCTACATTACAAGACCTGTGCAAGGTGCATGGTGCAAAAGGACACTGGGCTCACCTACCCAAGAAATATGGCTCCAAAGATGCAGCCATAAGTCACAGTAGGACACAAACAAACAGATAACAGGCGCAGCAACAGAGCAACAGCAGCAAGGAAAGCGCCAGAGACCTGCATAAATGCAAGCTGATATATGAGATCCACAGTGAAACAGACTTGAGACAAGACTCAGAGGAGTGATCCTCAGCCAGAAGACAAGCAAGTGTTTCACATTGTGAACCTGACGCATCATACTGATAAAGTCAAACAACTGGAAGCTTTCACTACCATTAACATCATGTGCACAAAGAAAGCTGGCAAATGTACGCTCAGGGTTACGATTGACACCAGCGCTAGTGCAAATATCCTACCAATCCGAAACCTGAAGGATACGTACCGGAGGCATTGGAAATCAATGATACAACCGACAACTGCCAAGTTATCTGCATATAATGGGTCACCCATCCCTTGCAGTGGCACTCTAACAATGGAATGCAGCCATGGCAAGTCGGCATGGAAACCACAAATATTTTGCCCGGTAGACACGAGTGGACCAGCAGTGGCAGGACTACCAGTGTGTAAGGACCTTAACATCATAAGCATTCACGAGGTCACCAAGGTATCCATTACAACAGAAGAGAACAATGGTATCCACATTAAGTTGCTCCAGGATGTCAGTGATTCAGATTTAGAGAATATCAGCCCCTTCCCAGAAATGCCACATCAAGAGAATGAAGGTCCAAAATCAGATGGTGAAGTGTCTCTTCGCACTCCAGTTACTCAGAAGAAGAGATTGACGTTGTCACTACTCAGAAGCAAAGGCTGGCAGTGGGGAGCATTTCCAAGGGGAAATCTCTAAGGACCAGAACCCACTCGCAGACTCTGGGGCCAGCATCAAACGGTGCAGTCTGGATACCCAGCAACAGCACAACTATGCCGCGCCTTCACTTCTGCTCTCTAAATAACCACCAGCACCACAACGAGGCCAAGTCTTCCTCCCCCAACAAATCTTCAGCCTTGAGCCCAAGAATTTCAGTCACGGAGGGTGAGGAGAGGTGAAGGACACGCATTGTCCTGAGGAGGGAGAGGAGGGAAAAGTTAAAGCGTTGTCTATTGGTTCTTCGAGATGAGGTGCTGGAACTTTCCAAGAACGACAATGCCTCAGAAGTAGTCATCTTGAGAAAGACGTATATAAATATCTGTATATACAGAGTATATTAGCAGGCTGAAGGCAGAGCAACAGAAACTGAATGCAGAGAGGGAGAAACTTTAAAAAAAACAGCAACAGAAGAGATGCAAATTCTCCGAGCAAGAGTTATCAAACCATCGAAATGATTCATGGACTCCTAAGCTTCTGCACATGTAAATTTCATAATCTCTATCCATGTGTAAATAATTTTTATTGTTATCCAATGTTATGTTTTTACTTGCAGCATACAAGACTTATCTTTGGAAAAAAAGGGATGTTATACGATTGCCTTTAAGAGTGATGTCCCTTTAAGATGTCAGTATGCTAATGAGCTAAGTACCAGGATATCATCGTGTGACTATGAGCCAGAGTCACTCTGCAACTTTAATGAGCTGCCACCATATAATGAGTTATTTTATGTTGTCTAATGCAACGTAAATGAGATGCTTGGAGTCCAGTTGGTTGAAGATCTCAAACAGGTTTATTTACAGCTAACCTATTATATACAGTGCAGAGCTAAGTATTTACAGGACCTGTCTCTAGGTGTTACAGTTACAGAGTGACTCTGGCTCTGAGTCACATGACTGTGTCCTGGTACTTAGCTTATTATCATACTAAGATCTTAAAGGGACATCATTCTTAAGGCAATCATACAACAGTAACAGCCAGATGAAGGTTCTGTAAATAGTTAGCTCTGTACTGTACATAATAGTTTAGCTGTAATAAACCTGTTTGAGATCTTCAATCAATTAGACTCCACACATTTCATTTATGTTGCATCAGACAACATAAAGAACTCATTATAATTATCTTATGATGACTTTTAGTTTAGCTTTTCCCCACAAGTGGAAACTTACTCTTTGTGTCTACTCTATCAAAGCCATTCAGAGTTTTAAGGACCTCTATGTTAGAATCATAAAATGGTTACAGTGCAAAAGGAGGCCATTCAGCCCATTGTGTCCATACCGGCTCTCTGCAAGAGCAACTTAACTAGCCCCACTCTCTTGCCCTTTCACCATAGCCCTCCAAACTTTTTTTTTCCAGGTTCTTATTAAATTCCTTTTTGAAAGACACAATTGAATCTTCCTCCTAAAGCCTGGCTACCTGACCCTAACCCAACTAGACCCGACTACAGGTGTCAGGTTCGGGTTGAAATTCCGAGTCCAGCATTCGGGCTCGGGTCGGGTCGGGCTGGACAGTGCTGCTTCCAGGAAGTCACGGAATCAGGCTTGCCCATGATTCCACACAACTCCATCTGCAGGAATAGCCTGATGCCGGAACGGATAAAGGATATTCGGGTCAAGTCGGACGCGAAAAACAATTTAAGGACTCGGGCTTGGGTCGGGTTCGGGTTGGCTGTGGTTGGGTTGGGCCAGGGTTGGGTTTTAATTTTATATCCGAGCCAGGCTTTACATCCTCCACCGCACTTTCAGGTAATGCATTCCAGATCCTAAACACTTCCTCTGTAAAAATGTTTTTCCTTATGTTACCATTTGTTCTTTTGCCAATCACCTTAAATCTGTCTTCTGGTTCTCGTCCCTTCTGCCATTGGGAACCATTTCTCTGACTGATCTGTCTCGACCCCTCATGACTTTGAACAGCTCTATCAAATCTCTGCTCAATCTTCTCTTCTCTAAAGAGAACAACCGCAGCTTCTCCAAATTATCCACATAACTGAAATTCCTCATCCTTGGAACCATTCTCGTAAATCTTTTCTGCACCGTCTCTAATGCTTTTGCATTCTTCCTAAAGTGTGGTGCCCAGTATTGGACACAATACTCCAGTTGAGGCCATACCAGTGTTTTATAAAGGTTCATAATAACTTCCTGGCTTTTGTACTCTTTGCCTCTATTTATAACGCCCAGGATCCCATATGTCTTTGAAGCCACTTTCTCAACCTGCCCTGCTACCTTCAACGATTTGTGCATATATACCCCCAGGGCTCTCTGTTCCTGTACCTCCTTTAGAATTGTGACATTTATTTTATATTGCCTCTCCTCATTCTTCCTACCATAATGTATCACTTCACACTTCTCTGCATTATATTGCATATGCATATGCCCACCCATACTACCAGGCTGTCTGTCCTTGAAGTGTATCAGTATCCTCCTCCCAGTTCAAAATACTTCCAAGTTTTGAGCCATCTGCAATGTTTGAAACTGTGCCCTGTACGCCCAAGTCTAGGTCATTAATATATATCAAGAAAACCAGTGATCCTAGTACCAAACCTTCGGGAACCCTACAATATACCTTCCTCCAGTCTGAAAAACAACCGTTCACCACTACTCTGTTTCCTGTCACTCTGCCAACTTCGTATCCATGCAGCCACTGTCCCTTTTTATTCCATGGCTTCAGTTTTGTTGGCAAGCCTGTTATGTGGCAATTTATCAAACACCTTTTGGAAGTTTGTGTAGACCACATCAACCGCATTACCCTCATTGAGTTGATGAAGTAACAGATGGTCAATCAAGTTGGTTAAACATGATTTGTTTTATCAAAGACTGTCTAATGAGTTCCACTCCCTTGATCTTTCCCATAGCCCTGTAAACATTTCCCTTTCAAGTAGTTATGCAATTCCCTTTTGAAAAGTTACTATTGAATTTGCTTCCACCACCCTTTCAAGCAGCACATTCCAGATCTTAAGAACTCGTGTAATTTTTTTTCCTTATGTCACATCTGATTCACTTGCCAAGTACCTTAAATCTGTGTCCTTTGGTTACTTACCTTTCTTTCAGACAGATATTGTTTTTCCTTACTTACTCTGTCAAAACCCTTCATGATTTTTAACGCATCTATCAAATCTCCCCTTAACCTTCTCTGATCTATGTAGAACACAGCTTCTCCAGTCCCTCCACATAATTGAAGTCCCTCATCTCTGTTACCATTCTGGGAAATCTCCTTTGCACTCTCTCCAAGTCCTTAACATCCTTCCTAAAGTGTTGTGCCCAGAATTGGCCACAATATTCCTAACCAGGTTTTTATAAGGGTTTGGGATAACTTCTTTGCTTTTGTACTCTATGCTTCTATTTATAAAGCCAAGAATCATGTATGCCTTCTTAAGAGCCTTCTCAACTTGTCTTTCCACTGTCAAATACTTGTGTACAAACACAGCCAGGTCTCTCTATTCCTGCACATACTTTAAAATTGTACCATTTAGTTTATATTGCCTCGCCTCATTCTTCCTACCAAAATGAATCACTTCATACTGCTCTGTGTTAAATTTAATCTTCCATGTGTCTGCCCATTTCACCAGTCTATGCCTCCTTACCTTTAACTACAGGTGGAATTTTATGCTGTCCCCCACAGCGGGTTTGGAGGCAGGGAGAGCATAAAATCAAGTGGGACGGTGGCGGAGGGGTAGGTGGTGGTGGCGGGGTTGGGGGTGGGGGGATTGCTGCCACCATCCCGCCTGCACCGAAATTTAGTCTGGGGTGGGAAGGCCTGTGAACAGTTTTCCCTCCCCACTGCCAAGTGAGGCCCTTCAATGGTAATTAACCCCCAATTAAGGTTCTCTTCCCTCTGTAGCCGCAATTACCTGTGGGGAACACCACTGTATACCTCCCTTCAATCAGCAATATAATCATTCACCACTACTGTTTTTCTGCCCCTTTAATCCCATGGGCTTCAATTTTGCAACAAGTTTATAATGTGTCACTTTATCGAACAACTTTTGAAAGTATATACAATATCGATACACACAATGGGCTGAGTTTTACACCGCCCCAGCAGGTCGGATGGTGGCGTGGGGGTGGCGTAAAATTGAGGGGGTGGCTCCGGGAGACCTTCCCGCCCCGCTCCCGCCTCCGGCCTATGGCCCTATGGTGGTCGGGCGGGGCGGGGGAGGGTGGAACGACTCGCCCGCCCGAGACCAATCACCCGCCTCCACGGGTATTTTATGCGTGGCAAGTGGGCGTGCTGAGGACATGAAAGGCCGCCCAGCGATAGCTGCTGGCCTTTCCGCACGCCAGGGAGGGGCACAGGGTGCCCGATTGAGGGCCAACCTCACCTACCAACCCATCCCGGGACCCAAGACGCATCCCCCTCCCCCCAAACGACTACTCTCGCCTGACCAGCACGACCGCTGCCCCCCATCAAGGCAACCCCAACATACCTTTAGTCCCGGCTCCATGGCATCCTCCTCGGTCAGCTGGGCTGCAGTCTCAGTAGTAGCCACCGCTCCCGATGGCACTGCTGGGACTAAGAGCAGCCGGCCCGCTGATTGGCCGGCAGATCATTGGGGCTAGACCTCCTCCCTCAAGCAGGTGGAAGTCCCACCACAGGACAATTAAAGCCCGGAGACCTGTAAAATGTGGGTCGGATCTCCGGGCTAGGCAGAAGCGGGTTCACCACCGGCTTTTATGTCAGTGGCGAAGTCCCATCCTCCTATGGTAAAATCCAGGCCAATTTCAACCAAAACATCCTGATCACACATCTCCACTTGTGTTTTGTAGGTGGTGGAGGGGCTTTGTGCAATTTGCAGGTGATCCACTCACAACCTGCTGCAGTAGCTACAGCAATTATGTGGTTTGTGTATTAGTTTTGGATTAATGTGACACCTGCACATTATGCAGTGAGGGAAGATAATGCTGTCAGTTTTCTCATAATGGCGTCACTTCTTTTGAGCAACATTTTGCAAGCCCATCATCTTTGAATGGAATCTCAATGCTAAGCACTCTCCCCATTATCCAAACTTCTGTTATCTACAATTCCAGCATCAAGACTTAAATTCTCTTGTTAGCCATACTGTTGACTACAAAAATTTCTGTGCAACTAGTAGTGTAAGATTGCATAAATTAGATACAATCAGCATTTTAACTAATTTTTCACAGGTCCTGTCTTCTTGATCCAATAGATTTGGTAGTTCAACATCTGGAAGAATGTTGCTCTCATATTTAACTTTAGATTAGGAGGGCACTGAGAATCAAGGCTTCCAGTCTGTGTAACCAGAAAGAACAAAGGCTTTGGGTCAGGGTGACCAGGTAAAATAATAGCTTTATGTTCAGGTGACCTGCTGGAGTCAGGGTTTCAGGTGCAGTTAGGAATATAGGAACATAGGAACAGGAGGAGTCATTTAGTTCCTTAAGGATGTACCACCATTCAATGAGATCATGGCTGATCTGTGACCGAACTCCATATACCCACCTTTGCCCCATATCCCTGTAGGTGATTTTACCTCCTTAAGTTTGGAGACCGAGAATTACAATTGACACAATCTCACACTAAATCCAACATCTTTAATGAGAATTTTAAACAAAATAGTTTCAATTAAATCATACAGTTACCCCCTCAGTGGTCAATCTGAGATGACTGCACGTCACGTCGGAGTGAACATTTGACCGAGACCTTCCTGCTTGGTTCCCTGTGACTCTTCCCGTTGATATGTATCTATTGTCTTCTTTCTGCAGCACTGCCTGTTGATACATATCCACCTCACCTCACCTCCTGAGTGGGCCTTTTCAGTGGTTTATTTACAGAATATAGATTTTTGAAAAAGTCATGCATAATCTCGTCTGCATGTGATTGGTTAGTCGGATGCAAGAACGGCTGTTGGTCAGTTAGCATATTTCCAATTGGTCTTCCATTGGCTAAGCCATAAGAGGACTTCTTCCTGTCCTGCTGTGATTAACTGTTTTATTTCAGTGTAAATTGTCCTATTCAGTTCAACAATCTCACTGCCATTAAAAAGTATTGATATAATCAGCAGGTATTGCACCCATTCGATTTCCAAATAACAAACACTGCTCTGAACTTGTAGTTACTCATTAACCCTTTCCTTACATCCCTTAATAGCTTTGGTTAACAAAAATCTACCAATCTCAGATTTAAAATTTACAATTGATCCAGCATCAATTGCCAGTTGAGGAAGAAAGTTCCAAACTTCTACCACTTTTTGTGTGTAGAAGTGTTTCCTAATTTCACTCCCAAAAGGTCTGTTTCTAATTTTCTGACTATACCCTCAGTCCTAAAAACCCTAACTGGCATAAATAGTTTCTATCTACCATATTTTTTCCCCTTAACATCTTGAAAATATTATCAAATCACCCCTTAATATTCCAAATTCCAGGGAATACAACCCGTGTAATCCCTCTCGTAACTTAACCCTCGGAGTCCAGGCATCATTCTGGTAAATCTACACTGCATTTGATCCAAGGTCAGTATATCCTTCCTAAGATACGGTGCCTGGACCTGCTCACAGTATTCCAGTTGTGATCTAAATACGGCTTTGTGTAGCTGAAGCATGACTTCTACCCCCTTGTATTCTAACCAACAGCAGAAGGCTTCAGGTCCAACTAACCAGGAGGAGTCATGCTGTTAGCATTTTTTTATATCATAAACGGAAATACATGTGGTGGCACATTCTGGGACCTTCATTAGGAAATCTAAATATAACAAGCAGAAGCCAGAAGTTCAGTGTCAAACTACGCAAAGGGGCCAACATAAAATAATTAATGGAAAGGAAGGCGGCCAGCATGAAACATATAATGAATGAAAAAAGTGACAGACATAAATTAATGTAGCTAGAAGAGAGCGGTGTGAAATATTTGTGGTTATGTTCCATTATATTTAATATAATTATTCAATCACTTGGTTTGTTTAACGACATAGAGTGCTGATTGTGGAAGAGGTGAGTTGAGTGGACTTCTTTTGGGCCTCCTTATCTCGAGAGACAATGGATACGCGCCTGGAGGTGGTCAGTGGTTTGTGAAGCAGCGCCTGGAGTGGCTATAAAGGCCAATTCTGGAGTGACAGGCTCTTCCACAGGTGCTGCAGAGAAATTTGTTTGTTGGGGCTGTTGCACAGTTGGCTCTCCCCTTGCGCCTCTGTCTTTTTTCCTGCCAACTACTAAGTCTCTTCGACTCGCCACAATTTAGCCCTGTCTTTATGGCTGCCCGCCAGCTCTGGCGAATGCTGGCAACTGACTCCCACGACTTGTGATCAATGTCACACGATTTCATGTCGCGTTTGCAGACGTCTTTATAACGGAGACATGGACGGCCGGTGGGTCTGATACCAGTGGCGAGCTCGCTGTACAATGTGTCTTTGGGGATCCTGCCATCTTCCATGCGGCTCACATGGCCAAGCCATCTCAAGCGCCGCTGACTCAGTAGTGTGTATAAGCTGGGGATGTTGGCCGCTTCAAGGACTTCTGTGTTGGAGATATAGTCCTGCCACCTGATGCCAAGTATTCTCCGAAGGCAGCGAAGATGGAATGAATTGAGACGTCGCTCTTGGCTGGCATACGTTGTCCAGGCCTCGCTGCCGTAGAGCAAGGTACTGAGGACACAGGCCTGATACACTCGGACTTTTGTGTTCCGTGTCAGTGCGCCATTTTCCCACACTCTCTTGGCCAGTCTGAACATAGCAGTGGACTGTCTTATCTAATAATATGCTGAAATGTTATCAATATATATATATATGATATTTAATTTAATTACATCAAGGGAAGATTGAGTGATAATTTATTGATCAATTAAAATAGAGATCTCAGCCAAATCACTCAAGATATCTTTTTTTCAGCCAGCTGCCTACAAGTATAGAAAAATATTGCAAATAAGCATAGAGATTAAGCATCAATTGCCATTTGAGGAAGAAAGTTCCAAACTTCTACCACTCTTTTTGTGCAGCAGTTTTTCCTAATTTCACTCCTGAAAGGTCTGTCTCTAATTTTTTGACTATACCCTTTGTCCTAGAAACCCTAACTGGCATAAATAGTTTCTCTCTATCTACCATATTTGTTCCCCTTAATATCTTGAAAATATTGATCAATTCACCCCTTAACATTCTAAATTCCAGGGAATACAACCCGTGTAATCCCTCTCGTAACTTAACCCTCGGAGTCCAGGCATCATTCTGATAAATCTGCACTCCATTCGATCCAAGGTCAATATAGAGATTAAAAATGATATATTACACAATGGCATAATTAGATTAAATTAAATAAACCTATGTAATTATCATTTGTGCTTTGAGTACATTCACATGCACAAGACTTAAAATTGGACAAGAAGGGATACATTTTCCCATTGCATAAACTTAATTGAGGAAAATTCATGAGCTAATCATGTGCAATTATGTGTTCTTTGCTCCCACATAATGAGGTTTACCTTTAATCACTGACCCCTGTTCATTGGGAATGTGCGATTGGAAAATTTACCGTAAAAAGTTTGTTCCCAGTCTGCATCTAATCAACATTTAAGCACCAGATATACTTCGAAGGTTATGAGTTCAGACCAGCACCAGGACATGAGATAGAAAGAGAGATGAGGTCCTGCAACAAGAATTTAGGCAGCTAGGTAGCAGATTAAAAAGCAGGACCTCAAGGGTTGTAATCTCTGGAGTACTCCCAGTGCTACGTGCTAGTGAGTATAGGAATAGGAGGATAGAGCAGATGAATGCATGGCTGAAGAGATGGGGCAGGAGGGAGGGCTTTAGTTTCCTGGATCACTGGGTCTGTTTCTGGCAAAGGTGGGACCTGTACAAGTTGGATGGGTTTCACCTGAACCAGAACGGGTCCAACATCCTTGCCTGGAGGTTTGCTAGTGCTGTTGGGGTAAACTAATTAGGCAGGGAATAGGATACAGAGTGGAGGTACAGTAGGGGGTGATGCTCAGTCAAATAAAGAAGAGAAACTGAATCAGGCTGGAAGGCAGAGCAAATATAGACCTGTTAAGGCACAAGTGAAAAATGTAAGGCTGGATTATATCTATTTTAATACAAGGAGTCTTACTAGTAAGACAGATGAATTGAGGACAGTGATTAGCACATGGGATTATGATATTGTTGCTATCACAGAGACATGGTTGAGGGAGGGGCAGGACTGGCAGCTCAATATTCTAGGGTATAGAATCTTCAGGCGTGACAGGGGAGGGGATAAAAGAGGAGGTGGTATTGCACTGTTGATCAAAGAGTCAATTACTGCAGTAAGGAGGGATGATATCTTAGAAGGTTCTTCAAATGAGGCAATATGGGTACAACGTAAAAACAAAAAGGGGCAATCACTTGGCTGGGAGTGTACAATAGGCCTCCAAACAGTCAGGGAGAGATAGAGGAGCAGATATGTAGGCAAATCTCAGAGAGGTGTAAAATAATAGGGTAATAATCGTAGAGGATTTCAACTCACCTAACATCAACTGGGATAGTCTTAGTGTAAAAGGCTTAAAGGGGGCGGAATTCTTAAAATGCATACAGGAGAGCTTTTTGAGCCAGTACGTAGAAAGTCCTATAAAAGAAGGGGCAATACTGGACCTAATCCTAGGGAATGAAGCTGGACAAGTGGTAGAAGTGTCAGTGGGGGAACATTTCGGGGATAGTGACCATAATTTTGTAAGATTTAAGGTAGTTATGGATAAGGCCAAAGACAGCCCGGAAATAAAGGTACTGAATTGGGGGAAGGCCGATTTCAATATGATAAAACAGGATCTGGCCAAAGTGGACTGGGAGCAGCTACTTGTATGAAAGTCTACATCAGACTAGCGGGAGTCATTCAAAGAGGAAATAGTGACGGTTGAGAACCAACATGTATCCGTTAAGATGAAGGGTAGGACCAACAAGTCCAGGGAACTCTGGATGTCAAGGGATAGAGAGGATTGGATCAGGAAAAAAAAGGAGGCTTATGGCAGATTTGGAGCACTGAAAACAGCGGAGGCACTAGAGGAGTATAGAAAGTGTAGGGGGGTACTAAAAAAAGTAATTAGGAGAGAGAAGAGGGGACATGAAAAAACACTAGCGGGCAAGATAAGGGAAAATCCAAAGGCATTTTGTAAGTATATTAAGGGCAAGAGGATAAACAGGGAAAGAGTGGGGCCCATCAGGGACCAAAGTGGCAATCTGTCTGTGGAGCCGGAGGACATAGGTGAGGTTTTAAATGATTACTTTGCATCTGTGTTCACTATGGAGAAGGATGATATAGGTGTAGAAATCATGGAGGGGGATTGTGATATACTTGAACATATTAGCATTGAAAGGGAGGATGTATTAGCTGTTTTGGTGGGCTTAAAAGTGGATAAATCCCCAGGCTCAGATGCGATGTATCCCAGGCTATTATGTGAAGCAAGGGAGGAGATAGCAGGTGCTCTGACACAAATTTTCAAATCCTCTCTGGCCACAGGAGAGGTACCAGAGGAGTGGAGGACTGCGAATGTGGTGCCATTATTCAAGAAGGGTAGCAGGGATAAACCAGGTAATTATAGGCCGGTGAATCTAACATCAGTGGTTGGGAAAGAATTGGAAAAAATTCTGAGGGACAGGATTAACCCCCACTTGGAGAGGCAGGGATTAATCAGGGTTAGTCAGCATGGCTTTGTCAGGGGGAGATGGTGTCTAACTAACTTGATTGAATTTTTCGAGGTGGTGACTAGATGTGTAGATGAGGGTAAAGCAGTTGATGTAGTCTACATGGACTTCAGTAAGGCTTTGACACGTTACTGCATGGGAGATTGGTTAAGAAGGTAAGAGCCTATGGGATCCAGGGCAATTTGGCAAATTGGATCCAAAATTGGCTTAGTGGCAGGAGGCAGAGGGTGATGGTCGAGGGTTGTTTTTGTGAGTGGAAGCCTGTGACCAGTGGTGTATCGCAGGGATCGGTGCTGGGACCCCTTGCTGTTTGTAATGTACATTAATGATTTAGACGTTAATATAGGAGGCATGATAAGTAAGTTCGCAGGTGACATGAAAATTGGTGGTGTCGTAAATAGTGAGGAGGAAAGTCTTAGATTACAGGACGATATAGATGGGCTGGTAAGATGGGCGGAGCAGTGGCAAATGGAATTTAATCCTGAGAAGTGTGAGGTGATGCATTTTGGGAGGACTAACAAAGCAAGGGAATAGACAATGGATGGTAGGACCCTAGGAAGTACAGAGGGTCATGGGGACCTTGGTGTACTTGTCCATAGATCATTGAAGGCAGCAGCACAGGTAGATAAGGTGTTTAGGAAGGCATATGGGATACTTGCCTTTATCAGCCAAGGCATAGAATATAAGAGCAGGGAACTTATGATGGAGCTATGTAAAACGCTGGTTAGGCCACAGCTGGAGTACTGTGTACAGTTCTGGGCACCACACCATGGGAAGGATGTGATTGCACTGGAGAGGGTGCAGAGGAGATTCACCATGATGTTGCCTGGGCTGGAGCATTTCAGCTACGAAGAGAGACTGAGAAGGCTGTTTTCCTTAGAGCAGAGAAGGCTGAGGGGGGACATGATTGAGGTGTACAAAATTATGAGGGGCATTGATAGGTTAGATAGGAAAAAACCTTTTCCCTTAGCGGAGGGGTTACTAACCAGGGGGCATAGATTTAAGGTAAGGGGCTGGAGGTTTAGAGGGGATTTGAGGAAACAAATTTTCACCCAGAGGGTGGTTGTAATGTGGAACGCACTGTCTGAAGAGGTGGTAGAGGCAGGAACCCTCACAACATTTAAGAAGTATTTAGATGAGCATTTGAAATGCCATAGCATACAAGGTTACAGGCCAAGTGCTGGAAAATGGGATTAGAATAGTTAGGTGCTTGTTAGAATTCAGCAAAGGAGTACCAAGGGATTGATTAAGAAGGGGAAAATAGAGTACGAGAGCAAGCCTGCAGGGAACATAAAAACTGACTGTAAAAGTTTCTATAGGTATGTGAAGAGAAAAAGATTGGTGAAGACAAATGTAGGTCCCTTACAGTCAAAAACAGGGAATTTATTATGGGGAATAAAGAAATGGCTGACCAACTAGCTGCATACTTTGATTCTGTCTTCACAAAGGAGGACACAAATATCATACCAGAAATGTTGGGGAACACAGGGCTTAGCGAGGGTGAGGAACTGAAAGAAATCAGTATTAGTAGAGAAATGGTGTTGGAGAAATTGATGGGATTGAAGACCGATAAATCCCCAGGGCCTGATGGTATGCATCCCAGAGTACTTAAGGAAGTGGCCCTAGAAATAGTGGATGCATTGGTGGTCATCTTCCAAGATTCTATAGACTCTGGAACAGTTCCAACAGATTGGAGGGTAGCTAATGTAACCCCACTATTTAAAAAGGGAGGTAGAGAGAAAGCAGGGAATTATAGACCAGTCAGCCTGACGTCGGTAGTGGGAAAAATTCTAGAGTCCATTGTCAAAGATTTTATAGCAGAGCACTGAGAGAACAGTGGTAGAATTGGGCAGAGTCAGCATGGATTTACGAAAGGGAAATCATGCTTGACAAATCTACTAGAATTCTTTGAGGATGTAACTAGTAAAGTTGATGAGGGGGAGCCAGTGGATGTGGTTTATTTGGACTTCCAGAAGGCTTTCGACAAAGTCCCACATAAGAGATTAGCATGTAAAATTAAAGCGCATGGGATTGGAGATGGTGTATTGCGATGGATAGAAAATTGGTTGGCGGACAGGAAACAAAGAGTAGGGATAAATGGGTCTTTTGCTGAATGGCAGGCAGTGACTAGTGGGGCACCGCAGGGATCAGTGCTAGGATCCCAGCTATTCACAATATACATTAATGATTTAGATGAGGGAACTAAATGTATTATTTCCAAATTTGCAGATGACACAAAACTGGGTGGGAGGGTGTGTGGTGAGGAGGATGCAGAGAGGCTTCAGGGTGATTTTGACAAGTTGAGTGAGTGGGCTAATGCATGGCAGATGCAGTATAATGTGGATAAATGTGAGGTTATCCACTTTGGTAGCAAAAACAGGAAGGCAGGTTATTATATGAATGGCTATAAACTGAGAGAGGGGAATATGCAGCGAGACCTGGGTGTTCTGGTACACCAGTCGCTGATGGTAAGCATGCAGGTGCAACAGGCAATAAAAAAAGCAAATGGTATGTTGGCCTTCATAGCGAGAGGATTCGAGTACAGAAGCACGGATGTCTTGCTGCAATTATACAGGACCTTGGTGAGGCTACACCTGGAATATTGTGCGCAGTTTTGGTCTCCTTATCTGAGGAAGGATGTTCTTGCTTTAAAGGGAGTGCAGCGAAGGTTTACCAGACTGATTCCTGGGATGGCAGGACTGACGTATGAGGAGAGATTGAGTCAATTAGGATTATATTCGCTGGAGTTCAGAAGAGTGAGGGGGGATCTCATAGAAACCTATAAAATTCTAACAGGACTTGGCAGGGTAGATGCAGGAAGGATGTTCACGATGGTGGGAGAGTCCAGAACCAGGGGTCATAGTCTAAGGATATAGGGTAAACCTTTCAGGACTGAGATGAGGAGAAATTTCTTCACCCAGAGAGTGGTGAGCCTGTGGAATTCGCTACCACAGAAAGCAGTTGAGGCCAAAACATTGTATGTTTTCAAAAAGGAGTTAGATATAACTCTTGGGTCTAAAGGGATCAAAGGGTATGGGGCAAAGGCCGGAACAGGTTACTGAGTTGGATGATCAGCCGTGATCATAATGAATAGCGGAGCAGGTTCGAAGGGCTGAATGGCCTACTCCTGCTCCTATTGTCTTTGTTTCTATGGCTGGCAAGGACACAATGGGCCGAAAGGCCTGTTTCTGTGCTGTATAACTGTATGACTCTATCTATGCATATATGCCCTCAGTTTCCTCTGTTCCTTCACACTCTTTAGAATTGTGCCATTAAGCATATGTTGCTTCTGCTTATTCCTTCTGCCAAAATGCATCACCTCACACTTGTCAGTATTAAATTCCATTTTCCACCTGTCTGCCCATTTTGCTAGCCTATGTCCTGTTGCAGGTAGTTCATACCGTTCTCACTGTTTGCCACACCTTCAAGTTTGGATTCATTGGCAAATTTTGTGGTTTGTGGTTGTGGATTCAAGTCCCATTTAAATGATTTAAGCGCAAAAGAACCTTGGATGAGCACTGAGGGAGCTTTACACAGTCAGAGATGCTGCCTTTAGGATGCAACGTTAAACTGAGACACTAGGCTGGATTTTACGTTGGGCGGACGAGAGCTGGCCACCAACGTAAAAGCCGGTGGTGAACCCGCTTCCGCCTAGTCTGGGGATCCGTCCGGCATTTTATGGGTCCCCAGGCTTTAATTGTTCCAAGGCAGAACTTCCACCCACTTGAGGGAGAACGCCCCTCCTCATTGAGCTGCCGGCCGAACAGTGGGCCGGCAGCTCTTAGTCCCAGCAGCGCCACAGGGAGTGGTGGCCACTGCTGGGACTGCAGCCCAGCCGAGGACATGGAGCCAGAAGTGCAGGTAAGTTTGAGTTGCCTCGCCGGGGGTAATCAGTCAGGCCCTGGCGAGGCAAGCATGGTCGTTTGGGGGGAAGGGAGGCATCTTGAGACCTGGGGGTCCCCGATTGTCAGGGCCCACCTCCGGGGTGCTGAGAGGCCACCAGCTTCTCCCGGGCAGTCTTTCCCGGCTCCAGGACGCCCGCTTACCACGTGTAAAATCCACGTGGAGGCGGGCGAAGGCCCTCAAGCGGCCGTTAATTAGCAACTTAAGGGCCTCGATTGGCCCGGGGTGGGTGGCTTGTTTTTCGCCCCTTCGTCCGCCTTATGTAAAGTGGAGCGGAGGCGGGAGCGGGTCGGGAAGACCTCCCGGAGTCTCCCGCTTCATTTTACGCCACCCCCCCCGACACCTTCCAGCTCGTTAGGGTGGCGTAAAATTCCGACCACTGTATGTTCTCTCTGGTGGACACAAAGGATCGCATGGCAGTATTTTGAAGAAGAGCAGGGGAGTTATCCCTGGTGTCTTGGACCATATTTATCCATCAATCAACATCACAAAAACAGATTATTTGTCCATTATCACATTGTTGTTCGTGGGAGCATGCTGTGTGCAAATTGGTCGCCACTTTTCCCTAATTACAACAGTGACTACACTTTAAAAGTACTTCATTGGCTGTAAAGTCCTTTGGGACATTCTGAGGCCATGAAAAGGTCCTATAAAAATGCAAGTTATAATGTTTTGGCTGTTGCTGCTTATGACTAGTCTCAGAGGTCATGAACATGTGTATTCCTCGTACAATTCCCTCGTGACTTTCAGAGCATTGAACCAACACATTTTGAACCATTTATATAAATAGGTGATAATTCTTCTTAGATCTCATGGGACAGTTCAACTGTCAACAGATGCAGCTAACTCCTACAAGAATGTTCCAATGTCCTAAATTAGTCGTTGGACCTGTTTTCATTTCCTTCCTTTTTCCCATTCTACCCTTCTGTCTTATTTTTACAATCATTCTCGGGGACTTTATCTTATATTTGCCGCCACTTCTCCCCTCTAAACCTTTCAAACCCCAAGTTTGGGGATATCACCTAACCACTACTTCTTGTTTTCCATCTTAACTCTTTCAGCTTTGCTGATGTCTTGCTTTCTATGTATTGATCCTTGGCCTAGATTTCATTAGGGGTTCTGATGACAGGTCACAGACCTGAAACGTTAACTCTATTTTTCTCTCCACAGATGCTGCCTGACCTACTGAGCATTTCCAGCACTTTCTGTTTTTGTTTCAGATTTCCAGCATACGCAGTATCTTGCTTTTGTATTGGAGCATTGGAGCTTTACCCAGAACCTTCGGAAGAGAATACCCATGTGCTGGTGAAATTTTCCTAAGAAACAATGGGTTCCAATTCCGACGCTGGGATGAAATGCGGTCGAGATCCCGGAATGCCGGCGGCAGGACCCCAAGGGAGATTTTCAAGGAGGCGGGCAATTAAGAGGCTGCCACTGGCAGCCCCAACCAATTAAGGATGGTGGATGGGCTGCTCAGCCAGGAGGACCAATCAGAGTGCCTGAGGCTCTGGGCTTCTGGCAGCCCCACCAGGAGAAGTGGGCGCTGCTGATGTGGGTAGGGGGACAAGAGGGCATCTCAAGATGGAGGCGCACTCTGAAGACTTTAGAAAGTTTGAAAATAAAATGCGACCACAGCTGCCAGGTCAGCATTGTGGAGGGGGAGCCCCCTCCACAGGATGGCCTGCGGTCGCCGCTGTGGCCCTCTTGCAATTGCGGCTGCGGGGTGGAAATTAAACGAGGCATCACTGGCCCCCTGCTCTGCTGCCGGGAGGCTGGTTCCACCCATCCGACGGGCATCGGCCTTATCGGGGGGACCCGTTTGCAGTCTGGAAAGTTCCTGATGGTGTGTGAAGAGCACCCTCAATAGGCACTTTCATTGGTCTAATTGGCTGCTCTAATTGATAGCGCGAATTTGCTGCCATGCCCACCTCTGGTCCCACCGCCTTCTCTGAATTAAAATTCAGTTCAATGGTTCAAATTCTTTTGCTTTAATGTTCTCTGTTATTTTTGCTAGAATGACGTCAGTTAGCATCGATTGAAAAGTTAACTCTGTTTTTCTCTCTCCACAGGTGCTGCCTGACCTACTGAGTATTTCCAGTTTTATATCATGCTAACATCTGTGAAAGTATCCTTAAGGCAGAACAATTTTACATTTAGTAATAAGCAGGGAACAATGTTTGCAGTTTATTTACAACGGATTAGGGAAGGTTGACGTATCTATGCATTTAGCCCGGTATGTGTTTATCAATATTATTAGAAGATTGTGTCTGTGTGCTGTCGTGCTATGAGGGGAACTCCTTTAACAAAACAGATAGCAAGAACTAGAAGCCCCTTGATTGAAACAGTATTTTAGTGTTTAATTGTGGCCTTAGAATGAAGGCAGACAGGCTCAAACTAGGAAAGGCAATTTTGGGATAATGTCACAAAGATTTTCTTCACCTATGCTCTGGATTTCTAGAGAGTAGTGGAATCAAAAAACCTGCAATCAGTTAAGAAGCAGCCTGGATACTGTGTTGGGGTTTACTGGGTGGGGTATTGGAGGATTTTTCTCTATGGATATGTAAGATGGGGATGAATGGTCTTCCACACAGTGATGCAGAATAGTACCATTCGACCCATCGTGACTGTTACTGTTTGTTTCGTTTAGCTTGACAGCATGATGGATATCAGTGCTGAAAACAGAAGAATGTTTGGGATGTTTGCATTGAGTGTCAGGGCTGGGTACTGCTGTCAGAAACAGCATGGTTGAATGTCAGATAAAGCTCTCTCTACTCTGCCCAAATAAGAGAGGGTTTTCTCCCACTCATTAGTCACAGCTTTGCTCAGAGAAACCCTGGAAAATATGACGTATACTTGAGATATATACGATTTTATGGAAACATTTACGCTTTATATCTGGCCCTTTAGGCTTTATGGTACACATTTGTGTGCAAAGACAAAATGTTTGGATACTTCATAGAAAATATACTGAAAGAAAGAACGTGAATTTTTATAGCTCCTTTCATGACCTCAGAATATCCCAAAGCACTTCACAGCCAATAAAGTACTTTTGAAGTGTAGTCACTGTTGTAATATATGAGACGCAGAAGCCAATTCGTGTACAGCAAGCTCTGACAAATAGCAATGTGACAATGACCAGATAGCCTGCCTTTTAGTGACACTGATTGTGGGATAAATATTGCCTGGACACTGGGTGTAACTCCTTGCTCTTCTTTGAAATAGTGCCAGGGGATCATTTACATCAACCTAAGAGGGCAGGTGGGGACTTGATTTAACACCTTTTTCGAAAGATGGCACCTCTGACGGTGCAGCACTCCGTCAATACTGCACCGAGAGTGCCAGCCTAGATTTTATGCTCAAGTTGCTGGACTGGTGGTGAGAGTGCAACCAACTGAGTCAAGGCTGATGCTATATGAGTGATATTAATGGGTAATGAAAAGACTAATGGGGCTGACTATCCTTATCATTATCTGCAAATGGCCCAGTGGATGACTCAAAAGCCACTTGTATAATCCACACACTTTTGAACAAGACTGTCAGCCTCAGGTGCAAATCCTTATTGATTGATAAAGTATCCTTGAAGCACAAGGTACCACAGACCAGTTGAGGACATAGGATCATAGATACAGCACAGAACGAGGATATTCGTCCCATCGTGTCTGTAGCAGCTCTTTGAAAGAGTTATCCAATTCATTCCACTCCCCTGCTCCTTCTCTATAGCTCAGCGATTTTTTTCCTTTTCAAGAATTTTTCAAATTTCTTTTTAAAAAATTATTATTGAATCTGCTTCCACCATCCTTTCAGTCAGTGCATTCCAGATCATAACAGCTATTTGTGTAATATTTTTTCCTCATGTCGTTTCTGGTTCTTTGGCCAATTGCCAATCATTTAAGTCCTCTTGAGCCAGGATTGGGATATGGGATCTGGGCCACTGCAGCTCAGTAGCATGGAGACATCTGGTTGCCTCCAAATGTGCAGTTTTAAAAATAAATCATGTCTCATTTTCATTTTCAATTGTATTCATTCATTCTATTTGGTAAAGTGATGAATTAAGAGTAAAAATTCACCAACCTGATTCGAGAGCTGCCTTCATATCTTGGGGAAGGTGACATCACCATCACTATGCAGCTCTGTGTTTTGTAAACTGGCTCACAAAACTAAAATATGTTTTTCATCTATCAACAGACCAGCTATTTACTGTTATTGAAAGGGTTTGTTGAATCCACAGTTACAGAAGACTAGTTGGCTACAATGATGCCATCCTATCCCAGAATGCCTTGTACAAAAGGGGTAAGCAATTGCTACTAACTGATAATGGAGGCGACAGAAAGCCTTCACGAGTTGGATTTCTGAATCCCACCATATTTGCCAGAATGACTGCTTCTAAATAAATTTGACTTCTTCGCAACTCTCCTGAAGGTGCTGACTCATGTTAAGATACAGTTCCTTCGTCGTTCTTTAAATGTGGACCCAGGCAATGAGTTTCGGGTGGCTATTTGTGAGCTTGTCAAATTTGTGGAGAGTGGCAGAGGGATTTAGATCCGTTCAGTTGAAAAAGCAGACAAAATGTAATAATTTTGAAAAGGGAAAACATTGCAGGGCTAGGGAGAAAGAGGAGGGGGAGTGGGACTAATTGGATAGCTCTTTCAAAGAGCCAGCACAGTCATGATGGGCTGAATGGCCCTCTTCTGTGCTGTATGATTCCGATATTTGTCCATGAATGGTGCACTGCAGTTGAATCTGATGCCGTCCATTGTTCACACAGGGGTCATTGGACAGTAGTCAGGCAAGGGTCCTGGGAAATTTGCCTCCTCCTGGCCACAGGTATGCCTTGGCCAATTATGATGTCCCTACGGCTGCTGCAGTAGGTTTAAGTCTGTTTAGCACAGACTGTCAACCAAATCTGGTCTGTATTGACTCTGGTCCATATCAGGCAGTGCTCTGACCAACTGAGATGTTAGGGGAGCCCAAACCGACGTCTTAAATTTAATAATAAAAGAAAGGGTAGCATTGCAATCCAAACAAATTGCAATGAATTGAAATTTTAATGAATGGTTTATACTGAGTTAACTGATGCTAACTGGGGTGAGAATATTGGGGGCGGAATTGGCCTCAGTGTCTTCGGCTGAGGAGGTGGGAAAAGAATCCCACCCCCTTTACTCTCCAGCAACTCTTACCTGAAATTAAAACAGAAAATGCTGGAAATACTCAGCAGGTGGGGCAGCATCTGTAGAGAGAGAAACAGAGTTAATGTTTCCGTTTGATGACCTTTCGTCAGAATTCCTACCTGGAACTGCATTTGTGCAGAAATCAGATGAGGACAGGATCAGACTTGGCTGCGAAGTCCTTCGTAGCCAAATAGCCTGCTGACACTCACTGTGTGGCTCACCTGTTGAAAAATGGCTCCCCGTTGAAGAAGAAGACTTGCATTTATATGGCACCTTTCACCACCTCAGGACATCCCAAAGTGCTGTACAGTCAATGAAGTGCTTTTATTTTGAACTGTAGTCACTGTTGTGACCTTGTTGGTTGCTTAACCAGAAGTCCAATTCCATTACCTCATCGCTTCTCCCTCTTGTCATGTCATTCATTATCCAGCAGATGGCAGAAACAGAACAGAATTCCAAGCTAAAATGAATAAATAAGATTCAGATAAGGACAGAATGTAAGCATTTACATAGCACCGTATTACATCTGTAGGATGTCCCAAATGATTTCACAATCAACGGATTACTTGTGTTATGCACGAAAATGTCACAGCTGATTTATGCAAAGCAGGATCCCAAGCAAAATACCAGCAAAATAGAGAAGAGACTCTTCGAGCAGTGCTTGGCATGACGAAACGTGGAAGCACCACTGCAACAAATACAAAAACTTTTACTTATATAGTGCCTTTAACAAAACAAAACTACCCAAATCACTTCACAGAAGCGTAATCAGATAAAATTTGATACCGGGCCACATAAAGAGATGTTAGGACTGGTGGCCAAAGCTTGTTCAATGAAGTAGGTTTTAAGAATCGGCTTACAGGAGGAGAGAGCAGCGGAGAAGTTTGGGGAGGGCTTCCGATGGCAAAGCTGCCAATGGTGGAGCAAGGAAGTCAGGAATGGATAAGAGGGCAGAATTGGAGGAGCATGGATATTGTGGGGGGTTGTAGGAGTTGAGTAGGTTACAGAGATAGGGATGGGCAAGGTCAGGGGGGAGGGAGGGGGTAGGAGGGAGGGGGACTACATTATCTCCTCGGTCTGGCAACTCCTCGATTTTCAAGTTCCCAATTGATGTGTTCAAATCTCCTCCCTGACCTTGCCCATCCCTATCTCTGCAACCTACTCAACTCCTAAAACCCCCCACGATATCTATGCTCCTCCAATTCTGCCCTCTTATCCATTCCCTCCTCCCTTCCCGCTCCTCCCTCCTCCTCCCTCCCCCTCCCTCCTCCCTCTCCCTGATGAGTGAACAGGACTTGATGCAAGTTAAGATATAGCCAGCACATTGCAGTATGATTCAATAAATGGGGTTTGGAATAAATAGTCAGTCAGTGATACAACCACATAAGGTCAATATGTGGCTTTTAGTAGCTGAGTCTCAGGAGTTATTATTGCAGAGACAATTTCCTTAAATGCCCCCCACCCATGGTCCTCCTCCAGTTTTTCTCCTCTTTTCCCGAAAGAAGTGACTCTTCCTGGGCTGCAATTCCAGGGCTGCTGGCAGTCCTTCAAGTCTCAGCAGATTACTTGGCCATGGGTGGCATTGCAGCTGCAACCAGTCGACTCCTCTCATCTGCCATCACATAAATGTGCATTCCAGCAGGGGGCACTGCATTGCAATCAGGAGCAGCAAACATGGCTGATTTTCCCCTTCCTGTGTCCCGGAGCTTTAGGGTCAAAGGCCAGTTACAGTCCTGGTTGAAACCATCCAACTCCCAGCCAGTATCTGTCTGTCAATCAACATCACTAAAACAGAAATATAGATTATTGTCATGTTGCTGTTTGTGGGAGCTTGCTGTGCGCAACTGCCTGACGTGTTCACTACATTACAACAGTGACTATACATCAAAAAGTTGGCTGTAAAGCATTTCTGGATGTCCTGACATCAACAACTACAGATATTTATATATCACATTTAACCTAATAAAATGCCCAAGGCACTTCACAGGAGCATTATAAAGCACAATTTAACACTGAGCCACATAAGGAGATATTTGGGCAAAAGCTTAGATTTTAAGGAGTGGCTTAAAGGCGGTAAGAGAGGTGGAGAGGTTTAGGGAGGGAATTCCAGAGCTCAGGGCCCAGGCAGCTGAAGGCATGGTCGCCAATGGTGGAGCAATGGAAATCAGGGATGCTCAAGAGACCAGAATTAGATATCTCAAAGCATTGTGGGGTTGGATAAAATTACAGAGATAGGGAGAAGCGAGGCCATGGAGGGATTTGTAAACAAGGATGAGAATTTTAAAATTGAGGCACTGTTTAACCGGGACCCAGTGTACGTCAGCAAGCACAGGGGTGATGGGTGAATGGGACTTGGTATGAGTAAAGACAAGGGCAGCATTTTTGGATGACCTCAAGTTTACAGGGGGTAGAATGTGGGAGGCTGGCCAGGAGTGCATTGGAATAGAACATTAGAACATTACAGCGCAGTACAGGCCCTTCGGCCCTCGATGTTGCGCCGACCTGTGAAACCATCTGACCTACACTATTCCATTTTCATCCATATGTCTATCCAATGACCACTTAAATGCCCTTAATGTTGGCGAGTCTACTACTGTTGCAGGCAGGGCGTTCCACGCCCCTACTACTCTCTGAGTAAAGAAACTACCTCTAACATCTGTCCTATATCTATCACCCCTCAACTTAAAGCTATGTCCCCTCGTGTTTGCCATCACCATCCGAGGAAAAAGACTCTCACTATCCACCCTATCTAACCCTCTGATTATCTATGTGTCTCTATTAAGTCACCTCTCCTCCTCCTTCTCTCCAACGAAAACAACCTCAAGTCCCTCAGCCTTTCCTCATAAGACCTTCCCTCCCTACCAGGCAACATCCTAGTAAATCTCCTCTGCACCCTTTCCAAAGCTTCCACATCCTTCCTATAATGCGGTGACCAGAACTGCACGCAATACTCCAGGTACGGCCTCACCAGAGTTTTGTACAGCTGCAGCATGACCTCGTGGCTCCGAAACTCGATCCCCCTACTAATAAAAGCGAACACACCATATGCCTTCTTAACAGTTAATAGTCAAGTCTAGAGGTAACAAAGGCATGGATGAGGGTTTCAGCAGCAGATGAGCTGAGGCAGGGATGGTGTCAGATGATGATATGGAGGGGGAAGTATTGAAAAATATTTCTTTCTTTCCAACTCAAGATAGGCCAGGCATTGGTCCTGGGACCATCAGTTCTCTGAGGCTCCAAGATACGGCCCATTAATAAGTATTAATTCCACAATGGAGCAATTCAGAGGTAATCCCATACATCAGGGGTGAAGCTTGAACAGATCGTGATTGCTTTTGACAGATCCATAGGTAGGTGTGTTGTGTTTGTTAAGCCATTGAGGATAGGAAGCAGTCAGTTTCAATGCTGGATCATGCTGGGACTGTTGATCTCAGCTAGGATGTCAGTGAGAGCTTTATAACTGAAGGAACCAAAGCTGGGCAAGGCCGGGAAAAATCAGCCACTGAGTTCCTGCTCCGTATCGTCATTCTGAACCCCTGCTTAAAAAATACCAGCCTGTGGAAATCGGGTGTGGCCACGATTAGTGCAACAACCTCATGGTAGGGTGGAAGGTGAGGTCCAAGGGAACCCTGTCACGGTTCTGGGAGGAAGGTGAAGGCGTGAGGGCAGAAGTGCGGGAAATGGGCCGGACGCGGTTGAAGGCCCTGCCAACCACAGTGGGGGGGACTCCTCGGTTGAGGAAAAAGGAAGACATATCAGAGGTGCTGTTGTGGACATATCAGAGCAGATGCGTCGGAGATGGAGAAACTGGGAGAATGGAATGGAATGGAGTTCTTACAGGAGGCAGGGTGTGAAGAAGTGTAGTCGAGGTAGCTGTGGGCTTGTAATGAATTTTAGTGGACAGCCTATCCCCAAATGGGGACAGACAAGTCGAGGAAGGGAAGGGAAGTGTCGGAGGTGGACCATGTAAAGCTGAGAGAAGGGTGGAAATTGGAAGCAAAGTTGATAAAGTTTTCCAGTTCGGGGCGGGAGCAGGAAAAGGCACCGATACAGTCATCAATGTACCAGAGAAAGAGTTGAGGGAGGGGGCCTGAATAGGACTGGAACAAGGAATGTTCGACATATCCCACAAAAAGACAGGCATAACTAGGACCCATACGGGTACCCATAGCAACACCTTTTACTTGAAGGAAGTGAGAAGTTGAAGGAGAAGTTGTTCAATGTGAGAACAAGTTCAGCCAGGTGGAGGAGGGTGGTGGTGGATGGGGACTGGTTGGGCCTCTGTTCAAGGAAGAAGCGGAGAGCCCTTAAACCATCCTGGTGGGGGATGGAGGTGTAGAGCGATTGGACGTCCATAGTGAAGAGGAGGTTAGGGCCAGGAAAGTGGAAATTGTTAAAATGATATAGGGCATCAGAAGAGTCATGGATGTAGGTGGGAAGAGACTGGACCAGGGGAGAAAAGATAGAGTCAAGATAGGAAGAAATAAGTTCAGTGGGGCAGGAACAGGCTTAAATGATGGGTCTACCAGGACAGTCCAGTTTGTGGATTTTGGGAAGGAGGTAGAAGTGGGCTGTCCGGGATTGCGGAAATATGAGGTTGGAAGCTGTAGAGGGAAGATCTCCAGAGGAGCTGAGGTCAGTGACAGTCCTGTAGACAGTAGCTTGATGTTCGGTGGTGGGGTCATGGTCCAGGGGGAAGTAGGAAGAAGTGTCTGAGAGTTGGCACTCAGCCTCTGCAAGGTAGAGGATGGTACGCCAGACAACAACAGCACCACCCTTTTCAGCAGATTTGATCACAATGTCAGGGTTAGATCTGAGAGGATGGAGTGCAGCAAGTTCAGAGGGAGACAGATTAGAATGAGTGAGGGGAGCAGAGAGATTGAGATGGCCAATGTCTCGTCGACACCAGCCTCCACATCCAGAGGATCATCCTCCGCTATTTCCGCCACCTACATTGTGATGCCACCACCAAATGCATCTTCCCATCCCCTCCCCTGTCAGCATTCCGAAGGGATCATTCCCTCTGCGACACCCTGGTCCACTCCTCCATTACCCCCGACAACATGTCCCCTTCCCATGGCACCTTCCCATGCAATCGCAGGAGGTGTAATACCTGCCCTTTTAACTCCTCTCTCCTCACTATCCAAGGCCCCAAACACTCCTTTCAGGTGAAGCAGCGATTTACTTGTACTTCTTTCAATGTAGTATACTGTATTCGTTGCTCACAATGTGGTCTCCTCTACATTGGGGAGATCAAACGCAGATTGGGTGACTGCATTGCAGAACACCTCCGCTTAGTCCGAAAGCATGACCCCGAGTTTCTGGTCGCTTGCCATTTCAACACACTCCCCTGCTCTCATGACAATATTTCTGTCTTTGGCCTGCTCCAGAGCTCCAGTGAACATCAACGCAAGCTCGAGGAGCTTTCGATTAGGCGCGCTACAGCCTTGCAGACTGAACATTGAGTTCAATAACTTCAGAGCATGACTGGCCTTTTTTAATATTTTATTTTTTAACCATGTGCCTGCTTTTCATGTAGTCAGAGCTGCTCATTATTCCGCTATTAACAGTCTATCTGGACTAATGCTTTGTCTTTCACCACAAGCATTAACACATTCTTTGCCTTTGTCACAGGACAGCTTTGTTATTTAATCTCTCCTGCCCTATCAAACACCTTCCCTTTTGTTCTCTCCCCCCCACCCCTCTTCACTTGCTTAAAACCTAATTCTTTTCTAACCTTTGCCAGTTCTGATGAAAGGTCACAGACCTGAAACATTAACTTTGCTTCTCTCTCCACAAATGCTGCCAGACCTGCTGAGTTTTTCCGGCACTTTTCTTTTGTTTCAGATTTCCAGCATTTGCAGTATTTTGCTTTTATTTTACAAAATGTTATCTTCTGGCTAGTAATGCGGCACCTCGTAGGAACAGCGCATTAATAGATAAATGTTGCAAACAGTTATTTTACATCCAGTCCTTCCAGAAAGGATGCAGATCAGATTGCATTCTGTCCTCTCCGTCGTCGGCCTCCTGCACTGTTCCAATGAAGCTCAATGGAATCTGGAGGAGCAGTACCTCTGTCAATTAGATACTTTACAACTCAACATTGAGTTCGACAACTTCTGATCACAACCACTGCTCCAATTTTTGTCAGATGGCAGGTGCTGGTAATAAAGGTACGATCACCTGGTTGAGATCAGCACTGCTCAGCAAATGAATCCGGAGCCTTGTATGGTTCAATTCTACACAAACCATTGCATTTAAGAACCAAGCTATCGGGATTAGCTTTGGTCTGATTTTCGTTACCTATTACCCTGTGCTAATACCGTAAAGCTAGAGTAGGATGAGAGGTATACATACTTTCTATTGCTTGCACTTTTGGTTTTGGTGTGCGACTGAAACCAGAAGGTTTTCACAACCTTTGTCGGAAGAATTTTGAGTTTTTTCTGCTACAGGGTTGCTGCCAATGACACTGTAGTGTAAATTAAATTTTCACGAGTTGGTGGCTGTAAAACTTGCAGGGCTATAGGGATCGAGTGGGAAGTGGGACTGACAGCATAGATCCGTGGAGGGCCGGCATGTACTCGATTGGCCAAATGGCCTCCTTCTGTGCCATAAATGACTCTACGACCCTGTTGTCACTTACACCTCCTCCGGCACCAACCACTTTCTCCTGCCTTCCAGCCTATCACAGACCCTCCCTTTTGTTCTTTCCTCTTTTCTCGCTTTCCCTACCTCTGTACTTGCTTAAAACCGGTCGCATCTCTAACTTTTGCCACTTTTGATGAAAGGTCATCGACCTGAAACGTTGACTCTGTTTTTCTCTCCATACGTGCTGCCAGACGTGTTTGTTGAGTGTTTCCAGCACTTTCTGCTTTTATTTCATATTTCGGCTTCTCCCCTTTGCAAGTCACGGTGTGTCCCAGCTCTCTGGCTGTGAACATTGGAACTGATTCTAGATCAGTCTCCCATGTTGTGATTGCCTGTAATTGAAATTATCCAAGCAATATAGCTTAAAGGGATTTTTCTGTACTTCCACTTACAGATACCTCACTGCATATAATTCGTGTCACTGGGGCAATGGTTTAGTGTTTTTATTAACTTGTAATTCTTTACACTTGTAACTGCCCTGTAGTTGCTATTTAACAGCTTCCCTCAGTGGTTTATATTATAGGTTGGACGTCCAAAATCCGGCATCCTTGGGACCGAGACCATGCCGGACTTCTTTTCTCCTGGATTTTGGACAATAAAATCAGGCAGCCTATTCTAGGGTAAATTCAATGAATAGCAGATGCGTGAAATGAAGTATGAAAAAGAAAAAATAATAACGTATACATAAACTTTGAAAAAGAATAAATAATGCTGTCTTTTGGATGAGACGTTAAACCGAGGCTCTGACTGACTTCTCAGGTGCACACAGAAGATCCCATGACACTATTTTGAAGACGAAGAAAGGAGTTTTCCCCCGTGTCCTTCCAAACATTTATCCCTGAACCATCATCATTAAAACAGATTATCCGGCTATTATCACATTGCTGTTTTGTGGGAGCTTGCTGTGCACAGATTGGTTGCTAAGTTCGCTACATTACAACCGTGACTACAGTTCAAAAAGTACTTCATTGGCTGTAAAGTGCTTTGGGATGTTCTGAGGTCATAAAAGGAGTTTTACAACGCAAGCTCTTTTTCTCTCTGTGTTTAATCAAAGGGGCCAATACCTTTAGGAGAGAAAGTATTTATGTGACACCTTACTACATTTTTCCTTATGTTGCCAAACAACTTACAGTGGAGGCTGATCCTCAATATGACAAAATATTTTGAACCCAATCCATTAATACTTAAGTGGGGGCAAATCTGAGAATTACAAAGTCAACTATTTACTGCGACCAAATAATTCACTAATTTAAGATGTGGTCAGGCTAGTTACAAGATAGCACTGTTTTTCTTTGTAGGTTTGCAGAATGTGAAAACTCTTATCCGGTACACTGAAACCACAGGCAGTATGCTTCTAGTTTCTTATAGCGAAGCCAGGTCAGTCAGGGCTGCAACTTCAAAGCAACATCGCCATAGGCTTAATAACATTTTTCACACCTTTCAGTTTTAAATTCTATTTAACCTTTTGCCCTCCTAAAGGTTACAGCCCTTTTACTGACTTAAACACACTCAATTTAATCAGTTTGTAGTAATTGAGCTCTTAAGGCTCAACTGTGGAAGCCACTTGCAGTTCACAACCTCTCTGCATGATCCTGGAAGACTTGGAATTAACGCTTGCATCATCAACAAGCATTGTTTTTGATGTTTGTGACATTTCTCTGTCTGCTATGTTGACAGAGGTGTCAAATTATTCATTTCACGTGGGCAAACCTTCCGCTAAAATGGTTTACAAAAGATTGTCATTCAGATGTGTCTGCTAATTATTGCAAACTTTAATTTCTGGTTGTAGAATTGCTACACCCTTTTTGCTTGCAGCACCAACAAGCATTGCTTAAGGTTTTTGCATGACATTTCTCTGTCTGCTATGTTAACAGAGGTGTCAAATTATTGTTTTCACATGGGCAAAGTTTTCGCTAAAATGGCTTACAAAAGATTGTCATTCAGACGTGTCTACTAATTATTGCAAACTTTAATTTCTGGTTGTAGAATTGCTACACCCTTTTTGCTTGCAGCACCAACAAGCATTGCTTAAGGTTTTTGCATGACATTTCTCTGTCTGCTATGTTAACAGAGGTGTCAAATTATTGTTTTCACATGGGCAAAGTTTTCGCTGAAATGGTTTACAAAAGATTGTCACTCAGATGTCTATGCTAAATATTACAAACCTTAGTTTCTGGCTGTAGAATTGCTGCACCCTTTTAATATTTTTCTTTCTCGATTGCCTTGAATGTTTTACTACATTCAAGGTGCTATATAAATGCAAGTCGTTGTGGTTCATTTAATTTCTTTCTGAATCTTGTGATAACTTCAATAGCCACTTGTGTTTTACTGAAAAAAATTGTTCTTGGGATGTGGGCAACACTGGTGAGGCAATATTTATTGCCCATTCCCATAGAAAAAAAAAATCATTCATTGTTTGTGGTCATCACTGGCAAGGCTGGCATTTATTGCCCTTAAGTGGTTGCCTTTGAGAAGGTGATGTTGGGCCTTTTTCTTGAACTGCAGCAGTCCCTGTGGTGTAGGTACGCCTGGAATGCTGTTAGGTAGGGAGTTCCAGGATTTTGACCTGACAACAATGAAGCAACAGTGATATATGTCCAAGTCCAGAATAGTGCATGACTTGGAGGGGAGCTTGGATGTGGTGATGTTCCCACGTCCTGCCCTGAGGGCATGAAGAGTCAGCCACAAAGTGTGGGACTAGAGTCGCAGGTATGGATGGCAGATTCGCTTCCCTGAAACAATCGTTTTTTTCCAACAATCTGGCCAGCTTTAGTGGTCAATTTCTAGTGCTTCCCACACATGACCAGACTTATTGAATTGGAATTGTGAACCCAGAATCTCTGGGTTGTTAAACTAGTACCATACCATCTTGTGGTAAAACCTCCTATTCACCTTTTTGCAAGACAAAGATTATTTTGGACTTCCCCGTTTATTACTCCCTTATTATCAAATAATAACCTTTCACAATTTATCCTTTCACACCCTTCTTTAGTTTGAACCCTTCTATTAGATTTCCTCCTTTAGCCTTCTGTGCTCCCATGAGTACTGCCCAAGCTTATCAAGTCTCCTGCAATTAAAGAATTTGAGATGTACAAATGTGTTCCCCATGGTGAGGGGTATCTGAGGTGGGTAACAAAACCTTTTTATACGATTTTTGTTTCTAGTGTTTTGGGCCCTCTCAGGCCTATTGACCAACTGAGTGAAACTAAAAAAAAAAGTTAAATAGCAGTCATGTAATGATGATAACAACATTGCGTTTGTGTTAAATGCAATGTGCTTATCATGATTAACTATTTAAAACATTTTTTGTCATCTGACAACATAGTTCTCTGCTTATTGTAAGACCAGTTTTTCAAACAGTAAAGAATGACAAAGGCAGGAATTGAATTATTATCAGTTGTCAACATTTGTAAAGTTTCCCAATTCTTTCCACATTTATGGTTTCCATTTGTGGTAAAGTCTAGTATGTGTGTTCTGGACCATTTGAAATGCGTCTTTATTACGTTAAGTGGTTTTTGACGAAGATGTATTTGGTAGATTGGTAGACACATTGAGTAGGAATTTTCACATCTCCTGCTCCCCCACTGTAACTTCAGGAGAAACTCTGGAGAATCGATGGGAATGGACATTTTTAGCTGCTTATGTTATTTCTCCAGGAGTTCCGCCAGGCTCCCACCAGAGAACCCCTTGCAAATTCCAGAAAATTGACTTGTTTTAAAATGAGTCTTGTCCTCCAGAGCTAGCCAGAGAGTTTTTAGTTGGAGTTTGGCAATCCATGATTGAGGTCATTGTGCAGGGTCTGTTAAAGGAGCTGGCCTGATATACTTAATGGTCTTTTCTTGCTACATGCTTTCTTGTGATATCTTCAAATGCAACGCTCAGCAATGTTCTTCCGCTCTGGAGCCTCACTCTGTTGAAATCAAACATCTCATCACCAGCTCAACCCATTCTACCCAAGAGGCTCCGAGCTCTGGAACTCCAATTTGTAATTCACATTTCCAGCATTTGCACTTTTTTTTTTTTTCTTTTTATCTGTTCTGTGGAACTCATTCCCTCCCTCCGTCTTCATCCTACAAACTACCGGCTTTTATAACCGATGCTGGATGTCACTTATAGGGGTAGTACCTTTACCTTGATTCTGTTCTTCAGTGTCCGGTTTAAAGGAACTTTGTCTCTGAGACTAATTCCTAACATTAAAAATTGATCCTTGCTTCTCAGCACCTCGTCAGACAGTGACCTACCCGGGAACAGTGAATTGCATTCTATATTCAAAAATTATACAGTTGTTTAAAGAAAAAGTGGATCCCTACCCTTTGAAGATAGTAAATAAATACAGCTTAGATATCATTTAGCCTGAATAAGATCCACACGAAGGTCCAGTGCGAAAAGGCCACTTAGCCCAAAATGTCTGCCCGATCCAGAGTCTGTGTATGATTATTCTGTAACAGGTCTCTTTCCTCCTCACTGATTGATCCCTGGCTTTAAGGAACATTAAAGGGTTTCATTTATGAGTTAATGGTCCTGATGCAGAATTTAATGCCTAGAATTTGTGAGGAGGAAATTATTGGATTGAAAATTGTGCAGGCTGCAAATCAAGTGCTGATTACCCCCTTACGTACTCCAGGCAACATTCAGTTCCTTACTCTGTCCTCCCTAAATAAAATTGGGCAAAGTGAAAATTCACCTCTTGGGGTAACACAAAGCAGATGGTATCACATTGGGATGACAACAGAACGTGCCGGAAATACTCAGCAGGTCTGGCAGTATCTGTGTAGAGAGAAACAGAATTAACAGGCTGGATTTGAAAGCCCCTTCGCTGCCGGGAATGGTGGTGGGGTGGGGGGGGGTGGCAATAAGAATTGGTGCGGCGGAGGCCCGCCACCGACCCCGACGGCGGCAGGCCCCGTGCCGATCGTGGCGGCGAGGCCTTATGGCGGATGCCCCACTGCTCGGCAATGGGACCCCCATTTCAGTATGTAAACTAATTTAGATACCTGATTTAATGAGGGTCCGGTCACCTCCTTAATTGTCGCAACGATCTTCATTCAGGCAGCCAACAATGCCATGCCTTCCAATCCCCGTTTGGGGAAACGTGGCCTGACACCTGTGGGGAGGGGCAAGGAGTATTTTTTCTCTGTGTGGGAGGGGGGAGTGGGGTAAGAATGATGCGGGTTGGTTGGGGCGATGATGGGAAGGGGTAAAGGGCAAAGTTGCCGAACTTTGGTGGGGAAGGAGGTCAAATTCACAATATTCGCATTTGGGGGTGGAGAAAAGGGCACCAATGACTGGAAATGCCATGGGGGGTGGGTGGGGGGTGGGTAAGAAAATGCATTTAAAGGTCATTTAATTGTGTTTTGTGGAAATCTAACTTACCTGGCCCTTTAATTTTTAAATCTCTGTTGAGGACTGTAAGCCCTTTAAAAATGGCACTGGCACGTGCACATTGGCAGCAGACACCATTGCCGGTGATGGCTCACCCGCCCTTTCCGTTATTGCGTGGGGGGGGGGGGTGCGGGGGTGCCGCGGCTATGCAAATGAGCAGCCGCACTTGAAATGACGCGGTGCCCGTGCGGGCATAACAAATGCAGCCCAATGTTTCAGGTCTGTGACCCTTCATCAGAACTGGCAAAAGTTTTAACAATCTTTGAACAAGTGAAAGGGGGGAGGGGTGAAGAAGAACAAGAAGGAAGGACTGTGATAGGACCGAGGGGGAAGAGATTAAATGACTGATATCATGAAACAGAATGCAAATGGAGTACTAAATAGTTGTAGTGAAAGACAAAGCACGAGTCCAGAAAGAGTGCTAATGGCAGAATAATGAACTATTCTGTACAAAAGCAAAACTTGAAAACTAAGTTTACGACTAGCACATGGTTAATAAATAAATAAGAAAAAATATATACAAAAATACAAATAATAAACAAACAAAAAATAATGGGGCACATGGTCTGAAATTATTGAACTCAATATTGAGTCCAGAAGGCTGTAGAGTGCCTAATTGGAAGATGAGATGCTGTTCCTTGAGCTTGCGTTGATGTTCACTGGAACACCGCAGCAGGCCAAGGACAGAAATGTGGGCTTGGAAACAAGGTGGTGAATTAAAATGGCAAGCAACCAGAAGCTCGGGATCATGCTTGCAGACCGAGTGGAGGTGTTCTGCAAAGCGGTCACCCAATCTGCGTTTGGTCTCCCCAGTGTAGAGGAGTCCGCATTGTGAGCACCGAATATAGTATACTAAATTGAAAGAAGTACAAGTGTCATGATCCTGTCTTTTTTTTTTCTCCAGGAAATATGTGGTGTGTCTTTAAGACAGTAAAGGAGCTATACTACTTTAAGAACCAGCAAGCCTCAGGAGTTAGAGAAAGTGCATTTTGGTTACCGTTAGATACAAGCATACGGAGAGGGAACCAACCAGCTTCAAAGAATGCCTCCTGATTACTAGGCAACAGCCATTCAAGGACCAAGGACCGGATATGCAATGTTGCAATTATCTTTTGAACTGGCTTTTTATTTGAAAACAGACTCTTCAAGCTGGAGAAACAAAGAGACAGCTGTGTGTTAGCACCTGAAAGGAGAAAAAGACCATTTAAACTGAAGGAATTTAGTCTGTTTATTTATTATCATCTCTCAAAATTCTAAAAAAGTCAAGCCAAAACAGAGATCTCTAATAATTTAAATGGAAGGAAGGAAGTTAGACTGTGACAATCTTTTATCCCTCAAAAATTTACTTGTGTTACAACCGACCGCTCCAGTCAAAGCCCCCAATCAAAATATATGATTCTGATTGTGGTGGGAGAAATGCACATTGATTCATTTTAAAAAGTGTTTGCAAGTTGTTAATTGTTGAAGTTCATCGCTGGAGCAGGAAAGCATCACTTACTGCTGGAATTAGACTGCGGACTGTTCGACTGTTGAAGAAACTTTTTTCTCCCCATTGGACGGCTATGAGGACTTCAAGCAATCTTGGACTTTTTCACCTTCAGCAGGAGCGTAAATTTGCAAGGACTCTAATTTTTTCTGTTTTTAATGTTGTTTATATCTTCGTAGTGTTTAAGAATTTAGTTTTTCTAATTAAACAGTTAATTTGTTGATTTAAAGACACCTGGTTTGGTTAGCCTCATTCGGGGGTCAATAGATGGTACAATTTAGCTGGGTCTTTCTTTAATTTGGAAAGTTTAAAATGATATGTTAGGTGATTTGTGGAGGGACGGGATTGAATTAACAGTGTGTTTCTCCCACCACAATCAGAATCGTATATTTTGATTGGGGGCTTTGACTGGAGTGGTCGGTCGTAACAAGTAAATTGCTGCTGCACCTGGAAGGAGTATTTGGGGCCTTGGATGGTGAGGAGAGAGGAGGTAAAAGGGCAGACATTACACCTCCTGTGATTGCATGGGAAGGTGCCGTGGGAAAGGGAAGAGGTGTGGGGGGGGTGACGGAGGAGTGGACCAGGATGTTGCGGAGGGAACGATCCCTTTAGAATGCTGACAGGGGAGGGGAGGGGAAGATATGTTTGGTGGTGGCATCACACTGGAGGTGACAGAAATCGCGGAAGATGATTCTTTGGATGTGGAGGCTGGTGAGGTGGAAAGTGAGGAAAAGGGGAATCCTGTCGCAGTTCTGGGAGGGAGGGGAAGGGGTGAGGGCAGAGGTGCGGGAAATGGGTCGGACACGGTCAAGGGCCCTGTTAACTATAGTGCAGGGGAATCCTTGGTTGAGGAAAAAGGAAGACATATCAGAGGCGCTGTTGTGGAAGGTTGCATCATTAGAACAGATGCGTTGGAGACGGAGAAACTGGAAGAATGGAATGGAATCCTCAGAGGAGACAGGGTGTGAGGAAAGGTAGTCAAGATAGCCATGGAAGTCAGTGGGTTTATAATAAATACTAGTGGATAGCCTATCCCCAGAGATGGCGACAGAGAAGTCGAGGAAGGGACGTGTCGGAGATGGACCATGTGAAGGTGAGAGAAGGGTGGAAATTGGAAGCAAAATTCATGAAGTTTTCCAGTTCGGGGTGAGAGCAAGAAGCAGCACTGATACAATTATCAATGTATTGGAAAAAGAGTTGGGGGAGGGGGCCTGTTCCTGCCCCACTGAACTTATTTCCTCCTATCTTGATTCTATTTTTTCTCCCCTGGTCCAGTCTCTTTCCACCTACATCCATGACTCTTTTGGCACCCTCCATCATTTCAACAGTTTCTAGTTTCCTGGCCCTAACCGCCTCCTCTTCACATTGGATGTCCAATCTCTCTACACCTCCATCCTCCACCAAGATAGTCTGCGGGCTCTCCGCTTCTTCCTTGAACAGGCGCCCAAGCAGTCCCCATCCACTACCACCCTCCTCCGTCTGGTTGAACTTGTTCTCACATTGAACAACTTTTCCTTCAGCTCCACTCACTTCATTGAAATAAATGGTGTTGCTATGGGTACCCGCATGGGTCCTAGCTCTGCCTGTCTTTTTGTGGGATATGTCGAACATTCCTTGATCCAGTCCTACATGTAAAAAAGTTCTTCCTCACATCCCCCCCGCATCTTTCCCAAAACCTTAAGTCTGTGTCCCCTAGTCCTTGTTCGGGAGAGGGAGAGCTTTAGGGAGGGACTTCCAGAGCTTAGAGCCTAGGCAGCTGAAGACACAGTCGCCAATGGTGGACTGATTAAAATGGAGGATGCAATCCTGCATCTCAACATAAAAAAGCATGCATCTTTAAAGATTGAAATAAAAGGGAAGGAAACAATCCTGAGGAGAGATAACATATTGCATCTCAAAGGAGTAAAAGAACAGAGAGCTAGTCATTACTTGATGCTTCAAGTCGAGGAGATTTATCAGTTTGTTCATGCTGACTGCGTGTAAATCAGTTGGAAGACAAAGGGATAACTGTGCATCATATCAAAACAAATGGGTGTTCAGATATTAATCAGTAAATACAACATAAGTCTTTCAAAGGCCACTATTCAGAACACCTAAACAAATCCCCCAAAGCATTCTGAATAATTAGCAACATGTGAAGACATGTTGCTTTTCTCACTGCTGTGGAAATGACCGTTTGTAAAATTTAGTTCAAATACGATTGCTACCAGAATATGGGATATTTAGATCACAAAACATGTTCAACTGCAAGTGCTCTGCATTTCATGATAAAAGGAGATATTGGCATAAAATCAGCAATTGCTTTCTTCATTCACATGCATGGAGTATGTTGCCTGAGGCTTTATTCTCTTGTATCTTTAAGTGTCATTTATTGAGAATACCTTGGAAAACTGTCTCACTTGGAGTCTCCTTCATAGCAGAGCAAGCTTGCATTTTATATAGCACCTTTCACAACCTCAAGACATCCCAAAGCACTTTATAGCCACTGTAGTATAGTTGAAGTGTAATCAATGTTACAATGTAAGAAATACAGCAGCCAATTTGAACACAACAAGATCACACAAACAGCAATGACCAGAATATCTGTAATAATAATTGACAAGTAATGTCCAAGACAGACACAAGAGCACACCCCTCCTTGAATTAACACCATAGGATCTTCTATATCATTCTGAGACCTTAGTTTAAGGTACCATCTGAAAGCAAGCATCTTCAACAGTATAGCACGCTCTCAACATTACCCTGCAGAATCAGCCTAGATTGCATGCTCAAGTCTCTGGAATGGGACTTGAATCCACCACCATCATGACTCAGGTGAAAGCATGCTACCAACTGAGCTACAACTAATACTACCTTTTGATTGATTAGTATTCTGGGTTCAATAGGCGCAAAGGAGCATAGCAGTCCTTGTCCCAGGAAAACAGGCCTAATGTCTATTTTAGATCCCCTCATGGAAATTGGGCAGCAATGAATGGGGCAGGAGTCGGGCCTCCTGCGCTGAGGATTCTTTGGTGGCTTTTGCGGACTAAACAACGGCCGCCAAAGATAAATAATTAAATAAAAACATTTCCTGTGGAGCTAGGGAGTGCAGGAGAGAGTTCCCAGACCCACCTGCAATTTCCACTCCAGCCCCCACCCCCACCTTACCCATTGGACCCATTGGACTTACCAATGCACCAGTGCCTGCAACATTCGACATTCTCAAAGCCATGCTGATTTTCGCTGTCACTAATATCTGCCCACATGTGATTCCAGCAGCAATCTCTAGATAACTGTAGCCAATTCAATCCTCCTCAATCCAGGGATACTGAGGCCAATTGCTTCATCCTCTCCTCCACCGAGGTCCAAAAACTTGGGGCATTTTACTATGTTAAAGACACTATATAAAAGCCCATTGTTGTTCTTGTTGCCAACAGTATTTTAAAGGGGGGGACAGGGAGGTGGAGTGGTTTAGGAAGGGAATTCTCGAGCTTAGGGCCTAGGCAGCTGAAGGCATGACTGCCAATGGATTAAAAAAACAGGGATGCGCAACAGGCCAGAAATGGAGGACAGCAGAGATCACGGAGGATTGTAGGACTGGAAGAAGTTACAAAGATAGGGAATCCATGGATGGATTTGAAAACAAGAATTAGATTTTTAAAATCGAGAGGTTGCCAGACCAGGAGCCAATTTTGGTCAGCAAACTAAGAGCTGATGGGTGAACTTGGTATGAGTTAATTAGTCATCTGACTAATCACAGAGCTGGGCTCAAACCTGGCAACTCTTTGGTCGGGATGGCTCAGATACACATTGGATAAACTCGCCAAACTATGGAGGAAGGCCAATTACGTAACTACAAACATTAACTGTCAGAGTCATTACAGCTTGGAAGGAGGCCATTTGGTCCATCAAGTTCATCAAGTCTCTGTAGAGCAATCCAGTCAGTCTCATTTCCCTCCTCTATCCTGTAGCCCTACAAATTTATTTTCCTCACGTGCCCATCCAATTTCCTTTTGAAATTATTGATTGTCTTCACTTCCACCACCCTCAAAGGCAGCGAGTTCCAGGTCATTACCACTCGCTACATAAAAGGTTCTTCCTCAAGTCCCTGCATCTCTTGCCCAAAACCTTAAATCTGTGTCCCTAGTCTTTGTACGATCAGCTAATGAGAACAGTTTTTCTTTGCCTACCTTATCTAAATCTGTCATAATCTTGTACATCGCTATCAAGTTTCCCCTCAATCTCCTGTGCTCCAAGAGAACAACACGAGCTTCTCCAAGCTAACTGTGCAGTGAAAACCTCTCATCCTTGGAACCATTCTGGTAAATCTCCTCTGCACCCTCTCAAGGACCCTCACATCTTTCCTAAAATGTGGTGACCAGAACCGGATGCAATACTCTAATTGTGGCCTAACCAGAGCTTTATGCAGGTTCAGCAAAACTTCCCTGTTTTTGTACTCATTGGGGTGGATTTTAAGAGCTCGACGCCGAAGGTGGCCCGCCCGTGCGGGCCGCACGCCAAAGAGCTGCCACAATCTCCTGCGCTGCGGCTCATTTGAATGGCTGTGGTGGCCCGCCCCTCCCCCCCAATCAAGTGGAGGGGTGGGCTGTCTGTCGCTGGCTATGGTGTCATTTGCCTGTGCACAAGCGCCGGCATCTTTTTAAAGGAATAACCCCCAAAATTAAATAAATAAATTTCTAAAACCCCTTTCCTACCCCCACCCAAAAACAATAACAATAACTATTAGCCCTTTCCCCCCAAAACACATACCTTTAACATCTGACCGTCCCCTCCCAAACTGCACAAAGTTTAAAGGTCAACCATTCCCACCATCCCCTACACCCATTACGTTTATTTAGCACTACCCCCCCTGCACTGAAAATCTTACCTCCTCCCCCATCCCTATCAGTGTGGCACCACGTTTCCCCGGATAGGGATTTGAAGGTGCGGGAGGGGGGCCACGGCGTCAAAGATCACGCGGGGCCTCATAATCGCAGGTAAGTCTATTTAAATGTATTCATTTTATTGATCTGAATATTTTAATTGAGGTCCTGTGGCCCAGTGGCGGGGGACCCCCACGTAGCCTCACCGCTGCTGGGAGGATCGGGCCGGGCCCTCACGGTGTCGAGGTCCATGGCGGGCCTCATCTGGAGCCATCTTCAGGAACCGCCTTGCCAAGGAACCCAACACCTGGGGGGGAACAAAATCCAGCACCAATACCTCTATATATGAAGCCCAAAATCCCATATGCTTTGCTAATTACTCTCTCAATATGTCCTGCTACCTTCAAAGATCTATGCACAGGTACCCCCCCCCCCAGGTCCCTCTGTCCCACCACACTCTTTAGAACTGTGCCAGTAGGTATATATTGCATTTCCCTATCTCTTCTGTCAAAATGCATCACCTCATAATTCTCTGTATTAAAGTTCTGATGAAGGGTCACTGACCTGAAACGTTAACTTTGCTTCTCTCTCCACAGATACTGCCAGACCTGCTGAATATTTTCAGCATTTCTTGTTTTTATTTCCGATTTACGGCATCTGCAGTATTTTGCTTTTATCTCTGTATTAAATTTTATTTGCCACTTGTCTGCCCATTCTTCTAGCCTATCTATTACCTTTTGCAGTCAATTGTATCTTCCTCACTGTTTGACACACCTCCCAATTTGGTGTTAGCAGCAAATTTTGGAATTTTCTCTGCATTCCAATATCCAAGTCATTTACATACATCAAAAAGCAATGGTCCTTGCATTGGTCCTTGGGAAACACCACTGTCTACCATCCTTCAGTCTGAAAAACAACCATTTATGACGACTCCCCAATTTCAGTCCGAAAAATGAATTTTTTATCCAAGCTGACATTGATCCTCCTATTCCATGAGCCTCAATTTTGATAATCAACCCTTTATGTGGTACTTTGTCAAACGCTTTCTTAAAATCCATATAGACAACATTCACTGCATTCTCTTCATCAACCTTCTCTGTTACTTTATCAAAAAATTAATTAGATTAGTCAAACACAGTCATCCTTTTATAAACCCGTGCTGGATCTCCTTAATTAACTCAAACCTCTCCAGGTGCTTGTTAATTTTTTCTTTGGTTATTGTTTTTAAAACCTTACCCACCACTGATGTCAAACTGATGGGCCTGTATTTGCTAGGAATATACTTACACCCTTTCTTGAATCTGGGCATCACATTTGCCACTTTCCAATCCTCTGGCATCTCTCCCATATCTAGGGAAGATTGGAAGATTATAGAGTCATAGAGTTTTACAGCACAGAAACAGGCCCTTCGGCCCAAAGCGCCTGCGCCGACCTTCCACTATCTCCATAAGAACATAAAAAATAGGAGCAGGAGTAGGCCATTCAGCCCCTCAAGCCTGCCCCGCCATTCAATAAAATCATGGCTGATCTGTCCCAGGCCTTAACTCCTCTTTCGGGCCAGCTCAGCATAACCCTCAACTCCCCGAGATTTCAAAAATCTATCTACCGCCTCCTTAAATACATTTAGTGACCTAGCTTCCACAACTCTCTGAGGTAGAGAATTCCAGAGATTCACCACCCTCAGAGAGAAGAAATTCCTTCGCCCCCACTTCTTTTCACAATCTGGGTTGCAAGCCATCCAGACCAGGTGACTTATCCACTCTGAGCATAGCCAGCCTTTCTAGTATATTCTTCCTGTCAATTTTCACCCCATCCATTACCTCTACCATCTCCGCTTCTACCGATATTTTGTCAGCATCCTCTTCTTTAGTAAACAAATACTACTTCCAGTTATGATACCAACCGCCAACAATTGACATTGTTGTGTGGGTTTCAATAGAATTGGGGAGAAATCATTCCATTTTGAAAATTATCTTGCTTATTTTTATTCCTGTTTCAGCAGCAAATGTTCTAACATTGATCCTCAATCAGCCAGGAATTTACTAAACGAGTTTTACAATCATATCCTTGACTAGGCTGGATACATAAATAATGACATGACATAGTCTTTACACACTACAAGGCCTTTAATTTGAACACAATTTTCCTTTTTTATAATGGAGAATGTTAGTTTATGTTTCTTTGTTGTAAAACAATAACTGAACTTCAAAATTAGAATCAAAGGCATATTTTAAGAACAAGTCTACCAAGAAATTGAAAGTCCAAATTCTCACGCTTTCTCACGGATTGCATTAGTAACAATACAAAGAATGAAATTTTTTTTACTCGTTCATGGGATGTGGGCATCACTGGCAAGGCCAGCATTTATTGCTTTATTGCCCATCCCTAATTGCCCTTGAGAAGGTGATGGTGAGCCGCCTTTTTGAACCGCTGCAGTCCATGTCGTGTACAGCCACAGTGCTGTTAGGAAGGGAGTTCCAGGATTTTAACTCAGTCACAGTGAAGGAATGGCAATACAGCTCCAATTCAGGATGGTGATCGATTTGGAGGGGAACTATCAGACCAAGCCTGGATGTTGTGCAGGTCTTGCTGCATATGGACTTGGGCTGCTTCGATATCTGAGGAGTCGTGAATGGTGCTGAACATTGTGCAATCATCAGCGAACATCCCTACTTCTGACCTCATGATGGAGGGAAGGTCATTGATGAAGCAGCTGAAGATGTTTGGGCCTAGGACACTACCCTGAGGAACTCCTGCAGTAATGTCCTGGGACTGAGATGATTGACCTCCAAAACCATCTTCCTTTGTGTTAGGTATCAGTCCAGCAGGCGGAGAGTTTTCTCCCTGATTCCCATTGACTTCAGTTTTGCCAGGACTCTGTGATGCCATACTCGGCATGTCAAGGGCAGTCACTCTCATCTCACCTCTGGAGTTCAGCTCTTTTGTCCATGTTTACACCAAGGCTGCAATGAGGTCAGGAGCTGAGTGGCCCTGGTGAAACCCAAACTGAGAGTCAGTAAACATGTTATTGCTGAGCAAGTCTCACTTGATAGCACTGACAACCCCTTCCATCACTTTGCTGATGATTGAGAGTGGTAATTGGCTGGGTTGGATATGTCCTGTTTTTTGTGGACAGGACATACTTGGGCAATTTTCCACATTGCTAGGTGGATGCCAGTGTTGTAGCTGTACTGGAACAGCTTGGCAAGGGGTGTGGCTAGTTCTGGAGCACAAGTCTTCAGTGCTATTGCTGGATTGTTGTCAGGGCCCATATGTCCAGTGCTTTCAGCCATTTCTTGATATCACGTGGACTGAATCGGATTGGCTGAAGATTGACATCTGTGATTCTGGGAACCTCAGGAGGAGGCGGAGATAGATCATCCACTCAGCACTTCTGGCTGAAGATGGTTGCAAATGCTTCAGCCTTGTCTTTTACACTGATAGAACATAGAACATAGAAAAATACAGCACAGAACAGGCCCTTCGGCCCACGATGTTGTGCCGATCCTTTGTCCTCTGTCAAGGACAATTTAATCTATACCCCATCATTCTCCTTTATCCATATACCTATCTAAAAGCCGTTTGAAAGTCCCTAAAGTTTCTGACTCAACAACTTCCCCAGGCAAGGCATTCCATGCCCCGACCACTCTCTGGGTAAAGAACCTTCCCCTGACATCCCCCTTATATCTCCCACCCTTCACCTTAAATTTATGACCCCTTGTAACGCTTTGCTCCACCCGGGGAAAAAGTTTCTGACTGTCTACCCTATCTATTCCCCTGATCATCTTATAAACCTCTATCATGTCACCCCTCATCCTTCTCCGTTCTAATGAGAAGAGGCCTAGAATGTTCAGCCTTTCCTCGTAAGACTTATTCTCCATTCCAGGCAACATCCTGGTAAATCTCCTCTGCACCCTCTCCAAGGCTTCCACATCCTTCCTAAAATGAGGCGACCAGAACTGCACACAGTACTCCAAATGAGGCCTTACCAAGGTCCTGTACAGCTGCATCATCACCTCACGGCTCTTAAATTCAATCCCTCTGCTAATGAACGCTAACACCCCATATGCCTTCTTCACAGCCCTATCCACTTGAGTTGCAACTTTCAACGATCTATGCACATAGACCCCAAGGTCTCTCTGCTCCTCCACATGCCCAAGAACCCTACCGTTAACCCAGTATTTTGCATTCGTGTTTGTCCTTCCAAAATGGACGACCTCACACTTTTCAGGGTTAAACTCCATCTGCCACTTTTCAGCCCAGCACTGCAACCTATCCAAGTCCCTTTGCAGACGACAATAGCCCTCCTCGGTATCCACAACTCCACCAACCTTTGTATCATCTGCAAATTTACTGACCCACCCTTCGACTTCCTCATCCAAGTCGTTAATAAAAATCACAAACAGGAGAGGACCCAGAACTGATCCCTGTGGCACGCCACTGGTAACTGGGCTCCAGGCTGAGTATTTACCATCTAAGACCACTCTCTGCCTTCTATCAGTTAGCCAATTCTTAATCCAACTGGCCACATTCCCCACTATCCCATGCCTCCTGACTTTCTCCATAAGTCTACCATGGGGGACCTTATCAAATGCCTTACTAAAATCCATGTACACCACATCCACTGGTTTACCCTCATCCACTTGCTTGGTCACCTGCTCAAAGAATTCAATCAGGCTTGTGAGGCAAGACCTACCCCTCACAAAACCGTGCTGACTGTCCCGAATCAAGCAGTGTCTTTCCAGATGCTCAGAAATCCTATCCCTCAGCACCTTTTCCATCAACTTGCCTACCACCGAAGTAAGACTAACTGGCCTGTAATTCCCAGGGTTGTTCCTATTCCCTTTCTTGAACAGGGGCACAACATTTGCCACCCTCCAATCACCTGGTACCACCCCCGTCAACAGAGAAGATGAAAAGATCATTGCCAGCGGCTCTGCAATTTCATCCCTTGCTTCCCATAACATCCTTGGATATACCCCGTCAGGCCCGGGAGACTTGTCTATCTTCAAGTTATTCAAAAACCCCAACACATCTTCCCTCCTAACGAGCACTTCCTCGAGCTTACCAGTCTGTTTCACACCGTCCTCTTCAGTAATACACCCCTTCTCATTTGTAAATACCGAAGAGAAGTACTCATTCAAAACCTCACTTATCTCTTCCGGCTCAACACACAGTCTCCCGCTATTGTCCTTGACCGGACCTACGGTCCCCCTAGTCATCCTCATATTTCTGACATACGCGTAAAAGGCCTTGGGGTTTTCTTTTATCCTACCCGCCAAGCATTTTTCATGCCCTCTCTTAGCTCTCCTAATCCCTTTCTTCAGATCCTTCCTGGCCATCTTGTATCCCTCCAGAGCTATGCCTGTGCCCTTTTTCGTCAACCTTATATACGCATCCTTCTTCTTCCTAACAAGACTCTCAACCTCTCTTGTCAACCACGGTTCCCTCACATGACCATCCCTTCCCTGTCTGACAGGGACATGCTTATCAATGGCCCCTACTATCTGCTCCTTGAAAAAGTTCCACATTTCGACCGTGCCCTTCCCTGCCAGCATATGCTCCCAACTTATGCTCCTCAGTTCCTGCCTGACAGCATCATATCTACCCTTCCCCCAATTGTAAACCTTGCCCTGTTGCACATACCTATCCCTCTCCATTACCACAGTGAATGCTACAGAATTGTGATCACTATCTCCAAAGTGCTCGCCCACCAACAGCTCTATCACTTGCCCTGGTTCATTACCTAGTACCAAATCCAATATTGCCTCCCCTCTGGTCGGGCAGTCTACATACTGAGTCAGAAAAGCTTCCTGGACATACTGCACAAACACTACCCCATCCAAACTATTCGATCTAAAGAGTTGCCAATCAATATTTGGGAAGTTGAAATCCCCCATAATTACTACCCTGTGACTTCTGCTCCTTTCCAAAATCTGTTTCCCAATCTGCTCTTCCACCTCCCTGCTGCTATTGGGGGGCCGATAGAAAACTCCCATCAAGGTGACTGCTCCTTTCCTGTTCCTGACCTCAACCCACAGTGCCTCAGTCGGCAGATCCTCCTCGAAAATTCTTTCAGCAGTTGTTACACTATTTCTAACTAACAATGCCACCCCCCCACCTCTTTTACCACCATTCCTAATCTTATGAAAACATCTATAACCAGGTACCTCCAAGAACCATTCCTCCCCCTCACCTATCCACGTTTCAGTGATGGCCACAACATCGTAGTCCCAAGTGCCCATCCACGCCTTCAATTCACTCACCTTATTCCTGATGCTTCTTGCGTTGAAGTATACGCACTTCAACCCTTCTCCGTGCCCATCTGTCCTCTGCGACAGTGCTACCTTCCCCAATACCTCACTACACTCTTTGTCTTTCTGAGTGGACCCACTGGTCCCTGGACTACAAGTCCGGTTCCCATCCCCCTCCCAAACTAGTTTAAACCCTCCCGAACAGTACTAGCAAACCTCCCTCCCAGGATATTGGTGCCCCTCTGGTTCAGATGCAGTCCGTCCTGTTTGAACAGGTCCCATCTTCCCCAGAATGCAGTCCAATTATCCAAGAACTGGAAGCCCTCCCTCCTACACCATTCCTGCAGCCACGTGTTCAGCTGTGCTCTCTCCCTATTCCTAGCCTCACTATCACGTGGCGCCGGCAACAAACCAGAGATAACAACTCTGTCCGTCCGAGCTTTCAGCTTCCAGCCTAACTCCCTAAACTCACTTCTAACATCTGTGCCACCCTTCCTTCCTACGTCGTTGGTGCCAATGTGCACCACGACCTCTGGCTGCTCCCCCTCCCCTTTAAGGATCCTGAAGACGCGATCACAAACATCACGGACCCTGGCACCAGGGAGGCAGCAAACCATCCGTGCGTCTCGCTTGCGCCCACAGAACCGCCTGTCGGTACTCCTCACCATCGAGTCCCCGATGACTAGTGCTCTCCCGTTCTCCCTCCTTCCCTTCTGAGCCACAGTGCAGGACCCCGCGCCAGAGGCCCGTTCACTGCAGCCTGCCCCCGATAGGCCGTCCCCCCCAACAGTATCTAAAACTGTATACTTGTTGCTGAGGGGAACGACCACAGGAGATCCCTGCACTGACCTCTTCCCACCTCTAACTGTTACCCAGCTGCCTTTGTTTTGTGGAGTAACGACATCCCTGTAGCTTCTATCTATCACCCCCTCAGCTTCCCGAATGATCCTCAGTTCATCCAGCTCCAGCTCCAGTTCCCTAACACGGTCTGATAGGAGCTGGAGACGGATGCACTTCCAGCAGGTGAAGTCGGCAGGGTCACCGGAGGTTCCCCTCACCTCGAACATACTGCAGGAGGAGCACTGCACTCCCCTGGCTGCCATTTCTTTTATTCAATTTCCCCTTAATTAAGTACAAATATAGATATTAACAAAAACAGTGAAATAGCTTACCTGTTCAGTCCTTTTTGGTTAGAGGAGGAGGGTAAAAAGGGTCTTATTATTAGGTTAGAGGAGAAGGAGAAGGATGGGTGGGAGACACTACATGTGTAGTGTCTCGGGTTAACTCTGCTCCGCACCTTTAAAGAAAATACCTACCCAGGAGTCCTTGCTGCCGTCCAGCTTCCGGTTCCTCCCGCGCCAAAAGTAGCTTGAACACAAGGATGTGCTGGGCTTCCCAATCATTGAGGATGGGATATTTGTGGAGCTTCTTCCTCCTGTCAGTTGTTTAATTGTCCACCACCATTCACGACTGAATGTGGCAGGAGTGTCATAGAGTTATACAGCACAGAAACAGGCCCTTTGACCATCGTGTCTGTGCCGACCATCAAGCACCTAACTATTCTAATCCCATTTTCCAGCACTGGCCCGTAGCCTTGTATGCTATGGCATTTCAAGTGCACATCTAAATACTTCTTAAATGTTGTGAGGGTTCCTGTCTCTACCACCCCTTCAGGCAGTGCGTTCCACATTCCAACCACCCTCTGGGTGAAAGTTTTTTTCCTCAAATCCCCTCTAAACCTCCTGCCCCTTACCTTAAATCTATGGCCCCTGGTTATTAACCCCTCCGCTAAGGGAAAAAGTTTCTTCCTATCTAACCTATCAATACCCCTCATAATTTTGTCCACCTTAATCAGGTTCGCCCTGAGCCTTCTCTGCTCTAAGGAAAACAACTTTAGCCTTTCCAGACTCTCTTTATAGCTGAAATGCTCCAGCCTAGGCAACATCGTGGTGAATCTCCTCTGCACCCTCTCTATTGCAATCACACCCTTCCTAGAGTGTGGCGCCCAAGACTGTACACAATACTCCAGCTGTGGCCTTTTATAGCATTTTATACAGCTCCATCATAACCTCCCTGCTCTTATATTCTATGCCTCGGCTAATAAAGGCAAGTATCCCAAATACCTTCCTAAACACCTTATCTACCTGTGCTGCTGCCTTCAGTGATCGATGGACAAGTACACCAAGGTCCCTCTGATCCTCTGTATTTCCTAGGGTCCTATCATCCATTGTATATTCCCTTGCCTTGTTAGTCCTCCCAAAATGCATCACCTCACACTTCTCAGGATTAAATTCCATTTTCCACTGCTCCGCCCATCTTACCAGCCCATCTATATCATCCTGTAATCTAAGGCTTTCCTCCTCACTATTTATGACACCACCAATTTTCGTGTCATCTACAAACTTACTGATCATACCTCCTATATTCACGTCTAAATCGTTAATGTACACGACAAACAGCAAGGGTCCCAGCACCGATCGCTGCGGGGACACCACTGGTCACAGGCTTCCACTCACAAAAACAACCCTCGACCATCACCCTCTGCCTCCTGCCACTAAGCCAATTTTGGATCCAATTTGCCAAATTGCCCTGGATCCCAACGGCTCTTACCTTCTTAATGAATCTCCCATGCGGTACCTTATCAAAAGCCTTAGTGAAGTCCATGTAGACTATATCAACTGCTTTACCCTCATCTACACCTCTAGTTACCGCCTCGAAAAATTCAGTCAAGTTAGTTAGACACGATCTCCCCCGACAAAGCTATGCTGACTATCCCTGATTAATCCCTGCCTCTCCAAGTAGAGATTAATCCTGTCCCTCAGAATTTTTTCCAATAGTTTCCCTACCACTGATGTTAGACTCACCAGCCTGTAATTCCATAGTTTATCCCTGCTACCCTTCTTGAATAATGGTACCACATTTGCTGTCCTCCAGTCCTCTGGTACCTCTCCTGTGCCCAGAGAGGATTTGAAAATTTGTGTCAGAGCCCCTGCTATCTCCTCCCTTGTCTCACATAACAGCCTGGGATGTATATCATCTGGGCCTGGAGATTTATCCACTTTTAAGACAGCTTAAACAGCTAATACTTCCTCCCTTTCAATGCTAATATGTTCAAGCATATCACAATCCCCCTCCCTGATTTCTACACCTACGTCATCCTTCTCCATTGTGAACACAAATGAAAAGTAATCATTTAAAACCTCACCTATGTCCTCTGGCTCCACACACAGATTACCACTTTGGTCCCTAATGGGCCCTACTCTTTCCCTGGTTATCCACTTGCCCTTAATGTCTTGATCCATTGGTTGTGAGATCACTTAGCCCTGTCTATCACATGCTCTTCTGCTGTTTGGCATGCAAGTAGTTGTGTGTTGTAGCTTCACTAGGCTGATACCTCATCTTTAGGTATGCCTAGTGCTGCTCCTGGCATGCCCTCCTGCACTCTTCATTGAACCAAGGTTGGCCCCCCAGCTTGATGGTAATGGTACAGTGTGGGATATGCCAGGCCATGAGGTTACAGATTGTGTCTGAATACAATTCCCACACCGCCTCACAGATGCCTAGTTTTGATTTACTAACTCTGTTCGATATTTATCCCATTTAGCGCGGTGGTAGTGCCACGTAACACATTAGTGGGTATCCTCAATGTGAAGACGGGACTTCTTCTCCACAAGGACTGTGCGGGGGTTACTCCTACTAATACTGTCATGGACAGATGCATCTGCGACAGGTGGATTGGTGAGGACATGGTCAAGTTTAAAAACATTTTTTTTTATTATTCATTCATGGGATGTGGGCGTTGCTGGCTAGGCCAGCATTTATTGCCCAATATTTATTTCCCTCTTGTTGGTTCCCTCATCACCTGCCTCAGATCCAATCTCACAGCTATGTCCTTTAGGACTCGGCCAGCTCGGTCAGTAGTGGTGCTACCGAGCCACTCGATGATGGGCATTGAAATCCCCCACCTAGAGTACATTCTGCGCCCTTCCTACCCTCAGTGCTTCTTCCATTTGGTTTACAACATGAAGAAAAACTGATTCATCAGCCAAAGAGGGGGGCAGTAGGTGGTAATCAGCAGGAGGTTTCCTTGCCCATATTCGATCTGATGCCATGAGACTTCATGGGGTCCGGAGTCAATGTTGAGGACTCCCAGGGCAACTCCCTCCCTACTATATACCACTGCGACACCACCTCTGGTGGGTCTGTCTGGCCGGTGAGACAGGACATACCCAGGGATGATGATAGTGGTGTCTGGGGCATTGGATGTAAGGTATGTTTCTGTGAGAAGGACTATGTCAGGGGGTTGCTTCACTAGTCCGTGGGACAGCTCTCCCAATTTTGGCACAAGCCCCCAGATGTTAGTAAGGAGGATTTTGCAGGGTCGACAGGACTGGGTTTGCCGGTTGTTTCCGGTGCCTAGGTCGATGCCGGTTGGTCCGTCCGGTACTGATCCATTTTCTTTTTGAAGGCCTCTATTGATCAAGAATTAATCTTCTAAAATCATCTTTCTCGGTGACTAATCATTTTTCCAGTCTCTTGACTTTCTTGTTCAGCCACTCTTATTGACTTATGAGGCATTGGTCCTAACCCTGATGGTATAATTCAGTTTCTCATGGTTCATTTTTACATTACAGATTATTATTATGGATTTCTTAATTTGATGATTGGGAGCTTCTGTTTGTTGTTTAGCCTCAAGGCATTTTCCATTCCAACTGTATTGTTATATCAGCATATCACCATGTTGTGCTTGTTTTTGTCCTAACTGCTGTTTCCTGCTATTGTACTTAGCTTCTGTTTTTGTAAGTGAAATTTTTTTTTATTTTCTAATTCCTTCCTTCCCCCCCCCCCCCCCCCCCCCCCCCCAGCTTAAGCTATGGTTCAATGAGCATCATCTACCTTCCAGTACCTCACCATTACCATTTCATTATGCTGTGCACTAACATCCCCGCCCCCTTTTCCTGCCTCTGTACTTCATTAAAACCTGTTAAGACTCTAACTTTTTCCAGTTGAGATGAAAGGTCATGAACCTGAAACATTGGGGCGAATTGTTTGGGCACTGTTGACATCAAGAACGGAGGTGGGCGGGGCCCAAAATTACTGGCGCCGACCGCGTTTCAGTTTTGAGACGTCATTCCCACAGCCAGCAATGCTCACCAGGACAGGGGAGGGCGGAACTGTGATCCCACCCACCTCCTGATTTCTCTCTCTCTTTGGCCTCCTTATCTCGAGAGACAATGGATAAGCACCTGGAGGTGGTCAGTGGTGTGTGGAGCAGCGCCTGGAGTGGCTATAAAGGCCAATTCTAGAGTGACAGGCTCTTCCACAGGTGCTGCAGAAAAATTTGTTTGTCCGGGCTGTTACACAGTTGGCTCTCCCCTTGCACTTCTGTCTTTTTTCCTGCCAACTGCTAAGTCTCTTCAACTCGCCACACTTTAGCCCCGCCTTTATGGCTGCCCGCCAGCTCTGCTGATCGCTGGCAACTGACTCCCACGACTTGTGATCAATGTCACAGGACTTCATGTCGCGTTTGCAGACGTCTTTAAAGCGGAGACATGGACGGCCGGTGGGTCTGATACCAGTGGCGAGCTCGCTGTACAATGTGTCTTTGGGGATCCTGCCATCTTCCATGCGGCTCACATGGCCAAGCCATCTCAAGCGCCGCTGACTCAGTAGTGTGTATAAGCTGGGGATGTTGGCCACCTCGAGGACTTCTGTGTTGGAGATACGGTCCTGCCACCTGATGCCAAGTATTCTCCGGAGGCAGTGAAGATGGAATGAATTGAGACATTGCTCTTGGCTGACATACGTTGTCCAGGCCTCGCTGCCATAGAGCAAGGTACTGAGGACACAGGCTTGATACACTCGGACTTTTGTGTTCCGTGTCAGTGCGCCATTTTCCCACACTCTCTTGGCCAGTCTGGACATAGCAGTGGAAGCGTTTCCCATGCGCTTGTTGATTTCTGCATCTAGAGACAGGTTACTGGTGATAGTTGAGCCTAGGTAGGTGAACTCTTGAACCACTTCCAGAGCGTGGTCGCCGAAATTGATGGATGGAGCATTTCTGACATCCTGTCCCATGATGTTCGTTTTCTTGAGGCTGATGGTTAGGCCAAATCCGTTGCAGGCAGCCGCAAACCTGTCGATGAGACTCTGCAGATACTCTTCAGTGTGAGATGTTAAAGCAGCATCGTCAGCAAAGAGGAGTTCCCTGATGAGGATTTTCCGTACTTTGGTCTTCGTTCTTAGATGGGCAAGGTTGAACAACCTGCCCCCTGATCTTGTGTGGAGGAAAATTCCTTCTTCTGAAGACTTGAACGCATGTGAGAGCAGCAGGGTGAGGAAAATCCCAAACAGTGTGGGTGCGAGAACACAGCCCTGTTTCACGCCACTCAGGATAGGAAAGGGGTCTGATGAGGTGCCACTATGCTTAATTGTGCCTTTCATATTGTCATGGAATGAGGTGATGAAACCTCGAAGCTTTGGTGGACATCCGATGTTTTCTAGTAGTCTGAAGAGACCACGTCTGCTGACGAGGTCAAAGGCTTTGGTGAGATCAATGAAAGCAACGTAGAGGGGCATCTGTTGTTCGCGGCATTTCTCCTGTATCTGAAGAAGGGAGAACAGCATGTCAATGGTCGATCTCTTTGTGCGAAAGCCTCCTGATTAAGACCAATTAAAATGATTAAAGAGCTCATTATGAGCTTGTTAAATATAAGGTTGCAATTTTCACAGGGTGCACGGTTTACATACACGTCTGTTGCTGACCAGCTGAAGGGGGGTGGGTACAGAGTGGGGAGCCAGTCATGGTCACCCTAGGGATTTACCCTGGCCTCGTAAGAGGGTCAGCAGGACTGAAAGGGATTCAGCCTTTGGATAGGAGGTACCTGTGGTGCTGTGCAGGTGGCGGGCAGAGTGGGCAGTCAGCACATGGACATTGAATGGGGTCGTCACCCACCTGGCATCAGGGGGGCAGAAGAGTAGGGGGCAAAGCTGCCAATCACAATAGGGGGGGACCACCTGTCCAAAAGGAAGGCTGCTGCTGGCAATGGGGGCACGACTGTCAGATTTGGGGCCCAGTGGCAATGACGGGCAACACCTTCTGCAGGAAGAGTAGCACCCCGAGTAGCAGGAGGTCACAGGAAAGGAAAGAAGGGTATGAAGACAATGGAGACTATAACTTCAACACAGGATTTACCGCTGAAGACGAAGCTACCTGGAGATGATGGAGGACCCAGTGCTGCAGGAGACTGCAACTCTCCAAGCAGATGGTCACAGTCATTTGTGCCCTTGTCACCAAAGACCTATGAACATATGAACATACGAATTAGGAGCATGAGCAGGCCACTCGGCCCCTCGAGCCTGCTCCGCCATTCACTAGGTTTATGGCTGAACTGATTACCCCACATTTCCACCTACCCCCGATAACCTTTCACCCCCTTGCTTATCAAGAATCTATCTACCTCTGCATTAAAAATATTCAAAGACTCTGCTTCCACCGCATTTTGAGGAAGAGAATTCCAAAGACTCACAACCCTCTGAGAGAAAACGTTTCTCCTCATCCCTGTCTTAAATGGGCGAGCCTTTATTTTTAAAACAGTGACCCCTAGTTCTAGATTCTCCCTCAAGGGAAAACATCCTTTCCACATCCAACCTGTCAAGACCCCTCAGGATCTTCTATGTTTCAATCAAGTCACCTCTTACTCTTCTAAATTCCAGCGGATACAAGCCTAGCCTGTCCAATCTTTCCTCATAAGACAGCCCGCCCATTCCAGGTATTAGTCTAGTAAACCTTCTCTGTACTGCCTCCAAAGCATTTACATCCTTCCTTAAATAAGGAGACCAATACTGTACACAGTACTCCAGATGTGGTCTCACCAATGCCCTGTATAACTGAAGCATAACCTCCCTACTTTTGTATTCAATTCCCATCGTGATAAACGATAACATTCTATTAGCTTTCCTAATTACACGCTGTAGCTGCATGTGCTGTACCTTGCACCTCACATGCCCTGCCACTAGCCGTCAAAGTTACTGTGGCCTTGGACTTCTTCACTTCTGGCTCCTTCCAAGGATCAGCTGTGGACTTAGTGGCATCTCACAAATGGCAGCACAGCACTGCATCTCACTGATCACTGATGACCTCTTTACCAGAGCTGGACAGTACATTCATTTCACGACAAACGCAGCCTCTCAGGGACAGAGGGCAGTGGGTTTCAGCACTGTCGTTGGATTCTTCAAGGTGCAGGGCATCATCGCTTGCACCCATGAGGCCATCTAGGCACCTCGCGACTGTCCAATCAGATTCAGGTGGGGCTTCCACTCCCTCAATGTTCAACAGATCTGTCACCACAACAAGAGCTTCCTCCATGTCTGTGCTTGCTTTCCTGGCAACTGCCATGTCTCCTTCGTCATCCGGCAGTCTAGGCTGCCTCAGATCTTCATTCCAACCCCCAAAGTCACAGAATCACAGAATCACAGAATAATGCAGTGCAGAAGAGGCCCTTCGGCCCATCAAGTCTGCACCGATGCATTAAAGACACCTGACCTGTCTACCTAATCCCATTTGCCAGCACTTGGCCCAAAGCCTTGAATGTTATGACGTGCCAAGTGCTCATCCAGGTACTTTTTAAAGAATGTGAGGCAACCCGCCTCTACCACCCTCCAGGCAGTGCATTCCAGACCGTCACTACCATCTGGGTAAAAAAGTTCTTCCTCAAATCCCCCTTAAACCTCCTGCCCCTCACCTTAAACTTGTGTCCCCTCATAACTGACCCTTCACTGGATGAAGTCTGTGGATGAAACCTAGTGGACAAGGGATATCCCATGAGGGCATGGCTACTGACCCCTCTGTGAGAGCCCCAGACAGAGGCACAGAGGTATTGCAATCAATGCACAGGCTCAGTAGGCCATCAGGCATCTGAAGATGCAATTCCAGTCCCTGGACTGGTTGGGTGGTGCCATCCAATACCCTCCTTCAAGGGTCTCGCTCATTGCGGTGGTCTGCTGCGTTCTCCATGTCATGGCCTTCCAGAAAGGTGTGGACCTTAAGGACAGTGGGAACCTAGAGTGAGATAGCTCATCGGGGCAGAGCAAGAGCAGGAGGTGAGAGAGGAGGAGGCAGTGGAGGCAGAGGGAGACAATGTTGAACAGAGCGGTGCCCCTGCTGCACAAAGAGGTGACCAGGCATAGCTCAGGACATCAATTGCTCATGAGGATGCCATGAATGCCAGGGATCTTCTGATTCAGGAACATTTCAACTGAGCCTCTCTGACCCAGGTTGAGGGGCATGGCATGGAAGGGAGTTTGAGATACCTGTCCTAACAAATGCAAGGAAGAAATAAAAACAAGAAATGCTGGAACCACTCAGCAGGTCTGGCAGCATCTGTGGAAAGAGAAGCAGAGTTAACGTTTCGGGTCAGTGACCCTTCTTCGGAACTAGCAAATATTAGAAATGTCAAAGGTAAGCAAGTGAGGCGGGGGTGGGGCAAGAGATAACAAAGGAGAAGGTGTAGATTGGACAAGGCCACATAGCTGACCAAAAGGTCATGGAACAAAGGCAAACAATATGTTAACGGTGTGTTGAAAGACAAAGCATTAGTGCAAATAGGGTGTTAACGGACTGACGGTTGAACAGCAGCAAGTACAAACATGAAAAAAAAAGCATGTGAGCAAACTGAACAAACTAAGATGAAATGAAATAAACATGAAAAAAAAGTTGGTCCCTCAGTCAGAGGGGCTAAGGACGCCAAGGATAATGAGGGCACCCCTGGATGGTGGCACACGCATCCTCTGTGACAGTCTCAACTCTTGCCGGGTGCTCCAGATGCCTGGAGAAGGATACCAGCTGGGGTCCTCCTCAAAGAACTCTGCACTACCAGCGTCACTGACTGATCCACATGACACAGTGTCTCATGGATCCCGTGGTCGCAGTTCCTGCATGCACGCCAAATGATGCCACTTATGGCTCTCTATGAGGTTGGCCACTCTCTCTACGGAGGAATTCATGCGTTCATAGACCCGAGCCATTGTGGCACATGAGGTGGATGGACTCCTCCATCCTCTGCCCAAGACCCCACACTGCCTCAGGGAACTCCAACATGTGGGAACACAACTCCTGCTGCTGTTCATAGTAGAACCTTCTTTCCATCGGTGCCCAGCTGAGCAGGACTGTGTCTTGTCCTCCCTCCTCCAAGGGGAATTGACCACAGCTTCCTCTGCCTCTGGCACCTCCTCCTGCCCACTAGTGCTGTGATCATCACCCTGTGTCACCCTTTCTACATGTGCGCCAGGACCCACCGAGATGCATGTATATGCGCTGATGTGATGCTGCTTCTTTGTCTTCTTCTTGCTGCTCTGGCCCGCGGAGGGAGGGGGAGATAGTGTCATGGGTTTGACATCTGTGCCTGTGGGAAACATCAGAAGAGATGATGAGAGCTATCCTTGGAGAGAAGAAGCCGCAGCAGTGCTCAGGCTACCCAGTGTTAATCAGTGTTGTTCTCTGTGGCCAACGTCATTGAGCTGCATGTCTCAGTGGTGACAGGTCCTCAGCAGCAGTATAGCTCTGAGGGCTGAGTAAGTGCCCTGGGCACACCCCCACTCATGTTCAGGAGCAGCATGCACCCTGAGGCTCCTCAGGTGGTGTGTCTGTTGGAGGGTGCAAGACCTGAGACCTGTCTGGAGGGTTGCACTCACCTTGCCAGAACATATGAGCTTGTTTAACCTTTACAGCACTGAATCCAGGTTCATCTAGTCACACTTTTGTTGTTAATGGCATCAGCTATCTGAATAAAGGCCTTTTTAGTTTCAGCCAGTGGACTCCTCCTGTCACCCTCTGGGTAAAGGACCTCCCTCCTCTCCCTCACGGCTTTCAACATTGCATCCAGGTTGGCATTGATGAAGCGAGGGGCAGCCCTGCCCCTGGTGCCAGGCCTCCAGCTCTCCTGTGACATCTGGCTTCCCTCTGGTGCTGTGGAAGGCTTTGGCAAAGTCAGCAGACCTCTCCCTTAAGACAGCCACCTGCCTCAGTGATGGCTGCCATGGAAAGTCTAAATCAGCCGTACATTTCATCTGAGCCACCTTCGTTCCCACACCCACTGGCTCTAACTGGAAACCAGCCTTTATATCAATTAAGGGATCACCCCCATGAAAATCATGAATTTAAATTGGAGGCAGGTTCGGGACCCATAAAGCAGTCCAGACTCCTGTTTCCCACCTCCGTAGGGAAAATCCTGCCTGTTAACTCTGTTTTTCTCTCTCCGCAGATGCTGCCTGACCTGTTGAGTATTTCCAGCATTTTGAGCTGTTTTTATTGCAGATTTCCAGCATCCGCAGTATTTTGTTTTAGTGGAAAGAAATACTTGCATTTATATAGCGCCTTTCAAATCTTTAGTTGGCCCAAAGCACTTTACAGCCAATGAAGTACTTTGGAAGTGTTGTCACTGTCATGATGTAAGAAATGCAGCAGTCAATTTGTGCATAACAAGCTTCCACAAACAGTGATATGATAATGGTCAGATAATCTGTTTTCGTGATGTTGGTTGAGGGATAAATATTGTCCCGGACATTGGGGAGAACTCCTCCACACTTCTTCAAAATAGGTCTTTTACACCCACCTGAGAGGGCGGACAGTGTCTCAGTTTAATGTCTCATCCAAACAATGGCATCTCTGATAGTGCAACAAACTCTCAGCACTGCATTTAAGTGTCAGCCTAGATTTAATGCTCAAGTCTTTGGAGTCGACCTTGAACCCACAACCTCCTGATTCAGAGAATGCACCTGACCTATGACTGACACTGTTATATTTCAGAAAACGAGACAGTGAAGGATGGAACTGGAACCAATCTTTACACATTTATAAGCTTTTATTTACAGAGATACACATAACAAACATGCACTTCCTAAACCAACAACCAGAGTTTCAGTTTGTTACTATTTAGAGGAACACAAGTGAATCCCCAGTTAATGCCCACTACACACATTTAAATACAATTAATATACAACTGCCAGACACCACCTTCTAAGCTGTTCGAACTTTTATTATTAATAATGGATCATTAAGAATCACAAAATCACAGAATCATTACAGCACAGGAGGAGGCCATTCGGTCCATCGTGTCTGCACTGACTCTCTGAACAGCAACTCCCTCAGTTCCATTCCCCCGCCTTCTCCCCATAACTCTGCACATTCTTCCTTTTCATATATTTGTCTAATTCCCTTTTGAATGCTTCAAATGAAGCTGCCTCCACCACATTCTCAGGCAGTGCATTCCAGACCTTAACCACTCGCTGTGTGTAAAAGTTTTTCCTCATGTCACTTTTGCTTCTCTTACCAAATACTTTAAATCTGTGCCCTCTCGTTCTTGGTTCTTTCATGAGTGGGAACAGTTTCTCTTTATCTACTCTGACCCCTCATGATTTTGAATACTTCTATCAAAGCAACTCTCAGCCTTCTCTTCTCCAAGGAAAACAGTCCTAACTTCTCCAATCTATCTTCATAACTGAAATTCCTCATCCCTGGAACCGTTCTCGTGAATCTTTTCTGTACTCTCTCCAATGCCCTCACCTCTTTCCTCATGTGCGGTGCCCAGAATTGGACGCAATACTCCAGCTGAGGATGAAGTAGTGTCTTATACAAGTTCAACATAAATTCTTTGTTCTTGTACTCTATGCCTCTATTAATAAAGCCCAGGATACTGTATGCTTTATTAACTGCTTTCTCAACCTGTCCTGCCACCTTCAATGACTTATACACCTAGGTCCCTTTGCTCCTGCACCCCCTTTAGAATTGTACTCTTTATTCTATATTGTCTCTGCATGTTCTTCCTACCAAAATGAATCACTCCACATTTCTCTACATTGAACTTCATCTGCCACCTGTCTGCCCATTCCACCAACTTGTCTGTGTCCTTTTGAAGTTCTACACTATCCTCCTCACAGTTCATAATGCTTCCAAGTTTTGTATCATCTGCAAACTTTGAAATTGTGCCCTGTACACCAAGGTCTAAGTCATTAATATATATATCAGGAAAAGCAAGGGTCTCAACACTGATCCCAGGGGAACTCCACTACAGACCTTCCTCCAGCTCGAAAAACATCCATTAACCACTACTCTTTGTTTCCTGTCACTCAGCCAATTTCCTATCCATGTTGCTACCATCCCTTTTATTCCATGAGCTACAAGTTTGCTCACAAGTCTGTTGTGTGGCACTGTATCAAACGCTTTTTGAAAGTCCATGTACACCACATCAACCCTCTCTGTGACTTCCTCAAAAAAACTCCAGCAAGTTAGCTAAACATGATTTTCCCTTAAGAAATCCATGCTGGCTTTCCTTAATTAACTCACATTTGTCCATGTGACTATTGATTTTGTCCCGATTTTTTTTTAGAAGTTTTCCCACCACCGAAGTTAAGCTAACTGGCCTGTAGTTGCTGGGCTTATCTTTACACCCTTTTTTGAACAACGATGTAATGTTTGCAATTCTCCAGTCCTCTGGCACCACTCCTGAGTCTAAGGAAGACTGGAAATTATGGCCAGTGCCTCTGCGATTTCCACCTTCACTTCCCTCAGTATCCTTGGAGGCATCTCATCTGGTCCTGGTGCCTTATCCACTTTAAGCACAGACAGCCTATCTAATACTTCCTCTTTATCAATTTTAAACTCCTCTGGTATCTGACTTACCTCCTCTAAACATTGCCTGGGTTGCATCTTCTTCCTTGGTAAAGACAAATGCAAAGCATTCATTTAATACCTCATCTATGCCCTCTGCCTCCATGTATAAATCCCCTTTCTGGCCCCTAATCGGCCCCACTCCTCCTTTTACCATCCTTTTACTATTTATATGCCTATAGAAAACTTTGGGATTTCCTTTACTGCTAGCTGCCAGTCTCTGTTCATGCTCTCTCTTTGCTTCTCTTATTTGCTTCCCCTCTGGACCTTTTATATTCAGCCTGGTTCTCAATAGTATTTTCTACCTGGCATCTGTTATAAGCACACTTTTTCTTCTTTATCTTAATCTTTACCTTTTTTGTCATCCAGGGAGCTCTGGATTTGTTTGCCCTACTTTTCCACTTCAAGGGAACATATCTTGACTGCACCCAAACTCTCTCTTCTTTGAAGGTAGCTCATTGTTCATCAAGAAGAAAGTCCTTCAACAAATTTGAGCAGATTCACACAGCAAGTAACAACCGCAGATACCAGCAACAGATAAATTCCTGTTGGCGACTTGAACACATAATCTAGGCTGACACTTTAGCGTAGTACTGAGGGAGTGCTGCGCTGTCAGATGTGTCACCTTCCAATGAGATGCTAAACTAAGGACTAATCTGACTTATCAGTGGGCATAAAAGATCACTTTTTGAAGAAAAACAGGGGAGTTATCAGAATGTCCTGGCCAATATTTAGCCCTCAAATAACAAGAATAACTTGCAATTCTATTGCACAATTAATGTAGTAAAATATCCCAAGGTGCTTCACAGGAGCATTATCAAACAAAATTTAACATCGAGCCACATAAAGGGGTATTAGGACAGGCTTGCTTGAAGCGGTAGGTTTTAACGAGCCTTTTAAAGGAGGAGTAGAGAGGCAGAGTGGTTTAGGGATGGAATTCCATAGCAGAAGCTACAGCCACCAATGGTGGAGCAATGAAAATTGGGGATGTGCAAGAATCCAGAATTGGAGGATTGCAGAGATCTTGGAGGGGCCAATGCAGACATGGTAGTTAAGGAGGGGAAGTGTGAAATATTGGATGGGATAGGGAGAGAGGAAATATTCAGGGGTTTAGCATTTTTGAAAGTAGATCATTCACCAGGCTGGATGGAATGTATCCAGGCTGTAAAGAGAAGCTAGGGAGGAAATAACTCTGACCATCATTTTCCGATCCCTTTTGGCTACAGGCTTTGATGCTGGAGGACTGGTAATTTTGTAACATTGTTTAAAAAGAGAGAATGGTATACAGCGAGTAATTATAGACCAGTCAGCTGAATCTCAGTGGTGGGCAAATTATCAGAAAAAATTCTGAGGGACGGTATTTAGAAAGGCATGGATTAATCAAGTACAGTCAACATGGAGTTGTTAAAGGTAGGCCATGTCTGACTAACTTGATTACATTTTTTGAGGAGGTAACAAGGAAGGTTGATGAGGGTATTGAGTTTGATGCTGTCTACATGGATTTTAGAAAGGCTTTTTACAAGGTCCCACATGGCAGACTGGTCAGATGTGTAAAAGCCGATGGGATCCAAGGGAAAGTGGCTATTTGGATACAAAATTGCCTCAGTGGCAGGAAGCAAAGGGTAGTGGTTGACGGATATTTTTGTGACTGAAAAGCTGTTTCCAGTGAGGTTCCGCAGGGCTCAGTATGTAGTCCCTTGCTTTTTGCGGTCTATATTAATGATTTGGACTTTGGATGAAGTGGGCATAATTAAGAAGTTTGCAGATGACACAAAAATTGGCCATGTGCTTGATAGTGAGGAAGAAAGCTACAGATTGCAGGAAGTTGTCAATGGACTGGTCAAATTGGCAGTAGATTAGCAAATGGAATTGAATCTGGAGAAGTGTGAGGTAGTGCATTTGGGAAGATAAACAAAGGCAAGGGAGTACACAAGAAATGGTAGGATACTGAGGTGTAGGGGAACAGAAGGACCTTGGAGTGCATGTCACAGACTCTTAAAGGTAGCAGGCTAGATAGATAAGGTGAAATAAAAACAGAAAGTGCTGGAAATAGTCAGCAGATCTGGCAGCATCTGTAGAGAGAAAGAGAGTTACATTTCAGGTCTGTGACCTTTCATCAGAACTGGCAAAGGTTAGAAATGTAATAGGCTTTAAGCAAGTGGAAGGGGGGAGGGGGAACAATAACAAAAGGGAAGGTGCGTAATAGGGTGGAGGTCAGGAGAAATTAAATGACAGAGATGTCATGGAGTAAAAGACAGACCTGAAATGTTAACTCTGTTGCCCTCTCCACAGATGCTGCCAGACCTGCTGAGTATTTCTAGCACTTTCTGTTTTATTTTAAGTTTGCAGCATCTGCAGTATTTTGCTTTTATTTTAGGTGATAAGGTGGTTAAGAAGGCATAAGGGACATTTTCCTTTATTAGCCGAGGCATAGTATATAAAAGCAGGGAGATTATGCTAGATCTGTTTAAAACTCCAGTTAGGCTGCAGCTAGAGTACTGCGTACAGCCCTGATCACCGCATTACAGGAAGTATGTGATCACACTAGAGAGGGTACAAAGGAGATTTATGAGGATGTTGCCAGAACTGGAGAATTTTAGTTATGAGGAAAGATTAGATAGGCTCAGGTTGTTCAACTTTGGAACAGAGGAGGCTGAGGGGAGATTTAATTGAGGTGTATAAAATTATAAGGGGCCTAGAGAGAGTGGATTGGAAGGACATAACTTTGGCCTCCTTGTCTCGGGAGACAATGGGTGAGCGCCTGGAGGTGGTCAGTGGTTTGTGGAGCAGCGCCTGGAGTGGCTATAAAGGACATAGTGGAAGGACATAAATTTCAAGTAATTGGCAGAAGAATTTGAGGGGAGTTGAGGAGAGCTTTTTTTCACCCAGAGGGTGATGGGGGTCTGGAACTCACTGCCTGAAAAGGTGGTAGACACAGAAACCCTCACTTTATTTTAAAAATACTTGGGTATGTACTTGTGGTGCCGTAACTTACAGGGCTACGGACCAAGAGCTGGAAAGTGGGATTATGCTGGATGATTCTTTTTTGGCCAGCACAGGCAGAATGGGCTGAATGACTTCCTTCTGTGTCATAAATTTCTGTGATTCTATGACTGTAGGGCTGGAGGAGATTATAGAGATAGGGAGAGGTGAGGCCATGGAGGGATTGGGAAACAAGGATGAGAATTTAAAAATTGATGGTGTTGCTGGACCACGAGCCAATGTAGGTCAATGAGCACGGAGGTGATGGGTGAACAAGACTTGTTGCAAGTTAGGATATGGATAATATCGTTAAAACAGATTAACTGATTATTTAACTGTTTGTGGGAGCTTTCTGTTTGCAAGTTGTCCACTCTGCTTACTTAGAATTATGAGTGATTATGCAGTCCAATGTAATTCATTACCTGTAAAGCACTTCCTGAGGCCATTAAAGGCACTATCTAGGTGTCAGCTGTGGCTCAGTGGGTAGCACGCTTGCCTCTAAGTCACAAGGTTGTGGTTTTAAGTTCCACTTCAAAGACATAAGTATAAAAAACCAAGGCTGACACTTCAGTGCAGTACCGAGAAAGTGGTGCTATCTTTCAGAAGAGATATTCAAACAAAGCCTCATCTGTTCTCCCCAGTGGATGTAAAAGATCCCACAAAAGTATTTTGAGCAAGAGCAGGGAGTTTTCACTGGTGGCCTGCCTCATATTTATCCCTCAATCAACATCCCAAAAAATAATATCTTGTTATTATCATATTGCTGTTTTTGGGAGCTTGCTGTGCACAAATTGACTGCCATATTTCCTACATTACAACAATGATTACACTTCAAAAGTACGTCATTAACTGTAAAGCGCTTTGGGATGTTCCGAGGTCATGAAAGGTGCTATATGAATGCAAGTCTTTCTCTTGAAGGGGGAAATTGGTAAATTTTGTGGGCAAGAATGAAGAGAGGAAAACTCTTTGGAGAGGTAGAAAAAACATGACATTGAGTCAAAAAGAATCATGTTGCACTCATTGGGCACTCTATTGCATGGCTCACAACATTTTATTGACTTTAGAGACTGTTGGATCCCAATATGCTCTGTGAAAGGGAAGTCAGTGAGTTCAGTGTAGGTAATTACTTAACTTGAACCTCAGTCCTGAAGTTAGTGTCTGTACAACAACATCCTTCTCTTCTCCACTGTTGATTACCTGCCTGATATGCCCAGTCATGTGCCTTGTCTCATAATGCTTGACTGGTCATAGGACACTGGCTGCATCTGGCTCAGATTAATTTAAAGATAAGTATCACAGACAGTATCTTGATCATGTTCAGGCGTCACGACCTAAACATACTCCATCATAATTAATTCTATTTGAAAGAAAAGATGGGATTGTTTCTTAGCTGATGAGCTCTTAACCTAATTGATTAAGATGCTTGAAGCTATTGGGAATTGTCATTTTCAAAAATGATTTATTATTAAAGGGAATATTGGAAGGGGAGTGAGTGGTGTGTTAAGTTAGAATTGTTCCATTCGGAAGTCTGGTTTTGACAGATGATCTTTCCAATTTTCTGTCCGTTCCTATCTGATTCTAGGCAAACATAAGCCTACAGCACAAAACTGCCGGAAACTTTGACACTAATCATATAAAATGCACAATTTGTTCTTTAAATTAGATGATCTTAGATATCCACCTGAACAAACAGACAGGACATCAGTTTAAAAGACACAACCTCTGACAAGGCAGTATTCTCTCAAGTGCCACCTGAGATCTTGAGCTCAAATCCTGATATAAGGCTTAATTCACAACCTCCCAATCCAAAGGTGAGAGTGTTAACAACTAACCCAAGCTGCCATTTTCATTAACATCTTGCCCCTGTGCCAATTTTTTCTTTTGCTCCTTAAAGAACTATCTTATGCTCAAAACTAACTATCGTAGCCCGAGATCACTTCATCATCTAAAAGTTGAACTGCAGCAGTGGGTGAACAAAAAGAATAGCAACTTGCATTTATATAGCGACTTTCACAACCACAGGAGGCTCAAAGTGCTTTACTGCCAATTAAGTACTTTTGAAGTGTGGCCACTGGTGTAATATATGAAATGCAGCAGCTAATTTGTGCACAGTAAGCTCCCACAAACATCAATGTGATAATGACCAATTAATCTGCTTTTGTGATGTTGGTTGAGGGATAAATATTGATCTGGACAGCAGGGATAACTCTTGGGCTCGTCTTCAAAATAGTGCCATGTGATCTTTTATACCTACTTGAGGGTGCAGACAGGGCTTCAGTTTAACACCTCATGTGAGAAACAGCATTATCAACAGTGCAACACTCACACCTGTGCTGGAAAATTCACCGAGACTTTTGCATTCAAGTTCTGAAAAGGGACTTAAACCTGCACCTTTCCTGAATCCAAAGCAAGTGGGCAAATCACTGAGCCACACATCCCTAGCATTGAGCGACCTGGCTGAGGTGTTATTTGAGAACCTCTACATTAGGGCTTGACTACATTCCAACAGCTTGGCTCAGTTGGTAGCACCCTCATTTCTCAATGTGAAAGGTTGTGTGCTCAATCCTTGTTGAGTGAATAATCTACTGGAGTGCAGAATTGAGGGACCCTATACAGGGGAGGAGGAGGCGGCCAGGTCTGTTGGTGGGAGCTTTCAGTTTTAACGCAAAACAAGCGAGAGGTAAGCTGGGATTCAGAGCTGGATAGGGAATAACCTGAACACAGTGTAACATGGTTGGGGAAAAGTCAGGGGAGGTTCAACAGACTATGCTGGGTAAAACTGCTTCAGTTTCGAGCCATAAATGCTTCACGCTTTATCCAAGAACAATCCCTTTGGAAAACCCATATCTGTATAAAAATGAATGCTACTGTAGAGTATCTCTTGGCAACCAAGATTATTTTAACACACACTGACCACCAATCAACTGGAACACTTCCATCCAACTGAAAAGTCACAAATAGATAGATATTCAGGACAATATACTGCTGAAATACATAACGCATGCTCTTTTTGTAACCTGTTGCCACCCTGATAACACTACAGGGATAATTTCACCTTTCATAGCTCCCAACTGATTTCAGCTGCTTTATGTAATATGAAGCACTGGCTCTGTGGATAATCAAGAGTGCGGGTGATGGGTGGCTGAGCACATGTACCTCAAGGTACACGCTCCACCAATACTTTCCTAAAATGGCAAACGGGATCCTATGTATGTCATAGGACTCCTATTTGCATATTTAAAGAGGCCTACTGCCTGCCGCAGATGCTTCCGCCAGTGGTAAGCCCTAGGGAAGATTGTGACGACCACAGCAATGGCAAGAATGTTGCGGAGGCCTTCAAAGTCTCTCCCATTTTTTTACGGAATATATATGCATGGGATGTGTGATTGATAGAAACCTCCAGATGGCAAGTGGTTTATCATTAAAAGATTCGTTCTCAACTCAACAAAGCAAAGATATTCCCAAATCCATCCTTGTACTTGAATGACTAAAACAGCTGAAGCTAACATAATTATAGATCAAAGTGATCATCAAAGCTCGATGCCCTTAGTTGAGATCCCCTGTGACTAGCTGACAAATGAAAGGATGCATAAATCCAAGTGACTCCAACTGTCCCAGGCTCCAGTGATTCCAGTTCAAGGTAGGACATGAAAAAGCACCCTTGTTCTCATGGAACCAAAACAGCTGACAATATTAATGACCAAGGGTGTGCAGTTCACATGTTCAATTTGTCATTCAAATGTATGCTTCTTGGAAATAGAAGCTTAGATGATTACAGCACAGAAGGAGGCCATTTGGCCCATTGTATCTATGTTGACTCATTGCTAGAAAATCTTAAAACGGGTCCCACTGCCCCAACCTCTCCCTGCAGCCTGTGCCAAGCGCAGAAAAACACCTGGGGGTTGACTTTCCTCTGGGTATCTATCACTGCAGCTTTGAAACTTTGGCAGAAGACTGGTGGAAATCGAATTTACAGACATTAATGGGGTGTCCACTGAATCAATGCTGGAATAACAGCGGCGGAGCAGGAGAAGTTGCATAGAAATTAATCCCCTTATTATATCACAGCCCTTGCTGCCTTATGATGTGATATACCAGATGGTCCTTACCATTCTTGCAAGCCCTTGATTTTTGAAGCCACATAATAATTGCTCTCAAGAGCACCATTAGTGACATATGCACATAGGAACAAGAGGAGACCATTCAGCCCCCCAAGCCTGTTCCGCCATTCAGTTAGATCATGCCTAATCTGTATCGTAGCTCTGTCTTCCCTCCTTGGTTCTGTAAACTGTAATACCCTTACCCAACAAATATCTATCAATTTCATCAGCTTCTTGAGGGAGAGAGTTCCCGATTTGCACTACCCTTTGCGTGAAGAAGTGCTTCCGGACATTCGAAACATTAATGTACATGCGCAACTGGATTAGATTGAGTTATGACCTGTAACACAAACTGGGAAATCAGATGATGCTAACAAACCACAAGCATTTAGCTTTCATCGTTTAACCCCGAACCATGTTATTACCTGAAGCATTGGAACACACACAGCCTGTGACTGACTTTGGCTTGTACCACACTCTAACCACCCTTTTCTGAAAGACTGATAAATGCCAGGTACACCTTGTCAGTTTGCTTATTAGAAGCAGCATCAATAGCTTGTTTCAGGATATATCTTAATAGTGTGAAGCAGGAATTAGCATATAAAAGGGATGAACCCTCTAGCTACTGACTTTTCCTATGTACTAAGAATGATTATATTAAGTCTTGTAATGCACTGTAATGCTTTAATTATATTGTATTATATCATGACATAAAATGATACAGTCTCTTGACTGTACTGTATTATGTCAAGTTTTTTTTTATTCGTTTAACACAACCCCTAGGCAGTATAATTGCCTATAACACACACCTTAACTCCTTGTCACATTAAAGACATTAGCCTTGCAAAACACTGAGAGATGGGAATAATCAAGTACAAATGTTCCGGGATCTAGTGATGGCTAATGCAACTGGAAGACAAAAGTTATCCTTGTGCTTGTGGGAACGAACAGTTGTCAATGTTATTGGCCAAATGAATGTTTAATTGTATTGTAACTTCTTAACACATTTCAATTCCTGAACTCATATTATATTCTTAAAGTATTACAACACAGCAATTAGATTAGATTAGAGATACAGCACTGAAACAGGCCCTTCGGCCCACCGAGTCTGTGCCGACCATCAACCACCCATTTATACTAATCCTACACTAATCCCATATTCCTACCAAACATCCCCACCTGTCCCTGTATTTCCCTACCACCTACCTATACTAGTGACAATTTATAATGGCCAATTTACCTACCAACCTGCAAGTCTTTTGGCTTGTGGGAGGAAACCGGAGCACCCGGAGAAAACCCACGCAGACACAGGGAGAACTTGCAAACTCCACACAGGCAGTACCCAGAATCGAACCCGGGTCCCTGGAGCTGTGAGGCTGCAGTGCTAACCACTGCGCCAATTGCCTTACATGCTGCTGAGCAGTCTACAAGAAAATGCATTTATTTACATTTCCACTCATAACAGAATGTCTACGGAATGTTTATCTTATCAAGGTTTTGTTTTATTTAGATGAAGTCAGTGGAAATCTCAGAGAAGCTGAAAGATGGGTAATCTGGTAGTGGACTGATAAGCAAAAAAAAACCTTGAATCTTGAGATTACAAGATCAAGACACACTTCTGGCTCACACAACAATATCTGCCTAAACCAGTGAAGATGAGCTATGTCAAATGTTGGAAAGACTATGAGTTGAACTATAGCACAGATGTTAAAGCATAGAAGGAGGGCATTCAGTCCTCCATGTCTGTGCCAGCTATTTTACTAAAGCGATCCAAACTATTCTAGATGCTACGGACTCTTCTCATGGGCTTGTAACATATTCTGCTTCACATATCTATTTCTTATTTCCTTAACAGATGTAATAGTCTCCGCCTCGGACATTTTCTAGTGCAACGCATTCCATACTCCAACTTCTCTATTATCAAATAGACTGTCAATGGTAACCATCAAGACTCAGAAATGAATAATAGCCATTTGTATGAGGTGCTGGAGGATGAGATACTGCTGGTGCTAATTTAGCTTCAGGAAAGCCACACGGAGGATATTGTGGGGTTGCTCTTGTGAAGTTTAAGCAGCATTGTTGGAGCAGCATAGTGAGAACTTCGCCCTGAATCAAATCCTACTACGACTGTGTTAAAAGTGATGGATTCTGATCCTGAGTGTTCCATTCCCCAATACTGACATCTGCTGATTTAATTGGAAAATCAGCCAGAAAATGGTTGATCAAGGAGCTCACCATACATATTGTACCAATGCCCTAAATTTCTCAGTAATTATTCATGTGCCGAATCTGGGGTTGAATGGAAGCTAGGTCAACATCTCTTCAACTTGATGGCTTTTGGAATCCTGTGGGGGGAAAAAAAAGTCTGGGCTATCTTAAACTCCTTCGTTAGTGTCAGCCATGGCTCACTGGGTAGCACTCTTACCTCTGACTCAGAAAGTTGTGGGTTCAGGTTCCACTTCAGAACAACAAAAAAGGCTGATATTCCCAGTGCTGCACTGTTGGACATACTGCCTTTTAGATGAGATGTTAAACTGAGGCCTCTGTCCTCTTGAAGCAGATATAAATGATCCCATAGCACTATTTCGAAGAAAGACAGGGCAGCTATACCTTGTGGCCTGGCCAATATCTATCCCTCAGTCAACGTCACAAAAACAGATTATCTGGTCACCATCACATTGCTGTTTGTGGGAGCTTGCTGTGTGCAAATTGGCTGCTGTGTTTTCTACATTACAACAGTGACGACACTTCAAAAAGTACTTCATGGGCTATAAAGTGCTTTGGGACATACAGTGGTTACGGAAGGTGCTTTATAAATGTGAGTCTCTCCTTCTTTCACTCTAGTTCACCTAAATGTCTGAAAATGCCACTCACACTCAGAGAGGCCACAGGATAGCTGGTGTGAGAAGTGGACAACATTGCCTGGTACAATGTCAGGAGGGAGTTGAAACATATTATTGCGGTAAAGTGGGCTATGATTCTGTATCTAACTGTGCTATACCTGATCTGGGAGTGCTTGATGCTGGTAATGAAATGGAAAATTCTCCATTAATTGTCATTAAGGCTCCTCATCCTAGTCAACACAGAATGGGTTCACTTGATTAAAAAGCATTTTTAAAAAGGTGGGAATGTAGACTGAAGAAGCTTTGGATGCATTGACTTCCTATCCACGTTCCTCACTCAGGATATTCCCATATTTCTGGTCATTTGTGAACCTGCTTCTTCACTCCAAACTCCACGCTGTGAAGTTGATTATTACCGACTGTGCATCGTTCCCTCCATTTCTTTTTTGTGACCAGATTTTCACGCGGTTGGAGGGAAGGGTGTACAATCAGAAAAGGTCAATTTCACAGACCAGCAACGTCATGGAAATGTGAATAATACCCAGGATTGTGCTGCTGTACATTCCTTTCATGCATTGACTTAATATGGAGCTCTGAGGAACTTCTTCATAAATTGATTCAAAGATGATGATAATTGCTTTGCACTCTGCAGGGTATTGGCAAAGGAATTATTTACTGATACATGGCATTTAAATCCGACCCATGTTTGTTTTACAGCAGACAAATTAATCTGGAGTTGGTATATATCCAGTACTTAAGAACAGAATCATATCACACAACTAATCTCCTTGGAATGCACATTAAACTTGTGGGTTATGTATGATTTGCTTCATGGTGCGTGGATGGTTGGGGAGGTGGGTAATTTCCATTGCTCAGTTTTTTGTATTGCTTTGAAATGAACTGATTTAACCATGACATCATATATAGTAATGTTGCTGTGACTCGACCAACTGCAGTGGAGTTCAGAATATGAATTCCACCAAATAGTGCTGCTTTGATGGTGCTGTTAGCATACACCCAATGTCACTTTCCAGTCTGACACAAGGTCTGCTCTGATACTTAAGAGTTCCGGGATTTCAAATTCTTAGGAAGTTTGTCAGTCTCCCTCTTTTCAAAAGATGCACATCCTGCTTCCCAGTTTAGCAATCCTGGTACAAATTTGTTCAAGAGACAGCAGAGGGCATTTTATTTGCCAGTTTCGACGGGAAAGATATTTGGGGTCGAAAGTAATAGCTATATAAATTATGAGGATAGGTTGCATAGACTAGGCTTGTACCACTTGCAAGTTCCCCTCTAAACCACACAACATCCTGACTTGGAAATATATCGCCATTCCTTCACTGTCACTGGATCAAAACCCTGGAACTCCCTCCCTAACAGCACTGTGTACCTGCACCAGAAGGACTGCAGCGGTTCAAGAAGGCAACTCACCACCAGCTTCTCAAGGGCATTTAGTGATGGGCAACAAATGCTGGCCTTACCAGCGATACCCACAACTCATGAAATGAATAAATAAAAAAAAAAGAAAGGTGGCTTTTGTCAAGTTGGATAAGAATATAAATAAAATGAATGCATTGCAGGGGGGTGGGGTGGGGGGGGGGAGCTGGTGATGGTTAAAGAGATTAATAAATATTTAGTAGCTAAACTAATTCTCCAAATACTGGAGCATTCAAAAGACTTGAAGGAGTCTATGCATAAAATAATTGCAAAGATGGCTAAAAAAAAGCTTGTATTTATTTAGAGTCTTTAATGCAACAAAACATCCCAAGGTGCTTGACAGGACCGTTATAAAGCAAAATTGGTCGTTGAGCCACATAAAGAGATATTAGGGGCGATGACCAAAAGTTTGGTCAAAGAGGTCGGTTTAAGGAGTGCCTTAAAGGAGGAAAGAGAGGTAAAGAGACAAAGAGGTTTAGGGAGGCAAGTCCAGAGCTAGGGACCTGCAGCTGAAAGCATGGCCACCAATAAGTGATTAAAATCAGGCTTGCTCAAGAGGCCAGAATTAGAAGAGTGCAGATATCTTGGAGGGTTGTGGGACTGGAGAAAATTACAAAGATAGGGAGGTGCGAGGTCATGGCAGGGTTTGAAAACAAGAATGAGAATTTTAAAATCAAGGTGGCTTTTGTCATGTATTAGAAAGCTGGCAAACAACCCAAGGTTGAAATAACCAACACTTACTTTAACTTTGCTGTCAGGGTTTATGACATTACCTGTGTCTCTTAATCTCTAGGGAGCATGTCCATGAAATACATATAGACAAGAGTCAGGTTAATGAAAAGAAAGAACTTGAATTGACAAATCACCTTAGCAGATATTTCAAAATGCTTCACTTCCAATGATTTACATTTTGAATTAGTCACCATGATGTAGCAAAAAGCTGGACACCATTGTCAGGGTGTATAGTACTTTGGTGATTATGTTCCTGGACTAGTAATTCAGACAGCGTGTTGGTTAGAGAATTGAATTGAATTGAATTTTTAAAATCTACAATAAAAGTAGCCAGTGAAGAAGTTGAATTGTTGTAAAAACAGAAATGCTGCACTGATGTCTTTTAGGGAAGGAAATCTGTCATCCTTACCCAGTCAAGCCTATATGAGACTCCAGTCCCAATCCAATGTGGTTGATTCTTAACTGCTCTCTGAAGTGGTCTAGTAAGCAACTTAGTTCAAGCAGTTCAAGAAGTGGGCCAACTATCACCTTTCTGAGAATTAATTTTAAAGAAACAGGGAGTAGTTGGATTGTAGCCTGGGTTAGTTTCAGCAAAAACTCCGGGAAACTCTTCTCCAGTTCCCTAAGACAATGCCAGCCTGCTTACCCTGACATATGACAAGATAAATTTCACTCATTCAGAATGCCCAATGGAGTCCAATGTCTTTCTCCCTCAGGAACTTGTTAAATAATTCTTTACAGGCCTGTAGCATACCCATATCCACCAGAAACTCATTCCCGAGGCCAATAATTCTACAATCCAACTACTCCCTGTTTCTTTAAAATTAATTCTCAGATATGGGCAGCATTCCCTAGTTGCCCTGAAAAGGTGATAGTTGGCCCACTTCTTGAACTGCTTGAACTAAGTTGCTTACTAGACCACTTCAGGGAGTGGTCGGTGTCGCAGTCTGCTAATAGTACACTCCAAACCAGCTTTTATTCTCTATGTAGAATTTTTCTCATCATAGAAAAGCATTTGGCTGAGCATACGAGGCACTGAGGTAAATCTTGCATTAGACAGTTATGTAAAAGTGTCACCGAGGTGTTTGTGGACAACCTCATCGCAACAAAAATGTTGTGTTGTATCTCTGATCTGTCTTCCTTCCTCCCAACAGTGCAGCACTGCCGCAGGTGCCGTTTGAGATGAGGTGTTAAACCACGGTCTTGTCTAAGATAGATGTAAAAGATCTCATGGCACTATTCAAATAACAGCAGGAGAATGTTCCCTGGTGTACTGGCCAATATTTGTTGCTCAACCAACATCACTCAAACTGGTGATCTAGGCATGTATAACATTGCTGTTTGTCAGAGCTTGCTGTGTTCAAATTGGCTGCTGTGTTTCCTACATTACAACAGTGAAAACACTTCAAAAGTATTTCATTGGCAGTAAAGCACCTTGGGATGCCATGAGGTCTTGAAAGGTGCTACATAAATGCAAATCCTTTCTTTCTTACTTATTCTGTGTTCTGATCAAAACACTAAAAGTGCTCATACCAAATTGTTCTCAGTTCTATTGTATCACAGATCTCACAAAGAGGAATAGCTCAACAGTTTCAGATGTTTCTGTTCCTCACGTAGCTTTGCTGACCATGGCTATGTGAGTTGTAAACCATTGGGTGCGGGACTTGTTGCTAGGCATTTTTGTTTTCCAAACACTATACTGTCATGACCTGACATCACCGTAGAGCTGTTGATTCTAAATTTCTCCTCAGCGTGCACCTCTCTCAACCTTGCTAAAAGAACCTTTTGAACGCCATTTCACGTGGCTTATAGAAGTATAAGAAGTTGTTACTGACCGTTTTATACAGTGCAAGCAGCAATTTATTCTACTTTCTTTGAAAACAATGAAAATTTGAGATGATGGATGGCCGGGTACATTGCTAGGAGACAGCTCCCCACAGTGCTTGGTGTTGTACTAGGCTACACAGATGGTTCCCCTTTGCAGGTTCAATTGCTAGGAAAATTACAAGAAAAAAAAGTGTTGCTGGGAGACATTGAAAGGCCTCGCAGACATAATTGTTTACTTGAGGCCCCCACTGAGGATAGAGATGGGGCTGGTAGTGAGAGGATTGGTCCAAGTATGCAGGTCCACTCACATCCAAAGTTATAGTGCCCTTTACTTTGACATCAAGGTTGCCATTGGCGACTGTGTTTTAACATGAAGGGGTCATTAAACCACTTGCAACATCTTTAAATGGCTTTAAACATTAACTTGCCAGCCTTTGTCCTTGATCTTTATGTCGTCATTGTCGACAGGAATAGTGCCGGAAGACTGGAGGATAGCAAATGTTGTCCCCTTGTTCAAGAAGGGGAGTAGAGACAGCCCTGGTAATTATAGACCTGTGAACCTTACTTCGGTTGTGGGTAAAATGTTGGAAAAGGTTATAAGAGACAGGATTTATAATCATCTTGAAAAGAATAAGTTCATTAGCGATAGTCAGCACGGTTTTGTGAAGGGTAGGTCGTGCCTCACAAACCTTATTGAGTTTTTCGATATGGTGACCAAACAGGTGGATGAGGGTAAAGCAGTGGATGTGGTGTATATGGATTTCAGTAAGGCGTTTGATAAGGTTCCCCACGGTAGGCTATTGCAGAAAATACGGAAGTATGGGGTTGAAGGTGATTTAGAGCTTTGGATCAGAAATTGGCTAGCTGAAAGAAGACAGAGGGTGGTGGTTGATGGCAAATGTTCATCCTGGAGTTTAGTTACTAGTGGTGTACCGCAAGGATCTGTTTTGGGGCCGCTGCTGTTTGTCATTTTTATAAATGACCTGGAAGAGGGTGTAGAAGGGTGGGTTAGTAAATTTGCGGATGACACGAAGGTCGGTGGAGTTGTGGATAGTGCCGAAGGATGTTGTAGGGTACAGAGGGACATAGATAGGCTGCAGAGCTGGGCTGAGAGATGGCAAATGGAGTTTAATGCGGAAAAGTGTGAGGTGATTCACTTTGGAAGGAGTAACAGGAATGCAGAGTACTGGGCTAATGGGAAGATTCTTGGTAGTGTAGATGAACAGAGAGATCTTGGTGTCCAGGTACATAAATCCCTGAAAGTTGCTACCCAGGTTAATAGGGCTGTTAAGAAGGCATATGGTGTGTTAGCTTTTATTAGTAGGGGGATCGAGTTTCGGAGCCACGAGGTCATGCTGCAGCTGTACAAAACTCTGGTGAGGCCACACCTGGAGTATTGCGTGCAGTTCTGGTCACCGCATTATAGGAAGGATGTGGAAGCTTTGGAAAGGGTGCAGAGGAGATTTACTAGGATGTTGCCTGGTATGGAGGGAAGGTCTTACGAGGAAAGGCTGAGGGACTTGAGGTTGTTTTCGTTGGAGAGAAGGAGGAGGAGAGGTGACTTAATAGAGACATATAAGATAATCAGAGGGTTAGATAGGGTGGATAGTGAGAGTCTTTTTCCTCGGATGGTGATGGCAAACATGAGGGGACATAGCTTTAAGTTGAGGGGTGATAGATATAGGACAGATGTTAGAGGTAGTTTCTTTACTCAGAGAGTAGTAGGGGCGTGGAATGCCCTGCCTGCAACAGTAGTAGACTCTCCAACTTTAAGGGCATTTAAGTGGTCATTGAATAGACATATGGATGAAAATGGAATAGTGTAGGTCAGATGGTTTCACAGGTCGGCGCAACATCGAGGGCCGAAGGGCCTGTACTGCGCTGTAATGTTCTAATTCTAATTCTAATTCTCCCTCCCTGCTTTCAAAGATCTCAAAACCCTAATCGTTGACTGTGCCCTCTATTCCCTATCCTTGACTAGAATGGCATAGAATTTGCAGTACAGAAACAGACCATTCTTTGCTGGTGTTTATGCTCCACATGAGCCTTCTCCCACTTACTTCATCTAACCCTTTCAGCATTCCTCTACTCTTTCCCCATGCTTAATGTCCACAGTATTTCTTGCCTATCTATTGCAAAGAACACTGAGGCATATTCATGCACTGATAAGTGGCAAGTAACATTCGTGTCACACAAGAAGCAGGCGATGACCATCTCCAACAAGAGAGAATCTAACCATCTGCCTTTGACATTCAATCCCATTACCATCGCTAAATCCCTCACCATTGGATGATTTTTGACTGTCAGTCAAACAGCCTTTCTTTTCCTATGTCCAATATCTTTACAACTAATAAGCAAGCATGTTCAAAGACAAACATTTTTTAATGCTTCTTATGATTTTTCTCCTGGGTTTGCTTGCAGCATCATCCTGGAGATTAGTCTTCAATTCCTGGAGACTTCAGCGCAAACCTGGAGGGTTGGGAACCTTACCATGTGCCTAGCCTGCACTTCACATGTTGTAGAGAGGTAAATCTGCCCCCTGACCGCTGTCAGGTGCATGTAACCGGAGTAAGTCTAAAATGTCCAAAAAAATCTCAATAAAAAGTCTAAAAGATAATCTAAGATGTAGTGGTGACACTATGAGAGGTGCAAGCCTCACAAGGGGCTTAAAACTAATATCAATGAAGACACTGGCAGTCTCATTCTGAAGCAGAGCCTTCAGTCATGAGATAATTTCCTGTTTTGCTAGACACGGATTGACTGGTAGGAATGATAACACACTGAGGAAAACCAGCCCCACCACTTGAGGACCGTTGAATATCTTACAGCACAGGAAAATGTGCCAGTAAAATTTATTGATAAGTATGTGTCAGCATAAAGTAGCGATCGTCAGTTCCTTTTACATGTTACTCACCCCCCATCCCTTATCTCTACATGATTCACTTGTGGATGTCCTATTTAAGTCACCACATTATTGAAAGCTAAGATAGCTTTGCCCAAGCTCAGCATTGAATCAGTTGTGTTAATTGTCTATCAATTGTTTAATTATATGCAGGTGGAGGGTGTAAACTGGGGTCTTATTGAGCACTTATAAGGAGATTCTTACTGAGATGGTTGGAAGGTTTGAGTGGGGAGTTATGTTTGTAATCTTTTTACTCTGTACAATTGAAACTGAATAAAGATAGGCTCCAGTGCTGTCCTTTCACAACAAGCTTTCTGAAATTTAACAAGTTGGTGGTACTCTTCCCTCTGACCCAGTCTGTCATTGGTTTAAGTCCCACACCAGAGACTAGAGCAATCCAAGCTGACACTTCAGTGCAGGATTGAGGAAGTGCTGCACTGTCAGAGGTGCTGCCTCTTTGACGAGGGAATTAAATTAAGTCCCTGTCTGTCCTCTCAGGTGGAGGTAAAAGATCCCATGACATTATTCAAAGAAAGCAGGGGAGTTCTTGTTGGCATTTATCTCTTAACCAACACCTAAAAAACATGGTCATTATTTCATTGCTGCTTGTGGGAGCTTGCTGTGTGCAACTTGGCTGCTATGTTTCCTACATTACAACAGTGACTACACTTCAAAAGTGCTTCATTGGTTGTAAAGCACTTTGGGACATCTTGAGGTTGTGAGAGAAATGGGCATTCTTTCTTTCTAGTTGCTAAGTGTGCTGCAGTGTGGAACTGTGTCATGCTGACCAAGATGGCTACAAGTTTGATTCTCTGATCTCAGTCAATCTGTAGTTGGAAATGGCCTTAGTGCTTGGAGTGCGAACTCTGGCTGGAAATATTCCTGGAGGTTTCATCAAATGACCTCTCATCTCCAAATGTCCCACCCAGTCAAACAGTTTCTTTTCCCCAATATTTTTACAACTAATAAATAAAAATGTTCAACGAAAATTAAAATAAACTTTTTAATCACCCATGAGATGTGATCTTATTGAAACATATAAGATTCTGAGGAGGCTTGTCATGGTAGATGCTGAAAGGATGTTTCCCCTCTTGGGGGCATCTAGAACTAGGGGGTATAGTTTCAGATTTAGGAGTCACCCATTTAAGACAGAAATGAGGAGGAATTTCTTCTCAGAGAGTCGTGAGTCTTTGACATTCTCTATCCCAAACAGCGGTGAAGGCTGAGTCATTGAATATATTCAAGGCTGAGATAGACAGGTTTTTGAACGTTAGGGGAGTCCAGGGTTTGGGAGAACAGGCAGGAAAGTGGAGTTAAGGCCAAGATCAGATCAGCATGAATGGTGGAGCAGACTTGAGGGGCCAAATGGCCTGCCTCTTCTCCCATGTTCTTATTTTTCTCCTGGGTTTTGCTCGCAGCAGTGTCCAGGAAATGAATCTTTAATTCCTGGAGACTCCAGGACAATGCCTTAGGCTTGTTGAGATTGTTGATGGGAAAAAAAAACAGTCAGGACTCCATTTCTGATGGCTACCCAGTGACTGGTGCTGCAAAGTGAACATCAGGAGAGTCCACTTTCAGGTGTGGGCGTGATATACCTACCCCATAAGTAAACAGTACCATTATGTATTAATGGTGAGTCATTGCACCATCTCGATTTATCTGCATGACTCTGTATAACAGCAAAAAGAAACTGTAAACACTTGGTTAGACATTTAAATGGCCACTCTATGTAAATAAAACATCCATCCTTCAATTCTGTGCAACGTGCCAGAAGCTAGACTTTACTGCAGTGAAACCAGCAGATTTATTGTACCATGAGAGAAACTTTGAAATTGCTGACATTGTTTAAACTTCTAGAAAGTGTCTTACCATCTGTGGTGTGAAATGAGCTATGGTTCCTACCAGGGGAAGTGCGTTGCAGCTTGGGCACTATCCGAAGTTTACACTTAAGCATTGGCCAATAAATTACACGATGTGAGGAACAGGATGACAGGAATATGGCTTGGTGTAAGGAATTTTGTAAGGACAAAGGTGCAACATTTTCTAACAAATGGTGAACACTACAGTAACTGGCTCTAAATGTGACAGTCACAAACTCTACCTGATTCCTTTTACTGAATTACATCTGCCCTATTGTGCTCAGCTTCTACCCAGTTCCCTTTAGTCCTTGGCTTCTTCCCAGTTGCTTTTACCCTATTGTACATACCTTCCCCTCTCTTTGAGAGGAGATTTGATAGAGGTGTTCAAAATCAGGAGGGGTTGACATAGAGTAGATAGGGGGAAACTCTTCCCATTGGTGGAAGGGTCGAGAACCTGCGGACACTGATTTAAACTGGCTGGCAAAAGAGTCAAAAGTGACATGAGGAAAAACTTTTTTACATCGTGAGTGGTTAGGATTTGGAATGCACTGCCTGAAAGGGTGATGGAGGCAGATTCAATCTTGGCCTTCAAAATAGAATTGGATATGAACTTGAGGGGAAAAAAGTTGCAGGGCTACAGGGAAACAGCAGGGAGTGGGACTAGTTAAATTGCTCTTGCAGAGAGTCGGCATGGGTTCGACAGGCCAAATGGCCTTCTGCTTTGCTGTAACCATTCTACAATTCTATCCATGGAAGGTGTCATTGACAGTGCTATCAAGCGGCACTTGCTCAGCAATAACCTGCTCAGTGACGCTCAGTTTGGGTTCCGCCAGGGCCACTCAGTTCCTGACCTCATTACAGCTTTGGTCTAAACATGGACAAATGAGCTGAACTCCAGAGGTGAGGTATGAGTGACTGCCCTTGACATCAAGGCAGCATTTGACCAAGTATGGCATCAAGGAGCCCTAGCAATATTGGAGTCAATGGGAATCAGGGGGAAAACTCTCCACTGGTTGGAGTCGTACCTAACGCAAAGAAAGATGGTTGTGGTTATTGGAGTTCAATCATGTCATCTCCAGGACATCACTGCAGGTGTTCCTCAGGGTAGTGTCCCAGGCCAACCAGCTTCAGCTGTTTCATCAATGACTTTCCCTCCATCATAATTTCAGAAGTGGGGATGTTCGCTGATGATTGCACAATGTTCAGCACCATTCACAACTCCTCCGATACTGAAGCAGTCTATGTTCATCTGCAGCAAGACCTGGACAACATCCAGGCTTGGGCTGGATGTGGCAAGTAAGTGGCAAGTAACCCTTGCACCACACAAGTGCCAGGCAATGAACATCTCAAACAAGAGAGAATCTAACTATCACCCCTTGACATTACGATCGCTGAATCACCCACTATCAAAATCCCGGGGGCCACCATTGATCAGAAACTGAACTGGAGTAGCCACATAAATGCTGTGGCTATAACAGCAGGTCAGAGGCTTGGAATTCTGCGACGAGTAACTCACCTCCTGACTCCCCAATGTCTGTCCACCATCTACAAGGCACATGTCAGGAGTGTGGTGGAATACTCTCCACTTGCCTGGATGGGCGCAGCTCCAACAACACTCAAGAAGCTCAACACCATCCAGGACAAAGCAGCCTGCTTGATTGGCACACCATCCAGCGCCTTCAACATTCACTCCCTCCATCACCAATACACAGTGACAGCAGTGTGTACCATCTGTAAGATACACTGCAGCAACTCACCAAGACTCCTTCGACAACACCTTCCAAACCCGCGACCTCGACAACTAGAAGGACAAGGGCAGCAGATGCATGGGAACACCACCACCTGCAAGTTCTCCTCCAAGCCACACACCATCCCGACTTGGAACTATATCGCCGTTCCTTCAATGTCGCTGGGTCAAAATCCTGAAACTCCCTTGTTAACAGCACTGTTGGTGTACCTACACCCCAAGGACTTCAGCTGTCCAAGAAGGCAGTTCACCACCGCTTTCTCAAGGGCAGTTAAGGATGGGCAATAAATGTTGGCAGAGCCAGCAATACCCACAAATAAAAAAAATCCAGTTTCCCTGTATCCGGTTGTCCATACCCTGTTCTTAACCTTTAGCCATCGTGGGATGGAGCCTGCTTCATATTCCTAGCTCAGGTAGGAAATGAGGAAATAGAGTGTGACAACTGAAAATTGAAGGAAAAATATAAAGTGAGTTTGTCACTACTAAGGATTTATTTAATATCAGAAAGTCAGAAATGTGGTGGCAATGGCTCACTGTCATTTTTTTGGATGAGATGTTAGACTGAGGCATCGTCTGATGGATGTTTAGGATCCTTTGGCAATATTTGAAGCAGGGCAGGGGGAGTCCTCCTGGTGTCCTGGGCAATATTTTTCCCTCAGTAAGTACACAAAGAACAGATTCAATGGTCATTCATCTCATTTGCCGCTTGTGACATCTTACTGTGTAAAAAAAAGTTACTGCCCTTTAAAATAAATTTGTTGGTTGTGAAGCTGTTTGGGACTTTAAGGATGTGACAAGATGCTATATAAATGTAAATTTGTTATTAATTTTTTTCCTTTATTTTGTTTGATGCCAACAGATTTACATATGATACTCAAGTGTCTTTCCTCACATGCCACAATTTTTTTCAATAAATGCAGTTAAATATAATTTTGTTTGTTTTTCAATTCCACCCCCACCTCTATTTTTCTACACTTTTCTCCTGAACCTAGTCAACAGTAACTAACTGGGATTCAGAAAGGGAAGATCCTGCCTGGCTAATCTTCTTGGAGATTTTGCGGAAGTGACATCCCAATGGATGGCCCAAGGGATATCTTGACTTCCAAAAGAATTTGATGAAGTCCCTCATAAAACAATTCTGTTCAATCTTAAAATAGGAAGAACTTCGATTTATATAAGCACTTTTCATGACCTTAGCAAATCCCAAAATGTTTTACAGCCAATGAGGTACTTTTCTTGACTCCGGAATTCCCTACCTACACCTCTCCCCCTCTCTACCTCTCTCTCTTCCTTTAAGGCACTCCTTAAAACCTACCTCAATGACCAAGCTTTTGGTCACCACTCCTGGTATCCCCTCATGTGCCTCAGTGTCAAATTCTGTTTGATTATGTCACTTAGCCTGGGGATGTTATACTATATTAAAGGTGTTATATAAATGCAATTTATTGTTGATATTGTTTATGCCATACCAAGAAAAGTCACAAAATTAATACCTGGGGGCAATTATAACTTGCTCAGCGGGAAATCCAGGGGACAGGGTGATGGAAAATAAAATCGTTATGTATAAATAGCGTTGCACCCGATCCCCTCAGTTTTCCAAAAGGCAGGTTGGGTTAAAACTCCTCCCTCGAATCAGAGAAGTGAGTTGTGAAGACTCAAGAAACTCAAGTTTTTTTTAGGCTTGACAGCAGTCAACTGAGACGTGATCTTAGAGCAGTTAAGAGAATAAAGGTAAATCCAAAACATTGCTTTAAACTAGATTGTAGGACAAAGAAACACAGCTACAAACTAATATAAGACAAATTTGTGAGTGATTATCTGGAAGTTCCTCTTCACACAAAGAATGACCAACACATTTTGGGCGGCACAGTGGCGCAGTGGTTAGCACCGCAGCCTCACAGCTCCAGTGACCCGGGTTCAATTCTGGGTATTGCCTGTGTGGAGTTTGCAAGTTCTCCCTGTGTTTGTGTGAGTTTCCTCCGGGTGCTCTGGTTTCCTCCCACATGCCAAAGACTTGCAGGTTGATAGGTAAATTGGCCATTAGCAATTGCCCCTAGTGTAGGTGGGTGGTAGGGAAATATAGGGACAGGTGGGGATGTGGTAGGAATATGGGATTAGTATAGCATTAGTATAAATGGGTGGTTGATGGTTGGCACAGACTCGGTGGGTCGAAGGGCCTGTTTCAGTGCTGTATCTCTAAACTAAACTAAACATGGAATAGAGAACTGGGTAGGAGAGTAGGTAAAGTGGCTTCCATATTGAAATTTCCAAAATCGTTTGATAACTCTAGCTAATTTTCACCTCACCTAATACGAGGTGTCCCACCGACTAAACTCCGCTAACTTGGCACAGACGAGGGACTCAACCTGGGATCGTGTTGGTCGATGACTCATTGTGGCATCAGAGCATTTCTGCAATGAGCAGAACAAAGTGAAAAGGTCCATTCGTGAAGCTGGTGGTCTCATGTTCTACTGAACAGCAAAAGCTTTATATTAAGATAATGTAAAAAAGCAACATCCTAACTCCTTGCCTCTTCAGAGAACAAAGTAATAAGGAGGGTTGGACTTAACTGGTAGTCTCTGCGGGATCACTAACATTAAAGGGGGCCTGATACTAGTCACAATTTTTAGTGCATCACCCACTCTTTTTCCCAGTTAATTATTTTTAATACAGATCAGATGTTCCTTACACCCATGGTCAGAGACATATGTTTTCAATTACTTAAGCCCATGATTGAAATATTGCTCTTTTCTGTAAAGAATTATGTGTTCATGAGATCACTGAGGATTCCTGAGGGCTTGGTGGCTAATTGCATCACCAGATGTGTTACTGAATCATGCAGCCCTGGTAGGCCCCAGGCTCAATTCTTGGTCTGGGTTGGGTTAGTTGATCTCAATTTTCAATTAAAATTGTCGTCCTTGTTTTTCAATCTCTCCATGGCCTCACCCCTCCCTATCTCTGTAACCTTCACCAGCCCTACAACCCTCTGAGATATCTGCGCTCCTCCCATTCTTGCCTCTTGTGCATCCCCAATTTTAATCTCTCCACCATTGGCGGCTGTGCCTTCAGCTGCCAAGCCGTAAGCTCCGGAATACCCTCCCTACACCTCTCCGCCTCTCTACCTCTCTCTCCTCCTTTAAGACGCTCCTTAAAATCTACCTCTTTGACCAAGCTTTTGATCATCACTCCTAATATCTCCTTATGTAGCTCGATGTCAAATTTTGTTTGACAATGCTTCTGAGATGTAGCTTGGAATGTTTTATTATGTTAAAAGTGCTATATAAATACAAGCTGTTGTTGTGTTGTTGCTACAATAATTTGTAGTGCTGTGAGGCTTGAGAGGGAGCTGTGTCACTCAAGGAGTGCTTCTACCGATGGTTTTTCAGAGATCCCTGCTGTAAACCAGGTATCACTCTGCCTATCTCCTGAGGGAAGCTTTGGGACTTCGGACTTTATTTTCACAGTGGAAATCTCGAACTCTCCCTTCCAAAAAGTTGTTGAGGTTGAGGGGGGAGGGTCAATTAAAAATTTCAACACTGAAATTAATAGATTTTTGTTAGGCAAGAGATACAAAACCAAGGGGTGAATGGAGTTAAGATACAGATCAGCCATGGTCTAATTGAATAGCAGAATAGGTTTGAGGGGCCGAATGGCCTCCTCCTATTGCTATGCTTGCCCTGAGATTGTGGTGGAGGGCCTTTTCCTTCAACTGCTGCAGACCTTGTTGTGATGGTCTCTCAATGGTTTTAGGTAAGGTGATCCAGGGTTTTGACCAGCAGCGATGAAGGAATGGCAATGTATGCCCTAATAAGGATGATGTGTGAATTGGAGGGGAGCTTGGAGCTGATGGAGTTCCCACAACATTGGTGCTTTTGCTGTTCTTGATGGTGGAGGTTACAGGGGTTCCTAAGTTCCTATATGGCTTGGATGTTCTTCACTGTCAGGTGGCCTGTCAACACTGAGAGCACATAATTCCTGATGGAGGTTGTGGCGGGAGAGGGGCAGCAGCAGCATTAGATCTCTACCCCTTTCTTTTGATGTTCTGCCAGTTGGGGGGCTGAAGCTCTCCTGGGTTATAGCTTCTCACCCTTGCATTGCTACGTCCTTATCCTGACGTTATGGGAAGAGGTGGTCAGGCATTAGCCCCTCTGGCCAGTTATTCCTAGTTTCTCCGAAAGGACTGTGTACACCTGCATGAAGCAGGAATATGGTGTGTACTGGGAACAGATATTGATGGGAGTGGGAGTGAGACCCATCTCATTTTTAAGCGTTGGTTTCCTTGGGCAGAGGGAATGCTGCAGGCAAAGTGAGTTTGAAACATGAGCTGGTTATGGCACAATGGTGAAACTTCCCAATTATCTCTATTGAGAATATACTCACAGCCGGATAGATTGTACCATAGATTTTACTATTAACCCGAATTTGACAGGACTGCAGAAGATTGCCACTGGAAAAATCCCCTGGTAAATTCCTTTAAAGTGCTGTTTACTGTAAAAATCAACTGAAATTAATCTGTCCACCCCCAAGCCCTCTGCTATAACAGGAAACAGGAGCTTATGTGCAACAATACTTGTCAACCAGTCCAAGAGGAAAATGATGACAACAATGGGACTTCAAACTTCTGTAATTTAAAGGGAAAGCATCTCTAGCTGAATTGCTACAAGTTGTTAAATGCTGTAAATGCTGCTCTACACTGAGGCTGTTGTTATATCACGTTAAATAGTCTGAGACTGGTAGCCTCAGAATCGATTTGCCATGGCACTGCCTGGAGAAAGCTCTGCACCACTGTACTTACACAAAGTGTTGCACCTGGCTGGTGATTTTTCTTTTTTACTGGCTTGAGAACACCATTGAGAGCATCTACACTCTAATAACATTTAAGGAATAAAAATCTTTGTTTCAGTTTCAGAGATTTCCACTCCATGCAGTGTCCAACCCAAATGGAGTGGGATGGGTTCCTCAAGGAGTTTCTCACAAGACTGCATTCTGGATTGTGAATGGGATCAGGATGTCTCTCCAGGGTTATAGCTTCTCACCCTTGCATTGCTACGTCCTTATCGCTGCCTCTTGGCCAATCTTTTGTTCCTGTGATTTAGCTTTATGACTTGGCCATTTCCCTGAGGATTCCACCAGGGAGACCAACGAAACCACTGAAAAATTCAGGGCCCAGATGGGTCTTTGATGCGGCAGAAAATAGAGACAAAATTTTCTTAGTAGAATTTTCCAGTTGTAACAATTTCTCTTATGGTTCATTGTACAAGGAGATCTCTCTCCAGGATTTATTTTAGGGACAGTACACTTATTGAGGCTCGGATACATTTATGACAATTTTTGAAAATTTGAAAAAAAATCTCAGAATGTGGGCAACGCTGTCAAAGCCAGCATTTATCTTCCATCTCTAGTTGTGCAAATAGTCGTTTGATACAGCTGAGTGGCTGAGCTCAGTTATGAGTCAACCAAATTGGTGTGGGACTGGAGTCAGTTGTAGGCTGGCCTGGGTTAGGACAGCAGGTTTCCTTCCCTAAAGGACATTAGAACAAAGAACAAAGAACAGTACAGCACAGGAACAGGCCATTCGGCCCTCCAAGCCTGCGCCGATCTTGATGCCTGCCTAAACTAAAACCTTCTGCACTTCCGGGGTCCGTATCCCTCTATTCCCATCCTATTCATGTATTTGTCAAGATGCCTCTTAAACGTCTCTATGGTACCTGCTTCCACCACCTCCCCCGGCAACAAGTTCCATGCACTCACCACCCTCTGTGTAAAAAACTTGCCTCGCACATCCCCTCTAAACTTTGCCCCTCTCACCTTAAACCTATGTCCCCTAGTAACTGACTCTTCCACCCTGGGAAAAAGCTTCTGACTATCCACTCTGTCCATGCCGCTTATAACTTTGTAAACCTCTATCATGTCGCCCCTCCACCTCTGTCGTTCCAGTGAAAACAATCCGAGTTTATCCAACCTCTCCTCATAGCTAATGCCCTCCAGACAAGGCAACATCCTGGTAAACCTCTTCTGTACCCTCTCCAAAGCCTCCACGTCCTTCTGGTAGTGTGGCGACCAGAATTGCACGCAATATTCTAAGTGTGGCCTAATTAAAGTTCTGTACAGCTGCAGCATGACTTGCCAATTTTTATACTCTATGCCCCGACCGATGAAGGCAAGCATGCAGTATGCCTTCTTGACTACCTTATCCACCTGCGTTGCCACTTTCAGTGACCTGTGGACCTGTACGCCCAGATCTCTCCGCCTGTCAATACTCCTAAGGGTTCTGTCATTTACTGTATACTTCCCACCTGCATTAGACCTTCCAAAATGCATTACCTCACATTTGTCTGAATTAAACTCCATCTGCCATTTCTCCGCCCAAGTCTCCAACCGATCTATATCCTGCTGTATCCTCTGACAATCCTTATCACTGTCCGCAACTCCACCAACCTTTGTGTCGTCCGCAAACTTACTAATCAGCCCAGCTACATTTTCCTCCAAATCATTTATATATACTACAAAGAGCAAAGGTCCAGCACTGATCCCTGCGGAGCACCACTAGTCACATCCCTCCATTCAGAAAAGCACCCTTCCACTGCTACCCTCTGTCTTCTATGACCAAGCCAGTTCCGTATCCATCTTGCCAGCTCCCCTCTGATCCCATGTGACTTCACCTTTTGTATCAGTCTGCCATGAGGGACCTTGTCAAAGGCTTGACTGTAGTCCATATAGATAACATCCACTGCCCTTCCTTCATCAATCATCTTTGTCACTTTCTCAAAAAACTCAATCAAATTAGGGAGGCACCACCTCCCCTTCACAAAACCATGCTAATAAGTCCATTTGTTTCCAAATGGGAGTAAATCCTGTCCCGAAGAATCCTCTCCAATAATTTCCCTACCACTGACGTAAGGCTCACCGGCCTATAATTTCCTGGATTATCCTTGCTACCCTTCTTAAACAAAGGAACAACATTGGCTATTCTCCAGTCCTCTGGGACCTCACCTGTAGCCAATGAGGATGCAAAGATTTCTGTCAAGGCCCCAGCAATTTTTTCCCTTGCCTCCCTCAGTATTCTGGGGTAGATCCCATCAGGCTCTGGGGACTTATCTACCTTAATGCTTTGCAAGACACCCAACACCTCCTCCTTTTTGATAATGAGATGACTGAGACTATCTACACTCCCTTCCCTATGCTCATCATCCACCAAGTCCTTCTCCTTGGTGAATACTGATGCAAAGTACTCATTTAGTACCTCGCCCATTTCCTCTGGCTCCACACATAGATTCCCTTCTCTGTCCTTGAGTGGGCCAACCCTTTCTCTGGTTACCCTCTTGCTCTTTATATACGTATAAAAAGCCTTGGGATTTTCCTTAATCCTGTTTGCCAATGACTTCTCATAACCCCTTTTAGCCCTCCTGACTCCTTGCTTAAGTTCCTTCCTACTGTCTTTATATTCCACAAGGGATTCGTCTGTTCCTAACCTTCCAGCCCTTACGAATACTTCCTTTTTGACGAGGCTCACAATATCCCGCGTTATCCAAGGTTCCCGAAATTTGCCAAACTTATCCTTCTTCCTCACAGGAACATGCTGGTCCTGGATGCTAATCAACTGACATTTGAAAGACTCCCACATGTCAGATGTTGATTTACCCTCAAACAGCCGTCCCCAATCTAAGTTCTTCAGTTCCTACCTAATATTGTTATAATTAGTGAACCAGTTGGTTTTTCCAACAATCAGACAGCTTCATGTTCACTTTTAATGACACCAGTTTTGTACTTCGGGTTTTTATGAAGTTCTCAAACTGCTATAGTGGGATTTCAACTCACATTCTCTGAGTTAATAATCCTGGCCTCTGGATTACTAGTTACCCTACATGAAAGTAGGTATTGAATGAGGACAACAGCCTGTGAATATAGTGTTCCTTTGTCCATTTGTCTTTAGGGAGCCACATACCAGATGTCACTCATTGTTATAGATGCAAAACAATCTATAAAATAAAGAGAAATAAAGCCAGTCATTTAATGCTGGGTTCTTCTAACCTGAAATTCCTGAGAAATTTCCAATCTGCATCATTCTCTCACCAAACAATAATTAAATTAAAGTCTGTCTGACCTGAATTTATGTTAGCTTAACAACAATTAGACTTGGTAGACTTAAAAGGACATAGCTTCACCTTGGTTAGCGTCCTTCCATCTATGAAAGATGATGACATGCAGCAAACAATCCATTTAGGTTGGGTGTCTTCTCTTGGCGCACCTTTGCTGATGGCTGTGAAGGCCAATCCTTGAGAGGCAGGTTCTGCCACAAGTGCCTCATACGAAGCTGCCAGATAACGCTGTGAGTTGTTATTTTTGACATTGGTGGGTGTTGCCAAGATGCTGCAGCAACTGGTCCTCGTGTTAGTGCACACTAGTCCACAGGATGTGTTGCCATTTCCCTCTTAACCAGCCCATGTCTCCCAGGTGCGATTGTCGACATTTGGGGCCTTCATGTCACGCTTGTAAGCATAGTTGAAGCGGAGCTTTGGGCGCCTCACTGGTCATCTGGCCCCAGCTACCTCATCATACAGAAGGTCTTTGGGTATGCAACAGTCTTCTATACTGTCGACATATCCGATCCGCCGAAGCCACCTCTGTTTGACTAATACCAACACACTTGGGAGCTCTGTCTTTGAGAGGACTGCCACATTTGTGATATGTCCTGCCAGGATATACTCATACTGCGCTGCATACAGCAAAGATGGAAATTATTGAGCTTCTTTTCCTGGTAGCTATAAGTCACCCATGTTTCACAGCCATACAGCAAGGTGCTGAGAACACAGGCCTTATAAACCATGGTCCTAAGGGTCAGCCTCACCTTACGGACAAAATAATGCATGTGTATGACCTGGTATAATGTTCCTGTCCCAAAAAGATATTATATTAACCATCTTCCCATGAGCAACACCACAGGAGATCTCCTAGTATTATTTTTAAAAATCTTCCACAAGTTCCATAAATAATATCTCATGTAGTCAGTCTTATCTGAAGAGCCAAGTTGGTAGACTTTCAGAGCAAGAGGTTTCCAGGAAGTGAATGGGCTTTAAAAAGAATGCCTGACACAATGACATCACTGCTTAAAAAGGAATGTGCTCCACAAAACTAGCATTTAGCATCTTTGAAAGACAAATCATACCTAAATATTTGGAATGATGTCAACCTTTTCAAAATGTTTTTGTTTTGTGAAATATGTAAAGCTTTGTTATAAGACACAACTAAACCTTCACCTTCCTGTCAACCAAGATAAGGAGCTGTTAACAAGACTGATTATCCCATTACTGATCACACAATAAGTGCATTCCAAGTCTTGTCAATTAGTGACAGTACAGCAAGAACATTACAGGCTAGTTGCCCCATTGCTGCCCCTATAAAGAGCACCTTCAGGACTTGGTAAAATGTTAAGCAACAAGGGGGGCCGAATGTACAGTACTTGGGACAAGCAGGTCTATTGAAAGAAGAAACAAAACATTTATGAGGATGGGAATGAAGGAGTTAGTAGAACTCTCACCTTTTAGTCAGAAGGTTGTGGGTTTAAACCCCAGGCCAGGATTTGACAAAACAATTTAGGCTAATACTGCATTGCAGTATTGAGGGAATGTCACAATGCTGAAGGTGTTGTTTTGAAGTAGAGACATTAAATCATCTCAATCATCTCAGCTCCAGGACATCACTGCAGGAGTTCCTCAGGGTAGTGTCCTAGGCCCAACCATCTTCAGTTGCTTCATCAATGACCTTCCATCAGTCATAAGGTCAGAAGTGGGGATGTTCGCTGATGATTGCACAATGTTCTGCACCATTTGTGACTCCTCAGATACTGAAGCAGTCCGTGTAGAAATGCAGCAAGACCTGGACAATATCCAGGCTTGGGCTGATAAGTGGCAAATAACATTCGCTCCACACAAGTGCCAGGCAATGACCATCTCCAACAAGAGAGAATCTAACTATCTCCCCTTGACATTCAATGATGTTACTATCACTGAATCCCCCACTATCAATATCCTAGGGGTAACCATTGACCAGAAACTGAACTGGAGTAGCCATTTAAATACCGTGGCTACAAGAGCAGGTGAGACGCTAGGAATCCTGCAGCGAGTAACTCACCTCCTGACTCCCCAAAGCCTGTCCACCATCTACAAGGCACAAGTCAGAAGTGTGATGGAATACTCTCCACTTGCCTGGAGGGTGCAGCTGCAACACTCAAGAAGCTCGACACCATCCAGGACAAAGCAGCCCAGTTGATTGGCACCCCATCTACAAACATTCATTCCCTCCACCACCGACGCACAGTGGCAGCATTGTGTACCATCTACAAGATGCACTGCAGCAACTTGCCAAGGCTCCTTAGACAGCACCTTCCAAACCCGCGACCTCTACCAACTAGAATAACAAGGGCAGCAGATGCATGGGAATACCACCACCTGCAAGTTCCCCTCCAGGTCACACACCATCCTGACTTTGAACTATATCGCCGTTCCTTCACTGTCGCTGGGTCAAAATCCTAGAACTCCCTTCCTAACAGCACTGTTAGGAACTGCACATGGACTGCAGCGGTTCAAGAAGGCAGCTCACCACCACCTTCTCAAGGGCAATTAAGGATGGGCAATAAATGCTGGCCTAGCCAATGATGCCCACATCCCATGAATGAGTAAAAAAAAATCGAAGGCTTGTCTGCCTATTAAAGTAGAAGTAAAAGTTCCTGTGGTACTGTTTGAAGAAGGGTAGGGAGTGGCTGGGCTAATGTTCCTCTTTGAGCCAACACCATCAAAAACAGCTTAATCCTAAATAAAAACAGAAAATGCTGGAAATACTCAGCAGGTCAGGCAGCATCTGTGGAGAGAGAAGCAGAGTTAACGTTTCAGGCCAGTGAGCCCTCTTCAGACCTTTCTTATCTTATTTGAAAGTTGTGGGATCATAGTGTGAGCAAATTGGTTGCTGTGTTTTCCTATGTAAGAACAGTGAGTGGAATTCAAAATGTCTTTTATTGGATGTGAAGCCCTTTCAGATGGCCTGAGGATAAGTTGCTATATAAATGCAATGTCTTCTTGAATGAGGCTGTTATTTATTTTGTAAATTTGTTGGGACACTTGAAATTGTTGTATGAGTGTCATTGGATGCAAATTCCAATTCAAACCAGTTCAAGCCATGAACCTGATTACTTGACCCATGATAACTTCAGCTGTACCTTGGCCGAGAAAGAAGCAAGTTTCCATCTATTCGCCAATGGTAAAATTGACCCTGTCCTTCTTTGCCTGAATACTTTATAGCCTCCCTCCCCGATTAGAGAGACATTCATTGAACATCTAAAGTTTAGAAATGATAATCCTGTCTCACAAACATCTGGCTAGGGATAAAAAAAATGAAAGAAGGAAGAGAAGTAGAAGACATCTAAACCAATCCGACAAAACCATGTCCCGATTACAACAGCATTCTGTTTCTCAAAGGAGTGCCGTATCAGGTGATCTTTGTTCTGATTGCTTTGAAATGATTCAGTGACCCAGTTGGAAAGAGTTGTGCAAGACAGAGAGAAGGAGAAAGCGGACTGTGAGGAGAACAGCAACAGAAAAGAAGAATGAGACAAATGAAGAGAGAAGGCCAAAGTGAAAGAGGGAGAAAGAGAGAGAGACAGACGGCACGGGAAAGAGACTGAAGGGGAGGGAGAAACAGTAGGGATTAGAGGGCAGAAAGAAAAAGAGGCATTGAGAGAGAGACAAGGAGAGAGGGAAACGGAGAAAAATAAAAATAAAAAGAAAGGAGTGAGAGATAAATACAGAGAGGAGAGACACAAGTAACAAGGGAACTTTATCACCATCTTCGACATCCATTGGAGTTCAGTTTCTGTGAGATTTTGTGACACACATAGAAATTATATCAGATTAGTTTACACTAAGAGATATTTAATGTGATAAGTTTTGATATTTTTTTATGTATTTAGATGGAAAATTCCATTTAAAGAAACAATTAATTGAAGACAAACAATACAATTTCCACATGAGGAAATCATAAGAATGTGGTGCATTGGTGTTAGCCAAGGGGATCCCTGTGGAACATGTTTCATCTCAGTTTCCACTGTGTTTGGTCTGTAGGAAGTAGTTGTCATCTCTTGTTCTATTGATAAGTCCTCCAAACACAATCGGCTGAATTTTACCGACCCCTAACATCGGGGGTCATGGTGGTTGGCGGGGGGGTGGGGTGGGGGTGCGGAAAATGCCTCGGGGAGAGGCCTGCCAGGCTCCCTGATGCTGGGACGGTCCCGCCCCATATTACCGGTAGCAGCGAGGCCTCATGGCGGCACCCCGCCGCTCAGCGACGGAACCGCCATTTTAATATGTTAATTAATGTTAATGAACGCATTAATTACTTACATGGTCCTGCCAGCCGTCCCGCTCCAATATTGCGGCACTGCCACGCCGTCCGATCTCCGAACAGTGATGTGAGGCTGAACACTGGCACTGGTGGGGAACGGGGAGCAGGTAAGTTCCTCAGTGCGGGGTTGGTGGGCGAGCGGGGTCAAACTAATTTAATTGGTCTAGGGGGTTGTGGAAAGCGGTAAAGATTAAAGTTCTTGAACTCTGTGGGGGGGGGGGGGGGGGTGGTGGAAGGTCAGGTGCATAAGGTAAGTATTTTGATGGGGTGAGGGTAAGGAATGAATTGTTTAGTCATTTGCAGGGTGGGAGAGGGACTTGAAACTTTTATTAAATTTGTTATTTTTAATTTATATTGCCTATAACTTTAAAAATTCAAATTCAATGGAAGGGCTTGCAGTTCTTTAAAAATGGCGCCAGTGCTTGTTCAGTGGCGCTGGAAGCCATTGCTGGGGATGGAGCACCCGTCCACTGCATGTCATCATTGGGGGGGCGGGGGGGTGCTGTCTGCCCCGGCCATGCAAATGAGCCGCCGTGTTTAACATTGCAGCGGCTTTGTGGAATAAAGCCCGCCCGTGCGGACTGCCATATTTTAATGCTGCTGCCGATTACGGCGTTGGAAACATAAAATTCAGGCCAATATTCTAAACATGTTAAATAAATAAGGTGTTATCACATTGAATATATTTAAAGATTAAATAATTGTGAGGAGACTTGTATGGGATGAGAAAAGGAAAATTAATTTGATCAAGATAAAATACTGTTAACGCTGCAAATCTAAAGTAAAATCACAAAGTACCAGAAATGCACAGATCTCTGATAGCATCTGAAAAGATAGAAGATAGTTCAGCATCTCAGATAGAGATGTTCTGGCCCCAAATAGGTCTTTGCTCTTTACAGATGCTGATGAACTGTTTGTAGTCTCTTGTGTGTTGTCTCGTCACACAGCCCATTAACAGAGTCAACTGGGGAAGGGCAATAAATGAAATCATAGAATGATAGAATGGTTACAGCACAGAGGAGGCCATTCAGCCCATCATGTCTGTACCGGAATGCAAAAGAACATAGGTCAAAGGAACAAACGGAGTGAAAATCAACCCCTATTAGTGTAGGCTTTGCTTGAACTCAAGCCACAAGGTACTACTATGTCCCTGTTATCGGTCAATAATGTTAGCAGTTATCTCTGTCGTCCACTGCTGGAAAGATGATTTGATTTGGCGCTGGTCATTGTGAAGTTTGAGATAGGGAACTTCCAGACTGGATTAGGGAGCAACAAGGAAGTAATGATTGAGGACGGAGAAAAATAATGTTCTGCAATTTAAGTGCGACTAAAGGAATATTCCTTGCAGTTTATCTCCAAGAATGGAAATGACAGTAGTCTGTTTGTTATGTCCTCCTGCTACAGGATGTTACTCTTCCTGATTGGCCATTGTTTTCCTGAACAACTTATTAAGAAACTGCTGTCTCATGGCCTTCCTGTACGAAAGCATACCACCTCTATTAAATCATCCCTATTCCCTAATGCTTTCCCCTCCCCCACCATCCCAGACAAGCATACCATTCAGCTTACCACTACTTTATGATTTATGTGCAGCAAAATCCCCCCTGCCATTCATTGCCAATTCCTTTTTCTAGTAAACCTGCCATCATGAAGCAGTGTAATCAGTGTAATACTCCTCCAGAGACCCCATGATACAAAACATTTGGGATTCTCAGAACGGTGGTTAAACTTTTAATGAATTCCATCAAGTTCCATCAGACGGCTCTGGTTATAAAGTAACAGGTATCAGGGAATGAGTGGAGGCCTGTTAGCTAATTTAACGGCATCATCCATGTAAGGCCAAGAAATTCACTCCCACGAATACATCAATCAATGTTTTATATTTATTTAAATCACCACCAACCCAGCTTACATCTTTCAACATACAAAGTACCCATCATGTAACATTTTTAGAAGCCTTTTTTTCATTAAATCCTATATGTTCCTTTTGCAATGAATAGTATAAAATAAGACGATTAAGGTTTAAAATGAAAACAGCAAGTGCTAGAAAGGCATGGAAGGTTAATTGCCATCTGAATGAGATGGTGGCTGACACTCCCAGTGTAGGACTGTTTTAGTTTTAGTTTTAGAGATACAGCACTGAAACAGGCCCTTCGGCTCACTGAGTCTGTGCCGACCATCAACCACCCATTTTATACTAATCCTACACTAATCCCATATTCCTACCACATCCCCACCTGTTCCTATATTTCTCTACCACCTACCTATACTAGGGGTAATTTATAATGGCCAATTTACCTACCAACCTGCAAGTCTTTGGCATGTGGGAGGAAACCGGAGCACCCGGAGGAAACCCACGCAGACACAGGGAGAACTTGCAAACTCCACACAGGCAGCACCCAGAATTGAACCCGGGTCGCTGGAGCTGTGAGGCTGCGGTGCTAACCACTGCGCCGTCCTGAGGGAAGGTGCGCTGCCAGATGTGCCGTCTTTCATCTAAGACGTTAAATTGCCAGTTCTGGTGATATTGTGATCCTTGAAGAGAAACACTGGGTCTTCCTGGTGTCTTGGCCAATATTTATCACTCAACCACCACCAAAGAAACCACGGGTTAGCCGTGCTGTTTTGGGAGAACATTCTATGTATAAAATGGCTGCTAAACTTCACTATTTTGTAAGGTTCACCACACTTTATGGTAATTTCTTGTGTGCAAAATCACATTGAGACATTTCAGAGAGACATGGTTTAGTATGGTACAAATGTGAGTTTCTCTTTGATACAGGCTCACTTCCAGAATGTTGGGCTATTTATCATTTTCAGCCATTGACTGACCTGCTCTGCATTTCTAACATTTCTTCAGATTTCCATTTGTTTTCCTTTTTTTAATCAGTAAAGAAGCTTAATTAACTATTTTATATTCATGGTAGAATGACAGAGAATTCCTCTGATGTAGTGCTTCTAGAAACACCGTTAACCGTTTGTGTTTTGAACCCTTTCACTGGAAGTAACTAGCGTAGGAGATCTTGCTGGAATAACATACTGATTGTATGTTGCAATCAGGGAATTTATCTGCAGTATTCTCTGAACAAACTATAAAACACCTGTGGGCTGGAGTCACATATAGGCCAGAGCAGGTAAGGATAGCAGATTTCCTTCCCTAAAGTACATTAGTGACCAGATGGGCTTTTACAACAATTCAATATTTTAAAAGTCATTATTACCAATACTAGCCTTATATTCAATTAACTGATTTTAAATTTCCCAGCTGTCATAGTGAGATTTGAACTCATATTCACTGGATCGTTAATCTAGGCCTCTGGACTTCTAGTCTAGTAACTTACTCATTATACTACTGTACTCCCCCTTACCCTAACTGCTCACTACTGCACTGGTCAGCCTTGATTGCTCGCTTAAGCCCAAGGAGTGAGGTTTAAAGCCAAAACTTTCAGAAGTGAGAGTGCTACCACAGCACCAAGCTAACAGTGGTGATAGAGTGGCTAATATCACATCAGTGGGACAATGTGAAATTGTGACTTAAATTGTTACAAGGTTTAGTTGCCTAGTGATCCAAATTTATGTTGATATGAAGTGATCCTTTTCTCCTCTCTCCTCCCGTCCTGAAACAGATAACTTCTTGTTGGGCTATGGCTGTTATGACTGAGGCGAGAAAGTGCACTGTTTATTCTAGTCCCACATTTCCACAGGTCACAACATATTATTTTAAATTTTCCCACTTATCAATACGGTCAATCATATACTCTATTTTTCCCAGAATAGAACACACTAACCAAGTTTCTTTAATGAACAACAAAATTATCAGTTTATTACAAAACAAGTCTTAACTAGTAATGAAGTAGAACATAAACACACAGATTTTAAATTTTAAAGTTCCGTTTTTACCTTAGCCCCTTCACACTCTCTCTCTCTCTCACACACACGCGCGCGCACACACACACGAAGCGAAAAAAGATAAAAGGGATTTTTATAAATTCAGAGCTCTGTTACAGACTAAAAGAAAAAACCTGGACAGATTACTTGCTCATTTTTGAAAAACAGCAGATGAGATATGTTGTTCCAAAACTGGCATACAGTCTAACATCTGAGTTCACGTAGACAGGTCACCAGGATCTTCCTGAACAGTTCTTTTCGGGTGGCGTTGAAAAGTAATTTAGTAAGTTTTCTTCAAAGACAGGAACAAGATGAATTGACACAGTGGGGACTTCTCAAGGTCCTTCAGAGATATTGGAAAACAAAGCTAGGTTGTGGTCTTCTCTTCTTTTTACTCTTCTTCTTTTGCAGCAGACTTGACTTTATTACCACTCACTCCAGAAGGTAAAACACAATCAAAAAGCTTGCAAGTTTTCTGCCCATCCCAGGTGCTCTCTGCTGCTGCAGCGCTTGACCAATCAAGGGAACACTTGTCACTCCTCTGCCCCTGTTACCAGGGTTTCTGTTCTATCTTTAACTTGAGTCATGTGACAACCAGTAATATTGTTGCCACCAGTTCCCTCAGTGGCCCCTTGATGGCACTCTTTAAAAAAAAAACTGGCCCAACATTTATTCAGTTTAACTATAAATTCCTTTAAAAAATATTTTTAACAAAAACAGAATCACTTTCTTAACACTCAAAAGAATATTGGTTGTCTTCAAGAACCCCATTTTGCCATTATTTATTTGTGAGATAAAATGGTTAATTTTTTTAACCTAACCCATTCAATTGGAAGGTCCCTGGATCAGATAGGTTGCCCTTTTACAATGGGAAGTAAATTCTGGTGGGATGTAAAACGGGTAGCCTATCTAATGCCATCAACTTTTCATGAGGTTGATTAGCTTAAAATTACTTCCCTGAGTGTCGGCTCGAAACTGAGCCTGGGAGGATATCACATTTCAGCTTGGGCCTGCCCGAACCTCAAATCCACATGTGTGAACATCTAACGGGGATTACTGCAGAATGGTTGGGAGTAAGAATGTTGGCTAATCTTTCCCCTCTTGAATGGCACTGAAGCATTTTGCAACACTGCCACTGCTCTCATTGAAATCACTTGACACAGCAACGATTGGGGATTGGAGCTGGGATCTTCCTGTTCCCACATGACTCAGCTGTTCAATGGAACAAATGACAGAAAATATGTTGGATGGCATATTTTCACCACTTATATTCTATTAATATATACATACCCCAGTGTATTGTATGTCCCCTTGCTCCCATCACTTCTAATCACCTAAGTAGTGGGACAGCACAGGGAGCTGGCAGAATGGCCACTGAAGAAATTCCAGCTGAAATTCGTCCAAGTGGAAATGATATGCATACATGCGTAGTTTCCGGTAGGGTGTCACTGGATGGAAGTCAAGACGAGGAATCTCTCTTTCTTATCCCAAAGATACAGAGAGCAATGACACTGCACTCAACTGCTGTTTCAGATTAAATCAATTAATTAAGTATAGACTAGTGATTGAACCTAGAAAACTTAGGCTGTAATGGCTTACTACCACAGCACATGGTGAACTTACTCACCAAACTGTCAGAGAATCCCTGATTCATAACATTAAATAAAAATAATGTAGGTGACAGCAGTGCCTTTTTGGTTGTTACATTGTCTGGTGCTATCAGTTTGAACAGAATCCCATGCCCTATTTTCCTTGGCTCCGAACTTGCGTTAAACCTTGAACTAAATAAACTATCCTTTAAAAAGTTTCCAAGGCCTCAGCTGAGATACTGATGTTGTGAATATTGTCAGAAACTCCACACTTTCACAAGGAAAAAGGAAATTACAGAACAGGGATTAGGATGCATGAGAAATGCAAGGACTGGTGCAATTGAATTTTTAATTTTAGGAAATGAACCTTGCTAGTTTTGGCCCAAAAAATTAATCAGTGCAGAATTGTCTCATCTGGGGATTTGAGGTTACCCACTTAACTGGTTATAGCTGCTCAATATGTACTTAGACAGTTAGTGGGAAGAGTTAATGGAAATGAATAAAAGCAAAATACTGCGGATGCTGGAAATCTGAAACAAAAACAAGAAATGCTGGATTCACTCAGCAGGTCTGGCAGCATCTGTGGAAAGAGAAGCAGAGTTAACGTTTCGGGTCAGTGACCCTTCTTCGGAACTCGAAGAAGTGACCCGAAGAAGGGTCACTGACCCGAAACGTTAACTCTGCTTCTCTTTCCACAGATGCTGCCAGACCTGCTGAGTGAATCCAGCATTTCTTGTTAATGGAAATGAAATTGGTCTACACCAGTAGTGGATCGATGCTTTACAATTTTCTCTTCCACAATGGAACATGTTCCAGATATTGGGTGTGATGTAAAACAGGCTACCTAACCTCTGAAACACCTGAATCTCTTTCAACCTTCAACTTAGTGTGTCAAAAGCATTGCCCAATTTTCTACACATTTGCAGTACTTTACACTTGTGTGTAGTAAATTTCATCTGTCATTATTGTATAACTCATCTTAATATTCTAATTTAACTACCCTCCTTGTTTGGGATCATCTGCAACTCTAATCAGCTTGCATTGAGCTTCTGATGATGAGCACAGAACTTTACCTGAAATATATCTGTAAGCATGAAATTTTTACTATCTCTCTGTGAATTCTATTTTTCCCTTTGATTTATTCAATTTGCATACCTCAGATTTGCACCCCTCTTTTCAAATTAACTATTCCAATGAATAGTGCTTTGGAAGCAGTAAATTGATCCACTCCAAGGTTTGTATCTGACATATGATGCAATTGATGCAATGCATTGATCCAGTCCACATTTTATGTCTGGCGCTTGCACAGGCTGATAATCAGAGGTTATAAATGAGACTGACCTGGATGCAGCAGTTAGTGCAGGAGATTTTGCTGTAGGTTGTATAAGTGGTTTTCAATGTTAGATTTGAATTGTCTTGAACTATAAAGATATAAGAAAACCTGGACTGAGAAAAAGCCATTTGGCCCATCTCTCTGTACTCCATCCACTATTAAAATACTGATCATCTGCTATCTATAGAGAGAAAAGACAAGTCAGTGTGATGGAGGTTGTAAACTGAAGGATAAGCAAGCATTTGAGCAAGGTTAGGAAAGAAGGAGAGAAGAGAAAGATACTCCAATCACAGAGAAGAAATTACTAGGTTGGATCACTTGCAGTTGCCTAATAGGAAAAAAATAGAAAGGCATTACAAGAACAAACAAATTACCATTGGCTAATGTGGTGAAAAAAAAACATGGGGTGTTTCTACAATGGGTGACTAGATCAGTAGTTCTCAAACTTTTTTGTCCATGGACCACTTAAGTGGGGCAAAAAGACCCCAAAGACCACCTACCAGTCCCATTCCACCCACTTTTGCTTGCCACCACGAAAAAACTCACCAGAATTAAGGGGAAGAATGGTGATGCTTTTGATGAGACACCAATGAGGTGATGTCTGGTTCCAAGCTGGAGAGCTTCTGTCTCATGTCGGGCTCCACATTCAGTCGGTTCCTCATTGTTTTCAGCCCCATAAGTGTTGGAAATCTGATCTCGTGGTTGTATGTTGCAACAGTAACATAAGTCTTGCATATAAAACTAGATTGCAGTTGTTGTGCTTATGATGACTCATGCCACGCCGGGGGGGGGGGGGGTGGGGGGGTGGGGGGGGAGGGGGGCGGGGAGAGCCGGTCTCTTGTGTGATGTCACACGAGTGGTGAGGGTGAGGGCCTGTTCTCTCGTATGGTCTCAGCTGCGGTGTTGTGGGTCAGTGACTTGCATTTTGGATCAGCACATGGACAACCTGGAGGAACCTCAAGGGCCACCAATGGTCTACTGATCACATCCTGAGAACCATTGGACTAGATGACTGAGCTTCCAGCGCAATGTGAACTTTGCAGAAAACCCAATGGTGTATAATTAGGGATTTGCAGGAAAACAAAACAGAATTTTCTGAATTGAATCATTTCAAGATACTTGTAATGATCCAAAGTTTTCTTGAGTTTGATCCATTTTAGGCTCAATTTCCTTTTAGATGAGAAAAGAAAATGGCTGATGTGTGTCTGGCATTGAATCATGTAACACAGGAGGGGGCCATTTGGCCCTTTGTGCCTCTGACATCCCTTCAGTGCATGTGCAAGGCACCCTTTTTTGGCACTTTGTCCAATTTGAATAGCACATCTGTTAGGCTGAGAGCAGCTTCTCTCTGCAGCTATAATCATTAAAAACGTCTGGTACTTAAAAAATAACATTTAACTGTCTTTTATGCCAATTTGGGATAAACCTTGGTGATCCTGTTGGGTGAGAGAAGTACTTAATGGTGGGGCCATTTGGTGGGCTAAAAACACAAGTAATGTGTTTCATTCCCTTGGCACTGCTGGTAGGGTGATTGCTTTTTGGAGAATTATCTTCATTCGTGCTCTGAGGAGGTAGTGGTGGCACCCAAACACTGCAGTCTTTCAACCTGAGATTTTGTGCTTGTTGCCTGATGACCTAGAGGGGAGGGGCCAGTCATGTGTTTCTGGCAGTACAGGGAGGTTGTAAGAAGTAGGGAAAGGCTTCTTAGCTCAGCCAGCTTATTCCAGCATCCAAGTCTTGCTTCCGACCTGATCCAAGCATTTTTCACCAAATCCCACATCCCTCTAATTTCTGTTGAGCACGAAAGAAGGAGGCTTCCATGTCTTACATCTCAAAAAGTATTTCTTGTATGATGAATTACTTAAAAATACATACGGAAATGTTGCAACCAGGATCCCAGAACCAACAATGAGATGAGTGAGTGCTTATTTTTTGGTGGTGTTGGGATGAAGGAGGAATATTGGCCAAGTTTCCTGCTCCTTTTGTTAATTAGTGCCTTGGGATCTTGAAATCTGCCTGAGCATTCAGTTTAATAGCGATTGCAAAATGCTAGCAATTCAGCACACCCTCAGCACTGCACTGGATTAAGTGCTCGACGTCGAAGAGTGGGATTTGAAGCCACAACCTGTGCTGTCAACTGAAGCAATAAGAACAATCCCTCCCCTTTTTCAAAGCTTCAATGTGAATCGGTATCTACTGACCTATGATTCTAAGCACATAGGGGTTACTTCTTGGGTTGAGATCCAGCTGCAAACTTATCTTGTAATTTTGATCTGCGAAGGGATGACTTCCTTTAGTTTTGTTGGGAACTAACAGCTTTATTCAGTGTGGCAAGACCGCTTCTGATCAGTGTTTCTGCTGAAATTGTAAGCCTGTTCTCATCTTACGAAGCACTTAGAACACAGAAACAGGCCACTCGGCCCAACAAGTCCATGCTGGTGTTTATACTCCACAAGAGCCTCCTCCGACTCTTCTTCATCTAACCCCATCAACATATCATTCTATTCCTTTCTCCATCATATGCTTATCTAGCTTCCCTTGAATGCATCAGCTATTCGCTCAACTACTCCTTGTGGGAGTGATTTCCATATTCTACCCACTCTCTAGGTAAAGAGGTTTCTTCTGAATTCCCTATTGGATTTGTTAGTGACTATCATATTTATATTTCTAGTCGTGCCCTGCAAGCAGAAACATCTTCTCTACATCTACCCTATCAAACCCCTTCATAATCTTAAAGACCTCTACCAGGTCACCCCTCAGCCTTCCCTTTTCTAGAGAAAAGAGCTCCAATCTGTTCAGTCTTTTCTGATAAGTATAACTTTTCAGTTCTGATTGTATTCACAAATTCACTTGAAGAAAGTGTTCAGCTGGAAGCTGGGCAGAAAGGCAAAAAAAACCCTCTCAAACTAGCACATGATATTGCAACTCATCTCAAAGAAGCCAACTCCTCAAAGCCAAACCATCCATGTGGTCATTTGCCATTTTGATATGGATGAGAAGCGCTCTTTCCGAGGAGGCCTTTTCCTACATCATGAGATTTTGCACAGATTCAACCATCATGCATTTTACTGGGTCTTGTACATCGTGACAGTGCAGGCTTAAATCTTGAGCGTTAACTTTGGAATGCAACATGGTAAGAAAGGTTTACAGTTTTTTTCATATATAGTAAGGAGAGTTTTTTTATGGCGTTCTGTAGTAACGAGGACCAGGGAAGAAGGGCCATAGAGTAATTGATATTATTTGACATTAAGATCTTCCAAAAGGTTAATTTAAAGGGTAAAGTCATGGCAGGAGAGCTCAAAGCCGTGGTGTGCTCCTCGTGTTCCATGTCGGAAGCCGGGAACATTTCCAGTGCCCGGGACCAGAATGTGGGCAGGAAGTGTCTCCAGCTGCGGCTCCTGGAAGCCCGGGTTTCGGAGCTGCAGCGGCAGCTGGGGACACTGGAGCATCCACGAGGTGGAGAGTATCATGGATAGCATGTATAGAGAGGTGGTCACACTGCAGGCTCAGTCCCCACAGGCAGGAAAGGAATGGGTGACCACCAGGCAGAGCAAAAGAACTAGGCAGACAGTTCAGGAATCTCCTGTGGCTATTCCCCTGCAAAGCAGATATACTGCTTTGGATACTGTTGGGGGAAATGGCCTCTCAGGGGAAAGCAGCAACAGCCCAATTCGTTGCACCAGGGCTGGCTCTGCTGCACAGGGGAGGAGTAAAAAATGTGGGAATGCAATAGTGAGAGGGGATTCAATTGTAAGAGGAATAAGATAGGCATTTCTGTGACCACAAAAGAGACTCCAGGATGGTATGTTGCCTCCCTGGTGCTAGGGTCAGGGATGTCTCAGAGCGGTTACAGGACATTCTGAAGTAGGAGGGTGAACAGCCAGTGGTCGTGGTACACATCAGTACAAATGACATAGGTAAAAAAAAAGGATGAGGTCCGAAAAGCAGAATATAGGGAGCTAGGAAATAAGTTGAAAAATAGGACCTCAAAGGTAGTGATCTCAGGATTACTACCAGTGCCACATGCTAGTCAGAATAGAAATAGCAGGATATATTGGATGAATACATGGCTGAAGAGATGGTGTGATGGGGAGGGTTTTAGATTCCTGGGACATTGGGACCAGTTCTGGGGGAGGTGGGACCAGTACAAACTGGACGGGTTACACCTGGGCAGGACCGGGACTAATGTCCTAGGGGGTGCATTTGCTAGAGTGGTTGGGGAGGGTTTAAACTAAAATGGCAGGGGGATGGGAACCTTTGCAAGGAGTCAGAGGAGGGGGGGATCAAAGACAGGAACAAAAGACAGTAAGGGGAATAAGAAAAGTGATAGGCAGAGAAATCAAGGGCCAGAATTAAACACGGCCACAGTGAAAAATAGTGGGAAGGGGACAAGTAATGTTAGAAAGACAAGTCTTAAGGCTTTGTGCCTTAATGTGCAGAGCATTCGCAATAAAGTGGATGAATTAATCGCGCAAATAGATGTAAACGGGTATGATATGGTCGGGATTACGAAGACATGGCTGCAAGATGACCAGGGATGGGAAATGAACATCCAGGGCTATTCAGTATTTAGGAAGGACAGACGAAAAGCAAAAGGCGGTGGACTGCATTGCTGGTTAAAGAGGAAATTAACACAATAGTGCGGAAAGATATTAGCTCTGATGATGTGGAGTCTGTATGGGTAGAGCTGAGAAACACTAAGGGGCAAAAAACGTTAGTGGGGGATGTATATAGACCCCCAAACTGTAGTGTTGATGTTGGGAATGGCATTAAACAGGAAATTAGAGCCGCATACGATAAAGGAACATCTGTAATTATGGGTGATTTTAACCTGCATATAGATTGGGCAAATCAAATTAGTCACAATACCATAGAGGAGGACTTCTTGGTGGTTTTCTGGACCAATACGTTGAGGAACCAACTAGAGAACAGGCCATCCTAGATTGGGTATTGTGTAATGAGAGAGGAATAATTGACAATCTAGTGGTGCGAGACCCCTTGGGGATGAGCGATCATAATATGATAGAATTCTTCATCAAGATGGAGAGTGATGTGGTTGATTCTGAGACTAGGGTCCTGAATCTTAGTAAAGGAAACTACGAAGGTATGAGGCGCGAGATGGCTATGACGGATTGGGAAAGGTTACTTAAAGGGATGACGATGGATAGGCAATGGCAAACATTTAAAGAGCAGATGGATGAACTGCAACAAATGTTTATCCCTGTCTGGCGCAAAAGTAAAATGGGAAAGGTAGCCAAACCATGGCTTACAAGGGAAATTAGAGATAGCATTAGATCCAAGGAAGAGGCATATAAATTTGCCAGAAAAAACAACAGACCTGAGGATTGGGAGCAGTTTAGAATTCAGCAAAGGAGGATCAAGGGATTGATTAAGAAGGGGAAAATAGAGTACGAGAGCAAGCTTGCAGGGAACATAAAAACTGACTGTAAAAGTTTCTACAGGTATGCGAAGAGCAAAAAATTGGTGAAGACAAATGTAGGTCCTTTACAGTCAGAAACAGGGGAATTTATTATGGGGAATAAAGAAATGGCTGACCAACTAAATGCATATTTTGGTTCTGTCTTCACAAAGGAAGACACAAATGTCATACCAGAAATGTTGGGGAACACATGGCTTAGTGAGAGAGAGGAACCAAGGGAAATCAGTATTAGTAGGGAAATGGTGTTGGGGAAATTGATGGGATTGAAGGCCGATAAATCCCCAGGGCCTGATGGTATGCATCCCAGAGTACTTAAGGAAGTGGCTCTAGAAATAGTGGATGCATTGGTGGTCATCTTCCAAGATTCTATAGACTCTGGAACAGTTCCTACAGATTGGAGGGTAGCTAATGTAACCCCACTCAGTCCATTGTCTTATAGCAGAGCACTGAGAGAACAGTGGTAGAGTTGGGCAGAGTCAGCATGGATTTACGAAAGGGAAATCATACTTGACAAATCTACTAGAATTCTTCAAGGATGTAACTAGTAGAGTTGATGAGGGGGAGCTAGTGGATGTGGTTTATTCGGACTTTCAAAAGGCCTTCGACAACGTCCCACATAAGAGATTAGCGTGTAAAATTAAAGCGCATGGGATTGGGAGTAGTGTATTGCGATGGATAGAAAATTGGTTGGCAGACTGGAAACAGAGGGTAGGGATAAATGGGTCTTTTTCCGAATGGCAGGCAGTGACTAGTGGGGTACCGCAGGGATCGGTACTAGGACCCCAGCTATTCACAATATATATTGATGATTTAGATGAGGGAACTAAATGTAATATTTCCAAATTTGCAGATGACACAAAACTGGGTGGGAGGGTGAGTTGTGAGGAGGATGCAGAGAGGCTACAGGGTGATTTGGACAAGTTGAGCGAGTGGGGTAATGCATGGCAGATGCAGTATAATGTTCATAAATGTGAGGTTATCCACTTTGGTAGCAAAAACAGGAAGGCAGATTATTATCTGAACTGCTATAAACTGAGAGAGGGGAATATGCAACGAGACCTGGATGTTCTCGTACACCGAAAAGGTAGGCATGTAGGTGCAACAGGCAATAAAAAAAGCAAATGGTATGTTGACCTTCATAGCGAGAGGATTCGAGTACAGGAGCAGGGATGTCTTGCTGCAATTATACAGGGCCTTGGTGAGGCCACACCTGGAATACAGTGGGCAGTTTTGGTCTCCTTATCTGAGGAAGGATGTTCTTGCTATAGAGGGAGTGCAGCAACGGTTTACCAGACTGATTCCTGGGATGGCCGTTCTGACGTATGTGGAGAGATTGAGTCAGTTAGGATTATATTCGCTGGAGTTCAGAAGAGTGAGGGGGATCTCATAGAAACCTATATAATTCTAACAGGACTTGACAGGGTAGATGCAGGAAGGATGTTCCCGATGGAGGGGGAGTCCAGAACCAGGAGTCATAGTCTAATGATATGGGGTAAACCTTTCAGGACTGAGATGAGGAAACATTTCTTCACCCAGAGAGTGGTGAACCTGTGGAATTCGCTACCACAGAAAGCAGTTGAGGCCAAAACATTGTATGTTTTCAAGAAGGAGTTAGATATAGCTCTTGGGTCTAAAGGGATCAAAGGGGATGGGGCGAAAGCGGAAACAGGTTACTGAGTTGAATGATCAGCCATGATCATAATGAATGGCGGAGCAGGCTCGAAGGGCTGAATGGCCTACTCCTGCTCCTATTTTCTATGTTTCTATGGAACAGGAGTAGGCCATTCAGCCCTTCAAACTGTTCTGTCATTCAACTAGATCATGGCTGATCTAATGAATCCAACATGCAGACCTCCCACCAGATTTTACAACCCGTGTCCTTGACCAGTGTGGGTTCATGCTGTGAGCACGGCCGTGCAAAATTCAGCCTATAATTCCCATCTTGAAGAGGGAGATAGGACCTCAGTTTAACATATGAGCTACAGGACGTACCTTTGGCATTCTAATCAAACCTAGATTATGTATTCAAGTCTGACATGTGCCTCAAACCTTTAACTTTCGACCCAGAGTTGAATGCTGAAGCAAGTTGTATAGCAGTAACTACTATAGAAGGAATGGCTTTGATGGGCTGAATGGTTTATTCTCATCCCATACCATCTGAGGTTTCTGACCAATTTCCTTTACTATTTTGGAAATTTGGATCAAGGTTCTTCATTTCCTCCCAAAATAAATGGACCTAGTATAAATGTTGTTTTGACTAGTATATTCAGCATTTGTGCCTCTTGAAGATCACAGAGTTGTGAAGGAGTCATTTGCTTATGTGGGACTGAAAAGTTCATCACTCTATCCAGCCTGGAGGGAGGCAGGTGTTGGGGTAGAGATGCCTTCATAGTATTGTTACCAACTTTCCAGGAATTAAAGACTAATCTCCAGGTCACTGCTGTAAACAACCCAGGAGGAAAATCATGGGGGTGGGTGAGGGGCAACATTATTATTGCCCATCCCTAATTGCCCTTTAACTGAGTCACTTGCTAAGCCATTTCAGAGGGCATTCTTAAGAGTCAACCACGTTGCTGTGGGTCTGGAATTACATGGAGGCCAGATCAAGTAAGGACAGCAGATTTCCTTCCCTAAATGACATTAGTGAACCAGATGGATTTTTACAACAATCGACAATGGTTTCATGGTCACCATTAGACTAGCTTTATTAATTCCAGATTTGTTAATTGAATTCCAATTTCACCATCTGCTGTGGTGGGATTCAAACCCTTGTCCCCCGAGTATTAGCCTGGGGCTCTGGATTACTAGTCTAGTGACATTACCATGACTCCACTGCCTCCCCAATAGAAAATTATGCTTTAAAAAAACACTCTTTGGACATTTTTTTGTTCGCTGGTTTATGACCAGGTGAGAAAGGGGTCTAGGGTTCCCTCTCAGCCTTCACCTGGTCTTACCGTAATAGGGTTTTATTTTTGAAACACTGTGTTTTATTGAATCCCTTTGTGAATCCTTGTTCACTGCTTTCCAATTGTAAGGCAAAGAAACTAGCCAAACAGGTTTTCTTAGGTTTAAAGAAGAAAGGTTGAACTTTATTAAACTTAAACTCTAATTTGGTTAATGCCTACAGATACGCAATGCACCCACGCTAGCATGCATATGTGATACACACATGCAGATAGAGACAGAAAAGAGCAGAAGAGAATAAAGTGGAAAAGTTTGAGGCAATATCTGAAGATGGTTTTGGTTACTGTTCTTCGAGCTCACTGTAGAGACCTTGATTGCAGGTAGGTCTTGCTTTTCGTTGGGGCCCAGTATTCTTCTTAAACCTTGTTCGATGTAGGAGACTTTTTTTTTCTTGAGGTTCACATGTCTTCAGTGGATCCAGAGGCTTGTGAGAAAGAGATAGGAGCAGATAGGAGAGGTCTTCTCAGTCTAGGAGCAAGCAGTTTCTCTCTTTCAAACTGTCTGTACAATTCAAAAAAACTCAGGTTGCCCAGCAGGTTAGTCATATGATTAGCTGGTTTGACTATGTCTGTTTGTGCATTCGGCCATCTTAGCAGTCATCCTGGAATGTGAGCTTCCTCACCTTCAATGTCTGTTGATCAAAGTCATTTGTAGGTGGAATGTGTCAGGGGATGGTCCTTTGTCTCCACAAGCACTGTCTGTTTTTTCCAGCCACAGCTGATCTGTTTAACAAGTCATTTCATCGCTCCAACAACAGTTAAAATCAATGTTCATATGACAAAATTAATATGCCTCATTATTGGCAGTTGGGGGTGGGGGGGGGGGGGGGGCGGGGGGGGGGGGGGGGTGGGTGCTGCATGACAAGTTATAAAAATATTTACCAAGGGGAGAAAAGGCTGTTTTGCTGACAATCAAGAATCATCCTATCAGGTAATGAAGAGTCCATTTTTGATTGGTGTAGGAAGACAGGGCACTGTGATGATAGACATGCCAGGCGATCAATGGTGAGAGTATGGGGGCAGAGATGTTGGAGGCAGGATGATCACATGATGAAACCTCCAGGAATATGTCCAATCAGTTTCGCCAACCCTACCTGACGCACACCTTACAAAAATGGATCATTTGACTCTTGCCGTCATGAATCAAAGAGCTCCCCTATTGGTTTAATGGTTAACTGGCCCCTCCTGATGTCATATCGAGCCCTGCAGACCCAGAAGGCCTCCAGGTTCGATCCTGAGCCTGTATTGACGGAGAAGCGGATCTGAGTAGCAGTCTGGATGTCACAATTGATCTTATCGGTGATGGGTTTGACAGGGAGGGGAGGATGAATTCAATCAGAGTTCTTGTTCCTCATCACTGTCCAGTGACCCTTCCAGTGTGAATGGCAGGTGGAGAAAGGAATGGACTCACCTCTAATGCCCCCATAATTAACCTATTGCTATTGTCTAGGCTCACAAATGAATAGAGGCCATTTGGACGAGAAACTAAAGCCCACTGCCACCAATGGAACCAGAAACTAATGAGAGTTAGTGCAATCAGTAAAGGACTCAGGTTCACAATCTACAGTTGTGCTGTCCACTGCTTTCTGCTAGTTATAATTTTTCAGCTGGCAAGTTAAAAGTGACAGTGCAGAGGCTTGATGGGTTAGCTGCGATGTTTTTATCTGTGGCGTGTCTGGATGATGAAGCCTCCATGTGCTTGAGTGATTCTTTGAGTGTGATTAATGAACATCTCGTCACTTCACTGTATCTCTGTTTGTCCAGACCCGGTGGCACTGAGTTAAGTGAAGCTGGTTCCAATACTTCCGACCCAAAGTTCTTGCCGACCAGTCCCTCTGATTAGCCTGTTTTTTTGCCAAGCCTGCTTGTGTTTTCTGCGTCATTTCCACAGTTAGCAAGATCACTATCTAGTACCATGCTCCTATATGCAATTTCCCTGCAATAGTGTGATGTTATGAAATGAGAGGATGAGTGAGACCAACAGCAAAATAGTCTTTAGTTGTTACATGCCTGAAGTATTAATTTATAATGCCTTTCATCTCCTTCGGATGTTCCAAACTGCCTCATAGTAAATGAAGCTCTTTTTAAAAGATACAGACATTTGTGTAACGGAGGCAAACATAACAGGCAATTTGCTTTCAGCAAGATCCCCCAGTAGCGTTGAGATCGATGACCAGATACATTTGTATTTGGTCGTGTACGTTGAAGGATACAAGTTGGCCAGGACAACAAGAGAACTTTTCAGCCTTTCTTCAGATAGTGTCTTAATGTCTCATCTGAAAGCCAGTACCGTTGACAGTGCAGCACTCCCTCTGGACTGTGCTGGCAGCATAGATGATGTGCTTGAGTCTCTGGAGTGAGGCTTCAACCTTCTCAATTAGAGTTAACAGTATTTCTAGTGAGCCAAAAATGTAAGACTTGCATTTATATAACAACTTTCATGACCTCAGGGTGTCCCAAAGTGCCTTACAGCCAATGAAATACTTTTGAAGTGTAGTCACTGTTACAATGTCGGAAATGCAGCAGCAAAATTCATACACAGCAAGATCCCACAAGCAGCAATGAGATAATGACTAGATAATCTGTTTTTTGCAATGTTGGTTAAAGGAAAAATATTGTCCAGGACACTGGAAAACTTCTGCTCTTCTTTGAAATAGTGCAATGGAATCTTTTACGTCCTGAGAAGGTAGACATTTTTTTTAACATCATCCAAAAGACAGCGCCTCCGATAGTGCAACACTCCCTAAATACAGGACTGAAGTGTCAGCCTGGATAATGTGCTCAAGCTTCTGGAGTGGGTCTGAGCCAGGGCTAAATTACTTTTTTAATAGTTTGTTTGGCATAGCTAGAAACATCCATGCTTCAAAATGGGTAAGTTATGGGTTCATTGGGAAAGATTAAAGAGGTTGGGATTTTTTCCTTTGGAAAGGAGAAGACAAAGAGGAGACCTGATAGAGGTCTTGAAAATTATGCATAGGTTGGGCAGGGTAGATGTGGAGAGAATGGGCCTGCTTTTAACTCTGTGAAAGGGGGTGGGTTTTGATTGAATTAAAATCTCGCCTAACTTTTCCACTTGTGGGAGAAACTAAAAGCCATGAATACAAGATAGTTACTAATAAATCTAGTAGGGAAATAAAGAGAAATTTCTTTACTCAGCGAGTGGTTAAAATCTGGAACTCATTACCATAAGAAGTGGTTGAGGCAAGTTGGCTTAGATGCATTCAAAAGGAAACCAGACAAGTACATGAGAAAAAAGGGAATAAAAAGAAATGCGTAAAGGCTGAGATGAGGCAGATGGAAAGGGAGGAGACTCATGTGGTGTGTAAACACCAATACAGATTTGTTGGGCTGAATGGCCTGTTTCTGTGCTGTATATTCTGTGCAATTCTATGTATGCAAGTTGGGGTTAACCTAAGCTGCTGTTCCAGTGTGGTCCTGAAGGACTGCTGCATTGTCAGAGTTTCATATCTTTTGGATGAGAGGTTGAACTGAGGCCTTGTTCTGGTGGATGGTAGAGATTCTATAGTATTATTTGAAGACTAGGGAATTCTGCTGCTATCCTTAATAACACTCTTCAAGCAGTAGCACTCAAAATAGATTGGCCAGATCATCTTTCGCTGTTTGTGGGATATGACTGTGCACCAAATGGCTGCATGTAGCTACATAACAGTCACTGCATCCCAAAAGTAGTTGATTGCTCGTGAAGCACCTGGACATATTTTTCTCCAGAGGCGCTATGTAAATGCAAGTCTTTGTAAACTTTGTTTTCTTTACAAACTTTCTTGACTCATAACATTTTTTATTGTTCAATTAAATCTGACTGATGTCAACAATCTGTGAGCAGAGCAACATGTTCACCACCAACATGTACTTATGATAAACAAATTAGGAATTGCTAATGCATCATTTCTAATAAATTTTAGCCATGCCATAATAAACTGCATTATTTCAATTACTCACAGGAAGTCCCTAGTGTCCTCAGAATGTTCCTGGATGTGATTCCAAAGCTTATGGTAAACAGCTGAGAAGCAGGATAAGCTGGTCAATGTTTATGAGCATTCTGTACTTGAGGAGTACAGCTGGATGGAGAGTGAACTCTTTGTCACCGTGAACAGTGTGGTATTGAGGAGATGATATTTTTGACGTTCGATGTGATGAGGAATTCAAACCCAGCTCGGCGACTCACACACCTGTATCCAGTCATGCACACAGCTCCCTTCTGAGCAAGCCTGTTATACAGTTCCAGCCAGGCAGACACAAGGCAGCGCAAGCACAGTCCATTCTGGCTGGAACTGGAACTGCAGGAACCGGATCCTGTAGTGTGAACGCACACTTAGTGTTCGAAGGATCCATGACAGATTCTTAACTCCAGTTTAATGTAATACCGCAGCCCCTTTATCTCAGTAAGATGGAATCACAGTGGCCTGTGGTTTTATGGATTATACTCTTGGGCGTTTAGAAGATTGAAACATATAAGATTCTGAGGGGGCCTTGCAGGATAGATACTGAGAGGATGTTTCCCCTCGTGGGGATATCTAGAACTAGGGGGCACAGTTTCAGAATAAGGGCTCTCCCACTTAAGATGGAGTTGAGGAGGAATTTCTTCTCTCAGAGGTTCGTTAGTATTTGGAATTCTCTTCCCCAGAGAGCAGTGGAGGCTGGGTCATTAAATATATTCAAAGTTGAGTTAGACATATTTTTGAATAACAAGGGAGTCAAGGGGTTCAGCAGGAAAGTGGAGTTGAGGCCACAATCAGATCAGCCATGATCTTGTTGAATGGTGGAGCAGGCTCAAGAGGCTGAATGGCCTACTCCTGCTCCTATTTCTTATATTCTTATGTACAGATTTTTTTTCTGAGACTGATAGAAACTGATTATGGAAGAAGCAAATTCTTGTTCATGGAAGGGAAGATTATTCAGCTCACCATACGTCACTATCGCCTGTCTCCTTTAAACCGTCTGTCAGAGTAGGTTCGCTACTCTCATCTACGTAGCATCGGAAACAGCACACTTACATAGCCACAAAATAATACTGTCACGTGGTACTGTATTGGCCTGGCACAGCTGGCCTGTGACATGGTGAAACTGTTGCTGTCCTGGCTGAGAGTAGTGAACTCGGGCAAAGGGCAGAGTTCAGAGTTCAGACCTGGGCCCTGCCTGGTTAGCACCACACCGGGTGGTGAAAAATTTTCTCTCGCCTTTCAATTTTTCAAAAGTCGGACCTTTCCACTCCCATCATTCTTCAATAGTTTTATTTTAATCAGTCACGGCAACCACTTAAAGGTCATTATTCTAATTTTCTTTGAGGGGGCAGGTAATTTAGCATGAAAGCAACAGAGGAGCATCCATGTGAATTGAGCGTAAGGGTCACTAAAGACAGGAGTCCGCAGGGGCCGATTCTGTACATGTTCAAATGGCTGCCTGATTGCCCTGAATCAAATTGTGCCCAGAAATCTCAGCATCTTTAAAGTATTTTTTATATAGTAAACCCACTGGGGGAGGGCGGAGAGGACCACAGATGGGAGCAATTTGAATCGCTATACCGGAAAACGAGAAGAGAATTACAAATGGATTATAATTGAACTCTTGCTGGTTTATTGTAGTCACACCCCTCTGACTGAGGCACACTTTAATATCAGGCTTCCTTCCTCTCCCAGCCCTGCCTTGTCACAAAGGACTCCTGCTATCCAGATTCTCTTCAATACACAAACATTATTGCGCAAATGTTTCCTTCCCTAATAGATGTGCATTCCTTTAAGGAAAACATGGAAGGAGAGTTGATAAATTATGAAGTCAATGAAGCAAGTTAATGTTTAAAACCCCGCTGTGGTAGCTGGCGTGTTCACACTGGCCGCCTTGACCCACAGTACTTCAGCTTAAAGACGCTTTTAAACTTCCTGATGGTTTGAGCCCACCTGACCTGAATAATCGTCTCCAGGTCACATCTTCCGCTCCTCTGGGTCTAAGTGAATACTTGTCTCCATTCCCTCCACTCTGGAATCATGCAGCAACTGCAACCACATGATGAGGCTCTGCCCTGCTACCTACCTTCAAAATCCTCACTGTGTATTCTGCTGCTCACCCCTTTAAATCATTCCCATCTTCCAGTCAGTTCTTCCTCGCTCCCTTGTGAAGCATCCTGAAATATTCATCTACATGAGAGGCTCCATTTAATGCAAGCTGTTGTGATATAATGTCACTTTTCAATAACGTATTATTAAAAGCTCACCACACTGTCTCCACTCATTGCCCCATCCAATGTTCCCAGCGCAATTTTGTTGTCGTGCGTTGTCAGTTTTTTTAATGCGCAGTATCATTACATTTTTTTTTGCATGGTATTTAGCTCGGATCAAGGCCTGTGTGGTACCCTCTAGGCTGATGTGCGGCCACGCATTGGCCCAACTTAGTGGCAACATTGGCCCAATCCATTCTTCCTGCATTAAACTGATGAATTGAGCATTCATGAATTGCACCTTCTCGCATCCTCCGGGCATCCCAAAACATTTTGCAGCCAATGGATTACTTTTGAAAGGCAGTCAGTGTTACATAGGCAAGTGCGGCCACAATTTGCATACAGCTAAGGCCCCATGGATGTGTCAGTTGTAACTCAGTGGTAAGACTAATTCAGAAAGACGTGGGTTCAAGCCACATTCCAGAGAGTTGAACACATAGGGGGGACTTTATGCTCTCCCCCGCGGGGCGATCTGGGAGAGCATAAAATTGGGTGCCCACCAGCATCCCACCTCCACCAAAATTTAGTCCCAGGCGGCAAGGCCCTTAGCTGGGCAATTAAACCCCTGTTAAGGGGCTCATCCCATGCTGCCGCAATTAGGGGTGTAGCAGGTGGCCCTGTCACCGCATGGGAAGCACAGCATAAAAAACCATGTGGGTGGCTTCCCGGCTCCAAGGGGGGGGAGGAGTCCCTTGTTAAAGGGCACTTAGTGCTTGAGTGAGTGACCCGGCATCAGGAAGTGGGGGGGGCGGCGGTGGGTGCTAGTGCTTGCTGAGAGCCACCCAATGCCCTTGCTACTGAACATCCCCCTACACCCATCTCCCCCGCAACCCCCACTCTGTGAGATCTCTCCAGCTCTGACCTGCCTGAGGCCTGGGTCCAGCACCGCTCCTGGGCCTCTGGTAGCAGCCACCGCCTCTGCGACGGCACTGCTCTGTGACAGAGATGTTGGCCTCTGATTGGCCGAGAGTTCACCAAGGGCAGGACGTCCAACAATGGGGTCCTTGATCCTGTGGAAGGCCCACCGCTGTCCACTTTAACTGCCTGATTGGCACTGGATTCGGTGGGCCTTCCAGAGAAGAGACGAAGTGGGGATCTCAGCGTCGCTTTTGCTGGACATCAAGACCTCCATTGCCAGCATAAAATCTGGCCATAATCTAATCTGGCATTCCCAGTGCAGTACTAAGGGAGTCCTGCACTGTCGGAAGTGCCGTATTTCAGAAGAGATATTAAAGCTAATAAGATCCCATGGCACTTTTCCAAGGCGATCAGGGGAGTTCTTCCTGTGCCCTGGCCAATATTTATCCCTCAACCAACACTTCCAAAAAAAGCTACATCTAATTTTCTCACTTCTTTCATTGCTGTTTTTGGAGCTTGCTGTGCACAAATTGGTTGGCGTGTTTCCCTCCGTTAAAACAGCGACCACACTTCAAAAGTGCTTCTTTGGGTGGAAAGTACTTTGTGACATTCTGAGGTCATGAAAGGCGCTTTATAAATGCAAGTATTTCTTTCTTTAGCCTGGAAATAGTTGTTTGTGCTGTTACGGGATTGTTGAAAGGTGTTGCTGATCATCCTCTGTCCTCCATTTTAATAACAACAACTTGCATTTATATAGCACCTTTAATTTCCCAAGGTGCTTCAGAAGAGCAAAATTAAATCCCGAAAGGAGATTAAATGCATAAGGAAATATCAGGGCAGGTGATCAAAGAGGTAGGTATTAAGGAGCCTCTTAGAGGTGAGAGAGAGAGGTTTAGGGAGGAAATTCTGGACCTAGGGGCTTAGGCAGCTGAAGACACGAACACCAATGATGAAGCAATGGAAATGAGAAATACTAAAATAATAGAGGTGGTATTTTAAAATGACAGACAGTGGAATATTGCAGGAACACGTGAAGGTTTGTGCAACAGGGGCATCAATACTGTATTGTCTCTAACATTGCCAATAGTAATTTGTAAGCTATTATTTTATGATGCCACAACATGTGGAATACAGATACGAAAGGCATCAGCAAGGAATGGATAATGAAAATCAACCCGCGAGAGCCGCTGAACCCATAACCACTGGTATGTGAATTGTTTAATTTTAATAAACCACCACTCCCTTAGTGTGTATTTATTTAAGGTGGTTTCTGCATTACAATGTGTATAAATATTTTATTTCTTTTATCCCTTCATATTCTGAGTTAACATTCCAGTGCAAATGAATTAAGATGCCATGTAGACATTTATTGCGAAGCAGTCTCCTGTGTTACCATTGGCATGAACAGCAGGAATCTAGATCTGTCAGCTTGGTATTTGCAGATTTTATAGTTATTTATACATAACCATCTCTGCCAGTGTCTCTCTGGAAGCATAAACTAACCGTGATAAGCATAACCAACATTACAAATGTTAAATCTGGTAAGTGAAGAGAAACATCTTGATTTTAAAATTCTCATCCTTGTTTTCAAATCCCTCCATGGCCTCGCCCCCTCCCTATCTCTGTATTCTCCTCCAGCCCTTCAACCCTCCGAAATATCTGCGCTCCTCTAATTTTGGCCTGTTTTGCATCCCTGATTTTAATCGCTCCATCATTGGTGGCCGTGCCTTCAGTTGCCTCGGCCCCAAGCTCTGGAATATCCTCCCTACACCTCTCCATCTCTCCACCTAGCTTTCCTCCTTTAAGACACTCCTTAAAAATCTACCTCTCTGACCAAGCTTTTGGTCATCTGATCTAATATCTCCTTTTGTGACTCTGTCATACTTCATTTTATAAGGCTCCTGTAAAGTGCCATGGAACGTTTTATTACATCAAAGGCGCTATATGAATATAAGTTGTTGTTGTAACTTGATGTGGGAGTGCTCGGTTGAGGAACCTTTCTTTATAGAGGTACCAGCTTTTGCTCCAGTGCTATTACAATGCGAATTAGTTCACATTTCGAGGATGAAGCTCTTCGTTTAATGCTCTCCTGCGAACACTTGCTCGAAGCTGCAAACCATACTGCATATTACAAGACCCCACACTGTAACAAACTCTCTTACTGGAGAGCTTAGGTTCTAACAAGCGCTTTCTCCAATGCCAGCTTTTAAAATAGGCACTGTTCCTGAATATTATACTTTTGTTTCACTTCTACGTTTTGAATCTAAATCCAGGCCAAAATGATGGGCTGAAATCTCCGTCAGTTGTAAAAGGCACTGCTTAAAAATGATGATAGCAGGTAGTGAACACATACTCCCATTGGTTGCTTTCATTCCGAGAAAACCAGTTCCAGGATAAATGGGGAATAACAATCGAGGGAAGTTCAACAACGCTGCTACTCTGGAGATTGGGAGACAGCAAGGCAGGAATCTTTAACCAAAACCTCTCACTTTTTGACAAAAATAGAGATGAACTACTTCTTCTTCTGGCTCATAGGTAAATGCACTGCCTGGGAATGCTGCTAAACAATCCAACCAGGAAGGTAGCATATTTGACTCTTGGTCTCTGCTCAAGCAATGCACCAGCTGAAATGCTAAAATTGTCTTCAATGACCAATGATTAGAGAGGGAAAAGTCACCAGGGTTTGCTTTTCAATGATCCCTGCTGCAAAAGAGGGATCCAAGTGACCAGTGAAAATGAGACCAGGATCTGCAGTGATGCCCTCCACAGTCAAATGGCCTAGCAGCATCCACTGCCTAGGTTTATGCATGGAGAATCACTCGGTTGAGGTACTAAATAACTGCTGATGCTGTAGATTATCACAGTACTGAGTTTGTGAATGCATCATAACTTGATAGTTCTTCAGTGGCAGCAGTGTGTACCATCTACAAGATGCACTGCAGCAACTCACCAAGGCTCCTTAGACAGCACCTTCCAAACCCGCAGCCTCTACCACCTAGAAGGACAAGGGCAGCAGATGCAAGGGAACACCAACACCTGCAAGTTCCCCTCCAAGCCACACACCATCCTGACTTGGAACTATATTTCCATTCCTTCACTGTCGCTGAGTCAAAATCCTGGAAATTCCTTCCTAACAGCACAGTTGGTGTACCTACACCCCAAGGACTGCAGCAGTTCAAGAAGACAGTTCACCACCACCTTCTCAAGGACAATTAGGGATGGGCAATAAATGCTGGCCTATCCAGCGATGCCCACATCCCATGAATGAATAAAAAAAACTGGAAGAAGTGATGTGGCTTTGAATGTTTACTACTGAGCAAACCCAGTGCCCTTCCCCCCTCTAAAGTGGACGTAACAGTCTGTCAGGACTTCAAGGTACACTGATTTGGAATGCATTGCCTGAAAGGGAGGTGGAAACAGATTCAATAGTAACTTTCAAAAAAGAATTGGATAAATACTTGAATAGGAAAGCATTACAAGGCTATCCGGGGGAGTGGGGCTAATTGGATAATGCCTTCTGCGCTGTAAGATTCTCTGGAAATAATTATAGAGGCTGTATTATCTACAGAATGTGTGAAACGTCTTGGGATGTTTTACTATGTTGAAAGCTCTATGTAAAAGCAAGTTGACTCCCAAGAAAACAAGTGGAATGTGTGCGAGTGAATAGCTTTGCTAAGTTTGATCCCATCCTCTCTGACCCAAGTATGTAGATAACCGGTGTGCCACTCAGAATGGATGTAACAATACCATAACTACCCTTAAAGCCGCTTTACCAATATTTTGGGATGAGATCTGACATTTGAAGGGTTGTATTCCCATTCAGGGTAAAATTGTGCTCTTTAATACTTTGAGTATCAATGCTAACCACATCCATTTAACAGAATTGTGTAGTTCCCTAGAGTTTAGAAGAATAAGAGGCAATCCCATTGAAACATATAAAATTCTTAAAGGGGCTTGACGGGGCAGATGCTAGGAACATGTTTCCCCTGGCTGAGGAGTCTAGAACTAGGGGGCCACCATCTCAGGATAAGAGTTCGGCCATTTAGGGATCAGATGAGAAGAAATTCCTCACTCAAAGGGTTGTGAATCTTAGGAATTCTCTGTCCCGGAGAGCTGTGGATGCTCTGTCATTGAATATATTCAAGACAGTGATCGATAGATGGATAAGGGAATTAAGGGATATGGGGATAGCGCAGGAAGGTGTAGCTGAGGTAGAAGATCAGCCATGATTGGTACAGCAGGCTTGAAGGGCTGAGTGGCCTACTCTTGCTCCTATTTCTTATGTTTTATGTTCTTAGGTTCCTTTCATCAGTGAGCATTTTGTTTAAAATGGCAGTCAAATGACTATCATAACATCACATTAAATGTTCATACTCAATGTTCAATTTAGGATAAATAAAGGCACTGACAATGCCTGTTTTTCTTTGCTACAATTTGAGAAATGGGAATGTTGAACCTGCAGTAGGTACAGCATCAGCTAGAACTTGAGTCATGTTTTCAGCAGAGGCTGGGGGTGGGGAAAGCAACTTAACCATTCAGGTTATAGGAATTACTACTCTTTTTTTACGTGAAAATGTACAGTTCATGAAAGAAGACAAGAAAGGATTGATACAGAGAGACTGACAAAGAGAGTTTGGCTTGCCTAGTGGTTTTTGGTGTTAGACTAACAACCTGGAGATGGAAAGTTCAAATCCTGTTGTGAAATTGAATTAAATAAATCTGCTTCTTACGAATTAGGAGCAGGAGTAGGCCACTCGGTCCTTTGAGCCTGCTCCGCCATTCAACAAGATCATGGCTGATCTGATTGTTACCTCAACTTCACATTCCTGCCTACCCCCGATAACCTTTCACCCCCTTGCTTATCAAGAATCTATCTACCTCTACCCTAAAAATATTTAAAGACTCTGCTTCCACTGCCTTTTGAGGAAGAGAGTTCCAAAGACTCACAATCCTCTGAGAGAAAACATTTCTCTTCATCAATGCCTTAAATGGGTGACACCTTATTTTTAAACAGTGACCCCTAGTTCTAGGTTCTCCCACAAGGGGAAACATCCTTTCCACATCCATCCTGTCAAGACCCCTCAGGATCTTGTATGTTTCATTCAAGTCGCCTCTTACTCTTCTAAATTCCAGCAGATACAAGCCTAGCCTGTCGAATCTTTCCTCATAAGACAACCCGCCCATTCCAGGTATTAGTCTAGTAAACCTTCTCTGAACTGCTTTCAATGCATTTTCTTGTTCTGAGTTTTGATGAAAGGTCATTGCCCCAAAATGTTAACTCTCTCTCTTTCTTCCCAGACGCTTCCTGTCTTGCTGAGCATTTCCAGCATTTTCTGTTTCTATTTCAGATTTCCAGCATCCGTGGTACTTTGCTTTTGAATAAATCTGGTAATCTGTGAACCAGAACCAGAAAGTTAATCACAAAGTCTGTTGATTATTTGTAAACTTGCTCAAGGAAGATAATCTAACATTCCGCCCCATCTAACATCTGGCCTACTTGTGCCTCCAGTCTCACACTGGGCTTTATTTTGTTCTCCTCCAGGCATGGGTTCCGTGATGGGGGTTGGGGGGGTGGTGGGGTGGTGGTTGAGGGGGGGGGGGTGATGCCTGAAGATGGCTCTGGATGAGGCCCACCACAGACCTCGACACCGGGAGGGCACAGCCCAATCCTCCTAGTGGCAGCGAGCCTCTGTGGCAGCTCCCCCGCCGCTGGGCAATGGAACCACAATTTAAATATTCAAATAAATAAATTTAAATAGACTTACCTGCGATCTTGAGGGCCCGCTGCAATCTTCAGCACAGCGGACAGCACTCCCGCACCTTCAGTTCCCCGTCCAGGGAAACAAGGTGCCACACTGGTGGGGAGGGGGGAGGAGGTGCATTTATCAGTGCGAGGGGGTGTTCAAATACACGTAATGGGTGTAGGGGATGGTGGGAAGGGTTGAACTGTAAACGTTGTGCATTTTGGGGGGGGGGGGCGGGGGTAAAGGTCAGATGTTAAAGGTAAGTGTTTTGTTGGGGAAGGGCAAATAGTTATTGTAATTGTTATTGGGGTGGTGGGAAAGGGGTGTTAGAAATGTATTTATTTAATTTTGGGGGGGTAGGACTTTAAACATTTAAATTGGGCGACATGGCAGGCTGTCCTTTAAAAATGGCGCCAGCACCTGCGCACAGGCAGCTGATGCCATTGCCTGGGACGGACAGCCTTCTCCCTCCATGAGATTATGGGGTTGGGGGCCGCCCTGGCTATTTAAATGAGCCACTGCGCTTAAGATGGCGGAGGCTCTTTGGCGTGTAGCCCACATGGGCAACCCGCCATGTTTTGAGCTCACCGCTGAGTTCATGACAGCCTCTTAAAATCCAGCTCACTATGTGGTTGATCCCTAATGCCGGTAATAAAGGCTGTGGTGCCACCATCCCAAGAGTAGAATGATGCAGTACAGAAGGAGGTTATTTGGCCCAGTCTGCCTGTGCCAAATCTTTGAAAGATACCCAATTAGTGCCATTCCTTTTCTTCATAGCCCTGCAAATTTTTCCTCTTCAAGTTTTAATCCAATTCCCTTTTTATAATAACTACTGAATCTGCTTCCACTGCCCTTTCAGGCAGTGCATTCCAGATCACAACATCTTGCTCAGAACAGAAAACATGTTTCCTCATGTTGTAGGGTGTGAGAGACCCCTGTGGAGCCGTACTCTTGACATAACAGGAATGAGTGACTCAACACCAAATAAGAGTTAAAACAGTAAATTTATTGAGTAATTATTAAACAATTATTAATGATAGAAAAGGAAATAAAGATAACTTTATTGAAAAGAAAGGAAGGAAAAGAGTATAGAAAGACAAAAAATCTTAAAGCACACTGCTATAACCCCAAATTCGTCTGTTCACAACAGCTCCCTAAAATGGTACAGTGTTCCCCTTGGTGCATACACCACCAAGTTTCCAAAAATCTTATAGCACACTGCTATAACCCCAAATTATTCTGTCAGGACAGCTCCCTAAATTGGTACTGTTCCCCCTTGGTACATACATCACCAAGTCTATGGAGAACCTTGCACGGGGCTGGACTCTCCGGTCAGTCACTCCGTCGACGTCCCTTCCTCCGTTGTCGTCACTGGATGATTAGTCCACTCCAACTGCAGCCCCGAATGTTGGATGCTGTGCCCCTTTAAGTCCAATTTCTGGCTCCATGCCAGATTTCTGAGGCCTCCATCAGACGTTCTCAAAATAGGAGTCTGACAACCATGAGTCCTTATCGAATTCTTCTCACAGGCACTATGAGGCTGTTCAGGCTGTTTACACATCTTTTGATGGTGTCTCTCACCTGCTATCAATTAGGTTATACTGTCCATCAATTAAACTCCATCTCCTGATACCACACCATAGTGGACCACCCCATGTGCAAGGTTATCCATTGTCCTGGCTTGTCGTTCAAGAGTCATCAAATACCATAGGAACTGACTTCTGTTTAAACAATGGAAAGCAACGGTTATTTTCCAGAAGAGAAAAATATTAGTTCAGACAAAACAACAGCTCTGCATAGCCTGGCTTGACCAGCATGAAAGCAAAAGGAAAAAGTTCTTGGATAAAACAAGTTCACAGTTAATACTAATTACCATTGATTACATAATTAATTAATTACTTGACTTAATCAGAACACAATCACATTTAGTTTTATATCAATGTCTACAAAGTAACCTTTATAAATTCACTACAGGCTTAATTCAGGTTTTAAAAAAAAATCAGATGCAAGGCGAAAGCAAGGCAGAAGTAAAATGCAAAAACATACTAAACGTAGTGGCTGCAGGCCACAGGCACACAATGTTGCCTCTTGATCCTTTTGCCAAGTAACTTTAAAAGAAAAGCTAAATGCATGAAAGAGTGTTTTTCAGATGCTCATTTATAATCACTTGGGAACTAGGAAACTGATAACACAGTAAACAAAGATGCAAAATATCAAGATGGGATGGATGATATGTGCATCCTCCATTGCGAAACTGTCCTAGCTTTTTGTATTTGTAGAGTGCGCGGTCTAAGTTCAACTTCCAGCAATAGCAGAGGCAGAGATGCACTCTTTTTGATGGAATTTTTCTATCAGGCCCAGTCACAGAGAGGTGCCTTTACCAATATGGTAGGCAACAGACTTCTGGTGGAGAATGTGCATGCAACAATGTTTAGGCATCATTTTATACCTATAAATTGAGCTCAGTGGCAACGAGTGTCTCGGCTCATGACTAAGTGGGTAAACTTGTTGAAGCAATACAAAAGAAATACAAAGCATTTAGGTTGTATTTCAATAATGTTTAATTTACATTGGTATCCCTTTAACAGGGAGATCTATGTAGGAAAGACCATAATGGACTTGAATTGTGCCAACATCTTGAATGCTCCAAAATGTGCTTAATTTGTTCATATAACATTGCCCCTTTAAAAGGCAAATGCTACCAATGAAAGGTTTGTCGAAAGAATACATTTCTCTCCAAAGTCCATCAGATATATTTCTCTTAAAAGAAAGTAACATCTGTTTGGGTTCAAGTAGGCTCAGAATGGCATCTGGTAAATGAGTTGACCCTCTGTTGCAGACTCCGTAATACGATGGCAGGTGAGTCTGTAGAATTCCAGGGCTCTGTTGATGATTGAGCAGGCAGCCTGGCTCATTGATAGGAACTGCATGGTCAGTCACAGCTCGGTTTCTTCCCACTCTGATTAAGTCTGTAAGCCAGTAGTTTATTGGGTCGAGTGGACAAGCTGGACAAGCAATGGGAAGCTTACCTGTGCATTGGCCTAGTGAGCTGCACAGTTTTGGATCGCTAAACTTCAGTATTATCCCCACACACACCTGAGGGATCATTAAGCCATCTTTCACACAGCAAGATCCCACAGGCAGCATTAAGATGAAGGGCTGGTGAATCTGTTTTATGAAGGTAAGATTGACTGGCCAGCGCACAAGGAGAAGTCTTTTCCTTTATTGAAAGGGTGATTGGGTTCGTTAACTGAACAAATCCACACAAGGTCTCTGTTTAATCTTTCACCCAAAAGGAATTCCTGACTGTTTAGCACTCCCTCAGTACTGCGCTGAAGTGTCAGGCTAGATTATGTGCTCAAGTCTCTTGAATCCATAGCCTTCTGCTCTGGAGGCATTGCCAACTGAGCAAACCTGCCACTCGGTTAAAAAGAAATGGTAGTTATTTAAACCTTAAAACTTTCCATAAAGAGATAATGTAAACTCTTTCTCTCTCCACAGATGCTGCCTGCGCTGCTGAGTATTGCAAGTATTTTCTGTTTGTAAGTTCAGGTTTCCAGCATCTGCAGTATTTTGTTTTTGTACCAGCGATGAGCAATAATGTTGAGACAGAGGCAAAGAGGCATTAGTTGAAAAACTTGTTGCTGTAGATAAGGTTTACACTAATGAGCTGACATATCCGAAAGGATTCATGACTGCCTGATATGTAGTCAGTACCATTACAATATCTTTGTTTAATCTATCTTGTTTCCGTGAGACTGCACTGGACACATCTCTCACGGAAGAAACTGACTTCATTCTGCATTTCTTAGAATTGGCAAAAAATAGCTAGCATGAACTAAAGCTGGTGAATTGCTTATCACTGAGCCCAGAGTGAATAGCACGCCTGGTTTGAGCAGCTCTCTCCCCCCTGGCAGATGCCCGAACATTTTATTTTTTCCTTTTTAGCTTCAGAGTGTGTGGCGAGACTCATTTCTTTCAAATAAAATATGGTAAATTTTCGTGCATATCATGGCTGCTGGGGTGGGGAGGAGAAATATTCCTTCTTTTATATCCTTTACAGTAAGAAAGGAAGGGCTCGTGTTTATGTCGCATTTTATTGCATTTAGGGATGACTCCAGAGTGCTTAACAGCCAATGAATGACTTTATGGACGGCAGTCACCAATAGTATATAGTTGGTACCTACCTGTCAGGTATAACCTGGGCTGTATACAACGTAAAGGATCATCCACTCTGTCCCAAAAATACAGCAACCCCAGAAGAAAGTCTCTTACATTTGCCACATTAGGTATCCTAATGATTGAGATTGCCGTGTTAGTGCTGAATGTGATGGGTACTTTGGTGATATGAACTCACTAGGAACTACAGAGGAGACAATTCAGCCCATCATTTATGTACAGACTATTTACTAGAGCAATCTACTTCCCATAGTCTTGTATCTTCCTCTAGTTCCCATGTTTATCTCCTCTTCCATTGACAAATGCAATGGGCTGAATTTTCCTGACATTGGGAGGAACCCAACATTGGGACCATTTCCAGGTCCCAACCCCGCATGGGCCAGAGGTTCACCAACAGATGGAATCTTCTGGGCGTTCGCTATCCCCAGGTTCCAAGGTGGGAGGCCCAATAGGAGGGCCCGCAGCACTGAATGGACAGCCGAACTACTGGAAGAGGTGAGTGCTGCTGACGTAGATACGCTCTCGCGATTGTCTATCAATATGGATCCGCTCGCCAACCCCTTCTACAACTGTTAGATCAAAGAGACCCACAGCAGGTGGAGCCATCGATGTGGAGCGGGAACCAGTTTTGGCTGCGGTGACGGCCTCTTGTTTCGGTGCCTTTATTGGGGCATGGAGCCTCCGTATCCGATGGCCCCAAGCCCTCACTGGCCTGCTATTGGGTGGCAGTCTTTAAAGAGCTGGCAAGCTCTGCACACGGTGGGCACTGGGGGGCCACTCCAATGGCGGGAAGATCCCATCTCCATCGGAAAATGGCCCTAATTGGGCTCTTAAGTGGCATAATTGGCTGTCTGCCTTGTTGGAGCAGGCTGCTGACTTTCTTCCCTGTCCACCCCTGGAAAATTCCCATAGAGGTGGGAATGCATCGGGGAGTTGTCCCCAACAGGCTCCCCACTATTTTCCTAGCCCTGTCTCCAACACGGTCTTTACGGGACCGGGAAAATTCAGCCCAATGTATCTGCATCAACTACATTTTTTTATTCATTCATGGGATGCAGGCATCGCTGTGATGAGCAACCACCTTCTCAAGAGAAGTTAGGCATGGGAAATAAATGCTGGCCTTGCCAACGGTGCCCACATCCTATGAACATATTAAAAAAATTTAATTCTAGTAACTGTCTGCATAAAAGAACTTTTTGTAACTTCTTGTACCAGTTTTAAATTGATGATCCCTCGTCACTGACTTTCCAACCAATGGAAAGTGCTTTTCCCTATCAGAGATCTTCATAATTTTAAAACTCTCTTGATTATCTTCTCTAGTGTAGTGTTGTCCAATACATTAGCCACCAGTAACGTGTGGCTAATTAGGAATCCAGATGTGCCTTTTTTTAGGGGGATATGGGCCTCACTGGCTAGGCCAGCATTTATTGCCCATCCCTAATTGCCCTTGAGAAGGTGGTGGCAAGCTGCTTTCTTGAACCGCTGCAGTCCATTTGGGTATAGGTACACCCACAGTGCTGTTAACAAGGGAGTTCCAGGATTTTGACCCAGCGACAGTGAAGGAACGGCGATATAGTTCCAAGTCATGATGGTGTGTGGCTTGGAGGGGAACTTGCAGGCAGTGGTTTTTCCATGGATCTACTGCCCTTGTCCTTCTAGCTGGTAGAGGTTGCGGGTTTGGAAGGTGCTGTCGAAGGAGCATTGGTGTGTTGCTGCTGTGAATCTTGTAGATGGTACACACTGCTGCCACTGTGCATCAACAGTGGAGGGAGTGAATGTTGAAGGTAGTTTTTGGGGTGCCAATCAAGCGGGCTGCTTTGTCCTGGATAGTGTTGCGCTTCTTGAGTGTTGTTGGAGCTGCACCCATCCAGGCAAGTGGAGAGTATGCCATCACACTCCTGACTTGTGCTTTGTAGATGGTGGGGAGGCAGTGGCCTAGTGGTATTATCACTAGACTAGTAACCCAGCGCTCCAGGCTAATGCTCTGGGGACATGGGTTCGAATCCCACCACACAGATGGTGGAATTTGAATTCAATTAATAAAAATCTGGAATTAAAAAACTAGTCTAGTCCAGTGGTGATTATGAAACCATTGTTGATTGTTGTGAAAATGCATCTGGTTCACTAATGTCCTTCAGAGAAGGAATTCTGCCATTACAGGATGTGCAAAAGAGATTAAAGATGTATGTAAACTCCAAGGGGACCTGACCAGACACCAGGAAGCCAGCAGTTTCCAATGTATTGGGACCACTATGGAAATAGCAGCCTCAGTCAGGGATATTGCACTCCATTATCAACTAACACAGTATCAGAACGAGTTCAGAAAACTTTGGAGACACTCTGAGTCAGGCAGCATCTGTGAAGAAACCATGAGCCAGTGACATCTCAAGTTTAAACCCTTCCTCGAGAAAGGCCAGCACTTGTGTTATTTTCACATTATGATGAGAACATGTTCACTGTTTCCATTCATTCACATCGGCTACATAGGAAAACAAACAGGGAATTCAAAGAAGTACAAGAATAAGTTCAAAAAATGTCTAACCACAGTTTAAGAGCTCTGCGACTCTATAAATTGTGAATGAGACAGTGTGATGGGATTGTAGACAAATGCACCACCCAGAAGCATCGTTACTAGGTAATTGCGCTGTGCTGCTACATTATCCTATGACCATTTTCATACCTCTCTCAAACCGTGACCTCCACCACCTAGAAGGACAAAGGCAGTAGGCGCATGGGAGAACCTTGGCTGATTTTGCATTCCCCCTCACCCCAGCCTCAGATTACCAAGGTTAATTATAGCATCTTAAAAGTCCACCTTGGTTGAGATCAGCTACCTCAGCATAAACTAAGGATTGCAACCCAGTCATGGTTCAGTGGGTAACACTCTCACCTCAGGGACAGAAGATTCAAGTCTCCCTCCACAGATACGAGCACAAAAATCTAGGCTGAGAGCTGCAGTGCTGAGGGAGTGCTGCACTGTTGCAGGTGCTGTCTTTTAGATGAGACTTTAAATGGAGCCCCTGTCTGCCCTCTCAGGTGAATGTAAAAGATCCCCCGACACTATTCAAAGAAGAGCAGGGGCGTTCTCCCTCACATCCTGCGCCGTTTTTATCCCTCAACCAACATCACTGAAATAGTTTGTCTGGTCATTATCTTGCTGTTTGTGGGAGCTTGCTGTTTGCAAATTGGCTGCTGTGTTTCCTACGTTACAACTGTGACTACACTTCAAAAGTACTTCACTAACTGCAAAGCACTTCGGGACATCCTGAGGTTGTGAAAGATGCTATATAAATGCAAATATTGCTTTCTTTCTTATCTGTATGGCCTTAGGACAGTACCAAGCAATGCATCTAGCCACTGGATTGAGGGGAGAGCTTTACACTGCTCTTTTGGTCCAGGCACTATTCATAGTTTATTGGAACACATGACAAAGGGAAGCTTCCTAGCAGTTGTTTGTGCACTGAAAGTGCTGTCAGGAAGCAGATGTTTGGTGATCTCTCTGATGCTGGTCGAAGAGGCTCACACATGGAGAGAAGCTGGTGAGTCCTGATGAGATGTGACATAGTTAAACACGTCAACAACAAAACAAAGAGACAAAAATTCAGCCCATGTCATTTTTAAAGGCAGAAGCACCTCCAGTACTGGGTTCTCAGTTTAGCTGTGAGAAATTTAAAAAAAAACATAACTGACCACCACTTATTAAATATTGGATGTAAATCATATTTCTCCTAAGTAAGAGAAATCAATGTTATAACTATGACAGACTCATTGCCTTTGTAGTCAGGACCATAAAATTAGCTTTTAATTATAAAAGGCCACACAAATGAATGTATTTTCAAGAGGATGCAATATCTATCAGTAAGTCCTAGACTGTTAGGGAAAGTGATGCAGTAACACTTCCCTATCTAGGACGTCAGCACTCACTCCTCACTGCATCACTCCACTCCCTCGGGGTCTGATTGTGGTGTAGTGTTGCAGGGATGACTATGCCATTCTCCCACACAACAAACAGAAAGGCATGTTGTTGTGTAGTGCTTTTCTACCTAAGAATCATCACTTCACTTACAATGAATTAGTTGGACATGCAGTCATGTAGGTCAACCTGGCAGCCAATTTGTACACAGTAAAATTCCATCATCAGCAATGAGAGTAAAGACCTGTTTATATGCTTTTAGTACTGTTGAGGGAGGGATGTTGGTCAGAATGCTTGGAGAAAGGCTGACTCTTTTATGAAAAGTACCATGGAATGTTTAACATCCATCTTGAACCAGTGCGTCAGACAGATGAGGCCTCGCATAATGTCCATTCCTCTTTCAATACAAAAACACTAAGTACTGGACTCAAGTACCAGTCTTTATTTTGGCTCAAGTCCTAGATTGGGATACAACTTACAATCTTCTGACTCAAAAACTGGCAAAAACAGTGGAAATACGGCTGCAGTGAGTTGTTGGCTGTGTGAATCAGACAAAGCTCTGATTCAACTCCCACTCGATATTGACTTGGAAGAATTAGGAAGTAGGATGAGGAAATCGTGGTAGTAATTGTGAAACTCAACATACTGGGGAACATAAGGGCGGCACAGTGGTGCAGTGGTTAGCACCGCAGCCTCACAGCTCCAGTGACCCAGGTTCAGTTCTGGGTACTGCCTGTGCGGAGTTTGCAAGTTCTCCCTGTGTCTGCGTGGGTTTCCGCCGGGTGCTCCGGTTTCCTCCCACCTCCAAAAGACTTGCAGGTTGATAGGTAAATTGGCCATTGTAAATTGCCCCTAGTGTAGGTAAGTGGTAGGAGAATGGTGGGGATGTGGTAGAGAATTTGGGATTAATGTAGGATTAGTATAAATGGGTGGTTGTTGGTCGGCACAGACTCGGTGGGCCGAAGGGCCTGTTTCAGTGCTATATCTATAAATAAATAAAATAAAAAGATGTCACTGTGCAAATGTGCTTGTACTCATGGAATCTTGATGGTTGGAGAGCAGCCAGCATCTGTGGAGCACTGTACAAGTGTGTTAAAAGTGTGTTTTTGTTTGTGGAAAACACAACCTAAAAAGGACTTTGCTTAATTCTAAGATGATGGAGCAGTGTTTTATGCAAGGAAAGCCTTGAGTACTTCCTTTTACATAGAAGTTACAACAAAGTGAGAGATCAATCCGTTCACGTTGCTGTTTACTCTCCCCACAAGCTGTATTGCTAATTTCATGTGCCTGCTCTGTTCTCGAATTCCTGTATCCTTCTTTCCTTTTTCCTCCTAAAGGTGGTGGCTCAGGCTGGGATCAGTTCCACGGGAGTTGGCTGCCCTCTGACTCCTCTATGAAGTGGAAGGTCTTTGTGTGCCAGCAGAGACAGTGCATTCAGAAGTGGAAAACACCGTGACCTGGTTTTGAAGACTTCTAATTCAGTTTATAATATGTTGCCCATAATTTAATATTAAACTGGAACTTTCACTTGGGGGTGAAAAAAACACAAGGTGAGAGAGAGGATAGGTTGTGTGGAAAATACAAAGAAGAACTTCATGCTGGTGAAGTAATGGGTGCTCCTCTGAGGATGGGGTTTTGGTGTCGGCTTGGACTTTCTAGTTGCTCTTGACTTCAGCACATCTATAGCGGGGCAGGTCTTTCACCCTTGACCCCTGCTGAATTTATGGCCCAAGTATAAGCTACTAAATGGAGCTAGGCTCCCTAGCTTCCCCAGCCATGACCGAGGTGGCAGACTTCAGTAATAGGCCTTGGAGGTCTCCCATTGTGAGTGAATGCTGGCCATCAGTGAAAACATTTTAAAACAAAATTTCATTCCTTCTCTATGGCCTGTGAGAGTTCACGCTCCATGAGTGTTTTGCACAGGCCCTAGATGATGAAAAGATGTTCTGAAGGCCCCATAATTGACCACAGAACATTGGATGCTTGGGGCTAACAGTCAGCCCTGGGTTCAGAATTCAAATGAATAATTGGGCGGCACAGTGGCGCAGTGGTTAGCACCACAGCCTCACAGCTCCAGTGACCCGGGTTCAATTCTGGGTACTGCCTGTGTGGAGTTTGCAAGTTCTCCCTGTGTCTGCGTGGGTTTTCTCCGGGTGCTCCGGTTTCCTCCCACAGCCAAAAGACTTGCAGGTTGGTAGGTAAATTGGCCATTATAAAAATTGCCCCTAGTATAGGTAGGTGGTAGGGAAATATAGGGACAGGTGGGGATGTGGTAGGAATATGGGATTAGTGTAGGATTAGTATAAATGGGTGGTTGATGGTCGGCACAGACTCGGTGGGCCGAAGGGCCTGTTTCAGTGCTGTATCTCTAAACTTTCAGTGCTGTATCTCTAAACTGAAACTGAAATTGCCATGTAATCATGATGGAGGACATATTTCTCTCACCTTTACTGAATTAGCATGTGGGTGAGCATTAGAGTTTTCCTGCAGTCGCCAGGAATCAAAGATCAATCTCCTGGGCAACGTTGCAAGCGACGCAGATAAAAATCAGAGGAAATATGGACCTTTGCCTTCACAGCCGCATTTAATCCTTTGCAAGCCAAAGCGAACATTGAGGGTTGTCCGGTGCACTTTGGAAATAGACAGTTTTTGCGTCGCTCTATAGAACTAAGTCACTAATGCCTTTGCAGCATCTGATGAATCCTCCAGGAATAATGTCCAACCACAGTTGCCAACCCAAGTGGACATGTTCTGGGGGCCCAGCCACTGGGAGATTATATAGGATTTACAGCACAGTAATAGGCCATTTGGGCCAACTACTCTATGCTGGTGTTCCTATGCTCTACGTGAGGCTCTTCCCACCAAGCTTCATCTCACCCTATCAGCATACCCTTCTATTCCTTTCTCCCTCGTGCACTTATCTGGCTTCCCTTTAAATGCAATTCGCCTCAACCGCTCCCTGTGGTAGCGAGTTCCACATTCTAACCACACTTTGGGTAAAGATGCATTTTCCTGAATTCCCTATTGAGCTTATCTTATATTTACAGCCCCTTGTTTTAGACTGCCCCAGAAAGTGGTGGGTGAAGATGCGCAAAACAGGGGATATGTTGGAGTGCATGACAAATCAGTGAGAGGAGGTAGAAAAACCTGAGCCACAGCGCTTGAATAGAGAACAGCTAATGTTATTCTGCATCTGATCTTGCTCCCTGAGTGGTGAGTGCTGACACTAGGGGCAGGATTTTTGGGCCCTGCCAAGGTCAGGAACGAAGGAGGGCGAGGCCGGAAAATACTGGAACGGGCTGTCATGCTGGTTTCCCGACCTTGTTCCCGGCATTGGCCATTTTTGCTGAGGTGGGTTTGCGGCCTGGCAGGGCTGCCCACTCCCATGAAGCAGGCAGCCAATTAGGCTCAGTAAGAGCTTTGTTAAAGGTGGGTTAAGAAGGCAGACTGGGATTTTCCAGTTGAACTTCAGTTTCCCGATGCTACAGGGGACAGTTTAACTGCCTGGACGTGGACACCCAGCAGCAGGGCAGGGGACCAGCTCTTCAGGAAGGCCTACAGGTTGCCTGCCTGGGTGGGATACAGCCAAGGGCCGCCCTATAGCAGAATTTCACCCCCGCCCCCCCCCCCCCCCCCCCCACCAATCACCAACCTCCACAGTGGTGGCCTGCCTGCTTTTTTTTTTGTACTTTAATTTTTTTTTAAAAGTACTTTCATGTTGAAGCGCCCTCTCAGTTACTTACCTTTTACTGCAGGTGGGTGCTCTTCTGAAGCTGGAATGCCTCTGATTGGCCCTCCAGCTTCAAGAGTTCGCCCACTGCCTTTAATTGGACAGGGAACCTGTCTCCATGCCAATTAAGTGGCACCCCGGTCAAAATTCTAACAAGTGACTGTTTCCCCCCTCCAAGAGCGGGTTCAGGACCCGGAAACAATCACAGCTCCTGTTTCCCTCTCCCATAACGAAAATTCAGCCCGAGGAGCCCCCAGTAATCTTCCGTTTCCCAGCAACCTAAACTCAAAGGATCCAATAGCCTTCCAAGATATGAGTTTTAATTAAAAAAATAAAGATAGTCATTCAATGTTACAGTGCAGGCGCCATTCTGAGCCTTTACTTCAATGTTAATACAAAGTAATCTGTAATAACACGTGGCAACATTGTCAGACAAGTGTTACATTAATAAACAAGTTCACTTTAAAGGGTTAATGGCTGTGTGAACATCAGCAGGTTATTCGACCGTGGACCATGCTACAGATAAGCTTGATCCTGTCCTCGCTCATTGTCCACACACACCCCTTTGCTAGCAAGTATCACTGGATAGTGATCAGATGGAGATATTCTGGTTGACTTTACTCCTCCCTACTTAAGGGCACTGAGGCCAATTGTAGCGCGTTATTACCTGAGCATTTATGGTGACTGAAGTATGAGGGAGCTTTAGCAGTTTACACGATTATTATACTGGCTAATAAATATTTAGTTTTATTTCCTGTTTATTGACTTCGGGATTTTCATCTAATTTCTTTGGTGCATGCAATTTTGCAGTACAATTCTTCTTTTAAAAGATTGCAAAGGGAACAACCTGTTTTGTGGAAGAAAGCTGCAACAACAACTTGCATTTATATAGCATATTTCTATAGTAAGGCATAGGGACATAGTTACTGTGCTGTGTAACTTAAGTACCAAGATAATGTCTCTAATTGATCATTTCCTGGTATTACAGACTCTCCCTGGAGTCTGGTTTGGAACACAATTAGTCTCCATTTCGTACAAAAGAAACCGAAGCGGCAACATCAAACACAAGTTGATGGAACAGTCATACCTCAACTGGAATTTCAGTGAACTTAGATTTATTTAACCCTTCTGTATCTTTATCACTTACAGCTAGCACCACAGAGACATTTTCTTACCTTTATTTAAATAATATTTTTACAATATTAATTTGCTTTACCCATAGTTAACTGATGTTAAAATGACTTATCGTTTTTCCCGAAGAACATAGGAACATGCCCATCGAGCCTGTTCCACCATTCACTGAGATCATGGCTGATCTGTGACCTAACTCCATATACCTGCCTTTGTCCCATATCACTTAATGCCTTTGGTTAGCAAAAATCTATCAAACTCAGATTTAAAATTAACCATTGATCGAGCATCAATTGCCATTTTCAGAGAGTTCCAAACTTTTACTACCCTTTCTGTGAAGAATTGTTTCCTAATTTCACTCCTGAAAGGTCTGATTCTAATTTATAGACCATGCCCCCAGTCCTGACTCCCCAACCAACAGAAATAGTTTCACTCTATCTACCCTATTTGTTCCCCTTAATATCTTGAAAACTTTGATCAAATCACCCCTTAACCTTCTAAATTCCAGAGACTACAACCCTAGTTTGTGTAATCTCTCCTCACAATTTAACCCTTGGAGTCTGGGGGCTGAATTTTATTAGCACGCTGCAAATCGTGGCAGCGCACTTTAAAGTCGCGGAGCAGCTGCCCCCGATGATGTAGAGGGGGCGGCTGTTCCATCCCCAGCAATGGTGTCCGACACCGCCGCGTAGGCATCGGCGCCATTTTTAAAGGCCTTCAAGCCCTTCAGTGCCACTTAAATGTTTAAAGAGACAGGTTGTTACAAAATCAAAATAAACATATATTAACACTTCCAATCCCCTCTCCCACCCCCCGCAATGAACAATCCAATGATTATTCTGTCCTATCCCCCTAGAAAAGTGAGATTTCACTCACGACCTTTCCCCTCGAACTTTATTCCCTTTGACCCTAAATCCCTTCCCACCATCCCCACAACCAAGCGGAGCGGTTTTCCCTGCTCCCAGGAGCAAGTATTAGAGAGGAATACCAAGGTGCACAGAACACTGGAGGAGATAGATAGCATGGGAGTAGGGAATAGTACATTATTAGGTGGGGTCAGTGTATGGGAGAAAGTAATAAAGTCTGAATGAGGGTTAATGCGCAAGTATGTGAATGCACGGAGTGTGGTTAATAAGGCTGGTGAGGTACGGGGCAGATTGCCATGTGGAAATATGATGATGTGGAAATAACAGAGACCTGGCTCAAGGAAGGGCAGGACTGGGTGTTAAATATTCTGGATACAAAGTGTTCAGGAAAGATAGGAAAGGGAAAAAGGGGGGAGGGGTGGCAGTATTGATTGAGGAGAGCATTGCAGTGCTGGAGAAAAAGGACGTCCCAGAGGGGTCGAGGACAGAATCAATTTGGCTAGAATTAAGGAACAAAAAAGGTGCAGTTACATTGCTCGGTGTTGTCTACAGGCCACCAGCTAGTGGGAAGGACATGGAGGAACAAATTTGCAAGGAAATTACACAGAGGTGAAAAAGTTATAGGGTAGTTTTAATGGGGGACTTTAATTATCCAAACATAGACTGGGATAATAGTAGTGTAAAGGGTAGTGAGGGGCAAGAGATCCTAGAGTGTTCAGGAAAATTTTCTGCAACAGTATGTTGTTAGTCCAACAAGAAAGAAGGCACTGCTAGATCTGGTTCTTGGTAATGAGGTAGGCAAAATGGATCAAGCATCAGTAGGAGAGCATTTAGGGGATAGTGATCATTGTATCATAAGATTTAGGCTGACTATGGAAAAGGAAAAAGAGCAATCCCGGGTAAGAATAATTAACTGGGGGAAGGCCAACTTCAATGGGGTAAGAATGGAGCTGGGGTGAATAAATTGGAGTCAAAACCTGGCAGGAAAACCAGTAGATGAACAATGGGCTACCTTCAAAGAAGAGGTAGTTTGGGCCCAGTCAAGGTATGTTCCCTCGAAGGGGAAAGGTAGGGCAAACAAATCCAGAGCTCCCTAGATGACAAAAGAGGTAGAAATTAAGATAAAGAAGAAAAAATGTGCTTATGACAGATGCCAGGTAGAAAATACTATTGAGAACCAGGCTGAATATAGAAGATCCAAAGGGGAAGTGAAAAAGCAAATAAGAGAAGCAAAGAGAGAGCATGAAAAAAAAAAACTGGCAGCTAGCATTAAAGGAAATCCCAAAGTTTTCTACAGGCATATAAATAGTAAAAGGGTGGTAAAGGAGGAGTGGGGCTAATTAGGGACCAGAAAGGGAATTTACACATGGAGGCATTGAGCATAGCTCGAAATATTTAATTAATATTTTGCATCTGTCTTTACCAAGGAAGAAGATGAAACCTGGGCAATGTTGAAAGAGGAGGTAAGTCAGACATTAGAGGGGTTTAAAATTGATAAAGAGGAGGTATTAGGTAGACTGTCAGTACTTAAAGTGGATAAAGCACCAGGACCAGATGAGATGCATCCAACAATACTGAGGGAAGTGAGGGTGGAAACCGCAGAGGCACTAGTCATAATTTTTCAATCTTCCTTAGACTCGGGGCTGGTGCCAGAGGACTGGAGAATTGCAAATTTTATTTTTTTTATTTAGAGATACAGCACTGAAACAGGCCCTTCGGCCCACCGAGTCTGTGCCGACCAAGAACCACCCATTTATACTAACCCTACAGTAATCCCATATTCCCTACCACCTACCTACACTAGGGGCAATTTACAATGGCCAATTTACCTATCACCTGCAAGTCTTTGGCAGTGGGAGGAAACCGGAGCACCCAACGAAAACCCACGCAGTCACAGGGAGAACTTGCAAACTCCACACAGGCAGTACCCAGAATTGAACCCAGGCCCCTGGAGCTGTGAAGCTGTGGTGCTAACCACTGTGCCACCCAATGTTACACTCGTGTTCAAAAAAGGGTGTAAAGATAAGCCCAGCAACTACAGGCCGGTCAGTTTAACTTTGGTGGTGGGAAAACTTCCAGAAAAAATAATTCGAGACAAAATCAATAGTCACATGGACAAATGCGAGTTAATTAAGGAAAGCCAGCATGGATTTCTTAAGGGAAAATCATGCTTAACTAACTCACTGAAGTTTTTTGAGGAAGTAACAGAGAGGGTTGATGAGGGCAATGTTGTTGATGTGGTGTACATGGACTTTCAAAAGACGTTTGATACAGTGCCACACAACAGGCTTGTGAGCAAACTTGTAGCTCATGGAATAAAATGGATGGTAGAAACATGGATGTAGAATTGGCTGAGTGACAGGAAACAAAGAGTGGTGGTTAATGGATGATTTTCGGGCTGGAGGAAGGTTTGTAGTGGAGTTCCCCAGGGATCTGTGTTGGGACCCTTGCATTTCATGATGTATATTAATGACCTAGACCTTGGTGTACAGGGCACAATTTCAAAGCTTGTAGATGATACTTAGTAGCTTTGGTGGACATCCGATCTTTTGAAAGGCACAATTCAACATGGTGGCTCCTCATCAGAGCCCTTTCCTATTTCACATGCGTTCAAATCCTCTGAAGAAGGAATTTTCCTCCACACAAGATCAGGGGGCAGGTTGTTCAACCTTGCCCGTCTAAGAGCGAAGTCCAAAGTACGGAAAGTCCTCATCAGAGAACTCCTCTTTGCTGACGATGCTGCTTTAACATCTCACACTGAAGAATGCCTGCAGAGTCTCATCGACAGGTTTGCGTCTGCCTGCAATGAATTTGGCCTAACCATCAGCCTCAAGAAAACGAACATCATGGGGCAGGATGTCAGAAATGCTCCATCCATCAATATTGGCGACCACGCTCTGGAAGTGGTTCAAGAGTTCACCTACCTAGGCTCAACTATCACCAGTAACCTGTCTCTAGATGCAGAAATCAACAAGCGCATGGGTAAGGCTTCCACTGCTATGTTCAGACTGGCCAAGAGAGTGTGGGAAAATGGCGCACTGACACGGAACACAAAAGTCCGAGTGTATCAGGCCTGTGTCCTCAGTACCTTGCTCTACGGCAGCGAGGCCTGGACAACGTATGCCAGCCAAGAGCGACGTCTCAATTCATTCCATCTTCGCTGCCTTCGGAGAATACTTGGCATCAGGTGGCAGGACTATATCTCCAACACAGAAGTCCTTGAAGCGGCCAACATCCCCAGCTTATACACACTACTGAGTCAGCGGCGCTTGAGATGGCTTGGCCATGTGAGCCGCATGGAAGATGGCAGGATCCCCAAAGACACATTGTACAGCGAGCTCGCCACTGGTATCAGACCCACCGGCCGTCCATGTCTCCGTTATAAAGACGTCTGCAAACGCGACATGAAATCGTGTGACATTGATCACAAGTCGTGGGAGTCAGTTGCCAGCATTCGCCAGAGCTGGCGGGCAGCCATAAAGACAGGGCTAAATTGTGGCGAGTCGAAGAGACTTAGTAGTTGGCAGGAAAAAAGACAGAGGCGCAAGGGGAGAGCCAACTGTGCAACAGCCCCAACAAACAAATTTCTCTGCAGCACCTGTGGAAGAGCCTGTCACTCCAGAATTGGCCTTTATAGCCACTCCAGGCGCTGCTTCACAAACCACTGACCACCTCCAGGCGCGTATCCATTGTCTCTCGAGATAAGGAGGCCCAAAAGAAAGGAAAAAGAAAGAAAGATGATACGAAATTGGGAAGTATTGTGAACTGTGAGGAGGATAGTGTAGAACTTCAAAAGGACATAGACAAGTTGGTGGATTAGGCAGACAGGTGGTAGATAAAGTTCAATGCAGAAAAATGTGAAATGATTCATTTTGGTAGGAAGAATATGGAGAGACAATATAGAATAAAGGGTATGTTTCTGAAGAGGATGCAGGAGCAGAGGGACCTAGGTGTTTATATGCATAAGTCGTTGAAGGTGGCAGGGCAGGTTGAGAGAGCGGTTAATAAAGCATGAAGTATCCTGGGCTTTATTAATAGGGGCATAAAGTACAAGAGCAAAGCAGTTATGTTGAACTTGTATAAGACACTAGTTTGGCCTCAGCTGGAGTATTGCATCCAGTTATGGGTGCCGCACTTGAGGAAAGAGGTGAGGGCATTGGAGAGAGTACAGAAAAGATTCAGGAGAATGGTTCCAAGGATGAGGAATTTCAGTCGTGAAGATTCCGTGAAGGGTTGGAGAAGTTAGGACTGTTTTCCTTGGAGAAGAGAAGGCTGAGAGGTGATTCGGTCGAGGTATTCAAAATCAAGAGAGGTCTGGACAGAGTAGATAGAGAGAAACTGTTCCCACTCGTGAAAGGATCAAGAATGGGAGGGCACAGATTTAAAGTAATATAAACAAAAAGTGCTGGAAAATACTCAGCAAGTCTGTCAGCATCTGTGGAGAGAGAAGTAAAGATAACATTTCAGGTCAGAGACCCTTCACAGATTTAAAGTGTTTGGTAAGAGAAGTAAAACTGACATAAGGAAAAACTTCTTCACACAGCAAGTGGTTAAGGTCTGGAATGCGCTGCCTGAGAACATGGTGGAGGGAGGGTCAATTGAAGCATTCAAAAGGGAATTTGACTGTTATATAAAAAGGAATAATGTACAGGGTTATGGGGAGAAGGCAGGGGAATGGATCAGAGTGAATTGCTCTTTCAGAGAGCCGGTGCAGACATGATGGGTTGAATGGCCTCCTTCTTCACTGTAACAATTCTGTGATTCTGTGAAATCTACACTCCCTCCAAAGCCATATACCCTTCCTAAAGTGTGGTACCCCGAGCTACTCACAATACTTCAGGTGTAGTCTAACCAGAGCTTTGTACTGCTCCAGTATGACTTTTACCCCCTTGTATTCCAGTCTTCTAGATATAATTATAGGCCAGCGTTCCATTAGCCTGTTGTGTTACTCTTACTTATTACAGTCCAATGACATTGACCCTGGATTAAATTATATACATCTCTTCATGTAACTGCTCTTGTCTGACACTCTAATTATCTTTCCAATCCTTCCTCTTTTCGTCACTGGTTTTCCACCTTTCCTCTCGACTTTTCCACCTTGCTTTTCTCCTTTAGGAAGCTCCTAAAAACCTACCTTTTTGACCAAGCTTTTGCCATCTGCCCTAATGTGTGCCTTATGTGGCTCAGTGTCAACTTTTATTTCTAGAGCTCCTATGGAACGTTTTACTACATTAAAGACACTATATAAATTTAAGTTGTTGTTGTTGACTCTGATGAATTCCTGTTGTTGCCTCTGTTCAAAACTTGAATCCAAAGCAGTCTGCGATGTGCCATTTGAGTCTGGTCAGGTGGTTCAACGTTGATCAAACAGGAAGTCAGTTTGTTCACGACTGCTTATGAGAGCAAAATAAAGTTGTGTGCATTGGAAGAAATGTCAATATGAGTGTTTAGTCCCATCAGTTTCTCATCACTATGGGGCTTGGTTGAGCAGACATGTTTATGGGTAAAGTCACAGCACTGAATATAGATGGTTTCTTCTTGCAGGAGTTGTGGTCTGATCAGCAAGGAGAAGGGGTTTGATTCCGAGCCCGGTGCTATGCTCTTGGTGTTTTATTCTTAGCAGAAGAATATTGATTCAATGGGACTGCAGGGAAACTCATGCCAGCTTAGAGAATTGGGATCAGTATCTCAAAGTCCACTTCACCATTACAGCAATATTAAAAGCTTAGCAGCAGAACGGGAAGCAAGAATTGAACTCAGTTCAACCCTCAAACATGAACTCACATTTATCTAGTGGCTTTAATGTAAAGAACACTCCAAGGTGCTTCTCACTGTTGAGTGAGTTTCTCTGCTTCACTCCCAATTGCATTGCCATCGTGTACATAATGGAAAAACATTATTCATCAAATGACTGAGAGCAATGTCATGGCAATTTATTAATTGTCAACACACTGAAACCCATTAACAATGTTGGGAGTCTCGCGACTGAAAAGAAAACATAAGCAACCCTTTCACATCTTATTCTATTCTGTTAGATTTTAAATAACATGCTGTCATTAGAAGCTGTATATGAAGGAGACATGCATTAAACCATGGACAAACACTTCCAAAAATACTGATGATGCTAAACAGGGTTAATTAACTAAGAATGGATAAGCAAGGACAACATTGAACAAAATAAGACCCTGAAATTTCTGAATTGGGAAAGGGCGAAAGTCCCATTTCTGCCCTGGGGAGGCCCAGAATATGGCTCTGATGGAATTCATCCCATTTAGACAGGATCATTTAATTCAAGTGGAGCTCTAGGCAATCTTCCTCCTATGCCCCCTACATCAAGGGGATATATCAGGGGGAGTTTCACTTACACAATTGAAAGGCCTCTCACCCTAGTTGAGACCTGACACGAGTCCCTTCTGAGGCCTTCTATGCCCCCAACCCCTTACTTAATCCAGAGGGGCTTAATTACTTTTTCTCGTGGCATGGTGGCTTCTGTAACAACAAAAGACTAAAGAAAATGTTGCTCGTTACTCAGCCCATTTCAGCGTCGGGGGTGCGAGGGATGGGCATGGTGGGGTTGCCAATATTCCTGGAGGTTCCATTCCATGGCTCCCTGCCTCCAGTTTCCTCAACCAGCCGACTGCCTTTTTCTTTTTAACCCATCTCCAAGATTTTTATAACTAATAAATGCCATATGATTATTCTCCCAGGTTTTCTCACTGCAGTGTCCAGGAGAATAATCTTCAATTCCTGGATACTTCAGGCACTTCTGGAGGGTTGAGTGGGGGTGGAATTCAGGTGGAGGGCCAAGGATTGGGTATAGCTGGACCGCATTGGGCAGGGGCAGGCACAGACACCAGGTCTTGCCTATGCCCATTATCCCCCTATGGATGTGAGATGGCATCGTCAGCCATGGGCACAGTAGAGATTCTGCTCTGCCACACCTACTCTGGCAGTGTGAGACTCCAGAGAATTCCAGGCCATGGCATCAGGACAAAAAGTGACATTAACCCATTGCTATCTGAGATTGGGGAATTGTGACTTGTTTGGTTTTCAAAAAGGAAATAGTCACCCAGGCTGCTGCAGAGCTGCACACACAGTCCATTAGAATCCTTCGTCAAAGGAAGCTCAAAGCTGAGTACAAAAGAACAATATTCTGCTGCATTTTCAGTAAACTAAAATCTTGGCAGAATTAAGGTGGCTAGGCCAGAGGACAAGAGGTTTAGGGTTATGAATGGCATGTTTATGACAGATATCTTCATATCGAGAGTGTTCAACCCAGGAATAGGTTGCCAGAAGAGTGTTGGAGGGCTGGGCACTCGATTCATTGAACTGTAGTTTATGGTTGGAAAGTCTGCAAGAAATTTGCGAAATTTGTGAGTGGAAGCTTCAATGGCAGAGAATAGGGAGATGGAGCCAGAGACAGGCAATGTTTTGCGGGGTAAATGATGATGGACTAGATCTGGGGACTTGGATGAGTGTGGGTCAAGCAGTATAGGATCTGCACTTTGTAGCTGGGTCAGATAATTGAGTTGGAGTGAACAGTGAGTAGTTGACTTTAGGATGGCATCAATTTTGCTGACATTTATATTATCCAGGCCCTAATGTTGGGCAGGTAACTGGAGAGAGAGGTGACAATCTTATAATGATAACCTTATAACAACCTGTGTGTCAGCTATGGCTCAGTTGGTAGCACTCTCGCCTCTGAGACTCTGAGTTCAAGTCGCAATCTGGGACTTAAGCACAGAAATCAAGGCTGACACTCCAATGTGGTACTGAGGGGTGTGCTGCAGTGTCAGAAGTGCTGTCTTTCAGATGAGATGTTGAACTGAGTCCCCATCTGCCTGCTCAGGTGGGAGTAAAAGATCCCATGGAAGTATTTTGAAGAAGAACAGGGGAGTGATCCCAGGTGTCCTGACCAATATTTATCTCTCAATCAACATCGCAAAAACAGATTATCTGGTTATTATCACATTGCTGTTTGAGGGAGCTTGCTGAGTGCAAATTGGCTGCTGCAGTACAACAGTGACTACACTTTAAAAGTACTTAGTTAGCTGAAAAACACTTTGAGGTGTCCAGTCGTTACGAAAAGTGATATATAAATGCAAATCTTTCTTTCCTTTTTTCCTTATAAGGATGATGAAGGAGACAAGCAGGTATTCCATATCCAACAGTGGAAACTCAGCTTGTGCTCTGGGGCTCAGGCCTCACATCGCTTGAGGTTTTAGTTCTTCTCTAAGTTGAAGCAGCTCCTTCATCAGAGCTAACGTCAGATGAACTTGGGTGTGGAGTGTTAGTGTTACTCAGCTTCAACTCTTCTCTTCCTGGGCTCCTGACCTGTTCCTCTCTCTCCACTGCTTGGCCTTATTTTCTCGGGCTTTGTACTTTGCTTTCTCTATAATTTCATATCTTTTAATTTTTTCTCTGAATTCCCCCTGTGTTACCTCACCAAAGACTTAACTAAAGTCCAGGTGCACTACATCCATTGCATCTACCATGTCTGTTACCTACTCAAAGAATTATATAAGGTATGTCAATCACCATCATCTCTTTTAAGATCTTTGGTGGCTACTTTTAACTATTTTCTCGTTACTCTAATCAAAAACTCTAAGATTTTTCCTACCGGAGATGCTAAGTTAACCAGTATGTAATTAACCTTCTCTGTAAAAACTCAGAGCTTATGCTCATTAACTCATGATTACTTCACATTTTGGATTAATTTTTGATGCTCCTCTTGGCAACACGACTAGAAAATATACATAAAAACTTGCTTCACCCAAAAGAAATGGACATCTGGGTAAAAAGCCAGCTTTTAATGGATTTCAAGAACATAAAAGCTTAAGAAATAGGAGCAGGAGTAGGCCACACGGTCCCTTGACCCTACTCCACCATTCAATAAGATCACAGCTGATCTTCTACATCAATCCCATTTTCTCGCCCTAACTCCATGTGCCTTGATGCCCTTAGTGCCCAAAAATCTATCAATCTCAGTGTTGAATATCCTCGATGACTGAGCACCCAGAACCCTCTGGGGTAGGGAATTCCAAAGATTCATGCAGAAATTCCTCCTCATCTCAGTCCTAAATAGTCGAACCCTTATCCTGAGATGATGACCCCTGGTTCTAGACTCTCCAGCCAGGGGGAAACAGCCTCTCAGCATCTACCCTGTCAAGCCCTCAAAGAATCTTATACATTTCAATGGAGATCATCTCCCATTATTCTAAATGTTAGAGAGTATAGCCCTATTCTACTCAATCTCTCCTCCTAGGACAGCCTTCTCATCCCAGGAATCAATCTATTCATAGATTTCATTTCATAAAATGTTGCTTAGATTTTACATTACCTTCAACTTCTGTCAAGGAACATCGTCATTATCGCTGAACATCCTCAGCTGAAGCATTTATTTCTTCTGCTAACACTTCATCTCGTGCAGGCATCTTCAGAGAAATTGCTAATTCCTCCGAGAGTTATAATTAGATCATCTACCAAATTAGCCCAATGCGAAAATACTACAATTCGTATTAAATAACCGAACAGGACAGAAAAAAAACAACTGCAAATACTTTCCTGTCAGGACCCTTCAGAAAAGAAACACTTCTGCCTCACTCATGCAATGAGACGAAGGTCAGAACATTTCTACCATTCCGACCATGGTACAGAGAAGAAGAGAAAAGCTTGTTTAACAAAAAGAACTGAACAAATATCGGGTAGCACACTGTTGCTTAACCCTTGCATTCCTTTATTATTGTTATACCTCTGGATTGAGCTCAAAAAGCTTTGCTTCATGCAAAGACTGATCAGTGGATGGGATACATGGCATTGAAAATGCTGGGAAGACAAGAAATATCTGGGTGCTGCGTTGGGAACATGATTATCATTTTTTGGATGAATGAGCTATGTTGAGTTGAATTGGGAAACTCATCTCTATGTGCCTTGTAATTTCATGTTAATCTCACCAAGCTCACATTTGTACAACCATCCTTCATCAATCTCAAACTGATAATTCCACAGTGAGCAGTGACTGATGGAAGACACAAATGAAATAGTTTCCATAGACAGTTCCCTCCACTTAATGGGTTTCTAGAAATGAAAAAGAAAAGACTTGCATTCATATAGCACCTTTCATGACTTCTTCTTTCTTTTTTTTCTTCTTTTGGGCCTCCTTATCTCGAGAGACAATGGATACGCGCCTGGAGGTGGTCAGTGGTTTGTGAAGCAGCGCCTGGAGTGGCTATAAAGGCCAATTCTGGAGTAACAGGCTCTTCCACAGGTGCTGCAGAGAAATTTGTTTGTTGGGGCTGTTGCACAGTTGGCTCTCCCCTTGCGCCTCTGTCTTTTTTCCTGCCAACTACTAAGTCTCTTCGACTCGCCACAATTTAGCCCTGTCTTTATGGCTGCCCGCCAGCTCTGGCGAATGCTGGCAACTGACTCCCACGACTTGTGATCAATGTCACACGATTTCATGTCGCGTTTGCAGACGTCTTTATAACGGAGACATGGACGGCCGGTGGGTCTGATACCAGTGGCGAGCTCGCTGTACAATGTGTCTTTGGGGATCCTGCCATCTTCCATGCGGCTCACATGGCCAAGCCATCTCAAGCGCCGCTGACTCAGTAGTGTGTATAAGCTGGGGATGTTGGCCGCTTCAAGGACTTCTGTGTTGGAGATATAGTCCTGCCACCTGATGCCAAGTATTCTCCGAAGGCAGCGAAGATGGAATGAATTGAGACGTCGCTCTTGGCTGGCATACGTTGTCCAGGCCTCGCTGCCGTAGAGCAAGGTGCTGAGGACACAGGCCTGATACACTCGGACTTTTGTATAGCACCTTTCATGACTTCAGGTTGTCTTAAAGTGATTTACAGCCCATTAAGTACATTTTTGAAGTATAGCCACTGTTGTAATGTAGGAAACACAGCAGCTAATCAGGCTCCCACAAACAGCAATGTGATAATGACTAGATCATCTGTTTTTGTGATATTGTTTAAGAGATAAATAATGGACAGGAATAACTCCTCTGCTCTACTTCACAGTGGCGCAGTGGTTAGCACCGCAGCCTCACAGCTCCAGAGACCCGGGTTCGATTCCGGGTACTGCCTGTGTGGAGTTTGCAAGTTCTCCCTGTGTCTGCATGGGTTTTCTCCGGGTGCTCCGGTTTCCTCCCACAAGCCAAAAGACTTGCAGGTTGATAGGTAAATTGGCCATTATAAATTGTCACTCGTATAGGTAGGTGGTAGGGAAATATAGGGACAGGTGGGGATGTTTGGTAGGAATATGGAATTAGTGTAGGATTAGTATAAATGGGTGGTTGACGTTCGGCACAGACTCGGTGGGCCGAAGGGCCTGTTTCAGTGCTGTATCTCTAATCTAATCTAATCTAAACATCATTGGATCTTTAATATCTGCCTGAGAAGGCAGGCAGGACCTCAGTTTGACATCTCACCTGAACAGTGGCACTTCTGACAAAACAGCACTCCCCTCAGTACCGTACTGAGTATCAGTAGATTTTTGTGCTCAAGCTCTAGAGTGGGACTTGAACTTATAATCTTCCAACCCAGAAACAAGAGTGCTACCAACGAAGCCCCAACTAAAGCAAGCTCTCGCGTGAAGCTAAGTCAAGGAAGACCTTCAGAGAAAGAGCATTCATAACTGATCTTTTTTATAAATCCTGTAACCAAAGTTATTGGCCAACTGTTGAAAGAGTGGAACCTGCTAGTGGCTCAGTTGGTAAAGGCACTGTGTCCTGAACTGTACAACCAGGAAGATTCCATATTCAATTCTCTTAAAAACATTATATTTGTCCTCAATCCCCTTGCACTAAAGAGGGAAAAATCAGCCAAGGTTCCCCTTCATGACTGCTAACAAGTCACTCCTATTGGAAACTGTGATTGTGTGCATATTGAGGGAGGCAAGATTGCACTTGACTGTGATGGTCCTAGTTACATGCATCTAGCAATCCCCATCTGCTCCTACCCTGCCTAGCACAGCTAAATATCCAGCACTACATATAATTATATACAATATATAACACAGAAACAGCCCATTCAATCCAACTGATCCATGCCAGTGTTTATGCTCCACACAAGCTTCCTCCCACCCCTCTTCAACTAACCCTATCAGTATATCTTTCTATTCCTTTCTATCTCATGTGTTTATCGCGCTTCTTCTTCAATACATCTATGCAATTTGTGTATCTGGTATCAAGCTCTCCATTCATACAGTCATTATGGCATAGAAGGAGGCCATTCAGCTCATCAAGTCCATGCCAGCTCTCTGTAGAGCCATCCAGACAGTCCCATTCCCCTGCTTTATCCCTGTAGCCCTGCAAGATTATTTCCCTCAAGTGCATATCCAATTTCCTTTTGAAATCAGTGATTGTCTCTGCTCCCAATACCCTTGTAGGCACTACTCTCTGAGTAAAGAGGTTTCTCTTGAATCCCTATTGGATTTATTAGGGACTATCCTTTATTTATGGCTACCTAGTTTTGGTCTGAATTCCACATGTGGAAACATCTTCTTTCCCTTGACTCTATCAATCCTTTTTATAATCTTCCATCAAAGCAACTGTCACCCTTTTCTGGAGAAAAGAGCTCCAGCCTGTTCAGTCTTTCCTTTTTAATAGTCTGCGCTCATACAAGGAGAGTAACCATGTAGGTGCAGTACTGGAAGGCCTACAAGCCTTACTGACTCAGTAAAAGCCAGCAACTTTCAGGAGAGGGTAAAAAAATAGGAATGAGCTGGTAAATGAGGATATCAATGTTTCTGGCAGTCAATGAGTTAACTACATAGATTTCCGTTCAGCTGCCAGACAACATTCCTTGCTGCTCCTCTGTGCCAATATTTCATCTTGATACAAAGGCAAAATTCTGCGGATGCTGGAAATCTGAACTATAAACAGAAACTGCTGGAAACACTCAATAGGTCAGGCAGCATCTGTGGAGAGAAAAAATGAGTTAACGTTTCAGGTCGGTGACCTTTCATCAGAAAATGTTAGAGGTGCAACAGGTTTTAAGCAAGTATAGAGTCAGGGAAAGGTTGTTGGGGGGGGTGGGGGGGGGGGGTGGGAAGAACAAAAGGAAAATTCTTTGATAGGGTAGAAGGCAGGAGGAATTAAATGACAAAAATGTTAATGGTGCATTGCACAAGTGGGGTGGCGATGCAACAGTGAAGGAACAAAAGGTGGGTCTAAAGGAGGAGTAAATGACAAAAGCAGGACCACTACCAACACCCACTGTCTGGAAAAATGAGAGCAGTGGTTTTGACCTGAAATTGTTGAGCTCGATGTTGAGTCTGAAAGGCTGTATGTAAAGTGCTTTATTGAGAGATGAGATGCCGTTTCAACACAGGATGAAATATGACGAATAGTTGGTTAGGAACTGCTACAGAAATATTATGTTACACGTTGTGCATGATCGAAATGTTAGATAATTCCAGGGGAAAATGTTCGAGAGAAAGTATTTGCTGGCTGTATAATAACAAAACAGCAAAACCACATTCCAGGAAGTGAAGCTATTCACTTTTTGACCAGAATAAATTAATTCCATACCAAGTACAGTAGATCCAAATCATATTTTAATTTATTATCAAGTAACATGTAACAGCAGCAGAATGGGATGTTACAGCCACTCACGGAGCACTGTACGAGAGCAACAGCTAACAATAAGCAATGAGCCTTGATAGAAAGCACCATTGTGATAAACAGTCAAAATGCAGCCACTGTATAATGCATGTAAATAGTAAGTGGCTTAACATATAATCCACCGTTAGTTATTTCCTGATCTTATTTCAGCTTGCCTCTTGTCTTTGAATTAGAAAGCTGTGAACTCCCTCCAGAGCTTAAGAGCATTGTCTAAACTGACAGTTCAGTGCAGTAGGGTCATAGAGTCATTTACGGCACAGAAAGAGGCTATTCAGCCCATTGAGTCCATGCCAGCTCTCCATAGAGCTATCCAGTCAGGCCCACTCCCCCTCTCAATCCCCATAGCCTGCAAGTCTATTTCTTTCAAGAGGCCATCCAATTTCCTCTTGAAGTCATTGATTGTCTCCGCTTCCACCACCCTTGTGGGCAGCGAGTTCCAGGTCATTACCACCTGCTGTGTAAAAAGGTTCTTCCTCACATTTCCCCTGCGTCTCTTGCCCAAAACCCTCAATCTGTGTCCCCTAGTCCCTGTACCATTAGTTAATGGGAACAGATTTTCCTTGTCTAACTTATCTAAGCCTATTATAAAATTGTACACCTCTATTAAATCTCCCCTCAATCTACATTCTTCTAAGGAGAACAACCCCAGTTTTTCCAACCTAACCTTGCAACTCAAATCCTACATCCTTGGAACCATTCTGGTAAATCTCCTCTGCACCATCTCAAGGACCCTCACGTCCTTCCTGAAGTGTGGTGACCAGAACTGGACGCAGTACTCCAGTTGGGGCCTAACCAGAGCTTTCTAAAGGTTCAGCATAACTTCCCTGCTTTTGCACTCAATGCCTGTTTATAAAGCCCGAGATCCCATATGCTTTACTAATCACTCTCTCAATATATCCCACCACCTTCAATGATCTAAGCACATGCAACCCCAGGTCCCTCCGTTCTGACAAACTGTTTAAACTGTGCCATTAACTATATATTGCCTCTCCCTATTCCTTCTGCCAAAATATGTCATCTCACACTTGTCAATATTAAATTCCATCTGCCCCCTCTCTGCCCATTCTGCTAGTCTTGTTGCAGGCGGTTCATATCATCCTCACTCTTTGCCACACCTTCAAGTTTGGTGTCATTGGCAAATTTTGAGATTCTACTATGTATTCCAAGTTCCAAGTCATTTACATGTAGCAAAAAGAGCAGTGGTTTCAGCACTGACCCTTGCAGAACACCACTGTCTACCATCCTCCAGTCTGAAAAACAACTTTTTACTATGACTTGCTGTTTTCTGTCTTTAAGCCAATTTTTTTTATCCAATTGGACACTGAGCCTCCTATTCACTGAGCCTCAATTTTGTTAACCAGCCTTTTATATCGTACCTTATCAAACACTTTCATAAAATCCATATAAACAACATCCATTGCATTCCCTTCATCAACCTTCTCTGTTACTTCATTAAAAAATTGAATTAGATTAGTACTGAGAGAGTGGTGGACAGTCGCTGATGTTAGACAGAATCTTACCTCATTTGAAGATTTTCTGAGGTCAGGTCCAAAAGTGGGTCCCGAGCCCGCTAATGATACCTGGCCGCCCACCTGTGCGATCACACCGGAGGTGGCCAAATAAGGTGGCTGCTTCCGGGAGCGCAGTCCAATGGGAGGGCCCACAGCATTGCCCTGAGGGCAGCTCCACCCTCGAAAGATGTGTAAAATTATTTGTGGCCACAACTGCCTAGCCATCATTGTGAAGGAGGACTCCCCCTCCTCAGGATGGTCTGCAGTTGCAGCAGTGGCCCATTGGCAGAAGCCACTCCAGGAGAGGTGGGGGGGAGAAATAAAGGAGGCCTCAACTGACAACCCCCCACCCCTGCCTGCCACCAGGAGGCCACCTCCAGGGACCTGTGGGGCTTTGCCCACAGCGTGGGCCCGTCTGTTGCCGGTAAAATCCTGTGGTGTCCCAATCTGGCCCCAAGTGGCCAGTTAATTGTCACTAATAGGCGACCTGCCGCTGCAGGCCGGGTAGCTGCTTCCATTACTCACCCACCTTCGGCAAGATCACCCGGCGGCAGGAACGCATCGGCCCACCAACCCGACGGTGACCTTTCGGATTTCCCTCCCGGTCCCACCTCCAGACCCACCTCTGTTTTTATCAAGATTCCACCGTCATCTTTTGTCGTTAAACAGAGACCCCTTCAACAGTTCAAAAAGGTGTTAAAAATTCCACTATACTTTTTCGAAGAAGATCAGGGAGTTCTCCTCGTGCCCTGATCAACTTTCATCCCTCAGTCAAGAGCATCAAAACAGAATGATGAGTTAGTCATCTTGTTGCCCATGGGATCTTCGAATGTGCAAATTAATTTTTGTGTTCTGTCTACAAGTCAATAGTAACTAGTCTTCTAAAGTAATTAATTGGCTGCGAGTACTTTTGGAGGCCATGAAAGACACTATAGAATTAATTAATTAACTTTATTTCCAAATTACTATGATTTTTTCACCCACAATTTTCTCCTCTCTTCCTTTATGGCTTTTGGTAGCTCTCCCAAGTGGCCATTCTTCACTTGTGACCCTAGACAGTGATTTCCAGCAAGCTATTCCACTTCAGAGGACCAATCACAACTCAGCCTGACCCTGTCCTCACCAAACATCCATGTTCCTGCAAAGTTCACTGAGTAGCCAATGGTGGAGCGATGAAAATCAGGGATACACTAGAAGCCGGAATCGAAGAAATACGGGGATCTCGGATAGTTGTAGATTTGGAGGAGATCCCAGAGATAGGGAGGTGCAAAACCATGGAAGGATTTAAAAACAAGTATGAGAATTTTAAAATTTACATGTTGCTGGATTTACAGAGCTGAGCCAGCTTTGAAGATTAATCAGAGCATGTATTTCATGGTTCCCTCTTATAAAGGTTAACACAGGTGAAGTGCTATCCTTACTATTTTCTGAAGAAAAGAATGAAGTTGGGAACTACTGTAAATCTATTGTTTTTACTTAATCCTATTTATTTACCTGGTTACTTACATTTGAAACAAATCTGATTATCAGTTTAAAACCTAATTTACATCTGTCAATCTGTCCATTGAAAGCTTGAAACTGTCATAGCAGCCCATGATAGGATGGGAGTAAGCTCATGTGGAGCATAAACACTGGCATGGGCAAGTTATGCCAAATGGCCTGTTTCTGTGCTGTAATTTCTATGTAATTTTATGTAAGTAACTCTAGCAATCAGGAGTGGAAGGCAGTGCTGAATTTTCCACTTCCTAACACAGAGGCGCCAAAGCCAATTGCTTCATCACCACTTTCTCCCCAGCTGGGAGAAGCTAATGCGGCCCAGACTGTGGAATTGAACCCAAGGCCTCACTGGTCTGTATGATTCATATACCTCATCGGGCAGTGCTCTTACTAACTGAGACACCAGGGTAGCAATTAATGCAATTTTAGCCCAAGTTATTGAGGAGTGCGTAAATGTCTTGCCACAAGTTTGTATTCAGTTGATCAGGAACATTCACTTGGCCAGTCTTAACATCATGAGTCATGACTAAGTCCAGCTTCCAGGAATGAGATCTTCATTTAAACAATATTCAAAATGTTCTACAAAAATAAGGGGAAATTAAGGAAGGAAACTAATTTTGAAGTTAGTCTGAATGATTTACATTTACATAGAATTACATGAAACAAGCTATTTGGCTCAATGATCTATACCAGTGTTTATAATTTACATGAGCCTCCTCCCATTCCACTTCATCCAACCCTATCAGGATATCCTCCTATTCCTTTCTCCCACATGTACTTATCTAGCTTCAACTTATATACATCTATGCTAATCACCTTAACTACTCCTTGTGGTAGTTAGTTCCACATTCTACCCACTCTCTGGGCAAAGATGTTTCTTCTGAATTCCCTTTGGATTTATTATTGACTATTTTATATTTACGGCCCCTAGTTTTGGTCATCCCCTCAAGTAAAAACATCTCTACATCCACCCTATCATAATCTTGGTTGCAGTGCTAATCATGGGATATAATCTCTCAACCAAAGCCACAAAAAAACCCGGATTCATCTGTTTCTGTTCTGTGGGTCCTCATACTGTGTTTGCTGACTTAGCAGTTCACTGCACTCAAAAATATTTAATTGTGTGAAGTGTTTTGAGCTATTTTGACAACCTGAGAATGTGCTATTTTAATAAATGACCAATTATGTTTCGAAGAGGGAAACAAGTGTCACAAACCAACTTCAGAAGTGGAAAAGTTAAGGTCCAGGATAGATTGAAGAAAATTCTTCACCATAGGAGTCTCAGTGAAGAAATAGCATTTCAGTTGTCTAGAATCATAGAAAAATAGGAGCAGGAGTAGGCCATTCGGCCCTTCGAACCTGCTCTGACGTGCAATACGATCATGGCTGATCATCCAAACTCAGTACCCTGTTCCCGCTTTCTTCCCATATCCCTTGATCCCTTTAGCCCTAAGAACTATAATAGAAACATAGAATGTGCCTGATGACTTTTCAATGTCTAGGATGTGACTGAGACAACCTGTGGGGTTCAATACCATTGATTGTGCTGGACAGTGGTTTTACATGGAATTCCATTGCATGGGAAAAAGAAACAGCTTCCCAACATGCCCACAGCCCACCATGACACCCCCCCCCCCACCCCCAACTCCAGCCCCAACCCCTATCCCTCCACCATGGTCTAGTAGCTGACGGAAACTTCTAGTGCAGTACTGAGCTGTATAGACAGGTGGGCACAGGTTTCAACCACAGTCCATAGTAAGTTAACTGACTCAGGCTGGGTCAACAATTATCCTCAGAACCCATGGTCTGGTAGGCAGAAGTTTAGTTGGGGCTTCTGCTCTTGACCATTATACAGTGACTTCTACTCACACGTGAATACCAGGTGAAGACATGGCGGTGGGGAAGGGGGGGATTTTTATGCTCTCCTGTGTGGTGGATTTGGAGCTGGGGAGAGCATAATATTGGGTGGGATGGTGGCGGGGGTTTCCCACCACCACCATGCCGCGTCCGCCAAAATTTAGTCCGGGGCAGGAAAGCCTGTGAACGGCCTTCCTGCCCTGCCGCCAATTGAGGCCTTTAACTGAACAATTGACCCCCAATTAAAGGTGTCGTCCCTCCACAGCCGCAATTAGCCATGCAGTGGGCAGCTTTGTTGCTTCACGGGAAGCACAGCAGGAAAAACTGTGTGGGCTGCTTCTCGGCTCTGGGGGGGGGGGCGCGGATTGGGGGGGGTTGCTTATTAAAAGGCACTTTGTGCCTGAATGAGGGATCTGGCATTGGGAAGGGAGTTCCACTGAGAGCCACCCCTGCTGCCCTTGCTGCCGACACCCCCCTCCTCCCCTCCCCCGCAACCCCCACCCAGCAAGACCCCTCCCGCCCTGACCTACCTGTAGCCTGAGTCCAGCGATGCTCCTCGTCCTCAGGTTGGTGTTCCTCCCAGCCAGAGACTTGCCACTGCCCACTTAAGTGCCTGATTGGCACTCGATTCGGCAGGCCTTCTGGAGAAGAGGTGACGCGGGGATCTCGGCGTCGCTTTTTCTGGACATTGAGACCCCCCTCCCCCCACCCCCGTTCCCAGAATAAAATCCCAGCCATGGTTGTGTTGAAGCTCCATGGTTGACTGGTCTACTGAGACTCATGTTTGAAGACTAGTCACTTTTGCCAGGCACTGGGGCTGCGAGAAGCTATACCCTAGCAATAGTCAGTGCCTTCACAACATGAGACGAGAAAGTAAAAAAAAAACACATGAAAATAAAATTATAGATGAGATCCAGATTCCTGTTAAAATTAATGGGAACTGAAACCTTGAAAATAGCAGTGCGCAAGAGGCTAGATAACATCATCAGAATGCCACAAACAAATTGTAGAAAGTATGAATCATTCCCTGACTTTCCAGGGCCCCAAATGGGCTGTAAATTAGATATATAATTGTTACAAAGAGTATTTTTTCTTTAAAAAAAATCCACTTGAGGATACTTAAAGCTTCAGGGACTTGGTAGCCCTGTGGATTATAGTACTGAGCTCATAACCCATGGCAAGTTGTGAAAGTAAATTCAATACTAGTTCTAATACTAGAAAACACTATGGAACCTGCTAACTTGTTAAAAAAAATCCACCTGGTTTATCAATAACCTGCCCTCCCACCCAGTCTGGCCAACATTTGACTCCAACATTACAATATGTGGTTGACTCTTAATTACTTCAGGGCAATGAGTGATAGGTAATGAATACTGTTACCCACATCTCAAGAATTAATCGTAACCGATTTGCCAGAATGGAAATTAAAAATAAAAATGAGCTGAGAAAAGCGACTTCATTTTCAGAGGAAAGAATGAACAAGTCATTTGGCTTTTCCTTTTTCAGTTCTTTCTCAGGAAGCGGGCATTTCATTGCCCACTCCTAGTTGATCATCCGAGCCCACCCCAGACCATCCAGAGAAAGTGAGTGGTAGGCTTTTTCCTTGATCGGCTTTACTCTTTGATTGGAAAGAGAAAGATGGGTGGAGATGTCAGGTGGGATCCCTTCATCACAGTTTTGTTGTGTGCTTCCAACATAATGGTTCACTTGAAGGACATCACCTCTAACGGGGTGTAGCACTCCCTCAATACGGATGAGTACTTGTCTCAGAGTCAGCCTAGATTACATGCTGAAGTCCTGGAGGAGGGCTTGAAGCAGAGATAAGAGCGTGGCTAACCAAGGCAAGGTGGAAAGGTGAATATAAAGTTGCCTAGAGCATGTGACACTGCTCAAATGTCAGGATGATGCAATCCATTAGAAGTCATTGATCCAGGAACTGTACTGGATGACACCATGACCTTACCTCATCTAAACCAATGATGGGGTGATACTAGATGGGATAAGTCACATCTATTTTCTTGCTTGCAAGCGGAGTTTTTGGGGAGGTAGACACCTGTTCTATTTTACCTCTTCAAGTCCTGTTGCCACAACATTTTTTTTATTACATTGATCGGCCGGTTGCCTCAGCCTTTATTATTTGTTCATGGGATGTGGGCGTCGCTGGCAAGGCCAACATTTATCACCCGTCCCTAATTGCCCTTGAGAAATTTGGCAATGTGTCTCCTTCTTGAACCGCTGCAGTCCATGTGGTGAACGCACTTCCACAGTGCTGTTAGATATGGAGTTTTAGAATTTTGACCCAGGGACGGTGAAGGAACGGCGATATATTTCCAAGTCAGGATGGTGTGTAACTTGAAGGGGAACCTGCTGTGAGCAGTGTTCCCATGCATCTTCTGCCCCGTATCCTCACCTAGCTGCCCTCGTGCTTCTAGGTGGTAGAGGTCGCGGGTTTGGGAGGTGCTGTTGAAGAAGCCTTGGTGTGTTGCTGCAGTGTATCTTGTAGATGGTACACACTGCTGCCACTGGGCACCAATGGTGGAGGGAGTGAATGTTTAAGGTCTCTGATAGGCCAGTTTCTCTTGACTGCCCATCTGTACTCCCAAGTCTCTGGATTCAGATTCATATTGTCTCAATAAGAGACTTGTTGTCTAATATATTGAGGAATGTGTACACTTACTTTAGACAGAAGCAGTTTTGTCAATAAATAGTTCCGCCAAACTTCCATAAATTAAAGTGGGGGGTTTTATTTTGATTTATTAAATTAACATTTGTTTACTTGCTCTGTGTGTATTAGCCATCTTTTTTTAACTAAGAACAGCATATTCATTGTTTATTTAGTACTTCCCCACCCTTTTCATTAATTTTCTGCTCTCCTAGAGTTCTATGAATGCTAGAGAGCCTTTCAGTGTCTTGCCCAAGTGACCATTTTTTATGTGGCAGCCGAGAGATTAAATGCCAGCAGGCTATTTGACAGCATGGAGCATCACAACAAACAGCCGTCCTACTCTTGCCTCACATCCACCACTCGTGTTTTCCCAGTGTAGGTAACTGAGGAGGGGAGAAACATCATATAATCATAGATTGATCCAGCATAGGAGGCCACTCTGCCCAATGTATCTGTGCCAGCCCTTTGTAAGAGCTATCCAATTAGTCCCACTCCCCCTGCGCTTTCTTCACAGCCCAGGAAATGGCCTTTTCAAGTACTCCAATTCTCTTTTGAAAGTTGCTATTGAATCTGCTTGCGTCACCCTTCAGTGTGATCCAGATCATAATAATTAGCTGCGTAAAATTTTTTTCCTTATATCGCCACTGGTGCTTTTGTTAATCACCTTAAATGCTGTGGCAGGTCAGAGGTTGGGAATTCTGCAGCGAGTAATTCACCTCCTGACTCCCCAAAGCCTATCCACCATCTACAAGGCACAAGTCGGGAGTGTGATGTAGAGCATGGCTACCTGACCCAAACCCAACCGGGCTCGACGACATGTGTCGGGTTCGGGTCGGGTCGGGTCGCTCTTCCGGGTCCGGCATTCGGGCTCGGGTCGGGGCGGGTGGGTCGGACACAGTGACAGCCAGGACGTCAAGTCAGGAAATGTGCATCCGGACTCCTCACTAGTCTGCAGTGAGCGATTCCATCCAAGGTAGAGCACAACCTCTTTAATATAATCAACTTCATTCCAGTGGTCGGATCGGGTCGGGTCAAGTCGGGCGCGGGGAAAAATCAAAGGACTAGGGCCGGGTCGGGCTCGGGTCAGATGTGGTTCTGTTGGGCTTGGGTCGGATTTCAAATGCAGACCCGAACAGGCCTTTAGTGTGATGGAATACTCTCCACTTGCCTGGATGGGTGCAGCTCCAACAGCACTCAAGAAGCTCTACACCATCCAGGACAAAGCAGCCCGCTTGATTGGCACCCCATCCACCACCTTCAACATTTACTCCCTCCATCAATGACGCACAGTGGCAGCAATGTGTATCATCTACAAGATGTACTACAGTAACTCACTAAGGCTCCTTCGACAGCACCTTCCAAACCTGTGACCTCTACTACCTAGAAAGACAAAGGCAGTAGATGCATGGGAGCCCCACCGCCTGCAGGTTCCCCTCCAAGTCACACACCATCCTGACTTGGAACTATATCGCCGTTCCTTCACTGCCGCTGGGTCAAAATCCTGGAACTCCCTTCCTAACAGCACTGTTGATGTACCCACCCCACATGGACAGCAGCGGTTCAAGAAGGCGACTCACCACCATCTTCTCAAGGACAAATAGGGATCGGTCAATAAATGCTGGCCTAGCCAGCGATGTCCACATCCCATGAACAAATTAAAAAATTGATAAACATGTACTACACCTCTCTTTAACCCGGGGCCGCTGGGGTCAAATGCAACATCTCAATCTGGCATCTCAGTGGAGCTTGGTTGACTCAGCACACAACAGGAATTGACCCTCGGACTCTCTCATTCTGTGTGGCTCAGTTGTGTCCTGGATAAACTAACTGAGAGAGGCAGGATGTAACTGGAAACAGGAAGACTAATGATCATTCGCATCATTCACCTACTTTCTTTGGCCTCCTTATCTCGAGAGACAATGGATAAGCGCCTGGAGGTGGTCAGTGATGTGTGGAGCAGCGCCTGGAGTGGCTATAAAGGCCAATTCTAGAGTGACAGGCTCTTCCACAGGTGCTGCAGAAAAATTTGTTTGTTGGGGCTGTTACACAGTTGGCTCTCCCCTTGCGCATCTGTCTTTTTTCCTGCCAACTGCTCAGTCTCTTCGACTCGCCACACTTTAGCCCCGCCTTTATGGCTGCCCGCCAGCTCTAGCTAACGCTGGCAACTGACTCCCACGACTTGTGATCAATGTCACAGGACTTCATGTCGCGTTTGCAGACGTCTTTAAAGTGGAGACATGGACGGCCGGTGGGTCTGATACCAGTGGCGAGCTCGCTGTACAATGTGTCTTTGGGGATCCTGCCATCTTCCATGCAGCTCACATGGCCAAGCCATCTCAAGCGTCGCTGACTCAGTAGTGTGTACAAGCTGGGGATGTTAGCCGCTTCGAGGACTTCTGTGTTGGAGATATGGTCCTGCCACCTGATGCCAAGTATTCTCCAGAGGCAGCGAAGATGGAATGAATTGAGACGTCGCTCTTGGCTGACATACGTTGTCCAGGCCTCGCTGCCATAGAGCAAGGTACTGAGGACCTTGCTTGATACACTCGGACTTTTGTGTTCCGTGTCAGTGCGCCATTTTCCCACACTCTCTTGGCCAGTCTGGACATAGCAGTGGAAGCCTTTCCCATGCGCTTGTTGATTTCTGCATCTAGAGACAGGTTACTGGTGATAGTTGAGCCGACGTAGGTGAACTCTTGAACCACTTCCAGAGCCTACCTACAAATAAAATAAGCTGGTAGAATACTCATTAATGCAGTGATTACATATGGAATACAACAATCCAGTACATGAGTTCAAAGTAATAGCCTGATGCTTTGACAGAGTTAACAGCAGTGTAACTTCAGATTCTTTCAAGTTTTCTCAGAAAGTATATCTTTCATTTTTTATTAACAAATTGAGTCCCTGCTATTCCACCCCTTGGGGCTTCACCAACGGGGGACATCTTTTAAAAACGGGTTGTTGTTTAGCAAATCACAGGAAACTTGCAGTCCGAGGGTAAGGCTCCCTATTGGCGGTGCCGATTCCTAAAAGTACCCTGAACAAAATTTGCTGATTTGATCCTGACTCGTTCAAATGAAAGGTCATCGGCCTGAAACGTTAACTCTGTTTCCCTCTCCACAAATGCAGTCTGGCCTGCTGAATGTAGCCAGCATTTTCCGATTTTATTTCAGATTTCCAGTATCCTTGCAGTATTTTTGCTTTTGACCAGTTGTTTACTTCCTTTTGTTTGGTAAGAGTGAGGGAGGGCAGGGGTGGATTTTGCCACTGGGGTTATTTCAATCCCACAAATTTTCGCAATTTATTCCGAGTCCAGTGGACAGGCTGTTCCTGATTAGCAATAACATTCGTCACTATTATATAAATGGTACAGAATTGTTACTGAAATCACACAGGGTTATGGCCTCAGTAAATCTCAGTGGACTTAGTAAATCAGGGGAAGGGATGTTCAGATCTCAATTGGGCCCTCAATAAACTCCTTGGAATCTTCCTGGAGGAGTAAACAAAACTGTCACTCAGGTCGATTTACTGAAACCCTGAGCTATCATTGAACTAGCTCTGCTGTCGACTGAAGCATTTGTGCTACATTAAGCTGTATCTATTAGGCACCTGAGAGATTGGATTCTCTGCGCTGTCTTTCCATGTTTGCACTGCTGAATCTTGGCTCACTTATTCCAGGCGAGACTTCTAGCTCGGCTTTATATCTAACACTATGATAAGAACAGGGGGATATATGGGGTGAGATTGGTCTTCACCAGCAGTGCGAAACGGGCTTGTCGCGAATCGACAGCTGATTTTTCACCCTGCGTGGTCTTCTCACTACTGAGGTTCACAGAACGATAGTTCAAACTCTTTTTGGAGACTCGATTCCTAGTCTCACTGTCACTTTTACTTGCTTTAAAATGAAAAATCTTGTCAATACTTTCCAAGTTAATGGGAAATCAAAACAGGCGTGGAGAAAAATTGGCTGATTTGCTATGAATCCATTTTACACTGCTGGCACAGTCCACTTTCACCCTATTATCTTAAAGTTAGAGCCAGGCCATTCAGGAGCAAAATCAAGAAACTTTTGCACACAAAGGGTAGTAGAAATCTGGAATTCTCTTCTCCAGAAGACTGGTGGACAACTGGATTTCCCAAGACTGAGATAGATAGTTTTTCTTAGGTAAGGGTGTTAATGGATATGTAGCAATGGCCTGTTGAAAGGTCACAGACCTGAAACATTAACTCTCCTTCTCTCTCCACAGATGCTGCCAGACATGCTGAGTATTTCCAGCACTTTTCTGTTTTTATTTCAGATTTCCAGCATCTGCAGTATTTTGCTTTTATTGAAGCAATGGCCAGTTGAGGTGCAGATCAGCCATGAGCTGGTTGAATGGTGGAGCAAACTTGAGGGGCTGAATGGTCTACTCCTGTTCTTTATCTTCCAATAAGGGAGCTAGATTTATCAGTGTGTAAAAGCCATAAGCCAGCTTACAGACTGTGGTCTCTCAGGATTTGATGGCGGGTTCAGGGAGCCAGATGTAGCAGCGTAAACATCACGAACCAGTTCATGGATACTGGTCTCCCAGAATCCCGAACAAAATATTTCCAATCTATATGTGGGTGAGCCATATTTAGATTGTGGTGCTCAGTTTTGCATGCCCTACTTTAGGAAGGATGTCAAGGCTGTGGAATGAGTGCAGAAGAGAATCTCTAAGGTGATAGAATGCAGGAGTATTTATAAGGAGAGATTAGAGAAACCGGGGCTTTTTCATTGGAACAAAGAAGGTTAAGAAGTGACCTGATAGAGGTGTTGAACATTATCAATTGTTATTATAAGGTAAATTGGAAAGGCAGCTTTGGTTGGTGAATGAACATTAAATGTACGGTATTTAAAACAGTTAAGACTGTAACATTAAGGAGGTTTGTGATGAAATAATGGCGGGGCTAACCACAATTTTCCCAACATCTTTGGCAATGGAAATTGTATCAAAAATGTGGCAAATATTACACCACCGTGAAGTGCCTTGGGATGTTTTACTACATCAGAGGTGCTATATAAATGCAAGTTGTTGTTGGTGACAAAAGGGGATTGCAATTAGGCTAGCAACTATAAATCTGTTAGCTTCATATCAGTAGTAGGAAAGCTGCTAAAGGCCTTAAGAAACATTGATAAGTACATAGAAAAATCAGGGTCAGTCAACATCAATGCGTAAAAGATATGTATAAACTAAATACAGCTCTTGAAGAAAATTGCTGAGTGAACATATAAAGGGAATGAAATTAAGGGAAAAAGCATTTGGACTTCCAAAAAACACGCAATGAAATGAAAAAAGGAGAAAGAATTGCATTTACATTGCACCTTCCACAAACACAGAACTTCTCAAGATACTATACTGTCAATGAAGTACTTTTGAAGTGTAGTCAATGATTTAATGTAGGAAACATGGCAGGCAATTTATGCACAGCAAGGTCCCATAAATAGCAATGTGGTGATGACCAGATCATCTGTTTTTGTAATGTCAGGGATAAATATTGGCCATGACAGCAGGGATAACTCCCCTGCTGTTCTTGGAAATAGCACCATGGAATCTTTTACATCCACCTGGCCTTAGTTTATGGTCTCATCCAAAAGATGGCACATCTGACAGTGCAGCACTCCCTCACTACTGCACCAGAGTGCCAGCTTTGATTTTTGTGCTCAAGTTGGTCTAGAACCCACAACTTTCTGAGTCAGAGGCAGGAGTGCTACCCACTGAGCTGCAGGACATTGGCTTTAAAGTTTAAGACCCCATTTTTTGTGGAGCTGATTGAAGGCGAAATATTGGCCAGAACATGTAGAATGCTGTAATTTTTCTTCAGATGGTGAACAGGCGGATGGGACTTCAGTTTCACCACTGAGCACAAGCCACTCCATTTACATATTTAGATTCTACCCACCTATTTAATCTCTTTCTACATTCTACATAAATTGTCACTGATTCCTAAAGCTCATAAAGCAAAAATCCAAACTATTCATTTATTATCATCTTCACTAGTGATCCCTGGCCTGTCACCTCCACCCTCTTACCTCCCCCTTCCATTCAGCCCTAGAAGTAGGGGAGCCATTATATCCTGTCAATCTGTGCCGATCCCTCTAACCTCCAATCCTATCCACAGTGAACCATTTATTCAGTTCCTTTCTGAGGAAATTAATCAGCACAGCCTCAAGTCCATTCACTGGAAGTCTGTTCCAATACTCCATTGGGGGAAGGGTTAGATGCTTCAAATCTCCAAACCTACTTAAGGCATCTTTATTTTAGTCCACTGATTTTGTGCTCGCCCTCAAAGTCAAACTGCCTGCTTACATCTACGTCAGATATACCACTTTTCATTATGATATGTATTTACTGTGCTCTGATATCAGAGCTTAGAAATGATCAGTTTATAGTTTTAGGACTCGAATGATAATGGCCATTGCCCACAACAAATTCATTTCAGTTGACTTGTTAGTCTTGCCTTGAGCAATAGAGAAAAATATTTTGCCCTCTTCGCTGTTGCGTTGCAGACGCAACTTTTTTTTGTCGCCCGGTTTGAAGAAACGTTTTAAAAATAAACAGGATGTATTATTTGTTTGTTTTAGAAAGATTTATTAGTTTTGCGAAACTCAAAACTCCATGAGTACAAAGCCAACATAAATTGCAAAACAGGACTGCAAATGAAGCAATCTTCACTCCACGATGTCTTAGCACCCATAAAATCTTGCTGTGACTAAATCTTCCCTTCTTGCAAGGCTCTTGCAAAATTCTGGCCTATGCTAGGAATTCTAAAGAATCTCAGGACGGTATGTGCCATGGTTTTTATGGCAGGAACACAAGACTGGCTGCAGTTGTAACTCAGCTATATCAGCTTGGAAAGTCTGCATGTAACACAAGCAGAATAGCTTTCCCGCAGGGCTTCACCTACCTCTAGAATTCTCCTCTAGCTCTATAATTTGGGTTTCTCCAGACACCTTTCTGCGGCAATCACAACAGCCAAACCCCACAGGGAAGCCCATGCTTCCTTCGCACTTCATTTGTTCTCGAGATATGGGCAATGCTAAAAAGGCTTTATTGGCCATTCCTAGTTTACCCTCAGTAACCTCATTTGGCATGTTGCAGTGAACACTGCATCAGGATCGCACCCCAATTCTGGCATGACCCAATTACCAAGCCGCCAACTGACTTCTAATCTATATCTCCCACCCATGCTGTACTGAGAGTTTAACTCCTTGAGGGGTCATTTTAACTAAAAGTTCTATTATACCACATTCTCAACATGGAAGCTAAGCCAGAAATCTCAGAACATAAGGAAAAAGAAAGACTTGCATTTCTATACTATTTCTATACTATACTATACTATTCTATAGTATTTACTGTACTATACTATCAGACATTCCAAGGTGCCTTACTGCCAATCCTTTGAAAATCTAGTCACTGTTATAACATAGGAAACATGACAGCCAACCTGCACACAGCAAGATCCCACAAAACAGGAATGTGACAATGACCAGATAATCTGTTTTTAGGTGTTGGTTGAAGGATACATATTGGCAAGCACACTGTGGAGAGCTCTCATACTCTTCTTTGAAATAGTGGCCATGGAAGCTTTTACATTCGCCTAACATCCTATGTGACTGTAACATAGGCAAACTTGCTCCCCTCGTCCTTCGCGACCTATCGGCAACCTTCAACATGGTTGACCACACCATCCTCCTCCAACGCCTCTCCACTGTCGTCCAGCTGCGTGGGACTGCTCTCACCTGGTACCATTCTTATCTAATCGTAGCCAGAGATCACTTGCAATGGCTTCTCTTCTTGCTCCTGCACCGTTACATCTGGTGTCCCCCAAGGATCTATCCTTGGCCCCCTTTTATTTCCTGTCTGCATGCTGTCCTTCAGCGACATCGTCCGAAAGCACAGCATTAGTTTTCACATGCATGCTGACGACATTCAGCGCTATCTCACCACCACTTCTCTTGACTCCTCCACTGTTGCAAAATTATCAGACTGCTTATTCGACATCCAGTACTGGATGAACAGAAAATTCTTCCAATTAAATATTGGAAAGACTGAAGCCATTGTTTTCGGTCCCTGCTCCAAACTCTGTTCCCTTGCTACCTATACCATTCCTCTCCCTGGCAACGGTCTGAGATTAAGTCATTCTGTTCGCAACCTTGGTGTCACATTTGACCCTGAGATGAGTTTCCCATCATTCATGCCATCACTAAGACCGCCTATTTCCACCTCCGTAACATCGTCCGACTTTGCCCCTGTCTCAGTTCATCTGTTGCTGCAACCCTCATTCATGCCTTCGTTACCTCTAAATTTGATTATTCTAACACACTCCTGGCCAGACTCCCACATTCTACTCTCCCTAAACTTGAGGTCATCCATAAATCTGCTGTCCATGTCTTACCTCGCACTAGTCCCATTCCCCTATCATCTCTGTGCTCGCTGACCTACATTGGATCCCAGTTAAGCAACATCCTTATTTTAAAATTCTCATCCTTGTTTCCAAATTCGTCCATGGCCTCACCCCTTCCTATCTCTGTAATCTCCTTCAGCCCCACAAACCTCTAAGATATCTGCGCTCCTCTAATTCAGGGCTCTTGTGCATCATTAATTTTAATTGCTCCACCATTGGTGGCTGCGCCTTCTGTTGCCTAAGCCCCAAGCTCTGGTCTACCCTCCCTACACCTCTCCGCCTCTCCATCTCGCTTTCCTCCGTTAACTATCTCTTTGAACATGCTTTTAGTCATCTGACCTAATATCTCCTATCGTGGCTTGGCATCGTACTTTGTTTTATAATGCTCCTGTGAAGTGCCTTGGGACATTTTATTACGTTAAAGGTGCTCTATAAATATAAGTTGTATATGGGTTGTTGTTGTTGTTGAGAGGGCAGACAGAGCCTTGGTTTATTGTCTCATCTGAAGGATGGCACCTCCATACTTCACCAAAATGTCATCCTAGCCTAAATGTCTTACCCACAATGCCATGGCTCTTTTGAGCTGGAATTTTGGGTACGATACCAGACTATAGAGAACAAGATCTTGGTTTTGAGACCACCCCCACCCCCCACCAACCACCCCCTTGATTTTAGTTTGAGTGGAATTGAGTTGACTTTAGTACTCAAGGATTGACCGATAGGAAAAGAAAACCAGCCAGGGTTTCTACTCCTGATTGCTATCTGGAGCGTCCTGCTGGTAAGTGTCTGTGGACACACGGTGGGTGAGGGCAGGATAGCTGACATGCCCTCCAAAGCCATGTAATTCATTACCACGTAATGTCTCAGATCACACATGAAGAATGGTCACCTGCATGATGCACCAGAGATGGACCCGTGGCAGTGGAACAGTACCACAAGTCAGTGTTATCAGACTGGGGAGAGAAAACAGAAGCACATAATGAACCAAGATGGTTTGTAAAAATATCACTGCCTTCTATTCTTGTGGAAAGATCAAAGAGTGGCTTTACTGAGTCTGATCCTCAGCTCAATCGCTGTCCCAATATCCTATGCAATGAAGCCAACTGTAACAATTCCCAACAGCTGTTTAAAAAAAAAAGCTCAATGTAACAATGCAAATGTCCAAATAATTTGTGAACCAGAGCTTAATTTCTATCTAATGTCCACAAGAAGGAAAAGATCCTTCAACACTCTTCATTAAAGCCAGCTCTGAAACTATCGATGTAGCAATGTTTGTTTGGAAATGTTGGTACAGTGGAATTATTTTCTTTCTGTAAAGGATTATGCCATTAATGGAATTAAAATGCTAGTAGGCATCTGTTTATTCTTGAATCTGACTTGCCAGTGCAATGACACTGGAAGAAATTGTGGCATTCTCTAATGTGTGGTAATACTATATTTATATAAAGCATTCATTTCTCAACAAGGATCTTATTAAATCCTCTGCTGTGACTTCCTTTCCTTTCCTTTCCCTTTTTGTTAGGGATCATTGAGAATTATTTATTTAGCAAAAGTTAAAAAAATACACATGCTTGTAGTCTGAAATAAAAACAGAACACCCTGGAAATTGCATATTGGTGTGAGATTTAGAAAGAAAGAAATTGTATTTATATAATACATCATCAGGGCATCGCAAAGCGATTCACAAATGATTAATTACTTTTTGAAGTCAGTCGGTATATGCATGCAAAGGCGGCACCGTGTTTGCATAGAGTAAGATCCCACAAACAGCAAAGGCATGAATTGGCAGTTTGTCTGTTTTTGGTTGTATTGGTTGAGGGAAGAATCTTGGCCACAGCAATCCTTGTTTTGTCTTTAAATAATTCTATGAGATCGTTTTTGTCTAACTGAACATCTTATTTGAAGGTCCATACAGCTGTCCCTCACTACTGACCGCTCTGGACTGTCAGCCTAGATTGTGTGTTCAAGGAGAGGGTCTTGAGTCCTTCTCACTAAGTTGACCATGTTGGCAACTGAGTCGAGATCAGAGGGAAGAAATCTCAGATCTGGGCAGAGTTAGCTGGCCCCACTTTGTGTAATGGTTGGGACACCTACAAGTGCTCTCAATGCTCCTGGGCTCCAGTGTTCCTGATCCAGTGACCCCATATTGAAAAGTGCAAGTGTGCACACAATGTGTGGGCATAGCATTTACGCCATTTCTCCAGAGTTTTTGCAGATCTTCCGCTGAAGCTACAGAAGGTGTGCGGGAGAATGCTCTGGAATTTCCTTAGGGTTCCACTTGTACTTGTCTTCCTAAAGACTGCGCCTACAGTACCTGAAGCATATCAGCAGCAGCACAGGAAGCCCCAACTTTAGTGCACGATGTATCTGCATAATAGTATTTGGATGTTAAGATGCAATCCTTACAGCAATGAGGCTGTGTAAAGCTGATTTATTTTATTGAAGAATTTAATCCAGAAATAATACTTTTGGATATGCCAAGAAAGCTGGAAATGAGGCCACAAGATTAAGGGTTGTGAAGAGTCTGCAGTAGAGGAAGGGAGATGAAAGAAAAGACAGAGAAGTAAAGAACTAAATTTCTGAATTTAACTTGTCTTGGTTTTGAAATAATGCCATAGATTTTTTTTTCTCAGTCGCATATTTCACTAAAGAAAGTGTAAGTATCCTTAATGTGGTTGACAATTACACTGAAGAATACTTAAAATATAAGACAGTATTGTCTCCTTTTTTCATTACCACTTCCTGTGCTGTACTTGGTCTCTAAGTGTGATCTTTGTGACTGGATATAATCATCAGTTGGGTTCAAACTCTGATGTACCAAATGAGCCCTTTGTCTTCATGGATAAAGCATTCCATTGCAATTGGAACCAATCTGGTCACACAAGTAAATAAACTGCATCAAACTGGCCAAACTAACTCCATCCACATTTTGCTGCAACTTTGCCAAAATAACTAAGAAGGTTCCAGGTTCAATAATGGTTCTGTGCTGGGTTAGTTGACCTAAGATTAAACTTTCTCTTGTGGATTTGCTTTAAGGATTCTTTATAATCCATGGTTTGAAAACATTGTATACATCTGAGCCTCTGTTAATAAACTCCATCTTCAGTGTTTGGCTTCAAACCAATGGTTTAATTGATACATTGTCAGCTCCTGATTACTGAGAAACCGTCACGAAACAAAAGATTGACTTGCATTTATATAGCACTTTTCATGACCACCGGACCTCTCAAAGCACTTTACAACCAATGACGTGCTTTTAAAGTGTAATCACTGTTGTAATGGAGGAAACGTGGCAGTCAATTTGCACACAGAAAGCTTGCACAAGCTGCAATGTGATAATGACCAGATAATCTGTTTTTGTGATTGTTGATTGAGGGATAAATATTGGACTGGACACCGGGGATAACTCCCCTGCTCTTCTTTGAAATAGTGCCATTTGATCATTTGCATCCACTTCAGTGGCAGATAGGGTTTTGGTTTAACATCGCATCCAATAAAAACAGCATCTCCCACAGTGCATCAAAGAACAAAGAACAAAGAACAAAGAACAGTACAGCACAGGAACAGGCCATTTGCCCTCCAAGCCTGCGCCGATCTTGATGCCTGCCTAAACTAACACCTTCTGCAATTCCGGGGCCCATATCCCACTATTCCCTTCCTATTCATGTATTTGTCAAGATGTCTCTTAAACGTCGCTATCGTATCTGCTTCCACCACCTCCCCTGGCAGCAAGTTCCAGGCACTCACCACCCTCTGTGTAAAAAACTTGCCTCGCACATCCCCTCTAAACTTTGCCCCTCGCACCTTAAACCTATGTCCCCTAGTAACTGACTCTTCCACCCTGGGAAAAAGCTTCTGACTATCCACTCTGTCCATGCCGCTCATAACTTTGTAAACCTCTATCATGTCGCCCCTCCACCTCCGTCGTTCCAGTGAAAACAATCCGAGTTTTACCAACCTCTCCGCATAGCTAATGCCTTAAAGACCAGGCAACATCCTGGTAAACCTCCTCTGTACCCTCTCCAAAGCCTCCACGTCCTTCTGGTAATCAATCTATCAGTACTACACTAGAATGTCAATGTTAATTATTTGAATTCAAGTCCCGGGGCTGGATTTTGTGGAGGAGGCACGGCTCACAGCGCTGGGCCGAAAATGTGGGGCCAACTCCACCTCAGCGTTTTCACGACCCCCCACCAGAGCGATTCTTCTGGTCTTTTAACCCCTATGTTTTAGGAGTCGGGATTCCCACTCCTTTAAAGAAGACGATCCTGCCTCCAAGAGCTGCCAGCCAATCAGAGGGCTGTCAGCTCGGTAGTATCAACAGCACCACTGAGAGCAGTGGCCACTGCTGGCACTGCAGAAGCCTCAGACCCAGGCCCAGTGCTGTAACACCGGATGACAGCTAAGTGAGGTGGGGTCCACGGGGCCAGTCCGGAAGACCACGGCAAGGTGGGGTGGTCATGCAGTCCAGGAGGAGGGGGGATCCCAGGGGGTAAAGTGGTTGCTGGCAGGGGTCCTCCGTGGATCACAGATTGCCCATGAAGGTGGGACCCCCTCCCCCCAATCTCCCCCCAAGGCACCCTCCCACCATGGCCAAAGCCCCCCTGCCATTGGTAAGATCCCAGCGGTGGTGGGAAGAGGCCTTTATTTGGTCACTTAAGGGCCTCAGTTGGCCTCTGGACAGGAAGGCGATCGTCGGCCTATCCCGCCCTGGGAAAACAGCTTTGCATTGGGGCAGAAACGGGACCCCTCCCACCTCCAGAGATTACGCTTCAAAAGTACTTAATTGGCTGTAAAGTGCTTTGAGAGGTCCAGCAGTCATGAAAGGCAATATATAAATGCAAGTTTTTCTTCTCTTTGGTGATGGTTTCTCAGTAATCAAGTCCTTGGAATGGGACTTGAATCCACAACCATCTGACTCAGAGGCAAGAGTGCTACCAACAAACCTCGAGCCAAAAGAATTTATGTTGATATAGTACCTTTTACATCATTGGGACATCGCAAACATGCTTCACAAGCAGTGCAATTACTTTAACGGTGAAGTCACTGTTGACCTGTAAGCAAACACAACAGCCAATCTGTTCCCAGCAAAATCTCACAAAGAGTAATGAGATGAATGACTGGTTAATCAGTCTTTGGTAGTGTTGGTTAATTGTTTTTACTCAAACTGATATGGAACATTGACATTTACTGAAGGAAAAGAATATCTCATACTCCTTTTTTTGCTCTCCCAGGGTGGGGTGGGTAGTGAGGGTATAATCAGGGTGTAATGCAACATTAGGAAACTCTGCAACGGCTAAATCCCCAAAGTTTTCTGAAGTTGCGGTGGGGGTGACATTGGCAAAGATAAGGATAAAAAGAGAATGGCTTCTGGACATCCAGGAAAGGAAGCTGCAGAGAAACGAGGTTCAGGGAATTTAGAAGGGAGGTGGTTCAAGGGGTCATTCCCTCTTCAATCACCTGGCAAATGGCTATTCATTGCCATAAACATTTCAGTGACCTCACCAGGTTGGTCAAGTTAAGTTAAGTCATGACTGCCCCTGCAGATACTGAAATAGTGCTGGAAGCATCACTACACCATCCAGCATCACATTGCATAAAAGAAGGGGTGAATGAATGAGAGAGTTATTTAAGCACAAGATAACCTCACCACTAGCATAACACCCCCATCCAGACACCCCTTGTCTACCACTCCATTGTCTCATATACATTTCATAGTGTTTGAGTGAACCGAGGTTTACATTGCCTGTACCTGAAAGCATGATCACAATGTCTGTGGACACCTGGGTCAAAGGAAATTGCAGCCTATCTACGCCTTTATCTTCTTTGCAAAGGAGAGACAGAACAGGGCGGCACAGTGGCGCAGTGGTTAGCACTGCAGCCTCACAGCTCCAGGGACCCGGGTTCGATTCAGGGTACTGCCTGTGTGGAGTTTGCAAGTTCTCCCTGTGTCTGCGTGGGTTTTCTCCGTGTGCTCCGGTTTCCTCCCACAAGCCAAAAGACTTGCAGGTTGTTAGGTAAATTGACCATTATAAATTGTCACTAGTATAGGTAGGTGGTAGGGAAATATAGGGACAGGTGGGGATGTTTGGTAGGAATATGGGATTAGTGTAGGATTAGTATAAATGGGTGGTTGATGGTCGGCACAGACTCGGTGGGCCGAAGGGCCTGTTTCAGTGCTGTATCTCTAATCTAATCTAACATGCTCGAGAGACAGAACATGCTCGAGAGGCTGAATGGACTACTGCTGTTCCTATGTTTCTATGTGCACAACCAAGAGCAGAGGAGTTCCATCAGGGCCCTTGAGGAGACATGAGGGAACTCTACATTTCCTGGGCAGGGAGGCAGTGGGAGATATTGTGGGGGAATCTGTCAGGTTCATGTTGAACCAAAGCGGGAAATGCTGGAAATACTCAGCAGGTCTGGCAGCAACTGTGGAGAGAGAAACAGAGTTAACGATTCAGCTTGTGACCTTTCATCAGAACTGGCAAAAGTTAGAAATGTAGTAGGTATTGACCAAGTGAAGGGGTGGGGAGAGGGAAGAAGAACAAAAGGGAATGTCTGTGATAGGGCAGAGGGCAGGAGAGATTAAATGACAAAAGGTTTCATGGTACAAAGCCAAAGCCGGTAGTTAATGGGACAAATGAAACAAAAGATGTGTCTGGATGAAGTGTAAGGACAGGTTAGCAGCCGCCCATGAATATTTGAGTGGATTAATTGTCATAGGTGTTCACTACCTTCAGACAATCTGATTATTTAACAGGGACATCTTCTGATTTGCAAGTTAGGATGAGCTCCTCCTAAAATGAATATCCTTTGTGTCTCTCATGAGAAAGAAAGATGTGGCAAGCAGCTAGGCAGCTCTACAATGCCAATTCCTTCACACACTCATCCTGGCACCAAACGTCTTCGTACGGAGGGAGTATCTCAGAGCACAGGAGGAGATTGCAGAGAGAGTTGAGGAAACAGCCTTTTCTCCCTGGAGGAGGCAGAAGGAGGAGCTGGAGATACTCTTGGCTGTGAGGGGCCGAGTCTTTAAAAGATCAATGATTGGGGAGTGTTGATCTCATGTGCAGCCAGTGTGGGTGTGTAAGGGCGATGAACTGAGACTGAGTTCTGACAGAAGACGTCTTAGGCCCATTTTATTCAGAAAAGAAAATCCAAGCCAGACTTTCTTAGCCCTCGCCTACATAATGGTAAAATAGTGTAATTTTCCATTTAGTTTGGATCTTTGTGACCTTACAGTTGAGAAAAATCCCGCAATAATTCAGTCCTGCTTTTCATGCGCTCACTATCACAGCTCAGTGACCGACGGTGACCTCCGGTCAGGATTTCCTTCAGAGACATTTAAGACGTGCAAGCTTCATTCACTCCCAAACAACATTGGTGACTTTCGCTGAACCTAGTCCAGGATTTCCTAAGTCGATGAGATTCACCTTTAGTCACATCATAACTCAATATAGGAGAGGGTTTCACTTTACTGCCGGAGTGGGTGAGAACAGAGAACTGCTAACAACCATTTCAAATGATTTCAGAACACAAGTTGATCAGGTTTCGCTCTGACTGGTGGTCTTGAGGGAAAGGCCTGAGGCCTTCTGCTCTGTAACCTGCTGAGTTGACCCTTAAACCTTCTGTAGGGCTTTGCTGTGATTTTGTTTTGTTGCTATTCCTGTTGTATTAAACAAAAACAACTCAACTGATTGTAACTGACCCTTTCTCTTTTGCTCACCTGAAGGTATTGACTCTTTTCTGAGAATGCAGTTCCACAGATGCAGGTCCATCTCCGGTATCACATCCTAGTGACTGTTGTTCAATGTGTGAGCTTTGACGTGAATGCTGGCGAGCTGATTAACTATAGGTGGAATTGTAGTCAAGCCTGGTCCTGCACCTTTCAGCAAGAGATAATGGATAGCCATAAAGAGTGACAAATAGAACAATTTTCTAAGACTATTTGCAGCAGAGTTCACTGTGCTGTGGATCTGCATTCTCTTGAGAATCCATCACTTGCTCCATCGCTTCTGCTTGGTATAATCTTGTAGCTACAATAACTCACATCTCTGAGGTGCAATTGTTCCAATGCAAATTTTTTTTACCTCAGGAGATCTGAGAGTGGTATTAGGGGTGACTGGGAGATCAGGACATCATAAAACCACAGATATTTAACACATGAGGAAATCATTCTGGCTCCTAATGTCTATACTGCTTTAGCTCCATATCAGAGCAAAATATCCTAATCCCATTTTCCTGCACCCTTTAAGTGTTTGACTAATTCCCTCTTGCACATTGGGATTGACTTGACTTCGATAACTCCTTTTGTGGGGGGGAGGGGAGGGAAATCTCACCAGTCAAGTACTTTACAGATTAGGTACAGTATGGTCTTGTGCAGAGTAAAGGTCCTTCTCAGCTTGATACTTTATACCTAATTGCAGAAGATCACATCCTACTCAATGAGTGTAAATCCTTCCATTTCCCACGACAGCCACCTTCATGATTTCTCCGAGTTAGATTGTCCACTGAGCATCTGAGTGAACCTGGGTGCCCTCATCAATAAGCCAATGAAAGCTAACATGCAGGTGCAGCGAACAATCAGGAAGGCTAATGGTATGTTAGCCTTTATCGCAAGAGGATTTGGGTACAAGAGTAGTGAAGTCTTTCTTCAATTGTATAGAAACTTGGTTAGACCATACCTGGAGTAGTGTGTGCAGTTTTGGTCCCCTTACCTTAGGAAGGATATTATTGCCATAGAGGGAGTGCAACGAAGGTTCACCAGACTTGTTCCTGGGGTGGCGGGACTGTCCTATGAAGAGAGATTGGGGAAACTGGGCCTGTATTCTCTAGAGTTTCGAAGAATGAGAGGTGATCTCATTGAAACCTACAAAATACTTAAAGGGATAGACAGGGTAGATGCAGCTAAGATGTTTCCCCTGGTTGAGCAGTTGAGAACCAGGAGACACAATTTCAAAATAAGGAGGAAGCCACTTAGGACAGAGATGAGGAGAAATGTCTTTACTCAGAGGGTTGTGAATCTTTGGAATTCTCTACCCCAGAGGGCTGTGGAAGTTCAGTCATTGAGTTTAAAACAGAGATTGACAGATTTCTAAATACAAATGGCATAAGGGGATATGAGGATAGTGTGGGAAAAAGGCATTGCAGTGGATGATCAGCCATAATCATATAGAATGGCGGGGCAGGCTCAATGGGCCGAATGGCCTACTCCTGCTTCTATGTTCCAATGAAATCTTCCCAATTCATTTCACCGAGAACTCATTTAGCCAACCACAAAAGGAAACTTTGATCCCTGAATTCAAACATATATCCTGACAGTATTTCCTCATGTCAGGAAAGTTTTAGAATTAGTTGTAAAGTATGGAATTTAGCTCTACAGTTCCCAGGTTTGATCCCTGATCTGTGTTGAGTAGGTTAAACCCTGGCAGGGATGGAAAGAACCAGAAATGGCCTCAGCATCTGTGCACTAGAGAGGAACAATATGAGGCAGTGTTTCCACTCCTGATTACTCACTGGAAAGTACACGGCTGTAAATTTGAGAACAGGGCAGGACCGGACTCAGCTGTGATGTCCAAGCAGTCAAATAGCCTATGCTGTCTAGGCTTGGTCAGAAAGAATGGTGAAATGCCAGAAGGTGTTTGGGAGCTAGGGCATTCAGGAGTGGACAGGCAAAAACTGGGAGGGTTAGGGAAAATAGCTTTAAAGATAATTATTATTTTTTTACAGTGTGGTTGCTATAATAGAGTTCTCCGAACAAAGGAAATATTCACAAATCCATTAACAAAGTCACCAAGGACAAGGAAGAGGTGAATCCTCATTCCAGTAAATCATGTTTTATCCATCTGGGAAACATTGGTTGTTGAGAAACCGACTTAGCAACCGGAAGCTTGTACAAGAGAGATGATGACGAGAAAGGTCTCATCAACACCCCTAGCTTATTCAGAATAAAATCTGCAGCTTATCTATGCAACAGAAGTCTGGCTTGGCCCCATATGGCAGGAGCTGCATTCCCACATCTCCTCAGTACTGTGCTTGACAGTTGGGCTGGAGGGAAAAGATCACTGCAATCCAGACTGTTTAGTCAACAGCTGAGACCTATTTGCAGCAGAGTTCACTGTGCTGTAGATCCACATTCTCTTGAGAATCCATCACTTGCTCCACCGCTTCTGCTTGGGAAAATCTTGTGGCTGCAATAACTCACATCTCTGAGGGGCAATTGTTCCAACGCAAATGTTCTTACCTCGGGGGATCTGAGGGTGGTATTAGGGGTGACTGGGAGATCAGGACATCATAAAACCACAGATATTTAACACATGAGGGAATCATTCTGGCTCCTAATGTCTATACTGCTTTAGCTCCATATCGGAGCAAAATATCCGATTCCCATTTTTCTGCATCCTTTAAGTGTTTGACGAATTCCCTCTTGCACATTGGGATTGACTTGACTTCAATAACTCCTTTTGGTAATGAATTCCATATTCTAATAGCTCTGTGCAGGTGGGAGGGAGAAATCTCAATAAAGTTTAATTATAAACTCCTGGTTAAATGTCATATCCCCTCAAGATAATTACCACCCTTGCGAGATCTTCAGTATCCACTGCTGCCTTTGAGCTGTCATGAGACTGGTTGACATTGGCAACAGCTCTGCATGGGATATGGCACTTGCCTTTATTCAACATACGGGCCTGCAACATATTTATGTATTAAATCAGTGAAAACACTAATGCGCAATTGTTACTATGCGTCAAATGGGCCGTCATGGTTAAATGTCAATAAGAAAAGTCAACGTCATTGTTTATGCAGCTTCGTTCATTTCATTCTGTAGTGTTTTTTCCTCTCCTGTAGAAGATGACTTGAGCTTGAAAGTAATTTCATGAATGACCCAAATGTCCTCTTCTCCTTGAATAAATCGAGGCCATCAGACTCAGCAGTTGCCATTGTAAATGTGTCGCAGAATAAATCATTTATATGATGATTACCAAGTCATCCAAACACTTCCAAGCACTCACACAGTCGATTATTGGTTGTTATACGAGCAAACACAACAGGCTGAGCCAAAGAAATCCCACGAACAGCAATGAGCTAATGCCCAGGATATTCCTCCATGGGTCAATCTGTGACCTAAGTCCAGAGGCGATGCTTTGTCCCTCTGTGATTGATCCGTTGCTGACCCCAGCCGAGTTTTCAGCGGGATTGCTACCTGCACTTGGCTCAGTGACGAACACTTTTGTCTCTGAGCCAGGTGGCTATGCACTCAAGCCCAACTCCAGGACTTGAGTGCTTTTTTTCTGTTTTTTTTGTGGGTCGTGGACATTGCTGGCCAGGCCAGCATTTATTGCCTGTCCCTAATTGCCCTTGAACTGAATGGCTTGCTAGGCCATTTCAGAGGGAATTTTAAGAGTCAACCACTTGCTGTGGGTCTGGAGTTACATGTAGGCCAGACCAGGTAAGGACAGCAGATTTCCTTCCGTAAAGGACATTAGTGAACCAGATGGGTTTTTACAACAATCGACAATAGTTTCATGGTCACTATTAGACTAGCTTTTAATTCCAGATTTATTAATTGAATTCAAATTTCACTATCTGCCATGGTGGGATTCGAACCCATGTCCCCACAGCATTACCCTAGGCTCTTGATTACTAGTCTAGTGGCATTACCACTACGCAACCGCCTTCCCCTAATCTTTCTTTTGATACTTTAGTGTTCTTTTTAAATTCGTCATGGTATGTGGGTGTCGCTGGCAAGGCCAGCATTTATTATCCATACATAATTGCCCTTGAGAAAGTGGTGGTGAGCTGCCTTCTTGAACTGCTGCAGTCTTTGTGGTGTAGGTACACACACAGTGCTGTTGTGGAGAAGTTCCAGGATTTTGACCCAGTGAAGGAACGGCAATATAGTTCCAAGTCAGGATGGTGTGCGACTCGGAGGGGAACTTGTAGCTAGCAATGTAGTGCAAAGGAAGTTTTGTATGTTTGGAGGCGCTGTGAGATGTTAAATTGAGGTCTTGCCTGCTCTCTCAGGTGGGTATAAAAGATCCCATGCTTCTTGAAGAAGAGCAGGGGAATTCTCCTCGTGTCCTGGCCGACAATTATCCTGTCATCAACATCACTGAGAAAAACTAATATTTTCTCTTTGTGAGACGTTTGCCAATATTACAACAGTGACTAGACTTCAAAAGTAAGGACATCCTGAGGATGTGATGGGTGCTAAATAAATGCAAGTTCTTTCTCTTGCCTGAGTCTGTTTTAAATCTGCGCCAGATTGCCAGCATTAACACTAGAACAACTGGACGTGTTGGGGAAATGTTGGGGAACGCAGGGCTTAGTGAGAGAGAGGAAGTGAAGGAAATCAGTATGAGTAGAGAAATGGTGATGGGATTGAAGGTCGATAAATCCCCAGGGCCTGATGGTATGCATCCCAGAGTACTTAAGGAAATGGCCCTAGAAATAGTGGATGCATTGGTGGTCATCTTCCAAGATTCTATAGAGTCTGGAACAGTTCCTACAGATTGGAGGGTAGCTAATGTAACCCCACTATTTAAAAAGGGAGGTAGAGAGAAAGCAGGGAATTAGAGACTAGGCAGCCTGACATCGGTAGTGGGGAAAATTCTAGAGTCCATTATCAAAGATTTTCTAGCAGAGCACTTGGAGAACAGTGGTAGAATCGGACAGAGTCAGCATGGATTTATGAAAGGGAAATCATGCTTGACAAATCTACGAGAATTCTTCGAGGATGTAACTAGTAGAGTTGATGAGATGGAGCCAGTGGATGTGGTTTATTTGGACTTTCAGAAGGCTTTTGACAAAGTCCCACATAAGAGATTAGCGTGTAAAATTAAAGCGCATGGGATTGGGGGTAGTGTATTGCGATGGATAGAAAATTGGTTCGCAGACTGGAAACAAAGGGTAGGGATAAATGGGTCTTTTTCCGAATGGCAGACAGTGACTCGTGGGATACCGCAGGGATCGGTGCTAGGGTCCCGGCTATTCACAATATATATTAATGACTTAGATGAGGGAACTAAATGTAACATCTCCAGAATTGCAGATGACACAAAACTGGGTGGGAGGGTGAGTTGTGAGGAGGATGCAGAAAGGCTTCAGGGTGATTTGGACAAGTTAAGTGAGTGGGCTAATGCATGGCAGATGCAGTATAATGTGGATAAATGTGAGGTTATCTACTTCGGTAGAAAAAACAGGAAGGCAGATTATTATCTGAACGGCTATAAACTGAGAGAGGGGAATAACAGCGAGACCTGGGTGTTCTCGTACACCAGTCGCTGAAGGTAAGCATGAAGGTGCAACAAGCGGTAAAAAAGGCAAATGGTATGTTGGCCTTCATAGCGAGAGGATTCGAGTACAGGAGCAGGGATGTCTTGCTGCAATTATATAGGGCCTTGGTGAGGCCACAACTGGAATATTGTGTGCAGATTTGGTCTCCTTATCTGAGGAAGGATGTTCTTGCTATAGAGGGAGTGCAGCAAAGGTCTACCAGATTGATTCCTGGGATGGCAGGACTGATGTATGAGGAGAGATTGAGTCAGTTAGGATTATATTCGCTGGAGTTCAGAAGAGTGAGGGGCGATCTCATAGAAACCTATAAAACTCTAACATGGCTTGACAGGGTAAATGCAGGCAGGATGTTCCCGATGGTGGGGGAGTCCAGAACCAGGGGTCATAGTCTAAGGATACGGGGTAAATCTTACAGGACTGAGATGAGGAGAAATTTCTTCACCCAGAGAGTGGTGAGCCTGTGGAATTTGCAACCACAGAAAGCAGTTGAGGCCAAAACATTGTATGTTTTCAAGAAGGAGTTAGATATAGCTCTTGGGTCTAAAGGGATCAAAGGCTATGGGGCGAAAGCAGGAACAGGTTACTGAGTTGGATGATCAGCCATGATCATAATGAATGGCGGAGCAGGCTCAAAGAGCTGAATGGCCTACTCCTGCTCCTATTTTCTATGTTTCTATGTTTCTATACGTGCAGCTTCTCAAATCACATTTGTGGCCCTGAGAAGATGTCATGTGAAAACCAGCAGGATGAGCTCTCCTGGCATGAGGAGGCTCTGTCCAATTTTCTGGCCCCTCCTGTCACACAGTGCTGCTAAACCATCAGAAGTCTGAGCAACATCCTGCCTAATGAGTAGTTAATCTGTGTTCCCTTCTGATGATGATGAACATTAACATCAGTTTGTAAAACAAAAAGGATTAGAAATAGTCCAAAATAGCTTCCAATTAGAAACAAGCTCATGCCATTATTGATTTTTTTAAATATATATTTTATTTAGAAATACAGCACAGAAACAGGCCCTTCGGCCCACCAAGTCTGTGCCGACCAACAACCACCCATTTATACTAATCCTACATTAACCCCATATTCCCTACCACATCCCCACCATTCTCCTACACTGGGGGCAATTTATAATGGCCAATTTACCTATCAACCTGCAAGTTTTTGGCTGTGGGAGGAAACCAAAGCACCCGACAGAAACCCACGCAGACACAGGGAGAACTTGCAAACTCCACACAGGCAGTATACAGAACTGAACCTGGGTCACTGGAGCTGTGAAGCTGTGGTGCTAACCACTGTGCCACTCTGATGAAAGATCATCGACATGAAATGCTAACTCTGCTTCTCTGTCCACAGATGCTGCCAGACCTGCTGAATATTTCCAGCACTTTCTGTTTTTATTTCAGGGCGATAGTTGGTTTGCCTGGGACTTTTCAGTTCCGTATGACGCAACACCACACTAGGAGAGTTAAATCAGCTGGAGGTCCTGCTTCTCATCGCTGCTCAGTGCCTCCTAATGGAATCTCTCGCTACATGTTGATGTTGGATCTGGACATGACCAAGCTCAGCTTGTGTGTTTGTGTGTGTGGACATCAGAGGACAACGAGTTTGAGTTTAAATATGATTCCTCCAGGGTTAAAGAGCCTGTCACTCTGTAGCTCACATCCCTAAAGATGGTCACTTGAATGAGGTACTGGGGGGAGGCTGGTGTTTGTGCAACTGATCTCCGCACTAATCAGTATTTTGAAGAGAAGAAGAAAGAAAGCAGGAAGGGGAGTGGTAAAGAAATAAAGGGCTGGCTTTTGTGTTGTAGGTGGGACTCGTGGCGCCGGGACGAAAAGGCGGGGGTAACACCACCTCTGTCTTTTCCCTCCCTTCCCCCCAGCATCCACCCCCCCCCACCCCCACCCCCCAACCACCCAAGCAATCCTCTGGTCTTTTTGAGTCAGTTTTAGGAGGCGGGATCCCTGTCCCTTTAAAGACTTTAAGGGGATGGGGATCACGCCTCCAAGAGCTGCCAGCCAATCACAGGGCTGGCAGCTCAGCAAAATCGGCATGCGCCATTGGGGACGGTGGCCTGTACTGCACAGGCCTTGGACCCAGGCCCAGCGGTGGAACCCCGGACAAGGGGTAGGGGAAGCAGTGTCGCTAGGGCCAGTCTGGAAGACCTCGGCGAGGGGGTGGTCATTCAGTCCAGGGGGAGGAGGTGTCCCAGTGGGTAAAGTTGTTCCTGTGGTGGTGCTCTGTGGGCTACAAACTGCCCATGAAGGAGGGACTCTCACCCACGCACACAGGGAGGGTGCTTCATTTTATAAGGCATCCTTCCCACGCGGCGGTGATTCCACCCCCCCCCACGCCCCCCCACCCCCCGCCTCTGCTGGTAAGATCCCAGCAATGGCAGGAAGAGGCCCTTAATTGGTCATTCATGGGCCTCAATTTGCCTCTGGGCGGGGAGGCAGTCGACAGCCTATCCTGCCCCTGGGAAGATCACCTGGCGACGGAGAGGCGACGGGCCCTTGCCACCCGTCATGATTCTCCGTGCCCTCCCATCTCGGATCCCGCCTCCAAGGGGCCCGTAATGTCCCAGCCAAAGTAAAAATGTGCCCTAATTCTGATCTAGATGCGAATATTTGTTTAAATTGAAAACGGCTGCACAAATAATATCCTTGTCAGGCACCGATTTACTTCAGTTACAAGGACGTAGTCTTCTCAAGTGAATTCTCTCGATATTGTGCTAGCCATGGCTCAGTTGTTGGCACTCTCGTCTTTGAGTCAGAAGATTGTCAATCCCACTCAGGAGACTTGAGCACAAAAATCTTGGCTGATACCCCAGTGCAATACTGAGGGAGTGCTCCACTGTCGGAGATGCCCTCTTTTGGATGAGACGTTAAACCAAGGGCCTGTCTGCCCTCTCAGGTGGAGGTGGCACTATTTCCAAGAAGAGCAGAGGAGTTAGACCCAATGTTCTGGTCAATATTTATCCTTTAATCAACATCACAAAAACAGATTACCTAGCCATTACCATAATGCTGTTTTTGGGAGCTTTCTGTGCACACATTGGCAGCCACATTTCCTACATTACAACAGCAACTACACTTCAAAAGTACATCATTGGTTTTAAAGTGACTTGGGATGGCCTGATATCATGGCAGGTGCTATATAAATGCAAGTCTTCCTTTTCCTTTACTTTATTTCTTCCATGTTGTTCAGCATGGTTCTGATTTGAAATGAATGTTGAACATGGGGTGGAGGAGGGTGGTGATGTAACAGCAATAGATTAACTGCCTGCTCCCACAGAAGGCCCCCAGACCATCTTCAAATAGGGACCAATTTTTTTAAGCTGTCTACCTTCTATTTGGTTTGGATTGAGTCTAAAACAGCTGGAAATTTATCTTGAAGGTTGGATATGAGCATGTTAGAGTATCGAGCAGGAGTACTTACTGTTCATTGTACCTCCCACATCTCTACCTGAAACAAAACAGCTGACTCAACAGGGATCAGATGAACTCTTGGACTGGATACACGCATATCCTCTTGGTAACATACACCATGGGGTAATGGAGAATGCAAGGAAGCGCCAACCTAGTAGCCTCCCTGAAGTAACAAATTCAACAACACTTTGTAGCCATCAACAAAAAAGGATTTATTTTTCAGAACAAGAATATGTGCAGTAGACTATGGAAAGGGTTTCCAGAGTTAACACTGAAGGACCGGGACTGTTTTCATTACAGACACATTACTTGATAGTTCTTTCTCTCTGGGCCGACTCAGCACCACAGATTAGTAACTCCACACTCCCTGGTCTCTCTTTGAGTGGACTGCACCATCCACTAATTTTCCACCTGCCTATTCAGAAAGATCAGTGAGGGAGATCTGGCAGGCCTCAATCTGTGCTCCTATCAAGTGAGGGGCTCTCCTACCTTATCCACCCCTTTAGGGTTGCTGGGCTTGCCCAAAGCATTGTTGCATTGTTAACTCTGAATCAGTGGATTGTGGGCTCAAACCATTCTACAGAACATCAGAATATAATAGGAATAGACCAGAACATAGGAACAGGAGGAGACCATTCAGCTCTTTGAGCCTGTCCCACCATTCAATGAGATCATCACTGATGTGCAACCTAACCCCATATACCTGCCTTTGCCCTATAGTCCATAATAGCTTTGCTTAACAAAATTCTATCAATCTCAGATTTAATCGATCTAATATCAATTGCCATTTGTGGAAGAGAGTTCCAAACTTCTACCACCCTTTGTGTGAAGAATTGTTTCCTAATTTCACTCCTGAAAGGCCTGGTTCTAATTTTTGACGATGCCCCCTTGTCCTGACTCCCCAACCAGCAGAAATAGTTTTTCTATCTGTCCTATTTGTTCCCCTTAATATCCTGAAAACTTAATTCAAATGAACCCTTAACCATCCAAATTCCAGGGAAGACAACCCTAGTTTTGTAATTTCTGCTCATAGCTTAACCCTTAACCATTCAGGTAAATCTATGCTGCACTCTCTCCAAGCCCAATATGCTGTACCTAAGGTGTGGTGCCCAGAACTACTCATAATACTCCAGGTGTTGTCTAACCAGGGTTTTGTATACCTGAAGCATAATTTCTACTGCCTTGTATTCTAGTTCCCTAGATATAAAAGTTGGCATTCCATTAGCCTTTTTGATTATCTTCTGTACCTGTTCATTACATTTTAATGATCTATGTGCCTGTACTCCCAAGTCTTTTTGGACCGCCACGGTTTCTAGCTTTTCACTAATTCACCATAAACTCAGATGACACTTCAGTGTGGTACAGAGGAAGTGCCGCATCGCCAGAGGTGCTGTCCTTCAGATAACATGATAAACCGAGGTCCTGTCTGCCAGTTAGAGTTATTACTCAAAGAACAGCAGGAGAGTTCTCCCACTATTCTATCCAACAACCAACACCACCAATATAGATTATCCGGCCAGTCAGCTTATTTTCTGTTTCTGGGATCTTACTGTGCACAATCTGGCTGCTGCATTTACCTGCACAGCAAATCACTACATTGCGAATGAAGTGTCCCGAGATGTCTCGCGGAAGTGATAAGGCGCTTTGTGACTCCAAGCTCTTTCTCGCTTAAGGGATGGATTTCATGTCGGGTTTGTGGAGGCAAAACCTCTGGAATAATCTAAAACAGCAACTGGATGCTGTGATTGAGGCTGTTGCTACCAGGATGAGTCATGATGGACTGAGTGCAACTTTCTAATATCTTAATTCATGCTTATGTTCTATTAATTGACAGAATCAATAAAGAAAAACCACATGGGCACATTTTTCCCTAAGTCCCACGGATATGACATACTTTTATTCACAGTAGGTTCCCCCGGCTATCTCATTCCCAGCCTTCATTTATTTTAGTGGCTGAAAAGAAACAAATTAGGAAGTAAATATTTTTCCACTTACAGAGACCAGTCGCCTACTGCTTGGCGGAGATCAAAAGCAAGAGATCGTCATCGGGTCAATATTTCACTCAGCTTGTCACTGACCGAAACGCTCCAGGAAACCAGGAATGTTGGCGCTCGGGTTACCAACTCTGCAGGTTTGCCCCGGAGTCTCCAAGAATGGAGGATTAATCTCTTGGACACTGCGAACAAACTCTGGGAGAAACATCACAGCAGCCCAAAAGAAATTATGCATTTTTTTTCAATTTCTTTCAACATTTTCGTTTCCTATTTCTGAAAGTATTGGAACTAGGGAAAAGTCTTTTTTACTGGCATGGGGTCAGGTAATGACACCTCCAGGAAAACTTCCAATGGCATACTAGGTCAGTTTCGGAGGGGTGATTATAAGTTGGGAGAGCTCATCGTATAATGGGAGCTTGACTGACAGTTCAGCAGAAGAGGAGTATTGCATATGTTCTATTCTGGAGAAAGGAAACTTTGCATTTCTGTGTATCAAAACCCAGACAAATTGTTTTCATGCTGATGAAGGTTTCAAATCCCAGGGGACATATGGGCTAGACTTACTGGCTCGTTCATAGCCAATGGGTGAAAACCCTTCCCCATAATTTGCGAATTCCATATTTGTAGGGAATTCTGGCATAACTATTTGAAATAAGTGGAATCAGTTATAAAGCACCAGATAAGATATAAAGGAGATCAGAGGACAAGTAGACATGATTCCGAAGAAACAATTGACTGATGGTCTGTGAACAATCACAAAAAGGTCGCGAGGCCCCTGAGATCAGGAGTCTTTTTCTTGTTCTTAGAATCTTCCTCAATTTTATAAATAGAAGATATTTGGAGGGTGTAATTTCCACAAGGCTGGTGTGTCTCTAGGGTGGAGTCCAGGCGTTGAAGTTATTGTAATAGCTAAGCAAAGTACAACCACTATTATAACAGCTGGAGTCTGTGTAGTAAAACCAGATGTGACAAAAAAAGTTCGATGTGCAGAAATGTTGCTGCAAAGATTGTAGTGTACGGGTTTTTGCTGTTACCTACATCACTAATCCCTGTGCACTTACAAGCAATGTCTTTGCAAAAGGGTATTCCTGACAATATGCTAAGGTATTCTGAATTCCCTTTAAATGAACCCACAGTACCCAGTCCTGGCGTTGTGTCCTACCCTGACTGCAAATCCCATCACTGTCAACCTTGCCAAATTCTACTTGTACGTGGGATTTGTTGTGGGTGAAGATGTAGACTGAATGACTGAGCTTGTAGTGGGTTGAGATAGGAATGTCTGCTATGAGAACGTTATCAAAGTTGAGGCTTGAGGTGATGATGGCTTTTGGTGATGGTTGGGGAGAAGTAGGGGCAGAGTGAGGCAATGTTGTGGGGAGGAAAGTTAGTGGGCTTGGTAACAAAATGGATACAGAGGAAGAAAATAAGTACCGAGTTCAGAAAAGCCCAAATTTCCAGACCGCTTGACTCAAATTGAGGTGGCAGCCGAGAATGTTGATGGTTTCAAGGCCAGAAGCACACAGGTGGTGATGGGAGCCAAAGAAGTTGGGTTCAATTTTTCCAACAATCATCGAGCGAGAGATTTTAGTTTAATAGGTTTTTGTCAGACAGATATTTGAAGTGTGTAGAGGAGTTGAGCTGGTAGTCATTTGTGTATATGTGGAAGGGATAGGATGTAATGATGCAGTGAGAAGAACCAAGGATAAACACCCTGAAGTATATTAGAGATGATAATGCAGGCCTCCATTATATCTCTAATATGTTGCCAGTCACCTAGACCCTTAGCCATCTCTACTGTCACTGAAACTCTAATTCATGCATAATTGTTCAAGGATTTATTCCTCTAATGTCCTTGTTGGTACCCCCCACCTCCAGCTTCAGCAAATGCTAGCTAATTCAGAGCTCTGCTGTATAAGTTACCCCTACTCAAAGTCCTTCAAGCTCAGCACTCGTAACTTAATAAATTCCACTGCCTCCTACTGCTCCAATAAACTATTTCCACAACCCACACATTTATTTTCAAATCTCTCTGCAGCCTATGCTCACCCTTCTTGAAGTCGCTACTCGAGTCCATGCCTTCTATTCCCCTGAATCACTGATATTTTCTACTTACCATCATCCCTCCCCCACTTTTCCACTTCCCACTCTTTGTCTATTTAACTTTCTCCATTGACCTCGTTTCCCTTCTTTGAAAAACCTCCTAAAAGCTTAAAGGGGGGGGCAGTTTTCCCTGAAAGCTTTAGGTGCTAAAGAACCTCCAAGGTGGGCAAGATAGGGTCTTAGGTTGCAATGCCAGTTAAGCCCATCTTGGTAAAGGAGTTGAAGCCTGCACTAGGAACAACCGCCTGAAGGATTGTTACTGGTCTGATTGACAATTGAATTACCTGCCATCACTCCTTAAAGAGGCTGCACAGCATTTTGGTGGCTTGTGCTACACTTAGCAATCTCTCCGAATAGCTGAACAGGAGTAAACAAGCCATTGTTCAGGATTTTGAGCACTTAAAGCTATGCTCAGCTTTCACTTTCACCTGCTGCTGGAGGTTTGCATTGTGTGATTGCCTTTAAGTGTAATGTACCCTTAAGATATTGGTATATAAATGAGTACCAGGATGCAGTCATGTGACTACATGCCCGTCTCACTCTGTAACTGTAACACTAAGAGGCAAGTCCTGTAAATAGATGGCTCTGTACTGTATGTATTTGTTAGCTGTTAATAAACCTGTTTGGGATCTTCAATCGACTGAACTCCGTGCATCTCATTTATATTGCATCAGGCAACATAAAAAGCTTCTCATTACATGGTGGCAGTGGCAGGATTACAGTTTGAAGAGGATTTTCGAAACACATCAGGGGACTGTCTGGACACTTTGTCAAGACTTCACCAACACTCCATCAAAATGTATTTTTCTGAGGATTTCACCTATGGAGAGTGAGTGCTGTGCTACTCTACCAATGACATCACCAGGAGAAAGGGAGTGTTTGGTCATGGGCAACTTGCTAGAGGTCTCTCTTGGTCTGGAGGAGGAGCTGGAGGAGGACATGAGGTTAAGCAGAACAGCATCAGCTTGTTAAAGGGACAGTGTCGTCTGGTTAATGATCTGGTTAATATCTGGCAAATTATCAAAACAAGTTAGAAATATTAGTAACAATCCCTCATTGATCACTGATTTAAAAACCCATAATGAAGTAAGAAAAAAACACAAACAAGAAAAGATTTGTTACAGTGCAAAAGGCTTCTTCTCCTCTTGGTGGCCGACATAGAGACCTTGATATTAGCCATTCCTGATTTTTTCCTAAAACTATACACTGAAGTGGTAATGCCCCTTTAAGCCTATTCGAATCCAAACATTTGGAATGGAATTCCATCAATATATGAATGGGGGCTCATTCAGCATATGGAATGGAGTCCTTTAACATACCGAATGGAGTCCCTTCAACATATGAGATAGTATTTCAGGTACAATGATAAACATTGGACGATAAATGACACATTGATAAAAACGTGTGACAGTAGAGGCAGAGACCATGGAGTCATTTAAGAAATCGCAGGGTGCGCAAATGAGGGGATTGTTCTGGATTGTATTGGATGGACAAGCAGCTGATGGGCTGAATAGTCTCCCCCATGCTTAATCCATCTTGTGAGTGACCTCCAATCTGTAGATCAGGAAAACTGTATTCTTAGTTGGAATGAGTGTTCTGGATTTGGATGTTGCCCGTGCACGCAAGCTGATAACAATGATGCATTTAGATTGGAGCCACATTTCAGCAAATTGCCACATTGCCAGTCAGACTGCTGAAGTCTAACGTTCCTGCTGTCAGGGGCTTCGCATTCACTGAATGGGACCCAATCGCTGGAAAGGGCACTAAATCTGCAAATGTGGCTGTCGCCACAGTGACAGTCAACTTCCTGTCATTGTCAGACAGAAGGCTCTTATAACGTGCTTAGTGATTCATTGTCAGATTGGTGCAGACAGCATTAACTCAGGTAAAATGTGTGACTAAAGCAGAAAGTTCTGGGGCTGCACAGAAGGCAGGCCAACATTTCGAGCATGACTGTTCTGATAAAGGGTTAAATACAATACAATTAAAGGGAAATTTAGTTTCATTATTGTCCTCTGTTAATGCCTCAGTTCCCAGGGTGCAGGGTTTGGCTTCCATGGTGCAATGGAAACAGAGACCACAAATTCCCTAAACAGGTCTGCTTGATGTATTATTTCCTCCCTAAAGTTTTTGCTGCTTGTTCTGCTAATTTTACACTTTCTCTGAATTTCTAACATGACAGCTTTCTCCAGGCGCAGTCTTGGTTTCTTCAGTTTCAGGATTATGATGACCTTAATATCTCTGCAATTTAGTTTTGAGTTTAACCAGCAAAATTATGGCTTAAAGGTTGAGTCTTACCATCAGAAATCTCCGTTTTTTAACCTCCAACACTCCACCATCCCTTGGCACTTTTACCCCCTCTTCTTCCACACTAACCCTCCTCCTTGTCTAACTATCTATTCCTCATGTATCAGGCTGGACAATGAGGGTCAGCAAGATATTCAACTGTGAGGTGCATCAAAGCCAAGCTCAATAGTTTCTTCACTTGCCATTTACATACACAAAATTTTCAGCAGTGGCTACTGGAAAGCAAGAACAATTATTTGCGTTTAAACAGTGCCTTTAATGTAGTAAAATGTCCCAACACGCGGGACAGAAGTGTAATCAGACAAACATTGCCACTGAGCCAAAGAAGGAGACATTAGGACAGGAGGCTAAATGCTTGCTCAAGGAGGTAGGTTTTAAATTAAGCCTTAAAGGAGGAAAGAGAGGTGGAATGCTGAAGAGGTTTGGGGAGGGAAATCCAGATTGTAAAATTCTAGATTTCTTACTAACCGGTTTGCTCTGCTGAATTTTCTGGGCCTGAGGGATTAGGAAGGTTTGCTTTTCTTACCATTAGCGAATAAATTGGAGTTAGAACATCAAGGCCTGTATCAGCAAGCCAAGATAAATGCAAATTAGCTTTCAATGTGAACTGTTCCCCTTTGTTTTTTTGTACAACACTGTTATTACAGTTAAGGGCCAGGTGAAGCCATGACCGTCCACTCAACTAGAATATTGCTGAGCATGCATTAAGGACTTGGAGGGAGATTAGTGCCAATCTTGATGCAGAGTTAATCCAAGTGTCAATGTTCTAAAAAGAAAGCAAGCAGCTTCACTATCATTTCGAACATGTTATTAATGTATAAAGTCACATGTAAATGCAGTTCCAGGCATTCCAGCAGGTTTGTGCAGAGCTAGGTGATTGTAAGATCCATTTTTATTTTTCATCTATTTCATCTATTTTATCTTGCATATTGTGATTTGTGTAGACAGTTGGCTTCAACTAAATAGTTTAGGAGAACCGGGGGATGTCACAAGCTCAAGTTAACTAGGTTAGGTGTTAGGAGGTGGTTCTTCTATCAGGGAATAGTGAACACTGATTCACTGGATACCTTCAAGAGCGGGCAGGACTTGTTTCTGGCTGGGACAGAGATGACCTCATACAACAAAAACAGGTACCTTGAAATGTCAATCAGGGCCAGAGTCATCTCCTGGACTATTTTTGATCGCCTAATTCGTATGTTCGTATGTTCAAAGTGCAGTTACTGACTTTACTGTCCAGACTGGCCAAGAGAGTGTGGGAAAATGGCGCACTGACACGGAACACAAAAGTCCGAGTGTATCAGGCCTGTGTCCTCAGTACCTTGCTCTATGGCAGCGAGGCCTGGACAACGTATGCCAGCCAAGAGCGACGTCTCAATTCATTTCATCTTCGCTGCCTCCGGAGAATACTTGGCATCAGGTGGCAGGACTATATCTCCAACACAGAAGTCCTTGAAGCGGCCAACACCCCCAGCTTATACACACTACTGAGTCAACGGCGCTTGAGATGGCTTGGCCATGTGAGCCGCATGGAAGATGGCAGGATCCCCAAAGACACATTGTACAGCGAGCTCGCCACTGGTATCAGACCCACCGGCCGTCCATGTCTCCGCTATAAAGACGTCTGCAAACGCGACATGAAATCGTGTGACATTGATCACAAGTCGTGGGAGTCAGTTGCCAGCATTCGCCAGAGCTGGCGGGCAGCCATAAAGACAGGGCTAAATTGTGGCGAGTCGAAGAGACTTAGTAGTTGGCAGGAAAAAAGACAGAGGCACAAGGGGAGAGCCAACTGTGCAACAGCCCCGACAAACAAATTTCTCTGTAGCACCTGTGGAAGAGCCTGTCACTCCAGAATTGGCCTTTATAGCCACTCCAGGCGCTGCTTCACAAACCACTGACCACCTCCAGGCGCGTATCCATTGTCTCTCGAGATAAGGAGGCCCAAAAGAAGGATGTTCAAAGTGCAGTTACTGACTTATGGAGGTAAGCCTAGTGGCCACTTCTGCTTGTAGACTCCAGTAAACTGTTAGGAGATGAATAACTAGTTCATTTGGTAGTGGTGTTTTGAAGCTACAATGTCAGTCAGGACACTGAGAGTGCTCTGCTTATCAAGAATATATGAACATACGAATTAGGAGCAGGAGTAGGCCACTTGGCCCTTCGAGCCTGCTCCGCATTCTTCATATAGACCCAGGGGAGTTTTGGTATCAGTCTGAATTATTGGAGCCAACACATGGAGCTTCAAATTCAGATCATGCCTAAAAGTCCCTTCCTACAATCCCTCAACACTGGACTGGATGGTCAGTCTGGATTATGTGGGAAAGTTCTGGAGGGGGGCTCAACATTTGGACTGGGGTGTGTACTCTGCTAGCTGGCTCGCCCATGGGGTCATTCTACACAAAGATGGTGCAAAGACAAGCAGAACAGGAAGACACACAGATTTGGTGATGGATAAAGAGACAGAAACAGACAAACATACACAGTAATAAGATGCCCTCGAGGCTTGGTGGTTGTATTTCCAAAGTGCAAAGCACATTTTCATCCCCAAAGCCTGTCCACCATCTACAAGGCACAAGTCAGGAGTGTGATGGAATACTCTACACTTGCCTGGATGGGTGCAGCTCCAACAACACTCAAGAAGCTCGACACCATCCAGGACAAAGCAGCCGGCTTGATTGGCACCCCACCTACACCCCATCCCTCCCTCCACCACCAATGGACAGTGGCAGCAGTGTGTACCATCTACAAGATGCACTGCAGCAACTCACCAAGGCTCCTTAGACAGCACCTTCCAAACCCATGACCTCTAACACCTAGAAGGACAAGGGCAACAGATGCATGGGAACACGACCACCTGCAAGTTCCCCTCCAAGCCTCACACCATCCTGACTTGGAACTATATCGCCGTTCCTTCACTGTCGCTGGGTCAAAATCCTGGAACTCCTTAACAGCACTGTGGGTGTACCTACCTCATGGACTACAGCAGTTCAAGAAGGCAGCTCACCACCACCTTCTCAAGGGCCATTAGCGATGGGCAATAAATGCTGGTCTAGCCAGTGATGGCCACATCCCATGAATGAATAAAAAAAATTCATGCTAGAGGTGCAGTTAGCCTGAGCTTTCTGTAGAAAGACCACATTTACCTCAAACAGTGACGCTTGCTAAGTATTACTATGGGTGAATGTCACTTTATTGGCACTGGATCAAGAGAGTCATTAGTCAACAACTTGACCCCAAATCACAATGTACTTTGGTGAGTGGGGCTGATTTCCAGGATTGGTAGGCAACTTTAATGTCCCGCCTTCTTCAGACAAAATAAGAGAGGCTGACGTGCACTCTTTTAAAAAAAACCCCACTGTAGTCCAGCTCCCATAGTCAGGAAACTGCTGAAATCAAGTGAGGTGTTTCACTGTTCTGTCCAGTATGTCGCACGGCCGGTGAGGGGTTCACATCTTCGCTTTACTGGGACGTAAATATAAAAAGCAGATCTTTTCCTGCTGCCTCCAAACTGCGCGAAGTGTGTGTGTGTGTGTGTTTGCAGTTCCAGTGATTCCAGTTGTAAGGCAACAGACTAGGAGAGAACAGTCTGTCGCCTCTGGAGTTAGTGAAGGTGGGTGAATTGTTTCTGCAACTTCAGTCAGGTTCTTCTGAAAGTTTAGCAGAGAACCCGTAAGTGTAATTTTCTGGTGGTTGTATTTAACTTGAATTTTGCTGCCTAGATGGGGTGCTGCAAGTGCAGGTAAAATACCTTTATGGAAGTTGTATAAAATTTGAGCTGTATCTTTATAATATATACTTGCATATTTATCGTCTAATGCATTTGACAGAATAATTCCCGTCTGTATAAAGATAAATATTATACATAAAGAGCAACAGAAGCAGAGATGCACGCAATGAGTGAGACTCATACACAGAAACAGGGCACACACACACTCAGGAACAGTGATATACACAGACACAGCCATAGATAGAGGCACAGAAACAGGGAAGGCGAGATGGACAGAGAAATGTACAGGGCAAAAGGGAAAAGAGGAGGGTGAGTAAGAGATGGAGTAAACCACAATGAGACAGAGACAAGAAATTTATTGTTTATATTTGAGAGACAGAAGGGTTCGTTGAAAACCCGCTTTCGGAGGAAGCGCTTACCGGGGGGTGCCCAGAGACTAACAGCTCCACACTTTCCATTTAAAGTCAGGGGCTAATTTCCAGACCAGCTTGTGAAGTACGCTGGATGCGCGGAATCAGTCCCCATAAGGGTGGAAGCACCAAAGTTCTCCAACGCTTTATCTGGTGCCAAGTTAAATTTACATGTTTGTTTTATGATGATGCCATAAGAGCAGTTTATTAATTAAAATGCTAAATAAATGGGACAGATCATATTTGGTGGGTTCACAAGCCCAATTCAGACGTTAATAGCAGAGGATGTTGGTTACATTGGAGAAATCCGTGAACTTTTTATTTTGCACGGGGCTGCTTGTTAATTCTTTGCCTCAATAATTGGAGGAGTCGTTTTCTGTATAATCTGCGTTCTCACATGGGCTTATAAGGAACCTCTCGACACGTTATCACTTTTCCCAAACTGTGCTCTTAATTCCCACCGAAACATCTAAATATATGTTTTAATCCCACCTGGGGGTTGAGTATATCCTCTGTGAGGTCTGGTTTCCAGAGTATGAGAACTGTGAAAACAGTATGAAAATCCAATCGATTCAGAAGAGTCAAAACCGGATGAAAACAAGTGAACTTGTAAAATAAAAGCAGAAAGTGCTGGAAATACTCAGCAAGTCTTGCAGCATCTGTGGAGAGAGAAGCAGAGTTAATGCTTCAGGTCGGTGATCTTTCATCAGAACTTTTATTTCACATATCCAGCATCCACAGTATTTTGCTTTTATTTAAGTCAACTTATTGGTTTTGTTCTGCTTGGTCCCTCCTTTCCCGACTGCATCAAATAACTGGATATGAAAGTATGGAAGACTTGCATTTATATAGCGCCTTTCACAACCTCAGTAACTCCAAAAGTGCTTTACAGCCTTTTGAAGTGTAGTCACTGTTGTGATGTAGGCAATGGAAAAACATCAAATTGTACTATATTAGTTATAGCAATTCATCAAACTTTGATTTAATAGAACATTAAACTATAAAAATTGTGGGTAGTCTATTGTCCGTGGACCACAGTTTGAAATCAGTATCCACTTTAGATGGCTTAACAGTTTTCAGCAAATGTGTGTGTGGAATTCTGCTTGCCCTCATCCAAATGCTGGATAAATTGTAAATTACCAGAGAGTTGAGGATCTGTCCTGCTTTTTGTAGATAGGACACACCTGGGTAATTTTCCACATTGTCAGGAAGATGCCCGTGTTGTAGCTGTACTGGAACAGCTCGGCTAGGGGTGTGGCTAGTTCTGGAGCACAAGTCTTCAGTACTATTGCCAGAATGTTGTCAGGGCCCTTAGCCTTTGCAGTAGCCAGTGCCTCCAGCTGTTTCTTGATATCATGTGGAATGAATTGGATTGGCTGAAGACTGGGGACATCAGGAGTAAGCAGAGATAGATCATGCACTCGGCACTTCTGGATGAAGATGGATGCAAATGCTTCAGCCATGTCTTTTGCACTGATGTGCTGGGCTGCCCCATCATTCAGAATGGGAATATTTATGGAGCCTCCTCCTCCTGTTAGTTGTTTAATTGTCCACCAACATTCATGACTGGGTGTGGCAGGACTGCAGAGCTTTGATCTGATCTGTTGGTTGTGAGATTGCTTAGCTCTATCTATTGCATGCTGCCTCTGCTGTTTGGCATGCATGTAGTCCTGTGTTGTAGCTTCACCAGGTTGACACTTCATTTTTGGTATGCCTGGTGCTGCTCCTAGCATGCCCTCTCCCACTCTTCATTGAACCAGGGTTGATCCCTTGGCTTGATGATCATGGGTAGAGTGAGGGATATGCCGGGTCATGAGGTTACAGATTGTGGTTGAGTGCAGTTCTGCTGTTGCTGCTCAGCAGCACTTCATGGATGCCCAGTTTTGAGCTGCCAGATCTGTTCTGGATCGATCCCATTTAGCACAGTCGTAGTCTCACACAACACAATGGACAGTATTAATGTGAAGATGGGACTTCGTTTTCACAAGGATTGTGCAGTGGTCACTCCTACCAATACTGTCACAGACAGATGCATCTGCAACAGGTAGATTGGTGAGAACAGGGCCTAGTAGGTTGTGCCCTCACCATCTGCCACAGGCCCATGGCAGATATGTCCTTCAGGGCTCAGCCTGCAGTGGTGCTGCTGAACCCCCCCTTGCTGATGGACATTGAAGTCTCCCACCCAGAGTACATTCTGTGCCCTTGCCTCCCTCAGCGCTGCTTCCAAGTGGTGTTCAACTTGTCAATGTTGAGGACTCCCAAGGCAGCTCCATCCTGACTGTATACCACTGTACTGCCACTTCTGGTGAGTCTGTCCTGTAGGTGGGACAGGACATATCCAGGGATGGCGATGGTCATACCTGGGACATTGGATGTAGGGTATGTTTCTGTGAGTATAACTATGTCAGACTGTTGCTTGACTAGTCTGTTGGACAGCTCTCCCAATTTTGGCACAAGCCCCCAATTGTTATTAACTGGGTCAACAGCACTAGGTTTGCCGTTGTTGTTTCTGGTGCCAAGGTCGATGCTGGGTATTCCATCCAGTTTTATTCCTTTTCAACTTTTGTGTAGAGCTTTGGTACAACTGAGTGGCTTGCTAGGCCAGTTCTGAGGGTAGTTAAAAGTCAACCACATTGTTGTGGATCTGGAGTCACATGTAGGCCAGGTAAGGACGTTAGTGATATAATAAAAGCAAAATACTGCAGATGCTGGAAATCTGAAATAAAAACAAGAAATGCTGGAAATACTCAGCAGGTCTGGCAGCATCTGTGGAGAGAGAAGCAGAGTTAACGTTTCAGGTCAGTGACCCTTCATCAGAACTGCAGAATCGACATCAGTGAACCAGACGGCTTTTTACAACAATCAATGGTAGTTTCGTGGTCATCATTATGAGCTCAATCATTGAGCATGTTCAAGATCCCATGGCACTATTTTGAAGAATCCGCAGGTGAGTTCTCCCTGGAGTCCTGTCGAATATTCATCCCTCAGCCAACACTTGAAAACAGATTATCTGGTCATTATCACATTGCTTTTTGTGGGAGCTTGCTGTGCAAATTGGCTGCAGCACTTCAAGAGTACTTACCTGGCTGGAAGCAGCTTTGGGACATTGTAAAAGGTGCTATATAAATGCTAGTCTTTATTAACAGGGGTGAACTTGTCTCAGTTTAATGTTTTGCATAATTTGTACATTTCTGAACTGCTTTCTCAAGTAATGTACAATACAGAGCACATGGAACATTCTAGTTTGCATGGATTAAAAGATAAATATATTGAAGGTTTTGTGCAGTTCTGTACATTTAGGTGCTATTATGTATTGGGAGAACAAGGGTCATTCATTGACAGTGGGCATCGAGGACTCAGCACTCGGTAAGACTGCCAAGCCTAAGGAATTATCTTCACAAATTAAAGGTTATTCTCATGAGCATTATTGTGACCGTTCATCGAGGCATTAAAAAAATTATTTTATTTTCTTTGAACATTTTTGTTACAAAAATATTGAAGTTGGGGGAACAAAATGCTATTTTGCTGGGTGTGGGGTTGCTGTTTGGGAGGGGGTAGGTGGGGGGTTCATGTGATGAAACCTCCAGGAATATGACCCACCAGAGTTAACACGACTGGGCTAGGATTGGGCAGTGATTGGCCTCTGGGAGTCCAGTGTTGGGCACTGCTTGCACCCTATGTGAGACTGCGGTTGGGCAAGACTTTGGCCCTGTGGGAGTCTGGGTGGGGTGTTGGGATCTGAAGCTCCCCTCGTTCACTGTATTTTTTTTTACTTGTATTACCACCAGTTTCCCTTTTATTTCTGATCTCTGAAATATTGAACTTCTGGCATTATAGAAAACCAACTTTGTCTAAATCCAATTATAAATATTCTTCCACAGGTCAGAAACGTCAATTGAAACACCAGGTGATTTCCCCAGCCCACCACGGACAGCTCGTGATAGTGAACCGGACCCGATGATACAATGTGTTGACGGCGCCCTCTGAAGTTTGAAATGCTTCAGTACACAGAGTAGAGACAAGGAAGTGTCTTTGGGACATGCCTACTCACACAGTGGTTGGAATGGCTTTGGGCAGTACTTTTCCTGTGAATGATATCATCGTCAGGCATTATAACTATTCAGGAAAGCTGGACAACAGGAAGGAGAGTGATTCAAGCAGTGCCAAGGTTGTAATACTTCTACTGACTTGTATACTGATAGTCATTGAGAATGTAATGGTCCTCGTGGCTATTTGGAAAAACCAGAAGTTTCACACACGGATGTACTACTTAATCGGGAATCTTGCCCTTTCGGACCTCTTGGCCGGCGTGGCTTACGTATTTAACATCCTTATGTCTGGTACCCGTACTCTGTCCTTAACACCAACCGAATGGTTCATCAGAGAGGGGAGTATGTTTGTTGCCTTGTGCGCGTCAACCTTCAGCCTATTGGCTATCGCCATTGAAAGGCATATGACCATGGTGAAAATGAGACCTTATGACTCCAAGAAACAGTACAGGCTCTTCTTGCTCTTGGGGGCTTGCTGGATGGTCTCCATTCTATTGGGGATCTTGCCTCAAATTGGATGGAGCTGCATCGACAGTCTCAGATCTTGCTCCACAATGCTACCGCTCTTTGCCAAAAGCTACGTCGCCTTTTGCATCAGCATCTTAACCATCATCTTGTTTTCCGTCGTGATCCTGTACGTCCGCATCTACCGGCTCGTCAGCACCAGCAGCCGCAAGATGAAAACGCGCAGGAACGCCAAAAGCAGCCAGTCGGAGAGGGCCATGGCTCTCCTGCGCACGGTCATGATCGTCCTGGGGGTTTTCATAGCCTGCTGGTCACCGCTCTTTATCTTCCTGATGCTTGACGTAGCTTGCAGACCAAGGCAGTGCCAGATCCTCCTAAATGCAGACTGGTGCGTTGCCCTGGCTGTGCTGAACTCGGCCCTGAACCCCATCATTTACACCTTGTCCAGCAGGGAGATGCGCGGAGCCTTCTTTAAGTTACTCTGCTGCTGTTTCGTGGGCTCAAATGTAGCCAGGAACTTGCCAATGGCACCAACTGCAGATAACAGCAGGAGCAAGTCCAGCGGCAGCAACTTCAACAAACCTAGGGAGGAGGTTGACTCCCCAACAATGCTAATTTCGGCCTATATAGTTAAGGCAAGTGACTTTTCATTGGAGAAGGGGAAGTCTTGAACTTTCTTGTGACGTTCCAAGAATAATCCAAGGAAAGCATGTTTACTTGTATCAGGATTGTGACTTAAAGACTATTGATATCAGTGTTTCTGTTTTAATATATAAAGAAGTACCATTACCTTGTACAAAATATCACAATAATATTGATTGATTTCACTTGATAAACAGCAGTGACTATATCATGTTTATTGGTTCTCCAGCCCAAAGGTCACCACGCCTCCAATACAGAGCTCTGATTATCAGTGTACTATGTGACAACTGCCATGATTTGCTTCCATGCCCACAGATTAGTGGAGGTGGGCAATGGAAGCAAGGGGGGAATAGGTGCTGGCTGCACAAAAGGAAGGTAGTCAGCCAAAGTCACCTGCTTTTGATTGTCATCCAGTCAACTCCACACCCCACCCCCCCACCCCCCCACCCCCACCCACTCCCCTCCCGGAAAATGTGGTTGGTGTGTGAGGGCGGGAAATGGCACAGTTGTCATTATTTCTCCTCTCCATGGTCGAAAAGCCTGCTAACACTTCCTGTCTAGGCTCACGCTTGCGCAGGACTCCGGGAAGCTGGCAGCAGATTGAAGCTGTAACCAATTCCTGCAGGACAAAAATGGTCCATGAGTCTGATTCCCGGGCAATAATCTCAACTTGAAGCTCACATGAGTTACTTCTGGTGTGTCCTCAGAATATGGGGTCGAGCATTTAGGACTGAGATGTGGAGAAATTTCTTCACTCAGAGAAGTGTAAATCTTTGGTAATTCTATACTCCAGAGAGCTGTGGATGCACAGTCATTGAGTATATTCAAGACAGAGGTTGATACATTTTTGGGTACTAAAGGAATTAAGGGATGTGGGATAATGTGAGAAAGTGGAGTGGAGATAGAAGATCAGCCATGATCTTGTTGAATGGCGGAGCAGGCTCGAAGGGCCTACTCCACCTCCTATTTGTTATGTTCTTATGTTCATACAGTTTGTGATTAAACTCCTTGATGATATTTCTGTTCACTTTTAGTTATCCATTGCCCCAGGCACAGATAATGAAAAGCAGTACACTGTAATGTACTCTAAATATTGTGTACCACTATAGCAAAATCTTTTCAGGGATTTCCCATCCATAGCCTGTAAGTAATAGCTGTTGACACTACCTGGTGAATGCTTAATGCATTTGTACGAGATTCCTTTACTCGGTATTTCAGCAAGGTGGTACCCTGTTTAAAATGGCAGAGAAGGGTAAGTTCGATTGTAAAACACCCATCCTTGTTTTCAAACCCCTCCATGTCCTTGCCACCTCCCAATCTCTGTAACCTCCTCCGGCCCTACAACCCTCCAAGAACTTTGCATTTCCTTCAACTCTGGCCTCTTGTGCCTCCCCAACTTCCTTTGCTTCACCATGGGTGGTCATACCTTCTGCCGTCTTGGCCCTAAGCTCTGGAATTTCCTCCCCCAAACCTCTCTCTCTTCCTTGAAGATGCTGCTTAAAACCTACCTCTTTGATCAAGAGGTCACTGCTCCTAACGTCACATTGAGTCGATGCCAATTTTTGTCTGATTACATTCCTGTGAAACACCATGGGATGTTTTGCTGCACTAAAGTTCTATACCAATGCAATTGGTTGTTGTATGAATGTGTTGCACGTTTGCTCACTTATATCAGTAACAGTCTTTGCAAGCAGTTAGAGGTTTGAGTGAACTTAAAAATTTGCTTTATTTAAACCAGTTGCTTCAACTAATTTATTCTCTTAATTTGCTCTTGGGTGTGGGTAACAGTGATATGCCAGTATTCGTTGCCCATCCCTAGTTGCCCTAAGGACATTAAGAGTTGACCAGTTGGGAATGGAGTCATACCTGGGTGAGACCAGGTGGGAAAGGGGCTGGGGTGGAGGTGGTGGAGGTAGAATCCCATTACTGTAGGACATCAGCAAGCCTTTTCTGGTGCTAGCCTACAAAGTACCATCTTTATTCAAATTTATTCAAATTCACTCTTACAACTTACCAGGGTGGAATTTGAGCTCTGGATTCTTAGTACTACAATCACTAGATTACATGCATCGATACTGTCTAAACTAGCACACTACAAAGTAACACAGAATCCATTGGGCACAATATGTTGAACGAGCTATGACAACAAATCCATTCAAATACTTTATTTTGCCACTTGTGTGTGAGGTTAGCTGTCAGTATTACTGTGAAAGTTGGGCTAGGGAGGGATGAGGTGGTGTCCCAATGATCATCTACACTCACCCATGCATGGATGGTGGGAGGTCAAGGTTCTTTAACTGAAGATTTCAAAGGGTGATTACTGAAATGATCCGGACAAATTGTTCACTTTGGCAAGGGGTGATCACCCTGGAGTAGGAGGGGTAACTGGACAGAACTGTTTCACCCAAAGGCTTCTGAATAAGTTACTGGGGAAAGATTGTTGATGTTGATAATACAAATGGGTGCAAGAGACAATTGGATGTGTTTTTAGAGAAGAAATGGTTTAAGGGTTTTGGCAAGAACTTTAAAAAGGCTACTAGTGGCAAAATTCTGCTTTTGTCCTCGCAAACTGTGCGACCGCATCTCTTGGTATTCCTTACTTGGCAATCTTACAGCCATCTTGGTGTTTCCCTCTGGAACTCTCTCCCTTATTTACTTCATCTTGGTGTTTCCCTCTGGAACTCTCTCCCTTATTTACTTCCCTCTTTGCCTTTAAAACATCCTCAAAACCTACTTCTTGGACTTTGGCCAATTGTCCTAAATTTAGCTCTCTCTTAAATCCTCTGCCCCTCAGTCTGCCTCTCTTAAATCCTCTACCCATCGTGTGCTCTCTCTCTCTCTCTCTTCTCAGTTCTCTACTGCTTAAATATTCCAACATGGGACATGAAGGAGCTTGCAAAATAGCATCACGTCCGAGGGCCCATCACCACAAAAGAAAGTGCACCAGTCACAGGCTCACTTCTGACTTCTGCTTTGAAAGCTATTACCTGATGGCAGACTTGTGAGGTACAATTGTGCTACACTAACTACAGAAGGCTAATGTGGATGTTTATATATAATCCCTCAAAGAGCTTGAACTATTGTGCACTATTTATTAAATATTGTGATTATATATTTTTAGTTGAGCCATGAAGAAATAAACCTTTAATGCTTTCATTAGCAATGTACATGTAATTGTATATGTGTTATTAAAAATATGAACTGACTAGCTGGTAAACTATATTGTGAAAGTGGCCAGGTAAAATGGGCTGCCTATGTACTGTATGTGAAGGTGTTATTGTAGGTCAGTGAACACATGAGACAAAAAGCACTTTGATTAATAAATATGGTCTGTGATAAGAATGTGTATTTTTCAGGTTTTTTTGCAGATACAGTTACAAGATAACTGCCGATCAAGATGGCCATTTATACTAACTTAACTCATCTGCCCTGAATAGCCTGCTGTTGCCACAACTCCTCATACAACAGTTACTTCAATGTAAATTTACCAGAATAATACCTGGGACTCCAAGGGTTAAGTACAAGGAAAGATTGCACACACTAGTCTTGTGTTCCCTGGAATTTAGAAGTTAAGGGGTGATTTGATGGAAGTTTTCAAGATATTATGGGGAACAGATCGTTTCTATCAATCCTAGTTCTGCTGGTTGGGGAGTCTAGGACAAGGGGGCATAGGTCTGGCTCTTAATCTTTAGACTTTCAGGAGTGAAATTTAGGAACACTTCACATGCAAAGGATGGTAGAAGTTTGGAACGTTCCACAAATGACAATTGCTGCTAGATCAATAGTTAAATTTAAAACTGAGACTGATAGATTTTCGTGCAGATGTATTAAGGGACATGGGATAAAGGTGGGTACATGGAGTTAGTTCACAGATCAGCCATGATCTCATTGAATGGCGGAGTAGGCTCAAGGGGCTAAATGGCCGACTGCTGTTCCTATGTCCTTTGTTACTACGTGTATGGTGAATACGGGTGCATGTATGTATATATATGCATGTGCGCATTGTTTAGGGATATGCAGTAAGGACAGGATCATGATTGGTTGTGATTTCCTCCAGTGAGAAATAACTTGTTGACCCTCATTGTGATGTACAGGAAGACGGCTGACAACTAGTGGAACATTTTCCAGCGCAAGTCGGCCCTTTCAGGAGAGAATGTGGGAAAAGAAATCTGAAAACTCGCTGTGCCATTACTGACTTTAAGCTGTGTCAAACACCAAAGCGACAAGAAACAGTAAGGACAGCGGCCAGACTAGAACAACAGCCACAGCAACTTAGGGCTGGATTTTACCGGACTCCCGACGTCAAGCTCCATGGTGGGGGGGGGGGTGGAAAATCGTTCCAGCAGAGGCCCGCCATGGAGCTCGACACAGGGAGGACCCAGCCCGATCTTCCCAGTGGTGGCGAGACTCCATGGTGGCACCCTACCCCTCCCCCGCTGGGCGACGGGACCTGCATTTACATATTTAAATCAATAAAATGAATACATGAACATAAACTTATCTTTAATATTCTGGGTCCGCCGCATTCTTCAGTGTGGCAGCTGGCACTCCCACGCTTTCACTTCTCCGTCTGGGGAAAGTAGGCGTGACACTGGTCAGGAGTTAGGGGAGGGAGTAAAGACTTTTAGTGTGGGGGTGGGGGAATGGGGGCAAATAATCGTCATGAGTATAGGGGATGGTGGGGAGGGGTGAACTTTAAACTTTGTGCAGTCCGAGGGGGGATGGTCAGATTTCAAAGGTAAGTGTTTTGGGGGAAAAGGGGTGATAGAATTTTATTTGGTTCATTTTTGGAGGGTTAAAAATTTTAACTCACCAGCAGGGCTGGTTCCCTTTAAAAATGGTGCCAGCACCTGTGCCTAGGCAGCTGACTCCATTGCTGGCGTCAGAGAGCCCGCCCCTCCATGTGATTTGGGAGGGGGCAGGCCTCCCTGGCTATTTAAATGAGCCGCTGCATGGGAGATCTATGGCGTGTGTGGGCCATCATGTTTTGAACCCGCCGTCACCCCTTACAGCTTTACTTGTCCAGGACAACATCTCAAAGAGTTTTGCATTAAGAGGACAGTGGGTGGCAGGAGAGGTAAAAGGAAAAAAAATGGAGAGGTTGGGCAAGGGGGAGACCAAAGAGACAGTTTGTGAGGAAGTTTTCAAAAGCAAAGAGCTAAATGGCAGACTGGATGGAACAAGGCAGAGTGTTCCAGACAGTAGACAGTCAGTGGCGGAATGACTGCCACCAATCTTTCAGTGGGGAGCATATTGAAAGATATTAAAAGGAATACCTGCTGTTACGACCTGGTGAGAAAGGGGTCTAGGGTTCCCTCTCAGCCTTCACCTGGTCTTACCATAACAGTGTTTAATTTTAAACACACCGTGTTTTTAGCTGCCCCTTGGTGAATCCTTGTTCACTGTTTTCCAATTATAAGGCAAAGAAACCAGCATAAGCAGGTTTTCTTAGGTTTAAAGAAGAAAGGTTGAAATTTATTAAACTTAAACTCTAATTCGGTTAACACCTACGGACACATGACGCACCCACGCTAGCATGCATATGTGATACATGCAGATAGAAAAGAGCAGAAAAAAAATAAAGTGGAAAAGTTTGAGGCAATCTCTGAAGAGGGTTTTTGTTACAGTTATCATAGAGAGATGCAGCACTGAAACAGTCTGTGCCGACCAGCAACCACCCATTTATACTAATCCTACATGAATCCCATATTCCCTACCACATCCCCACCATTCTCCTACCACCTACCTCCACTAGAGGTAATTTACAATGGCCAATTTACCTATCAACCTGCAAGTCTTTGGCTGTGGGAGGAAACCGGAACACGCGGCAGAAACCCACATGGTCACAGGGAGAACTTACAAACTCCACACAGGCAGTACCCAGAACCAAACCTGAGTCGCTGGAGCTGTGAGGCTGCAGTGCTAACCACTGCGCCACTGTGCTGCCCAGTTCGTCAAGCTCATTGTAGAGTCCTTGATTGTAGATAGATCTTGCTCTTTGTTGGGGTCCAATATTCTTCTTAAACCTTGTTCGCTGTAGGAGACCTTTCTCTCTTAGGGTTCATGTGTCTTCAGTGGATTTGGAGTTCTGTGAGAAACAGAGGGCGAGCCAGAGCCGAGTGGTCTTCTTCAGTCCAGGAGCATACTGCAGTCTCTTAGGTCAAACTCTTTGTACAATTCGGAAAAACCAGGTTGCCAAGCAGGCTAGTCACGTGACCAGCTGGTCTGACCACGTTTGTTTGTGGATTTGGCCATCCCAGCAATCATCCTGAAATTTGAGCTCCCTCACCTTCAATGTCTGGTGCTCAAACTCCAATGTGGGTTAAATTGGATAAGGGAAGTAACCCCTTTAGAGTCATAGTCATAGAGAGATACAGAACTGAAACAGGCCCTTCTGCCCACCGAGTCTGTGCCAACCAACAACCAATCTAATCTACTAATTCTAAACCTACAAATAAACCTACTAATCCTACATTAATCCCTACCACATCCCCACCACCTACCTACACTAGGGGCAATTTATAATGGCCAATTTACCTATCAACCTGCAAGTCTTTGGCTGTGGGAGGAAACCAGAGCACCCGGAGGAAACCCACGCGGTCACAGGGAGAACTTGCAAACTCTGCACAGGCAGTACCCAGAACCAAACCTAGGTCACTGGAGCTGTGAGGCTGCAGTGCTACACTGTGCCACCCTTTGTTTCCACAAGCACTGTCTGTTAATATGCAAATGTCTTTCCAGCCAAGGGCCTGGTGATTTCTTTTTTAAACAAGGCCTTTCTTCACTTCAGCAACAGATTTCAAATCAATGTTCATATGTCATATGAAAAAATTAATGTGCCTCATTCTTGGCAGGTGGGGGGTCTGCATGACACTGCATTTATATAGCACCTTCCAAAACATCAGGATGTTCCAAAATGCTTTACAGTCAAAGAAGTAATTTTAAAGTGTAATCACTGATCTAATGCAGGAAACACAGCAGCCAAGTTGTGCACAACAAGCTCCCACAAACAATGATCAGAAAATCTGTGGCCGGAATTTTCCGTTGGGCGGGAGGCCCAGCTCACTGACCAAAAGGTTGGGGATGAGGCTGCCTCCGCTAGACCTGAGGAGCTACGCTGGGATTTTTCACTCCCAGGCCCTTAATTGGTCTTGGGCAGGCCTTCCACCTCCTTGAGGCAGCAAGTGCAGCCTAATAAAGCTGCCGGCCAATCAGTGGGCTGGCAGCTCTTAGTCCCAGCAGCGCCACTGGGAGTGGTGGCCACTGCTGGGACAACACCCAGCTTCAGCAGGAAGAGGAAGGATGGTTCCCGAAAGATGGTAAGTTTTTGAGACCTTGCTGGGGACAATTGGCCAGGCCCCGGCGAGACAAGGTGGGGGGGGGGGTTGGTTGGAAGGGGTGGGGGGAGGGGGAGAGGCCAGGAGTGTTGTGCGTTGGGAGTGGTTGGGTTTTCAGGGGCAGCTCTCCATGGGGCACCGGGTGCCCGATCAGGGGGGCTCCCCCACAGCCTGCAAGAAGGCTGCCAGGTTTTACCAGGGTGGTTCTAGGGGTCTTTGCCGTCCGGCTGCCGCAGGTAAAATACCAGTAGCAGCGGGAGGAGGCCCTTAAGTGGCAGTTAATTGACCAGTTAAGGGCCTTGATTGGCCTGAGGTGGGCGGGCTGTTTCTCGCTGCCCCACGTAAAATTACACCGGAGGTGGGAAGGCGTCAGGAATGACCTCCCACCGCCTCCCACTCAATTTTTCGGCCCGCCCTGCCCCCGCCACCAGGCCGCTCGTTGGGGTTGGGGGGGGCTATAAAATTCCAGCTTGTTTTACTGAGGGATAAATATTGGCTAGGACACTGGGGAGAACTCCCCTTCTCTTCTTCAACATAAAGCCAAGGGATCATCTGAGACAGTGCAGCACTCCCTCAGTACTGTCCTGGAACGTCAGTTGAGATTTTGTGAAATCTCGAACCCATAACTTTTCTGATTCAGAGGTGAGAGGGCTACCAACAGCTGACACTGAAATACATTGCACACTTGTGAATTCATTGCTCTAATAAAACTACCAAAACCCAATAAGGGGACAGAAAAAAATGATCTCCAATAGATTTAGCTCCTCCAATGAGCATCTTATCCCAGCCAATCCCAGATGCAGCCGCATATTTATGTGTAAAAGTGATGTTTTCCCAGCTCTGGCCACTAGGTGGAAGTACAGTTCAAGAGTTATTAATTGTTAGCTGTCAGTATTTGTAATCAATGGTGCATGAAAGAATGTATTTGCAGATAATCAAAAGATATTAAATAAAGGGTGTTATCAATTTAACAAATGTATTTCAATCAATCAAAACAACTGTACCAGCACCAATTCCAACTCAAGGCAAGACTAATAAAAGTTAAAATGTGCACTGGAACCATTCTACGCAATGCAGAATTGTCCCATTTATATTATGACCTGATCCCCTCCTTATGTTTCTAACTTCCTCTAGCCCTATTATACCCCCACCGACTTCCTGAACTTTCCATTCATCCTGTGTATCCAAGTTTTTTGCCCCACCTTGCATAACTTGAGCTCATCCAAAAACTCTGCTGCCCGTGTCCTAACTCACACAAGTCCTGTTCAGCCTTCGCCCCCGTGCCTGCTGACCGATTTTGGCTCCTGATCAAGCAATGCCTCAATTTTAAAAATTCTCATCGCTGCTTTTAAAGTCCCTCCAAGGCCCCGCCTCTCCCTATCTCTGTAATCTCCCCAGCCCTACAACCCCACCAAGATATCTGTGCTCATCTAATTCCGGCCTCTTGAGCATCCCTGATTTTAATTGTTCCAACATTGCTGGCCGTGCCTTCAGCCACGAAAGTCCTAAGCTCTGGAATTCTCCCCCTACACCTGTCCGCTCCTTAAAACCTACCTCTTTGACCGAGCTTTTGCTATCTGCTCTAATATAGCTTTATGTGGCTCGGTCTCAAATTCTGCTTATTAACCTCCTGTAAAGCACCTTGGCATATTTTATTATGTTAAAGCTGCCATATAAATGCAAGTTGTTGTTGATGTCATTGGAAGTTGTGTCTTCAGCCATCTATGTCCTAATCCCTTGGCACAGTGGCGCAGTGGTTAGCACCGCAGCCTCACAGCTCCAGCAACCCGGGTTCAATTCTGGGTACTGCCTGTGTGGCGTTTGCAAGTTCTCCCTGTGTCTGTGTGGGTTTCCTCCCACAGCCAAAAGACTTGCAGGTTGATAGGTGAATTGGCCATTATAAATTGCCCCTAGTATAGGCAGGGGAATATAGGGATAGGTGAGGATGTGGTAGGAATATGGGATTAGTGTAGGATTAGTATAAATGGGTGGTTAATGGTCGGCACAGACTTGGTGGGCCGAAGGGCCTGTTTCAGTGCTGTAGATCTAAATCTTAAACCACTTAGTGTCTCACCCTTCCTCAAAACCCTCCACTTTGGTCAAGCTTTTGGTTACCCCTTGTAGTTGCTCCTTCTTTAGTTTGGCCACTATTTTCCTCCTGCATTTGGACATCTTTCTCAATTAAAGTTGCTGTTTTAAATATTTGCTGTTGACGTGTCAGGCTTAGCTCAGTGTAATAAGTCAGCAGGTTGCGGCTTCTTCAGCCTATGCCATCGACAAAAGCATCTAATTCAGACGAACACTTCAGTGCCGTCTTTCAGAGGAGGTGTTAAGTCAAGGCCCTGTCTTCTGGATGGGATGCTGTGAAAGATCCCACTGGAGTCTTGCCCTGTGTCCTGGTCAGCATTTATCCCCACATCACTGAAAACACATTACCTGGTCACTTACCTCATTTGTGTTTGTGGGACCTTGCCATCTGCAATTTGGCTGCTGCTTTTCCTACACTACAAGTGACTATACTCCAAGCAAAAAGCACTTAATTGGCTGCAAATTGCTTTGGGACGTCCAGAGATCGTGAAAGGCACTATATAAATGTAGGTCTTTGTTTTTTTAACCAGCTGAGATATTCTAGAGTCCAGTGATGGAAAATTCAAAATATGACTCACTTTGGTCAACCTCTAATGAAAAGTTGTAGAGGTTTGAGGATGGTAGGAGCAATTTGGGGAGTGTGGGAGGGGGGGTTAATTGGGTCATTAAATTGTCCAGTGCCTTGCGTGCGAATGATGTATGATGGAGATAGACAAGATCTAAAAATGAGAAAACTCAAACAGCTTACGGAAAATAACGACCGCCCCATGAGAACTGTAAATAGAGAAGGCTCTGGAAATTACAGAAATATTTGAATACTTGCGTGCTTTTATTTGTCCTTCTTGCCAGTGCCTAATGTCTGGGCCACGTTGGTATTTCTGGCACCCGCCCTTTCCAAAGGCAGTGAAAATGTCATGGGAAAAAAGCACATAAACATCCTGACTATCAAGTGGCAGGGTCTGACTTTCATAAGTCTCGCACTTCGCTTGGGTGCAAAATACACTTGTGCTATTTTTGCTCTGCCGTACAGGGTTGAGAGCACCACTTTCGGTTACCTTTTATGGTTAAGCAATAAAATGGTGCCTTCTAACAGGATGATAATTGGCAACAGAACCCGAGAAGGGATATGAGGTGAGTTATGATGATGTGGAATTCACTGCCTGTAAAGGGTGGTGGAGCAGATTCAATAATAACTTTCAAAAGGGAATTGGATTATATACTTGAAAAGGAAAATAAATTGCAGGGCAATGGGGAATGAGCAGGGGAGTGGGACTAATTGGACAGCACTTTCAAAGGGCCAGCACAAACGTGATGGGCCGAAAGGCCTCCTTCTGTGCTGTATGATTCTCTGAACAATTGTTTTGGCGAACAGCATTAAGCGGGAAAACTCAACACCAGCTGGGACAGGGCTAGCATTGTTTTCCATCAGTTCCCCACGTCCCCCAGTGAATTGACTGCTGGCTTTACTCAGTGAGTGATAGGTGATCTCCCTTCAGTGATAAAATGATCTAGATGGAGTGTCAGTCCAAATTCTACATGGTCCTCGAGTGGGTTTTTAATTGTTTCATGTGTATTTGTGCATTCACAATAAGTGACTTTTACAATATTTTACAATAATGGTTATCATAATGATGAGGGCTGCATGTGGACCTGATAGGCTGAATTTAATTTTTATAAGTTTCCATTGTTTTATGGTTTATAATTCCTTATTAGTTGTGCCCTTCTGGAAAGGGTGGACTTAATGTTTGGTTCTTTGTTTAATAACACTGGATAGCCCAGTGTCACCTTATGGGTTTCATTAAAAAAGGCACTCCCTGCACTTTCATTGCTGCAGACAGCTGACTGGAAAAAGTGGGAGGTGCAGACAGAAACGACACAGTAGGCCTTTTTTGTTTTGACCAGCTCAGTATCTGACCTGCACAGAAACCGGTCAGCATCCTTAAGAATTTCTAAAGCAAATCACCATAAGTACAGGGTTATCTGGGGGTCAGAAGGAAGAAACTAAGCCCCCAGTCACACGTCTATCCCTCCAGCTCCCTGTGTCAATCAGTAGCCATTCCTTGCAGTACTGCGGACCTAACCTGGCTCAGGTTTTACATTATAGAGTCTGCCGTACAGTGCTAATCTGATTCCAATTTCGCCTCGCCAAGTGTGCTACTTCGGAATCAACCGGACTCCAGAGAGACTCACTTATACACAATAGGCAGATACCAGGGAATGGATTCTTCACACTTAACCCCTCCTTAAATCAACACCAAAGAAACAGATAATCTGGTCATTATCACAATGCTGTTTTTGGGATGCACACAAATTGGCTGCTGTGTTTCCTACATTACAACAGTGACTACACTTCAAAAATTACTTCATTGACTGTCAGGCACAAATGAGACGCCCTGAGGTTGTGAAAGACACTATATAAATGCAAGACTTCCTTTCTTAAAACCTGGCCCTCTTTTGATACTCCTACCTCCTTTTCCAAAGCTTTTGGTCTCCTGTCCTAACATCTCCTTCTTTGGCTAAGTGCCAATTTTTGTCTGATTAGGCTCCTGTGAAGCATCTGGGGAGGTTTCACCATGTGAAAGGCACTCTATAAATGCAAGCTGTTGTTGTTGGCGTTGCATATGAAATTTGATCTGTTACATTTTGCAATTACGCACAAGGTGCAGATGGGCAAAAAGAAGAAGAAAATCAGGGAACAGCACGGGGTCTAAGTTTCAAAATCTCCCACGATACAGAAACAAGGGAACGTCAAAGTGCCACAACTTCACTGAAGACCAGGGAGAGAACACCCAGGCATCACACACTATCTAGGGAGGGAAATGGTGCACCAGACTGCAATTATGCCACATCGTTCTCGTCATTGACAACCCCAGTTTTAACGTCAAGAACTTTCCACCTGGCAGAGGTGGGGAAAAGAAGTATTAATAAACAGAAATGGGTGTCAGGCCAGGATGGAGTAGAGATTAGGAGAGGTGAGCAAAAGCCTGGTCAGAAAGATGGGTTTTGAGAAGACGTTTTGAAGGTGGAGAGAGAAGTTGAGAGCAGGAAAGTTTATGGGAGCAGGTTCAAGAGATAAGGTGGCTGATTGCAGTGCCGCCAACTGTTGGATAAAGCTGGGATAGCGATGCCGAAAAGGCCAGAGCTGGAGCAGCATAACTTGCGGAAGGAGGTACAAAGCTGGAGAAAGTACCTTTTGTTGTAGCACCTGGATGAAGGCTCATAACTTGTCTTTTTCCTAACAGAGGCTGACTGGCTCGCTGTATATTTCCAGCATTTTCTGTTTTTTACAATAAATTCTCAAAAGCAAGAAATATGGTTTGAGCTCATGAAGATAAAAGAGGGAGTTTCTAACAAAAGAATCAATACATCAGTAACAGAAGGCTGTTCATTAGGCATAAAAGTGTTAGATAAGCTTAGTGTTAGAAACTCAAACATTGAATCCTCTGTTTGTTCACAGTTCAATATAAAACATATTTTAAAATATTCTGGAGAGAACCAACATTTGTAAAGCACCACATCATATATGGGGATAGGGTGGGATAACAGAGTTGAGGTAGACCAGCTATGTTCTTATTGAATGGCGGAGCAGGTTCCAGCCACTGTCTGGCCGAGTCCCTCCCCTTTTCCATATGTTCTTATCTCTCAGATATCTCAAGGGTGAATTACTCTGAAGTGCAGTGATGGTTGTCGTGAAACACACTGGCCCAGAGGAGATAGTCAATTGAAGTGTTTAAAAGGAAGATAAATGCTTATTTGAGAGCAAGGGGCATTCAGGGATGTCGTGAAAAGATAGCAAACTGGGATTGAAAAGATAGAGCTGCTGTTGACAACAAAATGGCAGAAGAGACGCAATGGGCCACACAGGGATAGGCACCAACATGCTGCACCATGGGCATTTGACAAAATTATTGACTCAGCCACAGACATGTGTATATCGTGTAGCCAACCTAATACCATCAAAACACAGTCTAATTTAAAACACATTTCTCCCTATAAATAAAGTAGCTAAGAATACAACATCAGTGGAGAGCAGCACAACTGTATTAGCTAGCTAGCAAGCAAAATAGTATGCAATGCCAATGCGAATTACTTTTGTTGACAGAATAGAGCTACACCATGTGCTAATGTTGCGTTAGCATGGAGCTAGCCAGCTAAACCATTATGCAATAAAAAAAAACAGGACTATAAGAAGTAACCGTCTCTTTCCCATGCTGGGTTGAGCGATCCTTTTTTTTCGAATTTGACGCCATGTTTTTTCACGGGTAAGAAAAAAAGCAGGAAAAACGTCAACAAAGAATTAGAATTCACAGCTGAACAACTGAACAAAAACTGAACAAGATATGACTGTGTGTATTGATGACCTTCGCAGAGTTTAACACCAGAGTCTGCACAATATTGCTGCGATCTTTGTGAACTGGCTCATTTACTCAACTTCCCGTTCTCCTTCTTTCTATTATGCTAAACCTGTATTTTTGGGAATTTCTAATGAGGAGAGGCAATATAGTCCAACACTCACAGCAACCTACAATCCACCTACAATACCAGGTTAGGGAGACTGAGTTCAGAAACACTGACCAACACCACTGCAGTAAAATATCCCATGAGGAAAAGGGGGAGCAGTGACTGTGCCTTCCTTGATATCCCTCCAGGCCTGTCAGTCAAATCTTCCACTCTCCCAGTCCACACCTCAACCTAGCAGCTTGCAGCTTCCTGCACCTTGGGCCAACCCTGCCCAGATGTGGCACAGTCCAAGAGAAGTCTTTGTGGAACCAGGGAGTGGGGGGAACGGGGAACCTCCTGCCCTGTGCTGTGTCCCAAATGGTTCCTCCCTCCCTCCCCTCCCCCGGGCCCCTTTTTAACTAAGATAAGTTTCCTTTAAAGGTTTGAGGTTACAGTTTATTAATCCTTAGTTCCTCCCAAAGAGCGAGAAAGCTGGTGGTCGTTAATCCGGGCCTGTCTCTGGGAGAGGCCCTGCAGCTGCCGCCCCGCTCAGTGCAAAAGTGGGACCAGTATCTTCTTATTAAGATTATTTGAGGCCTACACTGGGTGTTTATGAAGCCCACCCACCAGCTCCATTCGATGTGCTGCCGACCCCTGTTCTAGGACTTCGGGCCGATGATCCCCATTCCTTCTAATTACTTTCGTTCCTGGTGATTTTAAAGATCTTGCTCCAAGCCTTTAAACTTATGTTTTAAAATAGCCTAGCCACTTGGTTATTTTAAAATACAAGTTTAAAGGCTTGGAGCAAGATAATTAAAATGACCACGGACCTCAAATTTTTACCATTGATAGGGGTGTCTGTGTACGGACACGTTGCCGACTTTGGGGCCACACAGAATGCACTGTTCCTATGATAATGTGCCAGTTAGTGCTGGCCTCAAGACAGAGATGCAGAGAGATGTTTTCAACTGCAGGTGAGACCACAACTCTCAACAATAAATACAAGACAGTCACTACTAAAACCAATAGGGAATTCAGCAGAAGCATCTTTACACAAAAAGTAGTTAGAATGTGGAACTTGCTACCACAGGGAGTAATTGAGGTGAATAACATAGATGCATTCAAGTGAAAGCTTGATAAACACACGAGGGAGAAAGGAATAGAAGGATATGATGATGGGGTTAAATGAAGAGGGGTGGGAGGAGGTGGGAGGAGGCTAGTATGGACCTGTTGGGCTGAATGGCCTGTTCCAGTGCTGTTAATACTTTATAGGTCTACTCCATGAATGAGCAAGATTGATAAACATGTCTGTTTCATTCTGGTTTTCCAGTGTAATTATATACTATATACTCCCTCTTTCACTGTGCTTCAATATTACACCAATTAAATATGTAATATTGTAGAAGGCACTTATTATGAATGTAGAAATACATATAAAACAATTAAGAACTCCCTCAAGGACCATGTAGAGTTTGCACTGACACTCCATCCAACTCATTTTATCTCTGAAGGGAGATCACCTATCACTCGCTGAGTAAAGACACTACTGAGCCATATAGAACATAAGGTTCCCAGGCTCAGTCTCCAGTCTCTGTGGAGTTAAGTGCTCTCAGTCCAGGTAAGACTTGAGATACTTCAGTTGGCCTCAGTGCCTCTTGTTAGGGAAGTGGGAAGAAAATCTGCCTGGCTTCCCATTACTGATTGGTAATGTCCGTTAAGGACAGAATTGGGTAAGACTGTGATACTCTTCATGGTCAAATGTCCAATCAATGTTAATTGTCAAGGCTTACATATTGAAGAGTACTAAGTTATATGAGGTACAGGTACTGCTGTGGCTCAGTTGGTGGCACTCATATCTCTGAGTCAGAAGGTTGTGGGTTTGAAGACTCACTTTGGAGACTTGAGCACAAAATCTCAATTAACAATCCAGTACTTCACTGTTGGAGATGCCATCTTTTAGAAGAAATGTCCAACCAAGGTCTTGCCTCAGATGAATGTAAAAAATCCCATGGCAATATTTGAAGAAGAGCACGGGTGGGGGACAGTTCTCCCCAGTATCCTAACCAACATTTATCCCTCAACCAACATCACTGAAACAGATTATCTTTTTTTGGGACTTACTACGTGCAAATTGGCTACCGCATTTCCTGTATTACATTGTAAAGTACCTTGGGAAGTACTGAGGTGGAGAAAAGTGCGATATAAATGCAAGTCTTTCTTTTCTTTCTCCTTGTGCTAGTGAGCCTTTACCTAAGTGTACAGGTACAATCACTGAGGGATAGTGAGGGAGAATTGCTCCTCCTCCCAAATTTTTGACATTGGATATCACCCTCTCTTATCCTTCCTCCAAATCCTGGAATTACCTGATGATCCCCCTACACCCCAAACCTTTTATACAAGGTCACACCTCTGCCTCAGTATAGATCTGTGCCTCCGGGAACGTTCAAAAAGAAAAGAATCTCTTCAGAGTGCTGAATAACCTGAGGATAAGGAGATAATTTCTGTGAGGCAACACTCTTGGAGCAAAGCCTCATTAAATGGCAATGCTAGTCTGCAAGTCAGACCACCTGTATAGGTTTTAATTCAGATTCTGAAAGGCCAGTGCCCATTAGCCAACTCCTGTTGTTCACACCGCTCACCTCAGCTCCCTTATCATGGCAGTGGATTCATAAATCCAGTCTTCCATGGGTCAATGAGCTTGATGTCTGGAGAATTTATTATATATATATATATATATATATATATATATATATATATATAAGCTTTTCACAACCTCAGGATGTCCCAAAGCACTTTACAGATAATGAAGTACTTTTGAAGTATAGGCACTGTTGTAATGCAGGAAATGTGGCAGCCAATTTGTGCACAGCAAGCTCCCACAGACAGCAATGTGATAATGACCAGATAATCTGTTTTCTAATGATGTTGGTTAAGGGATGGATATTCGACCCTGGTTTTCAAAATAGTGTTGTGATATCTTCTACATACACCTGAGAGGGCAGATAGGACCGCAGTTTAATGCCGCATCTGAAAGACGGTATGTCTGACCCTACAGCACTCCCTCAGAAATGGAGCCCAACTTAACCATGTCAACACTAGCAGCCAGTGTTTTGTTTTTCAGCATCTGAATTAAAACAATTCCAATATAAATGCATCTTCACATTACATTCAGCAGTGCTCAACCATGACCAATCGCATTCCCAGAACTCCATGCTCCAACAAGAGTGCAGCCACGATATTCCATAAAGTGTTTAATCATCTACGAGTATAATTATCCTTATTACCATCAATCTGAAGCATCACTCGCTTCATAAACAAGGCAGGAGCAAATACTTTGGCTGGGAGTCTAAACCACAAACCTACTGCTCTGTGGGAGAAAGAAATTTCTCTAACCTCCGGTTTTGCCTGAGACTTTCCAATTTTGTGCTCAACTCTTTCTAGTCCATTCAAGTGAAATAATTGGCTTGGATCTCCATTATCTGTTCCTCACAGTAATTTAAATCCCTTTACCTTGCCCTCTCTCATTCTGTGAGTCTCCTCATAACTTTTAAGTCCTAAAACCCATACTTGCTGTGCTTTTCACAGCTGCCACCAATGTACTATTACACACAATATCCCTCCAGAAGCTCCCAGTATGACTTCACTCAGAAAATCGTTCCACCATCTGAAGGGACCATTTATGCCCGGAAATGCTTTGTACCCTGGTTAAAGAAGAAAGAACTTGAATATATATCGCACTTTTCACAAATTCAGGATGTCCTAAAGTGCTAGAATCCATTCATCTCGATTGCTGTCTAGCGACATCTACTGCTGGAATGCCATTTCCAAGGCTAGTGATACAGCACAAGATATGGTGCCAAAAGCAACAGGACAGATCCAGATGCAACCGAGGGTATGAGTAGAAACAATTTTATGACTGGCAAGACTGACTGTTCCTTGACCAGACGGAGTTGCAGGAAAGTGAACTGATTATGGTGACAGCTTGTACAGTTCATAGCATTATACTTTACAGTGATCCGAACCTGTCAAACAGGAATTCACAGTAAAAACGTCAAATTTCCAAAATTCCCGTTAATTATGGGCAAATTCGCACTTATCATGGCGAGTTATGAAAAGCCTGTGAAGTCTCATCACGGCATGCCTTAACAATGCCATCTGGACTGCTGGCAAGGAAAGCTGCTGCAACGTCACAGAGTAAGGAAGTGCAACAGGGCAATGGGTCATTTGTGCACAGCCTAGCACCAATGGACACATTACATAACATATGTGACTTAAACATGAAAGGAAATAAAATAACTGTGGACGGAATGAAATATAAATAAAAATACAAGAGCATTTACCAACATCTTACATCTAAATCAGTAACTCATGATATAGCATTATCTGTGGGACATTCAGCTTAATCCTGAAAGCGATGTAAAAGTTCACAAGTCTTTTTCTCAATGATTTCGTACATTTTTTTAATGCGTTTGTCACTGACAGTCCGCACGTAGCTCTCAGCATCCAGCACTGCCATTCCATCATGGACATCGCCCATTATAAGGAGGGGTCCGCCTGTCAGGTTAATGTTTGGACATGGGCAATTCCAGTCCATGTTTATCATTATCACCTCCAAATGTTTGAAGTCAAAAAACTTAAGCCCCATTTTCTCATCCTTTAGCACTTCATCCAATGTGAATCTGGCAACTCCAGAGTCTTGTTCCTCAACAATCTCCGTCACCCTTCCCACAATAGCGTAGTCACTTCTGCAGAAGCTGGGAACTATCTTGTGACGAGGCTTGCACACTTTGCACTGTAGGTTTTTCGGAAAAGGGCAGGTTTCCTCACACACCTCCTTGCTCTCAAAATTATTCTTGTTCCCCTCACAGCCGCCGTATACAAAAGCATGGCACTGCTTCATCAGGGAGTTGTAAGCCCACCGAGCCTCCCACATCTTGCAAGGACCCTGCACAGCAGGAAAGGTGCAGATATTGACTGTCTCATTGATACAAGCCAATCTGCACTCTTCATACGTTTCAAACTGGTTCTTGCTCCCATCACAGCCTCCAAACATGAATGTTGAACACCTGCCCTTCTTGTGGTCATAGAACCATCTAACATGTTGGCGACCGCATTCTCTCATGTCTGGATCTTTAAAGCACTCTCCAGATGGTAAAGGCTGGGTTTTCCTGGGTGTGCTCTCTCCTGAATGTTCTCGTTTGATGACTGACAATGGGAAGTCTGCTCTCAGGAGCCCGGCAGCATTCCTTGCAGTGCACGTGTAGATCCCTGCATCCTCCTGCTGAGTGTTGTAAATAACCAGCTGACCAATATTGGTGACCACTACATTGGCATACATTTGGTCAGGTCTCATGATGATATTTTCACGGTAGTCACTCTGCTTCTCCCATGTGATGTCTGGCCTGGGACGTCCACTGACGTCGCAGTGAAAGCTCACTGTGCCTCCAATATAGACGGACTGGTGGAACGGGTTGGTGTAGAGAGCTGGAGGGATGGAATCTTCCAAGGAGGTTGTTGATGTTGGGTTTACTGTGGTTTCTAAAGGCTGGGGGCTGGTGTTGGGCCAGGTGATGTGATACCTGCAAGTCACCACGGTCAAGCTGATGCCTCTGATGCATGCTTCTGCGTCCATGTAACATTTATTGTAATAGGTCAAGCCATCTGAGGCGCAGGTGAAATTGGGTTCCTTCTCACACCTGTCCTTGCACTTACAGATGGGCTGTCCATCCCAGATATCACACTCCGAACCTTGCTGAGTGCACACAATCCTCTCACAAGTCGCCTCTTTGGGGAGATCCAAGGACGCTAAGCTGCCGTCTGCAAACCTTGCTGCTACACAGCTCTTCAGGCCACACACGTTGGTGCAGCATTTCTCAAAGTTCTGACAATCCTGAAATCAGCAAATGGACATAACAGTTACTGCCACGGAAACAGACTGATTACTGACCTCTGATAGATTCCTAGTGTTGCTTTCTCAGGAGGCACTTTGTAGATCTACTGAATCCTGTACAACATAGAACAAAACTGAATCACCGCACAGAGTTACGATAGTTTCATCAATATTGTTAACATAATTTAAATCATACGCAGTAATTTCCTATGTATCCGCACACAGGGGCATAGAAATTTGGGGCATAATATAGAGTAAAAGAATGAGGTTACTCAAGCGCAAGTTTGTTCTGCATGTAATTGCGCTGTGCTTGAAATTCCTTGCTCTTTTGTGCCTGTCTAACAATGCCTTCCTTCGATTGCATTTCAGCTTGTTAGCCTGGGGCAGAGCCATACACAAGGCTGTATATGACAAATGCCAAGTTGATAATAGCAGTAAGAACTAGGCTTGAATATAGAAAGTTCTGAGGGGAAATGAAAAAAGAAGTAAGAGCAGCAAAGGAAGAATATGAGAGACTGGCAGCTAACATTAAAGGGAATCCCAAAGTCTTCTACAGACATATAAATAGTCAAAGGCTGGTAAAAGAAGGAGTAGGGCCGATTAGGGACCAAAAAGAAAATTTACATCTGGAGGCAAAAGGCATTTCTGAGGAACTATATGAGTAGTTTGTATCTGCTTTTACCAAGGAAGAAGATACTGTAAAAGTCACAGTGAAAGAGGAAGCAGTTGATACACTGGATGGGCTAAAATTGAGAAAGAGGAGGTATTAGAAAGGCTGGCTGTGCTTAAAATTGATAAGCCATCAGGACTGGATGGGAAGCATCCAAGGTTACTGAAGGAAGTAAGGGAGAAAATTGTGGAGGCACTGGTCATAATTTTCCAATCTTTCTTAGATACAGGGGCAGAGCCAAAAGACTGGAGAATTGTAAATGTTACACCCTTGTTCAAAAAAAGGTGCAAGGATAAGCCCAGCAACTACAGACCAGTCAGTTTAACCTCAGTGGTGGGAAAAATTTTAGAAACGATAATCTGGGACAAAATTAACAATCACTTGGACAAATGTGGATTAATTAAGGAAAACCAGCACGGATTTGTTAAGAGAAAATTGTGTTTTACTGACTTGCTTGAGTTTTTTGATGAGATAACAGAGAGGGTTGATAAGGGCAATGTGGTTGATGTGGTGTACATGGACTTCCAAAGGCCTTTGATTAAGTGCCACATAACAGCCTTGTCAGCAATGTTAAAGCCCATGGAATAAATGAGACAGTGGCAGCATGGATATAAAGTTGACTGAGTGACAGGAAACAGAGTAGTTGTGAACAGTTGTTTTTTCGCCTGGAGAAAGTATATAATGGGGTTCCCCAGGGGTCAGTATTAGGAACACTGCTTTTCTTGATCTATATTAATGACTTAGACTTGGGTGTCTTGGGCACAATTCCAAAATTTGTGCATGACACAAACCTTGGAAGTATTGCGAACTGTGAGGAGGATAGTGATAAACTTCAAGAGGACATTGACAGGCTGGTAGAATGGGCGGACACATAACAGATGAAATATAATGCACAGAAGTACAAAGTGATCATTCTGGTAGGAAGAATAAGGAGAGGTGATATAAAACAAAGGATGCAATTCTAAAGGAGGTGCAGGAGCAAAGCAGGTAGATGTTAGTTAGTTAGTTAGTTAGAGATACAGCACTGAAACAGGCCCTTCGGCCCACCGAGTCTGTGCCGACCATCAACCACCCATTTATACTAATCCTACACTAATCCCATATTCCGACCACATCCCCACCTGTCCCTATATTTCCCTACCACCTACCTATACTAGGGACAATTTATAATGGCCAATTTACCTATCAACCTGCAACTCTTTTGGCATGTGGGAGGAAACCGGAGCACCCGGAGGAAACCCACGCAGACACAGGGAGAACTTGCAAACTCCACACAGGCAGTACCCACTGCTGGAGCTGTGAGGCTGCGGTGCTAACCACTGCGCCACTGTGCCACAAATCGTTGGAGGTGGCAGGGCAGATTGAGAAAGCGGTTAACAAAGCATATAGGATCTTAGGCTTTATAAATAGAGGCATAGAGTACAAAAGCAAGAAAGTTATGGTGAACCTTTATACACTGGTTCAGCCTCAAATGGAGTATTGTGTCCAATTTTGGGCACCACACTTTAGGAAGGATGTGAAAGCATTAGAGAGGGTGCAGAAAAGATTTATGAAAATGGTTTCAGGGATGAGGGACTTTAGTTACATGGATAGATTGGAGGAGCTGGGACTGTTCTCCTTAGAGAAGAGAAGGTTGAGAGGAGATTTGATAGAGGTGTTCAAAATCATGAGGAGTCTAGTCTGAGTAGTTAGGGAGAAACTGTTCCCATTGGCAGAACCAGATGACAGAGTTAAGGTTATTGGCAAAAGAACCAAAGGCGACATGAGGAAAAACTTTTTTTACGCAGCAAGTGGTTAAGATCTGGAATGCACTGCCTGACAGTGTGGTGGAGGCAGATTCAATCACAGCTTTCAAAGGGGAATTGGATGTTTATCTGAAGAGAAAAAAAATTGCAGGGCTATGGGGAAAGTGCAGGGGAGTGGGACTAGCTGAGTTGCTCTTACAGACAGCCAGTATGCACATGATGGGCCAAATGACCTCCTTCTCGATATGATCATTTTATGATTCAATGAACATCCTCCAGTTACTCCAGTTTAAAATGGCTGTAAAATTAAGCTCAGATTTTCAGATACAGCAGGAAGCAGTCATTTTTTCTGATGGTTTTATTGCTATTTTTGAGCAATATATAAAAATATATATATACATATGATCTCACTGAGGCCTATACTGTGTGATTTTTATTTCTTTGATTGCATTTTCATGGCATAATATAAATCACATTAAAAATTGAAGCGCTATCCTGATTGAATGCTGTGTCTAATAAGAATTAATAATAGTTGGATAGCTTGAAACTTAAATTTCCATACTTAAAAAAAGTTTTGTATTGTCTGAGTTCAGAACTTTCTTCAATCCTAATTGTCTCAGAACCAGTGTCTATTTAGTTTGCCTTCTACCATCCTGGTCCCATTCAATGATGATAGAAGCTGTGAACTAATCATAGCAATCAATCCCTATCAAAAAGTTTGCAACAAACCCAGACATAACACAAGGGAACTCCCAGTGCTCGCCAGCTTTGGGAACCACAGGTTCAAAGTCACCAGTTCTTCCCAAGCATGCCACATTTATCACCTGTCATTGTCTCAAATTAACTCATATACCATATCCCAAAATGTTATCCCCTGAAAAATACACCTACTTTGCATTTGAATGAATCAATGTGCAATTTCTCCTGTTAGTCATTTTCACCTTCCGGCATACGTGAATGAGATTAGCAGGAAATTTGGGTGTAACCAGGCATTGGCCAAATGGGTGCAAGAATAGGCGTAGTTTTGGGTGTTAAATATTGCAGGTAGCAATTTGTTATGAGCATGTTCAAGCAAGTGCAGCAAAACAGCATGGGGCAGGAAATACCCCCCCCCCCCCCCTCATACCTCCCCAAACCTCAGTGTGTAAATGCAATGTGGGGCTCAGCCACTACGAGCACAAAGGCTTCAGGTTAGACTTGAGGTATCTGATCTGGGACCAGGCAGCAAGTGAGGTGCTGCAAATTGGTTTTGGCCCACCTGGGAGGAAGGGAGAGAAATGCTCAGCCAAGTTTCCTGTTACGGCTTGACCCATGTTAGAAAGTGTGGGCAGTGAGTGGGGTTGGGAACAGGTCCAACTAGCTAAAGCAATGGGGTTAAATTGAGCGTCGAGCTCATCTGTAACCAAACATAAAGCGATGAGTTCAAGCAAGAGGGAGCAAAATCCCCATTTGCAGGAGGATTTCACTGCCCATGACAGCAAGAACAATGGGTCAATTTATTAAACTCTATAGATGTCTAGTCTACTGGGGCTATTCCCCTCCCAATACTATACTGCAGGGAATAACATTCGCAAAAAAAAAAGTCATTCCCCAATGCGATTTCAATTAGAAGTTTCACAAGAGAAAATTTAAGATTCAGCCAGAGAAAGGGTAGCGTTTGGCGATATCCGCATTTGTTCTGCTGGCTAAAAAATGACTTTGAAATCCTGATGCTCCTAAAAAAGATTGTGTCTCTAGTCACAGAATCTGTCAGGTTAAGGATACCAAAATACCATTTCGAGATAGGGGGAAACAGCAGACAAAGGGAAAGCATGTGCTCAGTGACTGAGGCTGAAACTTGACGCTCTTGTCAGTTTCTCACACACAACAAAAAAAATAAAGACAGCCAAAAGAACCTGGTTTCGTGGAAGAAAGTCGAAATTCGGAGTTCGGGACAAGTGATTCTTACCTACACAGTGAATAAGAAATTTGCTCCCCCGCCCTGCCTCTTCCCCTTGTGATCATTAATTACCACTTTGATGAGAGCAAGTACAATTTCAGGACAGATGTCTATTTTTTTTCTACCTCGTCGGCGTTGCATTCCCTCTCGCAGGTGCTCTGTGCATCCACCCAGAGGTTGGGGTTCAGCTGGTTTGGACAGGCGCCGGGGTAAGAGAGCTTTCCTCGGGGCAGACTGGTGCCTCCAGCCAGTCTCAGTAAGCCCAGCACAATCACCAGTGTCCTGGGCTGGATTCGGGCTGCTCTGGGTTTCCTTTCAAGCAACAATCCCAATCCACTTCTGCAGCACTTTAGGAAATAAACACCGTGCAAAAACACCAGCATTTTTTTTCTCGGTTTTGTCTTAAATCCAGTTTTTAAAAAAAGTTCCCCCGCCCTTCAAAACGTAAAAAAAAAATTAAATAAAAGTAGTTTACCAAGAGAATTGAAAGTTAACGATGAGGCAGTTAAAAAGGGCCCTTCATTGGGTAATGGGGCATAAAGGACAGTCTGTAACCTGAGCAGACTTGATTCACATGGTGGAAGTGGGAGGTGGCTGTCTCAACATCAAAAACTTTTTTTTTGACCCAGACCACAGCCCCCGTCTGGTCAAGGCAACTGGGCATATATGATCTGGGGAACCCAGCACTTCAAACAGGAGCTTTTAGCCAAACAAACGATAGCTGGGATAATGGGGGAGAGATCAGTGTAACATGACAATAAGTTTGGAACTTAAATGCAAAGGTGTGGCTATTTTAAATCTGTAGCAAAACTTTAAAAAAATGAGGCGTTTCTTCACTTGAGTGAGGAGGGAAGCCTAATAGAGGCCTTTAAGGGTATGGCAACATTAGATTCAGGAAATGTTTTTTTTCAGACACAACACTGTCTGAAGTTAAGGGTGTCAAAAGAAAATATTTTTCCTAAGTAAGAGAGTGACAGAAACGGCAAGTCATAACCAGCAAACAGATTTTTTTTCCCCAAAATATACTTTATTCATTAAAAAAATTGCAAAAAATACATTACAAAACAGTTCAAATTTCACATTTTGGAAAATAATCAGATTCCTTCGTTACAGAACATGAGTTGCCTCAGAACTCTTTCCATTCCATTTTATATGCAATGTACATTTGCATTACACAGCAAAAACATTTTTGGTGCATACAGCCCAAGGGGTTTTACACAGGTTCCAGCCCCTTGGTTATACTGTGGCGCCTTATACAGTGGTCTTTCCCCATTGAGCCTTAACAGCGGCTGCTCCAAGCTTTAGTGCGTCCCTTAGCACATAGTCCTGGACCTTTAGAGTGTGCCAGTCTGCAACACTAAGTCGTGGACAACTCTTTGCACTGGAAGACCAGCAAGTTTCGGGCAGACCAAACAGCGTCTTTCACCGAGCTGATTAGCAGCCAACAGAAAACGTGACAACTTCTTATAAACATTCTTTTGGGCCTCCTTATCTCGAGAGACAATGGATACGCGCCTGGAGGTGGTCAGTGGTTTGTGAAGCAGCGCCTGGAGTGGCTATAAAGGCCAATTCTGGAGTGACAGGCTCTTCCACAGGTGCTGCAGAGAAATTTGTTTGTTGGGGCTGTTGCACAGTTGGCTCTCCCCTTGCGCCTCTGTCTTTTTTCCTGCCAACTACTAAGTCTCTACGACTCGCCACAATTTAGCCCTGTCTTTATGGCTGCCCGCCAGCTCTGGCGAATGCTGGCAACTGACTCCCACTGACTCCCAACTGACTCTTATAAACATAGGGCTGGATAAATTCTTGTAGGTTTAGTTTAGTTTAGTTTAGAGATACCGCACTGAAACAGGCCCTTCGGCCCACCGAGTCTGTGCCGACCATCAACCACCCATTTATATACTAATCCTACACTAATCCCATATTCCTACCACATCCCCACCTGTCCTTATATTTCCCTACCACCTACCTATACTAGGGACAATTTATAATGGCCAATTTACCTATCAACCCGCAAGTCTTTGGCATATGGGAGGAAACCAGAGCACCCGGAGGAAACCCACGCAGACACAGGGAGAACTTGCAAACTCCACACAGGCAGTACCCAGAATTGAACCCGGGTCACTGGAGCTGTGAGGCTGCGGTGCTAACCACTGCACCACTGTGCCGCCCCGTGAACGGGGATTAGGGACCATTAGTTCCAGGACTGGTAAGGTAACTGAGGGGGGAGTTTGGAAGGATAAATTGAGGCCTCCTGCCCAAACATTACAACTATTTTGCCTTTGATCAAATTCTTCAGGGACTAGTCAATTTAACAAACATTTTACTTTTAGGCACCCTGCAATAGAGTAGCTACAGCTGAATTATTGAGATGAAATATGCCCCATTGTTCAGTTGTGCATTTAGTAGAGGATCGACACCAACAATGCTGCTTTTGTTAATCATGTATCTTTTTCTCCCATCCGCCCTGGAAATACTGCCTCTTCCTTGAGTACAATCTGTTTGCTTTTAATTTCTACACTGTTGTTAATGCTGTCGTTAGTCCAGGTGGGACAGCACACCATAGAATTTCTCTCAAACTCATTACCCACTTCATTCCCACAAGAAATGTAACCCCTCAAGGTTAAGCTTTCAGCCAGCAGAAGGCAAATTGCTTCACTATCATAGTAGCATAGCAAATAGAACAATGTGTTGAATGCTTCTCATATTGTTATGTAGTTGCACTGTTAGTAAATATATACACTGACACAATGAGGTAACTTGCGATTTGTTGCTCCTGTTTGGTACCAAACTGCAACTCAGGTATAATCTCCATCACTAAAACAGCCTATTTCCACTTTGTAACATTGCCCGACTTCGCGACTGCCTCAGCTCATCTGCTGCTACAGCCCTTGTTACAGACAGGTGGTAAGGGGTGCGGGTAGTTCCCACTGTTCACCTCCCGACTGACTGCAATCGTGTATTGTTTAAAATGATGAGTTGGCCCCTGAGTGTTTTACTTGCCAAATGAACAGACAGTGACAGGTTTTCTTGTAGGTTTAAAACAGAAGATTAACTAGTTACTGAACAATATTCATTCCCTGAAATGTTTGCAACACCACTCACACACGCATTCACTCTCACATGTACTCTGTGGATAAGACAGAAGGTAAAGGATAAGAGTTCAAGCCGTGGTAGGTGTTTGTGGTTTATGGTAAACCTGTTGAATCTTCTAAGTCAGATGGTCTCTTTTAAAGGTGCAGACCTGGGTGTTTGTAGTCTTGAACTTGTTGAGATGTTGTATATTTCTGGTGGTTAAGATTTCAGACTGGAGGTGGCAGTCACTTTCAGTTCTCTGCTGCACCAAGTTGGAGTGTAGAATTTGCAACAGGGCTTCTTCTTGTTTGGGCTGGATCTTTCCACAGCCCCTAGCTGGACTGTCTTCTGTGAGGTTGCTGTGATCACTCTGTCTCTCTCTCGAGAGGGTTACCTTTTAAGGTCAAAATCCATTAAATTAGAGTTTCTGTCAGTTGACACATGGCCTTCTCCACTGGTGTGACCACAAATGGACCAGGATGTGGAATCCATGGCTACCTATTAATGTTTGGATGAATATCATTCTGTTATGATGTGTCTACTTCACATCCGCTTGTCTCAGAAGAAATCCATTCAATTTAGGAATGTCTCTTAATGGTTCGAGGATGGATGTAGTTGACACCTCTTGGACTGGACTGTATCCTTTTGTCCTTTCGAGACAGTGAGACAGTTTGAATACACAGGCCAGGTCATCTGGCCTTCGGCAGCCATCTTGCCACTTTTTTAAAGGAAAAGTCAATTTCAAGTCCAAATTGAATAAAGTTTGTATCTTAAAGTAAGAATAATATATGTCTTTACTGGGCTTGCCACCTTCAATCATGCCTTTGTTATTTAACGATTGACTATTCCAACACTCTCCTAGCTGGCCTCCCACATTCTACCCTCCATAAACTTGAGGTCATCCAAACCTCTGTTGTCCATGTCCTTACTCATGCCAAGTTCTGTTCACTCATCACCCCCATGCTCGCTGACCTACCTTGGCTCCTGGTCAAGTAGCATCTTGATTTTAAAATTCTCATCCTTGTTTTCAAGTCCCTCCATGGCCTCGCCTCTTCCTATCTCTGTAATCCCCTCCAACCCGACAACCCTCCAAGATATGGCCTCTTGAGCATCCCAGAATTTAATGGCTCCACCATTGGTGGCCGTGCCTTCAGCAGTCTGGGCCCTAAGCTGTGGAATTCCCTCCCTAAACCTCCCTGCCTCTCTACCTCCCTTTCTTCCTTTAAGACGCTGCTTAAGACCTACCTCTTTAATCAAGCTTTTGGCCATCTGACCTAATATCACCTTGTGTGGCTTAGTGCAAGATTTTGCTTTTAACACGCCTGTGGAGAGCCTTGGGATGTTGTATTATGTTAAAGGCACTATATCAATGTAAGTTGGTGGTGTTATTGTCATAAGGGCAGTTTTCAGCTTGGCTCAATTGATAGCACTTATGTCAAGGTTGTGAGTTCAAACTCCACTTCCAGACATGAGCACTAGATTTAAGGTAACATTCCAGTGCAGTATGAATGAAGTATGTCTTTGTTAGAGGTTCTGTCCTTTTGAAACCACATTCTGGTGACTCAGATGCACATGGGTACTATTCAAAGAACAGTAGGGGGTCTGGGGTCGGGGGTGGTGGGGGTGGGGGGTGGGGGGGTGCTCTCAGTGTCCTGGTGACCATCCTTCAATCACTACCATCAAAGCCAATGATTAATCAATCATCTCATTGCTGTTTGGGGAACATTGCCGTGCAAAAATTGGCCGCCTTGTTTAAAATCAGTGGTTGCAATACATAAAAGGAATTCATTGTATGTGAGACGATTTGGAATATTTCCAAGAGATTTGATAAGGCAGAGTGTAAATTTAAATTCTTTCCTTCTTCAATGAATGCCGTGTAATAGCGATGCATCAAAATGTAGCTTGCAGTATTGATCAGTTGTAGCAATCAGGTCAAGGTATTTCACATCTGGTTGACTTGGAGATGTGTTGCGAGCAGGGCAGCTGATTGTGCCAGACTGTGATGCGTGGGTTAAAATCCTGGGCCACATTAATTTCTTATCTCTAGTGAGCCAGACTCCACACGTCTGTCTGGGGATGGCTCTCCAAAGCTATCAGGTGTGAAAGATCTTAAATAGATTATTCTGTCTGATAGATGTTGAAGCTGTGGCCTGAAATCCTTCTCTCAATACATTTAAAAATAAATCAGAGTTCATGTGGATTGAGCTCTTTAACCCTTTCATACCCCGCTTTTTATTCGCGGCTGATTCCTTTGAGCTACTTTGTGTTCCTCATTCATTGACTAAAATGATTCATTGCATTAAAATGAAAATTGTGAAATATTAATGTTTTAACAAATTACTATTTTTAATGCCTTTTCTAACAAGCCCATAAGGAAACCTTGGCTTGCCCCGTGCCAAACAAAAAAAAAAGTCCAGTTCTGATGAAAGGTCACAGACCTGAAATGTTAACTCTGCTTCTCTCTCCACAGATGCTGCCAGACCTGCCAGACAGTATTTCCAGCGCTTGCTGTTTTTATTTCAGATTGGTTGAAAAGCCAGCAGGACATGATTCTAAAGGCAACTGATACCAATGGAACTCTGTCCCGGTGTGAGTCACTGCCTTCAGGAGGTGAGGAGAGAGAACCCACCTCCAAAGATGATGCAGAAGCTCTTCAAACAGCATGTAGTTCTGATTATCATGGAAGAAATGTTGGGGAACACAAGGCTAAGTGAGAGAGAGGTACTGAAAGAAATTAGTATGAGTAGAGAAATGGTGTTGGGGAAATTGATGGGATTGAAGGCTGATAAATCACCAGGGCCTGATGGTATGCATCCCAGAATACTTAAGAAAGTGGCCCGAGAAATAGTGGTGGTCATTGGTGGTCATCTTCCAAGATTCTATAGACTCTGGAACAGTTCCAACAGATTGGAGGGTAGCTAATGGAACCCCACTATTTAAAAAGGGAGGTAGAGAGAAAGCAGGGAATTATAGACCAGGCAGCCTGATGTCGGTAGTGGGGAAAATTCTAGAGTCCATTATCAAAGATTTTCTAGCAGAACACTTGGAGAACAGTGGTAGAATTGGGCAGCATCAGCATGGATTTATGAAAGGGAAATCATGCTTGACAAATCTACGAGAATTCTTCGAGGATGTAACTAGTAGAGTTGATGAGATGGAGCCAGTGGATGTGGTTTATTTGGACTTCCAGAAGGCTTTTGACAAAGTCCCACATAAGAGATTAGCATGTAAAATTAAAGCGCAAGGGATTTGGCGGTAGTGTATTGCGATGGATAGAAAATTGGTTGGTGGACAGGAAACAAAGAGTAGGGATAAATGGGCCTTTTTCTGAATGGCAGGCAGTGACTAGTGGGGTACCGCAGGGATCGGTGCTAGGACCCCAGCTATTCACAATATACATTAATGTTTTAGATGAGGGAACTAAATGTAATATCTCCAGATTTGCAGATGACACAAAACTGGGTGGGAGGGTGAGTTGTGAGGAGGATGCAGAGAGGCTTCAGGGTGATTTGGACAAGTTGAGTGAGTGGGCTAATGCATGGCAGATGCAGTATAATGTGGATAAATGTGAGGTTATCCACTTTGGTAGCAAAAACAGGAAGGTAGATTATTATCTGAACGGCTACAAACTGTGAGAGGGGAATATGCAGCGTTACCTGGGTGTTCTCGTACACCAGTTGCTGAAGGTAAGCATGCAGATGCAACAGGTGGTAAAAAAGGCAAATGGTATGTTGGCCTTCATAGCGAGAGGATTCGAGTACAGGAGCAGGCATGTCTTGCTGCAATTATACAGGGCCTTGGTGAGGTCACACCTGGATTATTGTGTGCAGTTTTGGTCTCCTTATCTGAGGAAGGATGTTCTTGCTATAGAGGGAGTGCAGCAAAGGTTGACCAGACTGATTCCTGGGATGGTGGGACTGACGTATGAGGAGAGATTGAGTCAGTTAGGATTATATTCGCTGGAATTCAGAAGAGTGAGGGGGGATCTCATAGAAACCTCTATAATTCTAACAGGACTTGACAGGGTAGATGCAGGAAGGATGTTGCCGATGGTGGGGGAGTCCAGAACCAGGGGTCATAGTCTTAGAGTACGGGGTAAACCTTTCAGGACTGAGACAGAAATCTTTGCATCCTCATTGGCTACAGGTGAGGTCCCAGAGGACTGGAGAATAGCCAATGTTGTTCCTTTGTTTAAGAAGGGTGGTAAGGATAACCCAGGAAATTATAGGCCGGTGAGCCTTACGTCAGTGGTAGGGAAACTATTAGAGAGGATTCTTCAGGACAGGATTTACTCCCATTTGGAAACAAACGAACCTATTAGCGAGAGACAGCATGGTTTTGTGAAGGGGAGGTCGTGTCTTACTAATTTGATTGAGTTTTTTGAGGAAGTGACGAAGATGATTGATGAGGGAAGGGCGGTGGATGTTGTCTGTATGGACTTTAGTAAAGCCTTTGACAAGGTCCCGCATGGCAGACTGGTGCAAAAGGTGAAGTCACACGGGATCACAGGTGAGCTGGCAAGATGGATACAGAACTGGCTCAGTCACAGAAGACAGAGGGTAACAGTGGATGGGCGTTTTTCTGAATGGAGGGATGTGACTAGTGGTGTTCTGCAGGGATCAGTGCTGGGACCTTTGCTGTTTGTAGTATATATAAATGATTTCGAGGAAAATGTAGCTGGTCTGATTAGTAAGTTTGCGGATGACACAAAGGTTGGTGGAGTTGCGGATAATGATGAGGATTGTCAGAGGATACAGCAGGATATAGGTCGGTTGGAGACTTGGGCGGAGAAATGGCAGATGGAGTTTAATCCGGACAAATGCGAGGTAATGCATTTTGGAAGGTCTAATGCAGGTGGGAGGTATACAGTAAATGGCAGAACCCTTAGGAGTATTGACAGGCAGAGAGATCTGGGCGTACAGGTCCACAGGTCACTGAAAGTGGCAACGCAGGTGGATAAGGTAGTCAAGAAGGCATACGGCATGCTTGCCTTCATCGGTCGGGGCATAGAGTATAAAAATTGGCAAGTCATGTTGCAGCTGTACAGAACCTTAGTTAGGCCACACTTAGAATATTGCGTGCAATTCTGGTCGCCACACTACCAGAAGGACGTGGAGGCTTTGGAGAGGGTACAGAGGAGGTTTACCACGATGTTGCCTGGTCTGGAGGGCATTAGCTATGAGGAGAGGTTGGATAAACTCGGATTGTTTTCACTGGAACGACGGAGGTGGAGGGGCGACATGATAGAGGTTTACAAAGTTATGAGTGGCGTGGACAGAGTGGATAGTCAGAAGCTTTTTCCCAGGGTGGAAGAATCAGTTACTAGGGGACATAGGTTTAAGGTGCGAGGGGCAAAGTTTAGAGGGGATGTGCGAGGCAAGTTTTTTACACAGAGGGTGGTGAGTGCCTGGAACTTGCTGCCAGGGGAGGTGGTGGAAGCAGATACGATAGCAACGTTTAAGAGACATCGTGACAAATATATGAATAGGAAGGGAATAGTGGGATATGGGCCCGGGAAGTGCAGAAGGTGTTGGTTTAGGCAGGCATCAAGATCGGCGCAGGCTTGGAGGGCCGAATGGCCTGTTCCTGTGCTGTACTGTTCTTTGTTCTTTGAGATGAGGAGAAATTTCTTCATCCAGTGAGTGATGAGCCTGTGGAATTTGTTACCACAGAAAGCAGTTGAGGCCAAAACATTGTATGTTTCCAAAAAGGGGTTAGATATAGCTCTTGTGTCTAAAGGGATCAAAGGGTATGGGGCAAAAGCGGGAACAGGCTACTGAGTTGGATGATCAGCCATGATTATAATGAATGGCGGAGCAAGCTCGAAGGGCCGAATGGCCTACTCCTGCTCCTATTTTCTATGTTTCTATGTTAAGTGCATCAATGTTACCTTTCCTCTTATTAGTGACAGACTACAACAACAACAATTTGCATTAATATAGCACCTTTAACTTAATAAAATGTCCCAAGACGCTTCACAGAGGCATTATAAAACAAAATATGACACCCAGACACATAAGGAGATATTAGGACAGATGACCAAAAGCTTGGTCAAAGAGGTAGGTTTTAAGGAGTGTCTTAAAGGAGGAAAGGTATGTGGAGAGGCGGAGAGGTGTAGGGAGGATATTCCAGAGCTTGAGGCCGAGGCAACTGAAGGCATGGATGCCAGTGGTGAAGTGATTAAAATCAGGGATGCTCAAGGGGCTGGAATTAGAGAAGCACAGATATCTGGGAGGGTTGTGGTATGGAGGAAATTGCAGAGATACGGAGGGGCCAGGCCTTCGAGGGATTTGAAAATAGGATGAGAATTTTAAAATCAAGGTGTTGCTTCACCAGCTCAGATCAGTGAGCACAGGGGTGATGGGTAAATGGGATTTGGTGCAAGTTTGGACATGGATAGTAGAGATTTGGATGACCTCAAGCTTACAGAGAATAGAATGTGGGAGACTGGCCAGGACTGCATTAGAATAGTCAAGTCTAGAGGTAACAAAGGCATAAATGAGGATTTCAGCAGCAGATGAACTGAGGCAGGGGCGGAGTTGGCCGATGTTACAGAGGTGGAAATAGGCAATGTTAATGATGGCACAGGTATGTGGTTGAAAGCTCCTCTTGGGGTCAAATATAACACTGAGGTTGCAGCCAGACTGGTTCAGCCTCAGACAGTAGCCAGGAAGAGGGATGGAGTTGGTGGAGAGGGAATGGAGTTTGTGGCGGGGACAGAAGGCAAGGGCTTCATTCTTCCCAATATTTCATTGAAGGAAATGTTTGCTCATCCTGTACTGGCACTCCGATAATTTAGGGACAGTGGAGGAGTTGGGCAAGGTGGTGTTGAGGTAAAGCTGGGTCTCGTCAGTGTACATGTGGAAACTGTATATCATGTAATAGTTAATTACTGACTGTATAATCATTTTTTGAATTTGCATTTGTATTGTGCCAGCTCATAAAGGACATTTACAGCACAGAAGGAGGCCATTCATGTCTCTTTTCTAGAACAATACAAAACTATTTCCCACTGCCAACGGGAATGGTGGCACTGTGGTTATGTTACTGGATGGCTAAGCCTGCACTAATAATGGAGAGACATGAGTCAGATTCCACCATGGCAGCTAGGGAATTTAAATTCAATGAAATAAACCTGGAAAATTAAAAGAAGATGCTGATATCAGTAATGATGACCTACCGAAGTGTTGGAAAAACCCATCTGGCAGCAAATCTGCCATCCTTACCCAATCTGACCTATAAGTGACTCCAGACCCACAGCAATGTGGTTGACTCAGAACTGCCCCCTGCAAAGCCACTCAGTTGTACCAAACCACTATCACATGGCCTGCAGTGGTTCAAGTGTTGGCTCATTAACACTCCTTCAAGGGCAATTGTGGATGGGCAATAAATGCTGACCTTGCCAGTGATGCCCACATCCAATGCCTGAATAAAATAAATGTCCTGCACACCACATAAAATAAGCTGAGCCATTGTGCTCAGTGGACAGCACTTCTCAGTCAGAAGGTTGTAGGTTCAAGGCTCACTCCAGAGACTTGAGCACAAAATCTACGCTGACACTCCAGTGCAGTACTGAGGGAGCGCTGCACTGTCAGAGGTGCCATCTTTTGGATGTTAAACCAAAGCCCCATCAGCCCTCTCAGGTGGATGTTAAAGACCCCATGGCACTATTTCGTAGAAGAACAGGAGAGTTCTCTCTGGTGCCCTGGCCAATATTTATACCTGAAGCAACATCATTAAAAAAACAGATTATCTGGTCATTATCACGTTGCTGTTTGTGGAACTTTGCTGTGTGCAACATGGCTACCATGTTTCCTACACTTCAAAAGTACTTCATTGGCTGTAAATTACTTTGGAACATCCTGAGCTGGTGAAAGGTGCTATATAAATGCACAACCTTCTTTTTTAACCCTTTATCTGCCTCTGCTACAAGTAATTATCTACAATTGCCCTTAAAAAGCACAATGGTCTCTGCCTGAACAATTAACATAGTCCATGCTCCATCAATGCTTTGCATAGAGCAATCTCTCTCCTAACCTCTCTGTTCATTCTCTCAGTGATCGCTTTAAATTGATGACCCACACCCCTGACTTCAGCCAGAGGAAGCAAGCTCCTTCTCATCATTCTATATAGAAACTTTCATGAGCTCAGGGTGCCCCAAAACATTTTACAACCAATTAAGTTCTTTTTGAAGTACTGTTAAAAATCTATTCAAATTCTTCTTAGCTTCACCCCTCCAGTGGAAATAGAATCATTGAATTATACTGCACCGAAGGAGTCCATTCAGCCCATCATGCTTGTGTCAGCTCTATGAAAGAGCTCTCTAATTATCCCCACTCCCCGCCAGTATCTTTCCTGATAATTATGGTTTCCAGTCTCCATTTTTCCTCCAAGCACACACTGAGGAGGGTGGACAACTCTTGGTCAGCATATTCCTGGAGGTTTCATCAAATGCCATCCCACCTCCAACTGTCCCACCCAATCAAACAAACTCTACAATCTCCAATATCTTTATAACTAATAAACAAAAGTGTTTCAAAGAAAATGAGAAACATGCACTTTTTTTTGGGAATGCTCTATGATTGTTCTCCTGGGTTGTTTGCAGCAGTGCCAGGGAAATTAACCTTTAATTCCTGGAGACTCCAGGGCAATTCTAGAGAGTTATAGAGTCATAGAGTCGTACAGCATAGAAACAGACCATTCGGCCCACCGTGTCCATGCCGACCATAATGCCTATCTATACTAATCCCACCTGCCTGCATTAATTCCATATCCCTCTATGCCTTGCTCATTCAAGTACCTGTCCAGATGCCTCTTAAATGTCGCTACTGTTCCTGCCTCCACCACCTCCTCTGGCAGCTCATTCCAGATACCCACTATTCTTTGTGTGAAAAATGTACCCCTTTGATCCCCTTTAAACCTCCTCCCTCTCACCTTAAATCTGTGCCCTCTAGTTTTAGCCACCCCTACCATGGGAAACAGACTCTGGCTATCTACCCTATCTATGCCTCTCATAATTTTATATACCTCTATCATGTCCCCTCTCAGCCTCCTTCGCTCCAGGGAAAACAGACCCAGCCTATCCAATCTCTCTTTATAACTCAAGCCCTCCAAATCAGGAAACATCCTTGTGAATCTTTTCTGCACCCTCTCTAGCTTAATCACATCTTTCCTGTAGTGCGGTGACCAGAACTGCACACAGTTCTCCAAATGCGGCCTAACCAACGTTATGTACAACTGTAACATGACGTCCCAACTCTTGTACTCAATGCCTCGGCCAATGAAGGCAAGCATGCCATATGCCTTCTTCACCACCCTGTCTACCTGTGTTGCCACTTTCAGGGAACTATGTACTTGCACCCCAAGGTCTCTCTGCTCAACTCTGGTAACCCTGGTCACGCCCACTTCTTTCCCACCCCAAACTGGTCGAGTGCAACATTAAATTCGAGGCAGCAAGGACACCCTAACCAATCTGAGTGTCTCTTAAACGTGCAGATAGGGATCGGATGACATCATCAGAGGCCTGCTGTCCTATATTAAACTCAGGCCTGAGCAAAGCCTGCTGGGAACAGCAGCTAGAGCTAGAGCAAGCTGGCAAATTAAGTTTTAAAATGTTTTATTTTGAGCGTCTGCCTGATGTCCAGGAAATTCTCCGACAAGGGATACAAAACCCCAACTGTCTGGTTCAACATTAGGGTGGAAACCCCTCCACCACTCCCAGCTATGCAGTCTTGGTTCTGAAACAGAAGATCACACATTAGTATCACGTTCCGTATTGTTTTCCAGTAGGAAATAGAAAGATTCACCATGTAGCGCACTTAGTCAGATTGCACTTCACATGGTATGATAAACACATCCATTCCATTAGCTGCAGCAAGCTCTCATCCATGTTTTGTGACCAATTATGCTTCTTTAGGCCAAGACTGAAAAGAGTGCAGGAGATGGTTGGAAAAATGAGGGGAAATTAGTGATAAATACTGAGAAATCTGGAATAAGCATCTGAAGAGAGAAATTAAAAATAACATTTGAGACGCAAACCATTTCGGCCCCACACTCTTTTGAGATGTTGTGTAGCTTTGGAGTTTTTCTGTTTTTAAGTAAAGCTATGTTTGAGCCAGCAGCATATGGTTCAGAGACACAGTGTAATGTTCCGCACAGGTAACACAACTGAGTCATTTTAAACAGAACTGTGCCCTGTGCTCATCGTTCTCTACATAATTAACCAATATATTCTGGGCAAGGTGGACACCCATACCATTATAAATTGACTGGTTTTGCATGTAGTAACCCAGTAATTCGGGTGCACTGCACTTAAACGAATTTCTTGGCCATTTTTTGTGCATGAATAATCAAATGGGCCTTTTCACATATACAAATAGTCTTGTGTTCACACATACAGGTGGAACTCATTTGAGCCAAGTCCCAACCTGTCCACAACCAACGCCACACAAGTACATTATCAAACAGGATGAGGTGGGGGTGGGGGGGTGCGGTGTGGTGCAGCTAAGCAGGGAGGGTCTGAATACAAATTAAAGAGTGGGAAATACGACCAATTACTTTACTTCCCTTTCTCACTCCAGGGACGCTTAGGTCAGTTGCAGTGATCCTTTGCAACCACCTGAGATTGACTAATTCTGCATAGACTAGAGTCAACTTTGGGACCTTCCCTGGCTTGTATTGAAAGAAAAGAAAGATTTGCATTTATATAGCAACTTTCACAACCACAAGACATCCCAAAGCGCTTTACAGCCAATGAAATACTTTTGAAGTGCAATCACTGTTGTAATGTAGGAAACACAGCAGCCAATTTGCTCACAGCAAGCTCCCACAAACAGCAATGTGATAATGACCAGATCATCTGTATTTGTGATATTGATTGAGGGATAAATATTGGCCAGGTTATCGGGAAGAACTCCCCTGCTCTTCTTTGAAATGGTGCCATGGGATCTTTTACATCCACCTGAGAGGGCAGCTGGAGCGCCAGTTTAACACCTCATTTGAAAGATGGGTATTGTGGGTAAGACATTAACTGAAGGCCCATTGGCCTTCTCAGGTGAACAGAAAAGATTCCACGGCACCATCTGAAGAAAAGCAGAGATCTTTCCTGGTGTCCTCCCTTAACTAATACCACCAGAAATGGTATGATAGTAAGAGAGGGCTGCATTGTCAAAAGTGTCATTTTTCAGATGGAATATTGAATGACCTGTTCAGGTAGATGTTAAAGATCCCCTGACATTATTTAAAGAGGATCAGTGAGTTCTTCAAGTGGCTTGGCCAATATTTCTCATGCTAACCAACACCACCAACAACGGATCATCTGGCCATTCATTCATTTACTGTTTGTGGGACTTTGCAATATGCAAATTAACTTTTATATTTAACTATATAATAATAGTGACTGCATTTCAAAAGAATTCCGTTGTCATTAGAGCACTTTGGACCTTCTGAGCACCTAATAAGGTGTTTTAAGAAAGCAGGTTCTTTCTTATATGGCTCCATGCCATAGCACTTGGTGCATTTATAACACTTAATCCATCTGGGAGAACTCGTGAAAGTATTTTTAATCACATTCAATTGTCCTTATATACATAATATGCATTGAAGAGTCCAATAATAATAATATGACATAAAAACAAGAAACGCTGGAAATACTCAGCAGGTCTGGCAGCATCTGTGCAGAGAGAACTCTGTGACACTGTACAACAAAAAGTTTCATTAATATAGCATCTTTAACATGATGAAAGGTTCTAAACTGACACCAAACCAAAGGAGGAGAGATTAGAATAGGTGACCAAATGCTTGGTCAAAGAGGTAGGTTTTAAGGAGTAGCTTAAAGGAGGCGAGAGAGGCAGAGAATTTTAAAGAAGGAATTCCAGAGTTTAGATCCGAGACAGATGAAGGGACGGCCGCCAATGGTAGGGTGAAGGGAGTAGAGGGGTGCAAAAGAGGCCAGAATTGGAGGAACATAGAGTCCTTGGAGGGTTGTAGGGTCGGGAGGAGGTTACAGAGATAGACAGGGGTGAGGTTGTGGAAGGATTTGAACACAGGATAAGAACAGGAGCCAATGTAGGTCAGCTAGCACAAGGCTGATGGGTAAACGGGACTTGGCACTGTCATTTAATGTTAATATGTAACCAATAAAATAGGTTAACATCTTTGTCTTTCAGATCCTGATGGACCAGTTGTGAATTTCCAGCATTTTCCAGTTTTTATTCCAGACTTTCAGGTTTTGCTGCCTCTTTTATTTTTAAAAACCCATTTCAAATTTTTTTTAAATGTTGTTTCTTGGGTTGCAGAGTCAGTCTGCGAGGGCTGCCCAGGGTTATGGAAGCTGCTGACATTCTACGCCTGCACAGTATAGTAGTGTACACCATGTGAGAATGTTGAATGTCATGATGTGGTCAAAGAGGCATGTTCCTGCCACAACTGAAACTGCCTTCGGCACAGCTCTGTTAACATTTATAAACTCAAGATGGTTCTGTGTGAAGTGGCTGAGTACCTGACAGGGAAAAACGTAACTTCAGAATGTCACTGTGACCATGTCTCCTAAGCTCTGTGCTTGGATGCTGCTCTTATGTTTTCATCTAGTGTCTGTGTCACTGCCTACATTCAACTTGCTGCACTGGAAGGATTCGGGAGCTCCAGCAGAATTTCATCAAATCCTGCAGAATGATGGCATCTGTTTAAATTTATTCCCCCATTTTAGCCATCTCAATTTTAATAGAAAATGCCCTCTACACAGGTAAATGTAAAGCACATGTGTCTATTTACTGAACAAACATCTACCACCAATCAGTATCAAGGCAGTGAAGCTCTCATAATGGTCAAAATACTCACATACTCTGCATTTTGTTTTACCATATTACCCAGAAACACACAGAAGGTTAAAGTTTACATGCATACGCTTTACAAACTGAGATCACATACCCAATGCCCCTGTTTGTAACTTACCTTCTAGTTATGAATTGAAAATCAAATTAGTCACATCAATTGGCCACATTTGGTAGTGGCTGAAGTACTGGACAGCATTGCTATTGGGCAACTCTAAAATGTTTTTTTTCAAACCAATATATCTCCCCTTCTATTCTATTCCCCTCCTCAAAAAGAATCTCTCCTAAGTATGTGGCCATTTTCCCCATGTGAGTCTAGATAGTGTGTGTTGGGGAGGACTATTAAATCACAAAGAGAAGTCCACTAGCACACAGCCATGTTTCTCCCCACCTACAGTCATGCCGTTATTCTGGCCACCCATTTGGTTTCAGACTTGACAAAAGGTGGCATTTTACTTTCTTGAAACCGTGCCACCTTTATACTAGTGAGTGTTAACTAGCGACTAGCTACCAATACCTGACACTCTCCGTTAAAATCCATCACTGATTTGTCCCAAGAATAAACTGCTGCATGATTCTGATGATTTATGTTATATCTCATTAATCAAAGTAATACAACACTTCTTGATTCAGGGTATTCTGGGCAAACAGGGAGCTTTAATCCTGCAATCTAACATTCAGACTGCGGCAAAATACTAAACTACCATTGTTATTTAATGCTAATGCTTTCACAGGCCATTGCAAGGCATAAAAGGTTATTGCCATACTGCATAATAAAGAGGTCATCCCAGGCTACTGCTTTTGTTATTTCTGACTGAGCCGCCCACGTTGTAAAGAATTCTAGTGGTGTGGTATAAATTCCCCACTCTCCTCCAATTTCCTCCCCTCTTCCTGTATGTGTTGACTTCCACATTGGGATATTTAAAAGGTGCAGCAGAGATCACCCTTTTATTATCTCACCCGAATGCCCATTATTTGTGTGTCTGTCTTGTCAATGAATGTGTCAAGGTGATTGAGGAGGAGCTTTACATCCGATGCTGATCCTCTCTTTACCTGTTACCCATGTATTTGCTCTTCCAGTGAGGGATCAAGAGCAGGAGCCCTGGCTAATTTTCCCTTCAGAGGTACTGAGGCCAATGGTGGCATTCCTATTCCTGCTCCATTGAGACTGACTAACTCGACACAGACCATGGATCAAACTTGACATTTTCCTGATTTGTATTGGCTTAGAGTCAAGTCTTTACAACTTGAAGTTAGCAGCGATCCCTAAAATGGACCAGCTGAACTGTTCTTTCTTCTTCTTTTGGGCCTCCTTATCTCGAGAGACAATGGATACGCGCCTGGAGGTGGTCAGTGGTTTGTGAAGCAGTGCCTGGAGTGGCTATAAAGGCCAATTCTAGAGTGACAGGCTCTTCCACAGGTGCTGCAGAAAAATTTGTTTGTCGGGGCTGTTGCACAGTTGGCTCTCCCCTTGCGCCTCTGTCCTTTTTCCTGCCAATTACTAAGTCTCTTCGACTCGCCACAATTTAGCCCTGTCTTTATGGCTGCCCGCCAGCTCTGGCGAACGCTGGCAACTGACTCCCACGACTTGTGATCAATGTCACACGATTTCATGTCGCGTTTGCAGACGTCTTTATAGCGGAGACATGGACGGCCGGTGGGTCTGATACCAGTGGCGAGCTCGCTGTACAATGTATCTTTGGGGATCCTGCCATCTTCCATGCGGCTCACATGGCCAAGCCATCTCAAGCGCCGCTGACTCAGTAGTGTGTACAAGCTGGGGATGTTAGCCGCTTCGAAGACTTCTGTGTTGGAGATATAGTCCTGCCACCTGATGCCAAGTATTCTCCGGAGGCAGTGAAGATGGAATGAATTGAGACGTCGCTCTTGGCTGACATATGTTGTCCAGGCCTCTCTGCCATAGAGCAAGGTACTGAGGACACAGGCCTGATACACTCGGACTTTTGTGTTCCGTGTCAGTGCGCCATTTTCCCACACTCTCTTGGCCAGTCTGGACATAGCAGTGGAAGCCTTACCCATGCACTTGTTTATTTCTGCATCTAGAGACAGGTTACTGGTGATAGTTGAGCCGACGTAGGTGAACTCTTGAACCACTTCCAGAGCGTGGTCGCCAATATTGATGGATGGAGCATTTCTGACGTCCTGCCCCATGATGTTCGTTTTCTTGAGGCTGATGGTTAGGCCAAATTCATTGCAGGCAGCCGCAAAGCTGTCGATGAGACTCTGCAGGCACTCTTCAGTGTGAGATGTTAAAGCAGCATCGTCAGCAAAGAGGAGTTCCCTGATGAGGACTTTCCATACTTTGGACTTCGCTCTTAGACGGGCAAGGTTGAACAACCTGCCCCCTGATCTTGTGTGGAGGAAAATTCCTTCTTCAGAGGACTTGAACGCATGTGAAAGCAGCAGGGAGAAGAAAATCCCAAAAAGTGTGGGTGCGAGAACACAGCCCTGTTTCACACCACTCAGGATAGGAAAGGGCTCTGATGAGGAGCCACCATGTTGAATTGTGCCTTTCATATTGTCATGGAATGAGGTGATGATACTTAGTAGCTTTGGTGGCATCCAATCTTTTCTAGTAGTCTGAAGAGACCACGTCTACTGACGAGGTCAAAGGCTTTGATGAGATCAATGAAAGCAATGTAGAGGGGCATCTGTTGTTCACGGCATTTCTCCTGTATCTGATGAAGGGAGAACAGCATGTCAACGGTCGATCTCTCTGCACGAAAGCCACACTGTGCCTCAGGGTAGACGCGCTCGGCAAGCTTCTGGAGCCTGTTTAGAGCGACTCGAGCAAAGACTTTCCCCACTATGCTGAGCAGGGAGATTCCACGGTAGTTGTTGCAGTCACCGCGGTCACCTTTGTTTTTATAGAGGGTGATGATATTGGCATCGCGCATGTCCTGGGGTACTGCTCCCTCGTCCCAGCACAGGCGTAGCAGTTCATGTAGTGCTGAGAGTATAGCAGGCTTGGCACTCTTGATTATTTCAGGGGTAATGCTGTCCTTCCCAGGGGCTTTTCCGCTGGCTAGAGAATCAATGGCATCACTGAGTTCCGATTTGGTTGGCTGTGCGTCCAGCTCATCCATGACTGGTTGAGGCTGGGCTGCATTGAGGGTAGTCTCAGTGACAGCATTCTCCCTGGAGTACAGTTCTAGGTAGTGCTCAACCCAGCGGTCCATTTGTTTGTGTTGGTCAGTGATTATGTCCCCTGATTTAGATTTGAGGGGGGCGATCTTCTTGATGGTTGGCCCAAGAGCTCTCTTCATGCCACCATACATTCCTCTGATGTTTCCAGTGTCTGAGGCCAGCTGAATATGACTGCATAGGTGTTGCCAGTAGTCGTTTGCGCAGTGCCTAGCTGTTCTTTGTGCAGTGCTTCTGGCTGCTTTAAGTGCTGCGGATGTTAAATCGCTGGGGGCTTTCTTGTAGTTCAACAGTGCAATACGTAATCACCGAAAAATGGTCCCTTGAAAACAGCATTTAGGTACATCAGCAAACCAGAGTATGACCTTTCCATTATAGTTTACCTGACTTAATCAGGATGTATCAGCACAGTAATTCAGTGCTCAGAAGGTTTACAGTTCAGACAAGGTTATATTTTGATTAGGTCAGGCAGTGGAAATAGTAAAGCCTACTAGGCTAGTGATACACCCTTGAAAAGAGCATCTAGTGCCTATACCGTGAGTGCCAGCAGGCTTTAATTGCAGAGAGCATCACAATAAAGTTCAATTTCCTTCTCACCCAATGTCGACACTGAGTTCATGTTCCAATAGGCGTCACTGGATGGCGACTGTGGGTGGGAAATCTAAGTGGGACTTTAAATGTGTATCCCAATGGTATTGATCACCCCATTGCCTGCCTTGGAGGTTAAACAACAACAGCTTGCATTTATGTAGCGCCTTTATGGTAAAGCATCCCAAGGCATTTTACATAGTAGTGTTATCAAACAAAATTTGACACCAAGCCACACAAGAAGATATCAGGGAAAGTAGCCAAAAGCTTGATCAATGAGGTAGCTTTTAAGGAGCATCTTAAAGGAGGAAAGCGAATAGAGAAGTAGAGAGGCAGAGAGGTTTAGGGAGAGAATTCCAGAGCGTACAGCCTTGGCAGCTGAAGGCATGGTCACCAATGGTGGAGTGATTAAAATCGGGGATGTGCAAGAGGCCGGAAATGGAGGAGCACGGAGGAGAATTGGAGGGCTGGAGGAGATTGCAGAGATAGGGAGGGGAGGAATATGAAAACAAGGATGAGAATTTTAAAATCGAGACGTTGCTTAACCAGGAGTCAATTTAGGTCAGCGGGCACATAGATTGGCAGGACTTGGTGTGAGTTAGGATATAGGCAGCAGAGTTTTGGATGGCCTTAAATATATGGAGGATGGAGGATAGTAGGCTGGCCAGAAGTGTTGGAATAGTGAAGTCTAGAGGTAACAAAGGCATGGATGAGGGTTTCAGCAGCAGGTGGGCTGAGGCAGGAGCGGAGGCAGGCAATGTTACAGAGGTGGAAATTGGTGGCCTTAGTGCTGTCACAATTATGTGGTTGAAAGCTCATCTTGGGGTCAAATACAGCATCAAGGTTGTGAACAGTCTGGTTCAATCTCAGACAATTGTCAGGTAGAGGGATGGAATTGGTATCTAGGGAGCAGAGTTTGTGGTGGGGCCGAAGACAATGGCTTCAGTCTCCCCAATATTTAGTTGGAGGAAATTTGTTCATTTACTGGATGACAATCTAGAGACACTGGAGCGGTCGAGAGAGGTGGTGGTGAGGTAGAGCTGGGTATCGTCACTGGACAGGTAAAACCTGACATGTTTTTGGATGATGTCGCAAAGGAGCAGCATATAACTGAGAAGTAGGAGGGGGCCAAGGTTAGATCCTTGGGAGACATCAGAGATAACAATGTGGGAGCAGGAAGAGAAGACATTGCGGGTGATTCTCTGGGTACAACCGGATACATAAGAATGAAACCAGGTGAATGTAGTCCCGCCATGCTGGACAATGGTGGAGACCTGGATATTGCTGATTTGTGTGGCTCAGTGAAAGCCTGGATGCTTTGGTTACCCACTAGATGACAGCGACATCTGTCAATCTTCCTTTATGAAACATTGCAGACAGCACCAAACGCAGCCTGTAAGAATGTTTAGAATATAGTACTGCACTTTAAATGACAATGCAAACAGATACCTTAGAGCACAACGCTAATCTTGATGGCACTAGGATCCTGCAGAAATCTCCCCAAACCTAAAAAGTATCCAATTGACTTTATGATACACTGCTATCAATCTAGTGCAAATTAATGACTGGATTGATTTTAGCAAGAGGAGGCACTGGCTTAGAACATTGTACTTTCACCTCTGGGACCTCAGTTCAAATCTTTTGCAGACCGATGAGATGAAAGTCTCCTCTGGTGGCTGGGAAAGCCTTAAATGAAATGAGTTTAAACAGCCAAATACCCGGATTGTAGTGAGACCACTGTAAAAAAAAAATCCACAAATCAGCAAAAAATTATTGGATTCCTTCAAAGGCAATAAGGGATAACTGGTGTGGAAAAAAAGAAAAATTCACAGTGGTGTGATGGGAAGTGATTTTCGGAGGTTTGAAGGTAAAGGCACTTTGTTGGGTCTTTCGCTCTCTGCTGATGTTTGTCCCACTGGAGAATTTACACTTCCAGAGTGTTGCAAGGTATAAGAATGACTTGTCTGAGTAGCAGTATTCCTGCCTCTGAGTTAAAGAGTTATGGCTTCAAGTCCCCTCTGCAGAACCTGAGCAAAGGCTGATACTTACAGTCATAGAGTCATTTACAACACTAAAGTATGCTGTTCGGCCTATCATTCGATAGCTCTCCACAGAGCTATGCAGCCAGTCCCACTTCCCAGCTCGATCTCCGTAACCCTGCAAGTCTATTTCTCTCAGCTGTCCATCCAACTTCCTCTTGAAGACATTGATCATCTCTGCTTCCACCACCCTGATGGCTGCGTGTGAGTTCCAGGATTCCAGGATGTTGAAGATCCCATGACATTATTTGAAGAAGACCATGGGGTTCTTCTGGAATCCTGGTCAACATTTCTCTTCCACCCAACACCAGCAAAAACAGATTGTCTGTGTTATGCATGTGGGCAGATCAAATGCTGAAATAAAAACAAGAAATGCTGGAAATACTCAGCAGGTCTGGCAGCATCTGTGGAGAGAGAAGCAGAGTTAACGCTTCAGGTCAGTGACCCTGCTTCAGAACTAGCAAATATTAGAAATGTAAAAGGTTATAAGCAAGTAAAGCGGGGGTGGGGCAAGAGATAACAAAGGAGAAGGTATAAATATTGTAGGTTTGATGAACATGTCAGGGTTAGACCTGAGAGAACGGAGTGCCTCAAGTTCAGAGGGGGACAGGTTAGAGTGAGTGAGGGGGGCAGAGAAATTGAGGTGACCAATGTCGCGCCGACAGTTTTCAATGAAAATATCAAGTGCAGGTAAGAGGCCGGGGGGAGGGGTATTTACACCTTCTCCTTTGTTATCTCTTGCCCCACCCCCGCTTTACTTGCTTATAACCTTTTACATTTCTAATATTTGCTAGTTCTGAAGACCTGAAACGTTAACCCTGCTTCTCTCTCCACAGATGCTGCCAGACCTGCTGAGTATTTCCAGCATTTCTTGTTTATATTTCAGATTTCCAGCATCCGCAGTATTTTGCTTTTAGGTCAAATGCTGAACCCACACATGCCCTTCAGGAAAACAAAGTAAAACCAGTGGCTACAGAAAGAGATCTGGGTGTTCTAGTGTGTAGATCTCTAAAGGTTCATGACCAATGCTGTGTAGCGATAGAGCGAATAGAGTGTTGGGGTGTATTAATAGGACAATTCACTATAAAACGTACTGTTATACAAGACTTTGGTTAGGTCTCAGTTTGAATACTATGTCTGTCCAGTCTTGGTCTCCGTACATTGTTGTGATATTGAGGCTTTGGAAAGGGTGCAGGCAAGGGCCAGAAGGTTGATCTCCAGTTTAAAGCATCCCAGTTACCCTGATCGGCTCAAAAAATCTTAGACTCTTAGAGATGCACAGACTTGGGGACGATTTGATCTAGGTTTATAAACTGATGAAGGGATTAGATTGTGTTTCTGTAGACCGATTGTTTGAACTGAATAGGTTAGGGAGGACCAGGGGTCACACTCTCGTTATGCAAGGCCAGAAACAGATTAGATGTTCGGAGGTGGATCTCTTGCTAGCAAATAATGCAGCTGTAAAACAGGCTGCCAGATTGTGTGGTGAAATTTGATTTGCCGAATTAAACAATGTGAGAGTTGGACCTATTTCTGACTGGGATGGAGAACACCTTGTACTTAGTAACATTAATCAGGGTCCCTCGGAATAGTCCCCTTGGCTTGTTTGGTCAACTAATGGGGTTGGAGAGGAACGTCTTCGATTTATTTTTCCTCCTAATTGGCCTGGATTTTATCTGGATTTTTGATCTTACATTACACAACTCCAGGTGGGATGGGAAGTGTATGTATTGTGGTACACAAGGCTTAGGAGCATGGATTCAAATCTATGGCCCTTGAGGCCGCATGGCACCTGAGGCATGTATACAGCTCACAAAGACAAAAATCTTGGTGGTCTCCTGGTCTAAATGCTAGTTTTAAGTGTTGTGAATATCTCTTTATTTAAAAAATATGTTAAATAAAATTTTTACCTAAACATGGTAAGTAAAGCTGTAATCATGCTCAGGCCATGTATTGATGAGAAGGAGAATTGGCCAATCCCAGCTCAACCATCCAAAACACTTTACAGCCAATGAAGTACTTTTGAAGTGCAGTCACTGTTATATATAATGTAGGAAACACAGCAGCCAATTTGCACACAGCAAGCTCCCACAAACAACAATGTGATCATCTGTTTTTGTGGCGCCAATTGAGGGATAAATATTGACCAGGACACCACCCTTGCACTTTTTCCAAACAGAGCCATGGAATCTTTCACGTCCAGCCAGAGAGAACAGTCGAGGCCTCGGTTTAATGCCACATATGAGAGATGGCACCTCTGACAGTGCAGTACTCCCTCGGTGCCATACTGGATAGTCAGTTTTGGTATTTGTGCTTAAACCACTGAACTGGGACTTGAAACCACAACTTTCTAACTCAGAGAGAGTAGTGCTACTCACTAAGCCACAGGCTGACACACTAAAAGCAGCATTGCTCCAGTACTCAGATTAAATAACCAGTACAATGAGTTTGACAGCCAGACTGAAAGCCTAACACCTAAAGCAAATCCTGTCCTCGGATAATATTCAGACATGCTTATCAGGAGGGCTGACTTAGCAATGATCAGGAAAGCTGAACTGATTATAACCTTCCATAATTCAAGATACTGAGATAGCAACTTTATTGTCACCGTGGAGAAAATCAACCAACAGTACGAACTAGGAATTGGACCTGTATGACTCAGCTTAACACCAGGCATTACATAGACCATTATCAGGGGAGCAGAAAGCCAAAGTTTAACTCTAGTTACAACTGACAAAAGACATCCATCGACTGGCTGCAAATAGCCCGGCGTTTCGCATTCTTTGCAGGTTGAGATTTCAAATTCTGGTGCTCTGTGCGTGTGAGTGGCAGGATATGCATACATTCATAACCACGCTCTTATTCATAATGTACCATAAAACCTTCAGCGAGAGTCTGCAAGTGCTCATTTGTCATTGTAACTCAGAGAGACACAAAGATCCCCCCAATTAGTCTCAGCGGTCCCTCGACTGAGCTGCTTGATGTCGGCAGTTCTGAAAATGGCTCCCAGAGCACACAGGGAGAATTGTTCAAACAGCAAAGAAATTACTTGACCTATTCTTTTTTACTTTGTGAAAGATCTAGTGGGGGTATGTGTAATTCAGATTTCACTAATATTGTGAGCCCATAATGTGAATGCTTTTGGATAAATGTTCAAAAACTGTAAGCATTTAAAAGAAGCTTCTTCCAAATCAATGGCAATAAATGGGATGCGAGGTGGCAGGGACTCGTGTATATATCACATGAGGCCACCAAATACTTTCTGTCAGTGCAGGTGAGATCAAAAGGCAATCGGCACTCATTTGCTGTGATTCCTTCCTTCCAAAGCTTCAGGGGACTGCTGGAGGATGCAAACATAATCCTTATTTCCCATCCTTTGATCTTTCCTGCTGTAGTGTTTGACCTTCCTATGAACTGCTTTAGGCTCAGCATAGTCCTCCCAACACGTGCCCGAGGAACAGGGTGAGTGCAATCAGTCATTTTGCTCTTTTGAAATGAAAAAAAAAGCATGATTTTGTTAAGCCTTGCTTTTGGTATTTTGGTTCCACACAAAATTGTAACACCTTTCCCTAATTCCCAATGTAATAAAACTACAGGAAAGATATAATGGACACATTAGCGGCATTACATATGGGTACAAATGCTTTATAATTATTCTACTGCTCCCCTGGCCGGCCTCCCATCTTCTATTCTCTACAAACTTAATCACATTGAAACTCCACTGCCCATGTCCTAATCCACACCAAGTCCCGTTCATCCATTACTCCTGTGCTTGCTGACCTACATTGACTCTGGGTCCAGCAATGCTTCAATTTCCTTGTTTTCAAATCCCTCCATGGCCTCACCTCTTCCATCTCTGTAACCTCCTTCAGCCCTACAACTCTCTGAGATCTCTGCCCTCCTCCAACTCTGGCTGCTTGAGCATCCCCCACTTCCTCCATCCTACCTTTAGTAGTCTAGGCCCTAAGCTCCCGAAACTCCTTTCTCTCACCACCTCTCTCTCTCTCCTCCTTTACAACTCTCCTAAAACCTACATCTTCAACTAAACTTTTGCCAGCTATCCTAATATCTCCTTCTTTTAATCAATGTCAATTTTTGTCAGATTACACTCCTGTGAAGTGTCTTGGGACATTTTTAAAGTCGCTATATAAATGCAAGTTGTTGTTTCTAAGAGACAGGAGTTACAAATTCAGCAGCAACTTGCATTTATTTAGCACCTTTAATGTAATAAAGCACCCCAAGGCACTTCACAGGAGCATTATAAAACAGAACGGGCTGGGTTTTCAATCAGGGGGGGGTCAGGGACCATAAACGGGGCCTTTCCGGATCCCGATCCTGTGTGGTGTGCTTTAGACACACCCATCGCAATCTTCAATGCACCAGCCAATTAAAGGCCAGGCAGTGGGCTCGCTGTCCAATCCGGGACATTGGGCGGGCACCCAACGGTGAAGGACCATTGGGAAGCCCTCCAGCACTGAGAGATCAGCAGCCCCACTGGCTGAGGTGGGAGCTGCTGATGTGAACATGGAGACAGCAAGGGAAAAGTGGAGGTAAGTTATTTTTATTTTTATGAAGCCACAGCTGCTTGGCCATGATTATGGAGGGGCAACCACTTCTTCAATGCACAACATAGGCTGACACCTCTGTGCAGTACTGAGGGACTACTGCACTGTCAGAGGTGTCGCCTTTTGAATGAGCAGTATTGCATGCACATGTAGCTCAGACTGGGTACGAATGGCAGGCTCCCTTCCTTGTAAGCCATTACAGTGAGCCAGCTGGGTTTTTAATAACAATCTGGCAGCTTTCATAGTCATTTCCTGCCTTCTGGTGCCAGTCCATGGATTATCAAGTTTATTGAATTCAATACAAAATGCCATGATGGAGCTTTAACTCATGACACATCCTGTTGAGCCAGTACAACGATACTTATGAGGGCTTGTTAAAAGTTGCTATCATGGCTTTTGCAACCACAAAGCTTCCTCGCTAACCGGAGAAACTACATCAATACAAAAATCTAATTTCTTCCTATACAGAAGGATTGAGCACTCTAAACAGAATGGCTGCATGTGACTTTCAGAACAGCCTACAGCAGCAAATTAAGTTTGACTCCAGAGGAAGCCGAGATATTATTCTTGGAAATCCATGCAACACAAAACGACCTCAACCATTAGCACAACAACCCACCCACTGTCCATTAGCTGCACAGACTCAGACAACATGCCCACCATTGTGCCAGACATCTCTCCTTATGTTTACAAGCTGAGATAGCCCCTAGAACCCAGGGCCGAAGAAGCTGACTCAGAGCCCCATCTTATTCCAGACACATCCTCGCTCCTTCCCCTAACCTGCATTGCTATCAGTACAAGCAGACTGGATGCAGTGATACACTCCTTCTGTAGGTTACCAAGATACGCAGTGAATTCATAAAATATGAATGGAAAGCCAAAAAATGAATGGGCGGCACAGTGGCGCAGTGGTTAGCACTGCAGCCTCACAGCTCCAGGGACCCGGGTTCGATTCCGGGTACTGCCTGTGTGGAGTTTGCAAGTTCTCCCTGTGTCTGCGTGGGTTTTCTCCGGGTGCTCCGGTTTCCTCCCACAAGCCAAAAGACTTGCAGGTTGATAGGTAAATTGGCCATTATAAATTGTCACTAGTATAGGTAGGTGTTAGGGAAATATAGGGACAGGTGGGGATGTTTGATAGGAATATGGGATTACTGTAGGATTAGTATAAATGGGTGGTTGATGTTCGGCACAAACTCGGTGGGCCGAAGGGCCTGTGTCAGTGCTGTATCTCTAATCTAATCTAAAAAATCAAACATAGGGAAACAGGAACAGGAACTGGTCATTTAGCCCCTCAAGCATGGCTGATCTGTGATCTAAGTCCATCCATCTGCCTTTGTTTCATATCTCTTAATCACTTTGGTTAACAAAAATCTATCAGTCTCAGATTAACAACTGATCTAGAATCAGTTGCTTTTGGTGAAGAAAATTCCAACCTTCTTCCACCCTTTGTGTGTAGGAGTATTTTCTAATTTCACTCCTGAAATGCCTGGCTCTAATTTTTAGACCAGGCCCCCTTTTCCAAGACTCCACAACCAACAGAAATAGTTTCTCCCTATCTGTACCCGTTAATATCTTAAAGATTTGTACTTAAGACCCTGGAGAAGAACCCACAACCTTCTCAATCAGAGGCAAGAATGCTACCTGCTGAGCCAGGGCTGACACCTATGGGAGTGTTCACTCATGAAATTTGTGCAATTGTACACAACAGTATGTAATGAACTGGCAAACTATGTTTGAAAGTTCCCTTAATTGTACAATGGCTTCGTGAAATACATGTACATACCTGTCGACCCTGCAAAGTCCTCCTTACTAACATCAAGGCAGCATTTGACCAAGTATGGCATCAAGGAGCCCTAGCAAAACTGGAGTCAATGGGAATCAGGGGGAAAACTCGCTGCTGGTTGGAGTCATACCGAACACAAAGGAAGATGGTTGTGGTTGTTGGAGGTCAGTCATCTCAGTCCCAGGACATCACTGCAGGAGTTCCTCAGGGTAGTGTCCTCAGCCCAACCATCTTCAGCTGCTTCATCAATGATCTTCCCTCCATCATAAGGTCAGAAGTGGGGATGTTCGCTGATGATTGCACAATATTCAGCACCATTCGTGACTCTTCAGATATTGAAGCAGCCCATGTCCATATGCAGCAAGACCTGGACAACATCCAGGCTTGGTCTAATAAATGGCATGTAACATTCGCACCACACAAGTGCAGACAAAGACCATTTCCAACAAGAGAGAATCTAACCATCTCCCCTTGACGTTCAATGGCATTACCATCGCTGAACCCCCACTATCCTGGTGATCACCATTGACCAGAAACTGAACTGGACCAACCACATAAATGCTGTGGCTACAAGAGCAGGTCAGAGGCTGTGAATTCTGCAGCAAGTAACGCACCTCCTGTCTCTCCAATGCCTGCCCACCATCTACAAGGCACAAGTCAGGAGTGTGATGGAATACTCACCACTTGCCTGGACGGGTGCAGCCCCAACAACACTCAAGAAGCTCAACACCATCCAGGACAAAGCA